>NC_089492.1:292609151-293211339 GCF_036850765.1 Saccopteryx bilineata
TCGCGTGGAGGAACCGCGCCTGGGTGGGAGTCCGGAGCCCGAGAGCGCGGAGGGCGAGGCCGCCGCCATGCCGTCGTCGCCGCTGCGGGTGGCGGTAGTCTGCTCGAGCAACCAAAACCGGAGCATGGAGGCGCACAACATCCTCAGGTAGGTGGGGCCTCTCCCTGGCCCTACGCGACTCCTGGGCCCCCGGCTGACCGGCCGTGTCTCTGGCCCCGGCCCGTGTGGGGCGAGCCGGCCCCCCGAAGGAAACCTGAGGGGCTGCTTTGTCCGGGCTCGTTGGCTCCGGGAGGCCGAGCGCTGCGAGGAGTGGACAAGATTCGGTCGGCCGCGCGGTGACCCCCACGTGGGTTTAGCTTCGCGGGAAAATTCAGATTCTACATCTAAACGTCCCCACCTTTCGGGGACCTCCGAGCGCCCCGTGAAGTCTCAGGGCCGGTGTGCTGGGTGCGCCCGCTTCGCGCACGTCGGCATCAGGGAGCCGTGGGGCCGGTGGACAGAGCTGAGTGAGACCGTAAGCCCAAGACCAAAGACCACGGTGAGGGTCCAGTAGGCGGTAGTGCCTGACGACTGTCCCCAAGGCGTGTCATGGATAAAAACTTTAGTGGAAAAGTGGCACGACAGAACCTTAGGAAAGGAGGCGGCTTTAAAAAAAGGGGGTTTTGGCCTATTCTGTTAACTTGATGAATTTGTGTATTGGCTCCTACCTCCATTGTCAGGTCTCATGTCAACCCCTCCTCCCCTGTCCTCGACTTGGTTTGGAGCTTGAAGTTGATATTTTCAGTATTAACGACTCTTCTGGGACCATGCTGTTACATGTTAAGTAAACGTTGATTCCCATTCGATCTAGTTTTTTTCTTTGGCCACTTGCCATTACTATTCAAGTTGGGGGTACACGTCAACTTTGATAAGTAAAACGAAGTGGAGCATGACCTGTGGTGGCACAGTGAGTGGATCAAGCCTCGACCTGAAGTGCTTAGGTCGCTGGTTCAAAACCCTGGGCTTGCCCAGTCAAGGCCCATATGGGAGTTGATGCTTCCTGCTCCTCCCCCTCCTCTCTCTTTTTTCTTCTCTCTCAAATGAATAAATAAAAAGCAAACAAAAAAGACAAAGTTGAAACTGCCTTTTCTTCCTAAGTTTTTATATGTGGACGTAAAGAGCAAGACTTGTTTTCTTTTACAGTCAGCTTTGACTCGAGTAACTTGGGGAAAAGTAGAGTTCTCTCACGTTCTGATTTTTTGTTGAAACCAGAAGTGTCAAGCAACCAGACTCTGCTAAATATAACTTTGGTTCTTCCCAACCTCTACTGCACTGTCCACACTCTTGGCTTAATGTCACCTCTGGTAGAGTGGGATATGCTTTGAACCTAAGAAATCGATGTGAAGGTTGATTTTAAACTAAAACTTTTAAACTGTCAGGTTATTTTAAAACAGTAAAGTTTTAGTGTCTTTGATTAGAGTAACAGTTGATGTAGAGAGCGCCTCATTCTGCTGGTTCTGGGTGGGGGTCCTTTGTTTAAGTCCTCCTATAGCTGCATAACAAAGTTGGGATGAAATCTTAGGAAAGGAAAACTTAAAAAAAAAATTGCCTGTGGTAACTTGGGTAGTGAAGTCTGTTTCAAAGGCATGGATATCTGTTGCCTGGGACAGTTCACTACAAGATGACAAGTCCTTTCTAGGTCAGAGTGGCAGGAGCTGGCACAACATCCTAGTAAAGACAGGTGAGAGAAGAGCCAGGTTAGGAACTCTGGAGTGCTCCTGCTTTTACCTGGTTTATCGTCTTTCCAATTTACTCATCAAAGGAACAGGCTCAGAATGAGGACAAAGGAGGTAAGTTTAGGGTATTGTTATGGTGAATGTGAAGTTATTTTAGACGTGAGTCTTTAAGTTTTGTAACTCCTACTTTGGAGGGGGTTATTTTCCTTTGTTAAAATAGTATTTGTTGCCTGACCTGTGGTGACGCAGTGGATAAAGTGTCGGCCTGGAATGCTGAGGTCGTCGGTTCAAAACCCTGGGATTACCTGGTCAAGGCACATATGGGAGTTGATGCTTCCTGCTCCTCCCCTCTTCTCTCTCTCTCTCTCTCCTCCTTCTCTCCTCTCTAAAATGAATAAAATCTTAAAAAAAAAAAAAAAAAAAAAAAAAAAAAGAAGCTTCAACTCTTAGTTGCAGCATAAAAAAATAGTATTTGTTGCAAAATTTTCACTGTAGGAAATATGGAAAATGAAGATAAAGATCACTCAGAATATCATTTTTCTGTGTCTAATGCCTGTAACCTGTCTACACCTAATGTTGTGAACATAGATTGACTTCAGTATTCATTTCCGATTTCATTTTTTCCCCCTCGGTTTCATTTTGATGTATTGAATTTGAACACTCCGGTTCCTGTGGAGCAGCGAAAGTGGTTGCGAACCTGCAGCCCAGGAATCCAGAGGGATCCAGAGGAATCTTGGGGTGACTTGGAATAGACATTTGGGTTTTCTGTTTTCCCTTCTTAAAAATGTCGACATCTGCCTGACCAGGCGGTGGCGCAGTGGATAGAGCGTCGGACTGGGATGCAGAGGACCCAGGTTCGAGACCTCAAGGTCACCAGCTTGAGCGTGGGCTCATCTGGTTTGAGCAAAAGTCTACCAGCTTGAACCCAAGGTCGCTGGGTCCAACAAGGGGTTACTCGGTCTGCTGAAGACCCGCGGTCAAGGCACATATGAGAAAGCAATTAATGAACAACTAAGGTGTTGCAAGCGCAATGGAAAACTAATGATTGATGCTTCTCATCTCTCTCCATTCCTGTCTGTCCCTGTCTATCCCTCACTCTGACTCACTTTCTGTCTCTGAAATAAATAAATAAATAAATACTAAAAAAAAAATACTTAAAAAAAAAAATGTCGACATCCCTATGCCATATAAATATCTGCACATTTTTTTAGTTCTTTGGCATAAATTCCTAGAGGTGAATTGGTGAGTCAGAGGTAGAGACGTTTTATATTTTTATATATTTTGCCAGACTGTCTTCAAGAAAATATTTATTTATAAAATTCCTATTTCCTCCCAATCTTTTTATGCTACCAGGCAATAAAAAAAAAATACCTTGCCTTCTTTTAGTTTTAAAGTTGCTATGAGATTTGAATAACTCTTCATGTAATTTTTACTTTTTTTGTTCTTATTGATCGATTTTAGAGAGGGAGAGGGAAGTATTCATTTGTTGTTCCACTTACTTCTGCATTCATTGGTCACTTTCTCTTTGTTCCCCGACTGGGGATTGAACCTACAACCTTGGTGTTTCAGGGCAATACTCGATAACCAACTGACTTAACTGGCCAGAAGCTCATTTTCACTTTTAACAAGCTACTTATGGCTTTATATATTTGGATTTTTATACAGGGCTTAAAACCATCTTTAAGAAATTTATATGAAGGTTTTCTGTTGCAAGTAGGAGAGCTTATGAAAGTCAGATTTGGGGATTTCAGTCTTAAAGGTGATGTTTGTGGAAAGCATAGAAAAATGGTATGATAGTGAAAAAAAGCAGGGAAATTGTGTTCAGCTTGGTTATAATACAAAGGAAGACTACTAAATGAAATCTCCAAAGGAATGCAGTTAACTGAACACAGGTGGTAGGTAGTTTATCAGTGAAACCCTGTTTTGTTTTATTTTACTTTTGCCCTGTTGAAAATCAGCTTGGACTGTGTTTTTCTGATGAGTGGAATACAAGTGATAAAAAAATGTTGGCATTTTCTAGAACTAGTCAGAATGTTCCCTTGGGTGACCGTTTTTGGTCTTTTGAGACTAAATTGTTTCAAATACTATTCTGGGGGCCTTTTAAGGTTTTTTTTTGTTTGTTTGTTTGTTTTTGTATTTTTCTGAAGCTGGAAACGGGGAGAGACAGTCAGACAGACTCCCGCATGCGCCCGACCGGGATCCACCTGGCACGCCCAACAGGGGCCACGCTCTGCCTACCAGGGGACGATGCTCTGCTGCGACCAGAGCCACTCTAGCGCCTGGGGCAGAGGCCAAGGAGCCATCCCCAGCGCCCGAGCCATCCCCAGCGCCCGGGCCATCTTTGTTCCAATGGAGCCGTGGCTGCGGGAGGGGAAGAGAGAGACAGAGAGGAAGGGGGGGGTGGAGAAGCAAATGGGCGCTTCTCCTATGTGCCCTGGCCGGGAATCGAACCCGGGTCCCCTGCACATCAGGCCAACGCTCTACCGCTGAGCCAACCGGCCAGGGCCCCTTTTAAGTTTTTAAGGGTGTTGGAAGACTTGTATTTTTCCACAGACTGCTGTTCTTTGTACCCAATGAATTAAGGTTTACCTTTGAAGCTGATTTTTTTGTTGTTCCAAACTGCCTTCTGGATGTTAAGAGGCATGTTGATTTTTGAAAGTGACTTTTTTTTTTTTCCCCAGGTCTGACCTCTTTTTTTAGAAAATTAAATTTAATGGGGTGACATTGATCAATAAGCTACATTTTTAATTGTCACAATTCAAAACAAATTGTGTGTGTGTGTGTGTGTGTATGATAGAGACAGAGAGAGGGACAGATAGGGACAGACAGACAGTAAGGGAGAGAGATAAGAAGCATCAATTCTTCGTTGTGGCACCTTAGTTCATTGATTGTTTTCTCATATGTGCCTTGACTGGGGGGCTGTAGCACACCAAGTGACCCCTTGCTCAAACCAGATGAGCCTGCACTCAGGCTGGTGACCTCGGGGTTTCAAATCTCAGTTGTCCGCGTCCCAGTCTAACGCTTTATTCACTGTGCCACCGCCTGGTCAGGCTCAAAACATTTTAAAGACGCATTTCTATAAATTGCTAGATGGAGTCCTCAGTGTTTTCAGTCATTACTTCCCAGTGTGGTTTGGGGAAGATGAGCAGAGGCTGCAAGTGTGGAAGAAACAGTTTAGTCAATCTCTCGAGCTCCTCTGTCCCAGGTGCTCTTTCAACCCCATCTGATATTCGACTAGACAGCTCTTAGATGTCCACACTTTCACAGTTGAGGAAATACTACCCAGAGCAAGAAGCCCAGCTTGTGCGTGACAACAGCAGGGTTTTGGATACAAGGTGCTCTGGTCCTGATAGACGAGTAAGAGAATTGAGACTCCAGATGGGAGAAAATGTGGGCTGAACGAGGGGTCCGGGGTGTGAGGGTTGCCACAATCAGCTGAGGTCCTGTGGTTCTGCGATTTGGGGTGGGGTTCTCAAATTTTAACTTCACGACTAGAGCTTGTGGGCCACCAGGCACACTGGGAGTGAGGCACTCAAACCTCCTTTCACAGGGGGCTATGTCTCAGGGCTGCCTAGGGTTGTAGGGTCACACAACCTGGCATGTCCCAGACACAGGATGCCCCCAGTCATGGTGCTAAATACTTGCAGTGTGAGCAAATTTTTAGAAACCTCTTACCAGGGAAGGTCAGCTGGACCCTGTGGCCTCTATGGCTGCATCTTTGACATCTCTGTCCTGGGAACACTTGAAAGTCGACTGGAAACCACGTGGGAGAGGAAAAGGGTCTGAAACTAAGTCCTGAAAATGGCAGAGGATGCGAAGAAGGTGCCTTGCATGGGACCCCATTCGTCCTCATCGGTTCTGAGGGACTGTGTGGTTTTTGTCTTCAGAAGCAGGACTAAGGGTGGAGAGTCGTGTTTGAAGGTGAACGTGAGACAAAACTGGGCAGACCAAGCATGGGAACAGCTCCAACAGCTGCAACATTCTCGCTTGCATTGGGGTCTTGTCCAGCCTCTGTTACAGATGAGGACGGGCAGGTGCAGCAGGTTAGTAGCATGTCCTTGCCGAGGACACCTTGTATTGGTGCTGGAAGGAAACACATTAGTGTTGTGTGAAGAGGGGCCAACAGTGGCCAGCAGAGGAGGGACATCTAATAAAATCCCAGAAAACACTTACTGAAATGTGTTTAGGGCCCACAGTTGCTAATGAGAACATAGATTTTATTGGCAATGTTTACATTTTAGAAGCTTGTCTTCCCAGTCTTGACCGTTTCACAATGAAATTACAGGCAGGCATTTTGGTGTCATAACTTGGGAGCAGCTGATTTGTGTTCTGTGGGCATGAAGGCACAATAGAGAGCGGGCTGAGGAGCAGTGATGAAGGTGACATGGGTGTGTCCTCACAGGTATGCTCTCGGAAAGTTGGCCGTGGGTCTGGGACTTTTCAGTCTTAGCCGAAGTAATGTAACATTTTCTTATGATTCTTTTGGTGTTCATTTTAACGTTAGTATCTTGCAATTCTGTGCTCCTACATTTAACATTTTCTTTGATATCTTCTTTATGAAAGATTTTTTTACAGTTGGGAAGACATTTGATAGTTACTTATCTGGAAGGTTAGTTTAATGTAGAATCCTATAGTTGTCAGGAGTGTTTTTCTAGCATGCATTTCTTTTGAGTAAGAAACAAATTGCGATCCTGGCTGGTTAGCTCAGAAGATTAGTGCGTCATCCCAAAACACCACAGTTACGGGTTCAATCCCTGGTCAGGGCACATAGGGGAAGCGACCAGTGGATGCACAATATGTGGGACAACAAATGAATGCTTCCTCCAACCCGTCTCTCTAAAATCTAGTAATTTTTAAAAATTGTCACACTCTACTGTTGTCACCACACAAGATGGGCTGTGATGTCGATTTTACCAGCTTAGAAGAAACAGCACTTCTGTTGCTAATTAGCCTTTTTGCCACTTGTGAACATTTTGTTGGGGGAGGAACAAACTGCATTTTATCTTATTTTTAAACATACTTGGTGAAGATTTCAGAGAGTCGGGAGGGGGATGAGGACAGGCAGTAGGCAGTTCCCTTCAGACAGAGCCAGCCAGTGAGGAGCCTTGTCTGGGGTCCGCTGGGTGGAAGTTGGGGCCAGGTTACCTTGAGGGTGATTTATTTTCCTGGGATTTGGGCAGACTGAAATAACATGTTCCACCTGGACACCAGTGCAAACCTCAGACCCAGTGTGCTGCCAAATGAGTACAGGAGGTGGGCCCTGCCAGGTGGTGTCCTCCAGGCAGGTCAGACTGCAGACTGCAGCAGCTAGAGGGGAAGACCCTGCATGGGGGTCTCTACCTAGAGCCTCCTGAGAGCCCTGTGGCCACTTCTGGGTGGTACACCTGCTGTTTCCCACCTGGAAACAATTGGTCCTGCCCAGGGTCTCTGTGCCCATCACCTCCACTCCCGCTCCATGGCTTGCTCCATGCTGTGCTGTTCTTTGCCCTGTGTGCTGGATATTTTAGTTATTTTTCTCACCCCAAGGATCTGAGTAGAGGGATTTGGGTCTGTTTGATCACTGCTGTGTCCCCAGTATAGAGTTATCTCCAGGAAATACTGTTGAGTCTAAATGGAATGGTAACCTGACCAGGCGGTGGCACAGTGGATAGAGTGTCGGACTCGGACATGGAGGACCCAGGTTCGAAACCTCAAGGTTGCCGGTTTGAGCAATTGAGCAAGGGGTCACTTGCTCTGCTGTAGCCCTCCGGTCAAGGCACATATGAGAACACAATCAATGAACAACTAAGGTGCCACAACGAAGTTTTCTCATGTTGAAATGTCAACTATTGAAGGCTTCATGACTTCCTTGCTGTGGTTGGCTGGATGAAATGTACTCACTGGCCATTTCATTCGAGATTTCAAAAGTAGTTAAGCCTAGGCTCCTTTTATTTATTTATTTATTTATTTATTTATTTTTTTTGTGGCAGAGACAGAGAGAGGAACAGATAGGGACAGACAGACAGGAAGGGAGAGATGAGAAATATCAGTTCTTCATTGCAGCTCCTTAGTTGTTCATTGATTGCTTTCTCATATGTGCCTTGACCGGGGGCTACAGCAGAACGAGTGACTCCTTGCTTGAGCCAGCGACCTTGGGCTCAAGCTGGTGAGCCTTGCTCAAACCAGATGAGCCTGCGCTCAAGCTGGCGACCTTGGGGTCTCGAACCTGGGTCCTCCTCATCCCAGTCCGACACTCTATCCACTGCAACATCGCCTGGTCAGGCTTAAGTTCTTTTATTCTGGCTAAGTATCTCAAAGAAATGACCAAGAGGAAATAACTGAGTTATATAAAATGTTTACATTTATATAAAAGTGTTTATTTTTTAAAAGAGTGGTATGTGAACTCTAAGTAGACCTTTTACACGTCTTTGTTGGAAAGCTTGTTGCTTTTCCCATTGTTGCTCACAACAGGCTTCTTGGGTGGTTGATGGATCACAGAAGAGTTTCTTACTCTGGCCCCAAAAGAGTTTCTCTCTTGACCGTCCAGTTTGCTTGTTGCAGGCCCACCTGAGATATAGTGTGGGGTGCATTCCAGACCACCACAGATACTGTGAGTTCCTTTGTTTTTGGTTTCACAGTGCATATAAGTCATGTGTACACTCTACTGTACTCTGTTAAGTGTGCAGTAGTATGTCTACAACAACAGTTTACGTACCTTATGTGAAAATATTTTCTTGCTAAAAAATATTAACCATCTTAGCTTGTTGGGAGATGGCGCCTGTGGGCTTCCTCGAAGCAGGGTTGCCACAAACCTTCAGTTTGTAATGTCTGAAAAGCGCAGTGAAGCCAGTGTGCCTCTGTGGCTCCACATGACTTGTTTGAGAACCTCAGAACTCCCGTCAGAGGTGGGTCTGTCACATCAGAGCCTGGGATAGACCTGCAGGCTCTGGAGGCAGAGTTGTTCCACCTACGTGTTGAGCAGCTGCTTTCCAACTTCAGGTCACTCCTTGTTAACTGACACCTTCAGCCCACATGTTTTCAGCTCTTGGTAGGATACCCAGTCCACCTTGCTTTCTGTGGGTCTGTGTTTTTTCATAGCATACTTCTGTCCCCCCTTGGCTAGAGAGGCAGCTCCTGGTCTTGTTAGCTCTGACCCTGGTGCCCTCGGGGTAAACCCTCCTGGACACAGGGGAAGTGGATGGTGGAGTCGGTGCTGTATGGTGCTTCCGGGCACCCTGCTTTTCCACTAGTCCCTCCTGCCCTCTACAGAAGACTTGAGGGTTGATGGATTTTTTACTCCCTGCTGATGTAGGGTTGATCTGAGGAATAAATCACACTTTTCCTCAATGACGGGTATTTGACAGGCCCTTAAGCTGCTGGAGCATTGGCAGGGCCTTTAGGGCACTTGCAGGGTAAGCGGCTTGGGGTCACAAGGAAAGTGCTTGTTGGGGGTGTTTTTGTTGGGCAGTGGTCAGTGGTGAGGCCAGCGTGGTCCCCACTGTCTTCCCTTATTACCATCCTATGGGAACAAGACTTCCCCAGAAGCAGGTGCCAGCCAACCTTGCGTGATCACAACCACATTGCGTGGAATTAATAAGTAGGTGCCTGCACAACAGCAGGTTCCCACCACCACAGTCGTGATAGCCTTCATCAGGCTTGTTGGTGCTCTGATAGAAAATACCACTTTTCTTGTATGTTACTGAATTGATGAGGAACAGGTTCAGTTTGGGATAAGGTGGTTGGTGTGTCCAAGTTTGGTGGCTGGGCCTATTGACTTCTCTCTGGTCACAGCACACATTTGCGAATGTCTTTGTTAGCTGACTCCCTTTGCATCAGAATCTGCGATGGCAGCCAGACAACAGAAATGTCACAGTGAGGCGGCTGTCCCTTGGTTTGTTGGTCATTCATCTCTCATTTCCCTGTGTTCTTGACTAATTCTGGGTTTCAGTGCATGTGCTGCCCCTCCCTGTGTCTCCATGGCAGGAAGTGCCCGACTGGGCAATGGCCGCAGGTTCCACCTTGAGTGGCTACAGCACGGCTGCCCACTGTCCTGGGGACTGGTGGCTGGTGCGTGTGAGTGGGGTGGGGGCTCCCAGAAGTGAGGATTCAGGTGGAAGTTACAGCGGCTTTCCCACCTGGTTGCGTGGGATGTCTGCGCCTTATCCAGCGGCTTCCTGGTCCCTCTAGCAGCTCCGTCTGAGCCAGGCTCGTCTCCCTTGCGAAGCTTCCCCATTGCCATGCAGCAGCTGCTTGTGTGCCTGCTGCACACGGGCCGCTAGAGGCACTGACTCTGCAGTGCGAGAGAGCCCCGTGGACAGTCTTCGTCTCAGCCATTTCAGGTTTCATCTAGCATTTGTGTGACGTGCTGCAGGACTTGTTAAATTTTGAATAAAGTATTTAATGTTGAGGTTTTCATGCAGTGTTCTTACATGTCAACAAAGGTACTCATTTTGTCCATTTCCTATCTTATGTCCCTTATTTGTAGGGTTTTGTGTCTTATTTAATCCAACTGTGATCTTTGTCTCCTTTTGTGTCTTTCAGCAAACGGGGATTCAGTGTCCGGTCCTTTGGAACAGGGACTCACGTGAAGCTTCCAGGGCCAGCGCCCGACAAGCCCAATGTTTACGATTTCAAAACCACATATGATCAGATGTACAATGATCTTCTTAGGAAAGACAAAGAACTGTATCCCAGCTGGTTACCTTTTTTAAAGACCCCAGTGTGGCTGTTTGTGGCAGGCGTGACCTGTGGATCACACTGACCCGCACATCAGAGGCATCTGGGAGGTGGGTGGGTTGTGGCTGTCACTGTGTGCTGCACTGAGCTAGACAAGTGCAATGCAGACACCCTCCTTTTGTTTCAGAGAATTGAGTTTATTCCTGGCACTACTCGGATAGTACGAGGGTTGGCACTATGCAGGCTGTGGGCATGTGGGGCACACTGTTTGTTGTACACGCGAAGTTCGTGGTGACGAAGGCCTGACACCACACACAGCATAGGTGGGGGAGGCAGAATCCTTTCCACACTGCAGGGCCACCCGCTCTCCTTTGTAAGTACGTGTGTACCTGTGAGTATATAGGTATAGTGTGCACTGATACACGGGCTGGCTGCTGCACACACCTCGGGTAATGTCTCTTGAGGGTCACATTGGTTAAAAGGCCTTGTTTGTGAGCAAAGGAAGCAAGTTTGCAATTTTTTTTCTTTTGCGAGCAAGAGAGAGACAGGAAGGGAGAGATGAGAAGCATCAACTCCTAGTTGCATTGCTTTAGTTGTTCATTGATTGCTTCTCATATGTGCCTTGACCAGTCCTCCAGCTGAGTCAGTGACCCTTTTCTCAAGCCAGCGACCATGGGATCATTTCAATAATCCCACATTCAAGCCAGATGAGCCTGTGCTCAAGTGGATGACCTCAGGTTTCAAACCTGGGACGTCAGCGTCCCAGGTTGACGCTCTATCCACTGTGCCACCACCTAGTCAGGCTGTTAGCCGATAATTTGATAGAACTTTGCTTCCCTTCAGGCACACAGAACAGGCTGGATCTGTTACTTAAGACTCATGAAGGAAAAGGTATTTAGATTTCTGTGAAAGGTTCACAGGCTGTGTTTGGTTGTGACCCTCAGGATCTGGTCTGATCAGCACGTGATCCCATGCTCCCTGAGACCCCGGGCCACCGTTGCAGTCAGGGAAAGTTATTTCTCAGGGTTGAACCCGAACACATTGCAGCCAAAAGGGTCATAACACCAAATGGAAACTTGGTCTTCATGTTGGCACGCTCCAACTTTTTATAAATTTCATACGTTTTCTGTACCTCTGTAGATCAGTTAGCTGGGAGTGGCCCTAAAAGTCCTAGCTGATGTGAGCTGGGTCCCCCTGCTCTCTTCCTGGCTGCAGGTAAGGTGGTCAGTAGAGGCCTTGGGGCAGAAACAGGCATTTCTTGTCAGTGCCATAGCCGGGCAGGTGGGAGTCTGGGTGGTGGTGGGGGTAGTGTCCTGAAAGGCACCTGAAGCCAGCCTTCCAGGGGGCAGGCCCACTCACACAGATGGGAGGAGCACATTCTCAGCCTCCCCCCCTTCTCAGAGACCCCAGGACGCACTTTGGAAGAAATTTCGCAGGTGTCTCCCTTGAGTCGTCATCACCTATGTCCTGTCTCCATATTGGAGTGACCGCTCTGCTCACATCCCTGGGCCAAAAACAGAGATTGCGCTCTATTGCCGAGGAGCAGCCCCTGGAGAGGCTCCCCTGGGGTTCCCCTTGGAGCTGAGGCTGCCCTTAGTCTTTCAGGAAGCACTGGCCACAGGTCTTTCCCTGGAGAGAGCTGGGATCTTAATTCCAGGGTCTTTCACTTGCTTATCTGGAGACCCTGGCTGATTCTGACGACGATTCTTCAGTCAGCACCATTCATTTTTGAGCTTACACCAAGCAGGAGAAACAGAAACAGAGCGTCTGCGCGCTCCCTCAGTTATCCCAGACAGGCCCTTGTGCGCAGGCTCTAGCAGCTTGACACAGTTTAAAAGACCAGATCCAGAGGGACTCAGCAGGGGTGTGTGCATGGCCCTAATAGTTAACACAAAGGAGCAGAAACCCACTTCTTGGATTTCGGGTGTCCTCCTTTATAGGGTCACTTTGTGCAGGTCCATAGTGTCCCCACCAACTGTCCGTCCTGAAGATGGCTGCACACTTGTGTGTCTGTGCACTTCCCTGCTTTCTTGTGTGTGGGGAGGATGGAAGCTTTGTGCCCACCGCCACTAACAGTACTTGCTTCCTGTGGACCCTGTGTAGGAACGTCCCCTTCCTCTTTGATTGCCCTTCACAAAGCTCTGGGAGGAACACCTTTGTGTTTATTGACTTCACTTGAGTGGGATTTCTGTCTCCTGGGGGGATAGGGGAGAGACAGGACAGCTTTGTGCTTGGTGCTTAGCTCCACACAGATACAACCCTTAGCCAGTAATGAAGGGATATCTGCTCCAAGGGTGGGGTCACTACCCTGGCAAACACCACAGGTGAGGGAGGGGAAAAGCATCAGTGGAGAGGTGCCCTGGAATACTGCAGTGGACACTTGATTAGTGATAGGACAAGTATCTGGTTGCAGAGGGCCTGGTGATTAGCTTGTTTCCTCATTTGCTCATGGTTCATGCAGCTAAGTGCTAAAAACCCAGGTCTGGGACAGAATACTTGATGGGCTCTTGCAGAAGTGGCAGTTCCTATAACCTGCAGTGGAAAGCTAGAGAAACATTTTAAGATTTAACCTGAAGGCCCTGGCTGGTTGGCTCAGCAGTAGAGCGTCAGCCTGGCATGTAGAAGTCCTGGGTTCTATTCCTGGTCAGGGCACACACAAGTGCCCATCTGCTCCACCCCCACCTCTCCCTGCAGCCATGGTCCCAGGTACTATGGATGGCTTCCATGCTTCCCTCGGGCACTAAAATAGCTACTGTATTTCCCCATGTATAAGACATACCTTAATTTGGGGGCCCAAAATTTGAAGAAAAAAAAATTACATAAAGTTACTGAACTCGTTTTATTCATCATAAACTCATAAAACTCATCACTGTCAAAACTCCTATCCATTAGCTTGTCCTCATCTGTGTCTGATGACGAATCACTGTCTTCATATAGTGTCTCAGCCTCAGATCCATCTATGGCATTTGAAATGCCACAACCACTGTATAAGAAGCACCCAGTTTTTAGACCCTCCAAAATTAAAAAAGTAAAGTGTGTCTTATATGTGGGGAAATACAGTAGACTGAGATCATCTCCCCAGTAGGGGGGCTTGCTGGGTGGATCTCAGTTGGGGTGCATGTGGGAGTCTGTCTCTGCCTCCCCACCTCTCAAAAAAAAAACCCATAGGTAAACAACATTCAGGAAATGAATTTTCCAGAGAGAATGACAGGGGTCCGTGTGTGTCCACCTCACTGTTCTGAGAATAGGCCCTCAGTACAGTTTGGCTAGTGGTTCCCTCAGGATCAAAGGACCAGATGAAATATACTGCTCACAAAAATTAGGGGATATTTTCAAAATGAATATGAAATGATTAAAAAAGCACTTGACTTTTTTTTTTAATGGTGAATTTTATGTGCTGTTTATTTCACTCAATTTTATTTTTTTTACAGGGACAGAGGGACAGATAGGGACAGACAGGAGGGCAGAGAGATGAGAAGCATCAATTCTTCGTTGTGGCACCTTAGTTGTTCCTTGATTGCTTTCTCATATGTGCCTTGACTGTGGGGCTACAGCAGACCGAGTGACCCCTTGCTCAAGCCAGCGACCTTGGGCTCAAGCTAATGAGCCCATGCTCAAGTGGGCAACCTCGGGTTTTGAACCTGGGTCCTCTGCATCCTAGTCTGACGCTCTAGCCACTGCGCCACCGCCTGGTCAAGCAAAAGCACTTGACTTTTTAATTAACATCAGAAAAGCAAATGACAAGTCAAAGTTCAATTATATAAAGTGAGATGCAAAACCAACTTACTTCATTGATGAAAATGCACTAGACACTTCATATAGTGTCTCGGCCTCAGTTCCATCTATGGCATTTGAAATGCCACAACCACTGTATAAGAAGCACCCAGTTTTTAGACCCCCCAAAATTAAAAAAAGTAAATAAAGTGTGTCTTATATGTGGGGAAATACAGTAGGAGTAATGGAGTCTGCACGTTCCCTGATCCCCTAACTTGCGAGCAGTGTGGTTGGCTGTAAATAGCTGGCTTTGATGTTGGATTTACGGGACTATGGCTTCTCAGGCTTCCCACTTGGGATCAACATTCGTGGGGCTGAAGTGTTGGGCTCTCGTCCTTGGAGACCCTGCCTCTGGTAACTAGGGCAGTGGGCGTGGAAACCTTTTTAAACCAGAACTGAACTTGTGGTTCTCCCAGCTCTAGTAAAGCTAGGTTACATTGGTAACACTTTGTTGTTTTGTTTCATTGCTTGATTTTTAGAGAGAAAGGAAGGGAGACAGAAATGGTCTTTTTCTGTACGTTCCTTGACCAGGGATCAAACCTGCAACCTTGGTGCACTGGGATGGTGGAACTAACTGAGCTCCCCAGTCAGGGCAGGTTGGTAACAGTTTTGTTACCATTTTCTTTTTGCAGATTGTCTACTAATAGTCTTTTTATTTTTTAATTTTATTATAGAGAGAGAGAGAGAGATAGGGACAGACAGGAACAGAGGGAGATGAGAAGCATCAATCATCAGTTTTTTATTGCAACGCCTTAGTTGTTCATTGATTGCTTTCTCATATGTGCCTTGACCATGGGCCTTCAGCAGACCGAGTAACCCCTTGCTCAAGCCAGCTATCTTGGGTCCACGCTGGTGAGCTTTTGCTCAAACCAGATGAGCCCACACTCAAACTGACTTCAGGGTCTCGAACCTGGGTCTTTCCGCATCCCAGTCCGACGCTCTATCCACCTGCACCACTGCTTGGTCAGGCATCTACTAATAGTCTTTAGGTAGTCTGAGTTCACCTGACCCGCCACAGACAAGAAATATCTTCTAATTTCTCTTTTAATGAGAGGACTCAAAAAGAGGAGTTCTGTGGTGTGGTGCAGCTCATCCATTTAAAGTGCAGTTCAATGGTTTGTGTGTTTCATAAGGTACAGCCGTCAGGCAGCTTTCAGAATGTTTTCATCTCCCCCAAGAACTAGCAGTTGCTGCTTATGTCCCCAACTCTCCCAGCTGTGGCCCGTCCACCTCTGGATTCTTCCCGTTTGGGCAGTGGCCACAGCTGGAGTCCAGCAGCGTGTGGTCTGCTGCCGCTTCCACCCAGCTTGTCTTCAGGTTTGTCCACGTTGTAGTTGTAGTGTATGTCAGACAGACTGGCTTTGTTTTGTTTTTAGAAACAAAAGCCAGGTTTATTTGTTCTGTTTCTTGTAATTGAAGTGTTCCTCGATGACGTCCTTGGCCTCAAACTGTCCATTTTTAAGTGTACATTGTTTCCCTTGACCTTATTTATTTTTCTTCCCTTTGTCACAAAGTCCCTGTGAACACAGAATAGTGTAAACTTTGCATGTTTCCTGCCAGCGTTAGTGTAGCTTCCGAGCCAAGGCTTCTAGGATTTACTTTTTTGTTTTTTCATTTTCCACACTTGACCTTCCCAGGGATTTCCAGCTTCCACAGAGAGGAGTCTACGGCTGAATCCTGAGCTTACTTGGAGAGCCTTTGGTGAAAAGATTATTTTCTTCTAATGTAAGAATGACCAAGCCTGCAGCGCCATGCAGTCCATAGTCCCTGGGGCAAGGAAGGAGGGGCTGGCCTGTCTTCAGGAGATGCTGAGCCCCCCTTGGAAACCTTTCAGTAGATACTTTGTAACTTAACCTAACCATTTGCCTTGAAAAGCAAGTAAAACCTACCTCTGAATATGGTGCAATCTTAAGTGCCAGCAGTTGTCCCTAAAGGGGGATTTGAAATGCAAATGTAACACTTTTCCTGGATCCTTACTTCATTCCCCTGATTGGACACTGAGCCTAGGAGCCTGTATCCAGCATAGTTTTTTTTTTTTTCTTGTGGATCTTTTATAATTAATTCTCTTTGGAGTATTTTTAAAAACTATTTATTTGTTCTTTTCCATCTCAATTTTATTGTCTTTTAGGTCTTAATTTATGTGTATGCCCACTTCACTGTGTACCCTTTTTCTTGTTTTGGGATAAAAGGTAAAAATAAAATGTTTCTCACACTATAGATCCCCACAGCCTCCTGACCTCCATCCTGGGTGTGTGGTCAGTGGATACAGCAGCGCGAGAGGGCAGCCAGCCCTCTGAGGCCCCTCTCCTTCACTTGAATTGCTTTTCCAGAAACTTGTTCTTAGGGTCTCATCAGACTAGTGTCAGGCTAGCCAGTTTTCTTGTGCTGTGCTTGGTGGGTGGAAATAGCGGCCACTGCCTGGTCTTGCCCTTCAAATCCCATGCTCCCCTCCCTGGTGGTCCCTGGCACCCTATCCTAGGGGCACTTGGGCTGCCCCCCCCCCACTTCTGCTGTGTTCCAACCCGTATCCTGTTTCCCTGGGTCAGCAGCTACATTTCTTAAATAATTTTTAGACACAGTGTCTATTTAACAAATGAATCTGTTCCCAAGCTAGATAATGATTACCAGAGAAAGTGCATTCTAATTTTGCTGATATTTAAGCTGTCTGGTTTTAGAGAAGACTTGTCCTTTAAATATAACTTGTGGCCTTAAGATGTTTCAGATAATGCAGAATAGTAGCTGTCATGTCTGAGATGCTTGCCTGCCCTTCTCATCTGGTTCGATGACACAAGCAGAGTTGACTGGCCAAGGTAGTTGCCGGGGGTCACTCATGGGTCTGGACATAATGGAGGTGCCCTGGCTGTGACCACTGCTTTGCATATTCGCCCACACCCGCGGGACGGACCAGGTTCCCCACCTGAAATGCTGATACCAGGTGTGTTGAAAGTGGATCACTTTGCCTGAAGTCGGGGAGGGAGGTAAGGCCATTGTAGACCCAGCCAAAGGTGGCCCCCAAGCATCAGGTCAGGGCAGTAGTTAGGACAGTGCCCAGTAGCTCTTGGAGCTGGTGTCAGGGGTCCCCTGTTCTTTTTTTGTGCCACCTACGGGCTTTGTCAGAACTGCTCTGATTACTGAAAAGGATTTGAGTTTATTTTCACATACAGCAGGGCTGTCTCGAAAGCTTCCGTTGTAGCAGTTCTGACTGTGGCTCAAGGGTCTCAGCTGTCCCTGCAACCCGTTAGAGGGCCGCCCGCTTAAAGCTGTTTGCTCCTGGCCTTGCTCGCTCTCCCCAGGTGTGCCTGGAGCTCGCTCACAGGTTCCTGCTATGAGTGCCGGTCCTCCCCAGGGTACATGGGCTGTGTTGTGTCCTTATGACCGCAGCACAGCTCCAGGATGGGCCTCCCAAACCATCTACCAGTCCCCATAGCCGTCGGCTCCTCCTCCCAGGACAGAGAGGGAGGGGTCCAGCTGGTGGCGACTGGGCAAGGCCTGTGCTCATGGGAAGCATCTTTATTTTTTATTGATTGATTGATTTTAGACAGAGGAAGGGAGAGCGAAGCATTCACTTGTTCCACCTGGGAAGCATCTTGTATTTGTGCCAATTCTTTTTTCAGGAAAATGTGGGCTAGCCTTGGCCCTTTGGGGGTGTCACCTATGTCCATGATGGGAGAAGGGTGGGCACGTTCCCCAAGTGGCTTTCCTCGGCACGGGAGAATCTGGCAAACAAGAAGATGGCAGCCTCCTCTTCTGGTGGGGCCAGCGGGACACCCCCTGGTTCTTGCTGGGTGTGCTTTGCAATGATCCCCCACGTGACATCTGAAGCGAGGTGGTCATGGCCTATGGTGCATAAGCAGCGTTGGCCAACTGGACAGTGGCAGCAAGGAGGGTGCCAGGGGTGAGAGTGAGAACTGAAGAGGATACCAGGCTCAGGCCAGGGCTGCCAATCTAACTGGTCCTTGAATCCCAGAAGTCACCAGGCCATAGGCCCCGTTCAGTTTATGCTGATCAAAAACAAAGGCAAGATTATATAGGATTATGCTACGTAACATTCCTAAAATTTGACCAAAACACTCAAACTGTTCCCAAAATGGGCTCAGGGGCAGCTTCCCCGTTGAGGAACCATCATCCATGGGGTACCTGGGAGGCTCCAGTTGCAAGGAAGGGGCTCCCTGGACAGGCATGCCAGGCAGGCAGGGGTCTGAGGGTACCCTCGACACCAGAGAAGAGAGGAGGGTGCTGACCAGGAGTCTGATGTCTTGGGCTGGGGCTGCCCCTAATGGTGACTGTGAGATTGAGACATTGCCCTGGACTTCCCTGGGTATGTGGCCCTGCTGACCTCAAAGGAGAGCCATGGGGGCAGCCCATGACCATTCCAGGAAATGTGTGCATGAGTGGGGCAGGCCACAGCCCTGTCCTCAGCATTGCCCCCAGGCAAGCGCATCTGGACCCACTGTGACCACCTGCAGTGGCCCCAGCACCCTGGTTGAGCCTGTGGGAGGTGCTGGCTTGGATATTTCTAAGCCATGGTGCCTTTTGAGAATCTCCTCAGGGGGAACTTGAGTCCCTTTTGAGAGTTCATGACTTGTCTGACATTTGTTTGATCAAGTTTAAGATAGGAAGTAAGATTGAGTGACAGGATATCAGTGCTGAGCCGGCCCCCTGGCCGGGCCCACCCTCAAGGAATGTCAACTGATGGATTTGGGGTCACCTCCAGGGCCGAAGCACAAAGTGGGGGCACCTGGATTAGGTGTGGCAGCGTCTGGGAACTGAGGAGATGGTGCCGACTAGGATGTTCTTGGGTCTGTTCGGTGAGCGTCTGCAAAGCAGCCGAGAGGCGTCCTTCAGCGCAGCACTGATGATGACAGTCCAGCCAGGACCTGAGCAGGTGACTGAAGGCGCGTGAGGGGAGCCTGGGTGGGGGTGCTGCGGTGAAGACTCTGATCCCACTGGTTGCAAGATGAACACATGGGGTCTGTGTTGGGGGCTGGGCCTCTGCCCTGTCCAGGGTATGCCTGGCTGCTGGCCCTGAAGCCTCTTTGTGACCAGGTGCCACGTGGTTGGGGGCTGGGGCTGGCCCTGCTTCTGTCCTGAGAGTTCTGAGTGTGTCTTTTCCTACCCCATTGCCTTGCTCATTTCCCATGGGTGATATTTGGGGTTGAATGAGGCTGGATCTGCGCTCCCCTCTGCCACCTTTGGGGAGCATTCTGTCAACTCAGGACTGGAGCTTGCGGGGTGGGAGCAGGGAGGCAGGTAGAAGGCCCTGTGGCCATTCAACTATCATTGGGGGACTTGTTGAGGATGTGGAGTACATGGGCTCCGCTGCTGAACCCACGGCCTTTGTGAATGAGCGTTGGGGCCCTTTTCAGGTTCCTGCCAGCACTTCCCTTGCCTGAAAATTCTCGTGCATCTCCCCACACCTCCGTGGGACCGCTGCTTTGAGCTGAGTGCCCACAGAGGTCTCCAGCCCACACTTTGTTCTGCACCAGTCCCCAACTCCCACTGCCCAACTGCCTGCACCCTCCTCCCACGGGAGCCAGTGGTTCCTCACACCTAACCAGCCAGACCGAGTCCCCCTGCATAGCTGGGCCCAGCCCCCAAGTGCTCCTGCACAGTCCATGGAGAGGCAGGTGCAATGTGCCCACGTCGTAGAAACAGTCTCTAGGTACCGTAATAGGTGTCCAAGGAGGAATGCTGAATTCCACCAGAGCCAATGGCTTAACTGTGGCTTTATCCTGTCTCCTTTGCCTTCAGAAGCATCATGGGGTCCCTGGGAGCCTGAGGCCAGACTCCTTTGGGGACCAGCTGCTGAGCACAGAACTTGGTGATTGGAAGGTGCACAGGCGATTGGCATCCTGTGCCCACACCTTCGAGTGGGGCTCCAGAACCAGCAGTTCGTGTCTCAAAACTGTGTCAGCTGCAGGGGAGCTTCAATCAGGCCCATTGTGTCTGGGCCTGTGGTCACTGTCAGCCACCGGAACACCTGTGTGTCAGTGTGTGTGTGTGGGGGGGCAGGGTATGGTTCTAGAAACAAATCCTTGCCTGCTTGGGCCCCAGGGTGGGCAGCTCTGTCCTTGCCCTGCTCCCAGTGTAGCTTTGGGCCTCGGGCTTCCTGTATCCACTGGTACCCCCGGGCTGTGTCCTCTGGTTCAGGGGCAAGTGATAGGCGCTGCCCTGCTGGCCCTGCTGCTGCTTAAAGGCCTCCTCCAGCAGGGAAGTATTTTTGTGAAATGCTTAATACCCTGACAATGCCTCTGAGGTCTGCTGGCTTTCAGCAGTCCACATCTGGCTCCCATGCACGGGTCTTTCTTTAGAAGCTGGCCCTCAGAGCTCCTCACTCTGACCCCAGCGTGACTAGTAAGGGCTTTGTCCTGGTGGCTTGACTCATCTTGGCCTCACTGCCTGCTCATCCTCATCCCCACTCCTGTCCCTTGTGGTTTGAAGCCAGAATTTAAGTTGCTCTGGGTCCCTGGGATTTGAAACAGTGGGTGAGTTGTGGTTTCTTTCTCAAGGGCTCCTGGCACAGGCACCTCCTATCCTTGGTCCTGCTTGGCTTAGCCCAGGCTGCGCGTCCCTGAAGTTGCCATAATATAGTCTAGAAAGGCCACTGATCTATTTCCCTGTTGCTTGGGTGAGAGACTGGGGGGTCTAATCCCCTACCTTGGTCTTTCAGCTCCATTTGTGATGTCATCTGGGTAAGTCGTTGAGGGTGAAGTGAAGGAGGAAGGCGCTTGGCAAGTTCACAGGGCTGTTACAGCCCTGACTTGAGCACCTGGTGGTCATCTCTTTTTTTTTTTTTTTTTTTAAGCAAGAGAACGAGAAAGATGGACTGACTGGAAGGGAGAGAGATGAGAACCATCAGTTCTTCCTTGCAGTGCCTTAGTTGTTCACTGATTGCTCTCTCATATGTGTCTTGACCAGGGGACTTCAGCAGAGTAAGTGACCCCTTGCTGAAGCCAATGTCCTTGGGCTTCAAGTCAGCAGTCATGGGGTCATGTCTGATCCTACACTCAAGCCTGGGACCTCGGGGTTTTGAACCTGGGTCCTCAGCATCCCAGGCCAACGCTTGGTCCACTGTGCCACCACCTGGTCAGGCTCTTTTTTTTTTTTTTTTTTTTTTTACAGAGACAGAGAGGGATAGACTGGGACAGACAGGAACAGAGAGAGATGAGAAGCATCAATCAGTTTTTCGTTGCGCATTGCAACACCTTAGTTGTTCATTGATTGCTTTCTCATATGTGCCTTGACTGCAGGCCTTCAGCAGACCGAGTAACCCCTTGCTTGAGCCAGCGACCTTGGGTCCAAGCTGGTGGGATTTTGCTCAAACCAGATGAGCCCACGCTCAAGCTGGTGACCTCGGGTTCTCAAACCTGAGTCCTCTGCATCCCAGTCTGACACTCTATCCACTGCGCCACTGCCTGGTCAGGCATCAGGCTCATTCTTGAGGGCCATACTTGTCAGTGTGGGAGGTCTCAGAGGAGTGCAGGGAACCTGACCCCAGGCTTACACTGGATGCCCGAGTCTTAGCTACCAACCCTGCAGGCAGGTGGGCCTCCCCTCAGCCCAGATCTCTTCGCTGGGCTTCGATCTTTGATGCCAAGCATTTGATGGACCTCGTTATAGAAAGATGGACTCCACGTGGCAACAGGGCTCTTGTGGGTACCAGCGTGGATGGACAGCAGTTTTATGAACTTAGCTGGAAAGTGTCAACCAAAACCACCATAGCTAACAGTCCAGTGTTTTTAAGCTAAAACTCTTAGCTAAACCACTTAAATATATTCTAAAACCTGTCCTCAGTCTCCTGGAAGGTAGGAAATGTCTACCACAACTTAAAAAGGCTGGGAGACATCAATGTTTCATCTCAGGATTCTTGAATCATCCAGTCTGTCTGTAAAACAGAATTAACAAGGTACTTCTCCCCAACTGTCCAGAACATGTCTGCATCTTTGGGCTCTGTCTCTGTCAAGGTGAACCGGGGCCCTCAGGACAGAGGTGACTGCTGTTGGTGGGAGTGTGTTCTCGTCTGGAGTGCCCCTGAGAAAGTGCATTCAGCTTGGCTTGCCTACTTGGCACAGACCTCACTTGCAGGACCTGTGTGTCCCCTCTGAGCTCTAAAGGACACACCCCTTGAGGCTCCCGGCCTGGGGCCCCTACACTCTGTTCTTTTTCTTTTTTTTACAGAGACAGAGAGAGAGAGGGATAGACAGGGACAGACAGACAGGAAGGGAGAGATGAGAAGCATCAATCATTAGTTCTTCATTGCGCATTGCGACACCTTAGTTGTTCATTGATTGCTTTCTCATATGTGCCTTGACTGCGGGCCTTCAGCAGACCGAGTAACCCCTTGCTCGAGCCAGCGACCTTGGGTCCAAGCTGGTGAGATTTGCTCAAACCAGATGAGCCCGTGCTTTAGCTGGTGACCTCGGGGTCTTGAACCTGGATCCTCTGCATCCCAGTCCGACGCTCTATCCACTGCGCCACTGCCTGGTCAGGCTATACTCTGTTCTTACTGACTCTTGTGTCCCCCTCCTGGGCCCCTTTTGCTGCTGTGTTTCTGGAGTTTCTTTGCTTTGGCCGAGCCTGGCTGGGATGGGTTTTCAGGTGAGTTTTGTCCTTGCTGAAGGGTCAGAGTCAGGCTCAGTATGAGCAAAGGCGCTACAGGACAGGGCTTAAAGGCAGCTGGCGGGGTGAGGAAACAGACAAGGTAAGATTGCAGGCATTAGGCCTTTGCTTTCTGGAATGCGTTGGTCCAAAAGCTGTGGCCTGGCTGGCTGAAGTGGGCACGTCCAGACGCTGACCAGGGTTGGTCTGCCTACTCGCCTGTCTTCTGCGGCCCCCAGGGCTGTGGTAGCTCTGCCTGTGCAGACACCTAGGCTCTTAGCTGAATGACACATCTCCTCTGAAGTTCCTTAACTCCAGCGCCCAGCTACACACAGAATGGCATTTTGCACATGTTGGACAGGAATAAGCGAATCAAGCCCCGACCAGAAAGGTTCCAGAACTGCAAAGACCTGTTCGACCTGATCCTCACTTGTGAAGAGAGAGTGTACGACCAGGTGGTAGAAGGTAAGCTCGCAGACCTGGTGCCTCCACGCGTGCTGGGGACCCACAGTGTCCTCTTCCCCGGCCTGCGGGGGGGCCAAGTGGCAGCCTGGGAAGATCCCTGGCAGGGCCCTTGGCTAATCGTGTTCATCAGGGCGAGGCCGCCTGTGCTGCTGGTCGCATCTTGTGGGTGTGAGGGTCTGGTCTGTGAAAAGTATTGTGAGTGGGGAGCTTGGACCTGGTGCTGACAGTGACCGTGCTGCTGAATGCTTTATCCTGGAACAGGTTGTGTGATTGAGGGTGAGGCAGGGGCCTGGTGCTAAGGGTGAATCAGAGCCATTTTGGGGGAGGAGGCGGTCTGATGCTCAGCCAGGGCAGGTTGAGCAGGGCCTCTGACATCTGTGTCTTACGATCCTGTTAGATCTGAATTCCAGAGAGCAGGAGACCTGCCAGCCAGTGCATGTGATCAATGTGGACATCCAGGACAACCACGAAGAGGCCACCCTGGGGGCATTCCTCATCTGTGAGCTCTGCCAGTGTGTGAGTGTCCACTTCCTCTACCCAGTTCCTACTATGGGCTCCACCAGGCACATGAAAACCAGGCACATGAAACCTCCTGTACATGAGGGCTCTGCAGTGGAAACGACTGTCACACAAATTCACATTCAAGTTATTTTCAAATATTAAAACCATACAATGCTCCTGACCAGGCGGTGGCACAGTGGATAGAGCATCAGACTGGGATGCAGAGGACCCAGGTTTGAGACCCCAAGGTCGCTAGATTGAGCGCGGGCTCATCTGGTTTGAGCAAAGCTCACCAGCTTGGACCCAAGGTCGCTGGCTTGAGCAAGGGGTCACTCGGTCTGCTGAAGGCCCGCGGTCAGGACACATGTGGGAGGGCAGTCGATGAACAACTAAGGTGTTGCAACTGATGATTGATGCTTCTCATCTCTCTTCGTTCCTGTCTGTCTGTCCCTATCTATCTCTCTATGTCTCTGTAAAAAAACAACAACAACAACAACAAACAAAACCACACAATGCAAAGGTGCCCACAGGTTTGAGAATTGACCAGCTGGCTCTGGTTAATTTACTTGATGGGACGAGTTGATAGAAGGCAGTGACAGCTGGTGTCTCTCCTCCAGGAAGATGCCATGTGTCAGGGTGTTGAAGGGCTCTGAGGGTGCTTGTGTCCACAGGGGTCACCTGGGCCCCTGCGACTCTGGGAAGTCTCCCTTGTGTGGAAAACCCCAGGGCTTTTCCAGGCACTGTGCAGCTGTGCTCAGAGCAAAACATTTCCTCTTGAATGTGACAAAAGCACCAGCAAGGGGGAGCCCATATGGCTCTTCTGCTGCCCATGGTACTTGCATTTAGGTCAGCCGGCTCTGAGTGACGGAAACAGGTGGTTTAACCAGGAAGTCTAGAGATGGGCAGGCTCTCCCAGTGTTCTCTGAGGGACCCAGCACAGCTTTCATTCCCAGGTTGCCTCGTGGTCCAGTGTGGCTGCTGAAGCTCCAGCAGTTGTGCCCATAATCCAGCTATCATGCAAGAGAAAGGGCTGTGGGGGGTGTGGGGGAGATATGTCCCAGAAGTTGCACACATGACTTGGGTCATGCTGGCGAGAGCTGAGTTATTGGGGTGGGAGGCAAAGGGCTTTTCCTCAGAGACCCTGCTTATAGGCTGAGACCAGGGACAGCAAGTGGCCTTGGCTGCAGTCCAGCCTGGACCACCCTGCGGCTGTTGCCTGGCAGCACCTGCTCCTTTTAGGGCAGCAGTTGTCCACCAGTGATGTCTGGCCATGTCTGCACACTTGGGTCTCACACCTGGGAGGGATGTTGGTGGCAGGTAGAGCTCACAGATTCTGCTTAGATCCCTGCAAAGGGTGATGCCTTCTCACCCCGCCTCCCAAGCATGGGCTGGCTTTCCTCCTTGGGTGACTTTGGGCAAAGGACTGTACCTTCTGTGCCCAGATATGCTCATCTGTAGAGTGAGGGTCCCATATAGGTGAAGTCATGTGACCCTTGAAGGCAAACCCTGGTTTCAGAGCTCAGCCCACTTCCGTTCTGGCTCCTCCAGTGCAGGACCCTGGGCCCCCTGGCCATGCAGAGTGGAAAGCACTGGTCAGCACCAGCAGCTCCAGGCCTGGTGTCCCGGTCCCAGGTGCTGCCCCTGCTCAGGCGGCTTTCTCCCCACAGATACAGCACACGGAGGACATGGAGAACGAGATCGATGAGCTGCTGCAGGAGTTTGAGGAGAAGAGTGGCCGCACCTTCCTGCACACTGTCTGCTTCTACTGAGCCCGCGCCCGGCACCCCGAAGCGGCCTTCTTGCGCTTCCTGTTGTTAATACTTGTTCTTTCCCTACCCTTGTTTTGACTCTTGACGGCTGCTGCCGGTGACAGCTGCCCTGCACTGTACATATGAGTTGAGAGGTTAGACACATGTGCGGATCCACACGATCAAGTTTGGTGTCCCACTCTTAGTGACGAGTGTGATATTAAAGTTTTTTTTTCTTTTAGCAATGGAAAAACATGGCTCCCAGTTTCTTTTTTTTATTGAAGAACTTACTCATGAGCTTCAGTTTTTTTTTTTGTTTTTTTTTTCATTTTTTTTTAGAGAGGAGAGAGAGAGAGAGACAGAGAGAGAGAGGAGAGAGAGACAGGGGGGAGGAGCTGGAAGCATCAACTCCCATATGTGCCTTGACCAGGCAAGCCCAGGGTTTCGAACCGGTGACCTCAGCATTTCCAGGTCGATGCTTTATCCACTGCGCCACCACAGGTCAGGCATGGCTCCCAGTTTCTTTTCCTCAATACATTGCTTTCTTTTCTCTTTCTTTTCCTTTTTTTTTTTTTTTTGGTATTTTTCTGAAGCTAGAAACCGGGAGAGACAGTCAGACCCCCGCATGCGCCGGACCGGGATCCACCTGGCACGCCCACCAGGGGGCGAAGCTCCGCCCACCAGGGGGCGATGCTCTGCCCCGACCAGAGCCACTCCAGCGCCTGGGGCAGAGGCCAAGGAGCCCCAGTGCCCTGGCCATCCCCGCTCCAATGGAGCCTTGGCTGCGGAAGGGGAAGAGAGAGACAGAGAGGAAGGAGAGGGGGAGGGGTGGAGAAGCAAATGGGCGCCTCTCCTGTGTGCCCTGGCCGGGAATCGAACCCGGGACTTCTACACGCCAGGCCGACGCTCCACCACTGAGTCAACCGGCCAGGGCCAATACATCGCTTTCATTGTGCATTCCTCCACTCCCCCTACCTGGCTGGAATGTACAAACACTTCTTGGGAGAGAAACTTCAATTGTCCAATAAACATGCTGCTGGTCCTCTGCTTTGTCCTGAGCTCCACACGTGGCCCATCCCTGCTGGCCCCATGCAAGTCCCCCTCTGGAGGAGGCAGAGCAGGCCCCTGACATGCTCCCGCAGAGTGTCAATTAGAAGGCCTCCATGGTTGCCATCCAGGGGGTGTGGGTCTAGCCTACCTTCCCAGAGGTTCTGCACCCACTAGGGCTGCTAG
The DNA here is from genome assembly GCF_036850765.1 of Saccopteryx bilineata. Lineage (NCBI taxonomy): Eukaryota > Metazoa > Chordata > Mammalia > Chiroptera > Emballonuridae > Saccopteryx > Saccopteryx bilineata. The sequence continues at coordinate 292,635,841 of NC_089492.1, forward strand.
CAGAATGAGGCCCTACTCCCTATGGCACCTGCTCCCTATCACTGTCCCCCAAGTAGTCTTACTTCCCAGTGACCCCTCCTGATTTGTGCAGCCATGGAAAACCTCAGGTCACCTGTGAGGAGAGTGGGGTGCTTTGGTGTTGCCCTGGACTGTGGTTGTGGGATTGACTCGCGTGCCTCCCCAGTCCCCAGCCTCATGGCACCACCAGAGCACAGACATGACCCTGATCTTCAGGCTTCTAGGCTGCCCAGCCCAGGTGCCTGGAGCTGACCAGTGATGGAAGCCCAGGTTGAAGCTGGTCCTGCCCCCACAGCGGGACATTCTTTGGTTTTTGCTCAGGTGCCATCATGCCATGTAGCCATGGCTTTGGCATGACATCCCTGGCCGCTCCCCAGTGACCCTGTAGGTCTTTCCACTAAAAGCAGTTGGAGGGGGCCCACTGTTGTCGAATCTGCCCAAAACCCCTCACCGTGACCCCAGAGACCCAGGAGGAGGAACCTCAGCTGACAAGTAGCACGAAGGGGAGGGAGAGGGACCCCAGAGCCCTCTCCAAGATCGCCATTCAGGTCGGGACCTGGGCTGCGCTCCAGGGCCACTGGTCCGGCGACCAGTGCCCATACTGACCAGATGCCCCGGGGAGGGGTCGGGCAAGCCTCCGGGGGCGGGGCGGCCGCGTGGTCCCTCCCGGAGGCGGGCACGCAGGGAGTGGGGGACGGAGTGCGCGCAGGGAGGAAGGGAGGGAGGCAGGGCCGAGGGCGGAGCGGAGCGCGGCGAGCGCGGTGGCCGAGCGGCCGTACGACCCCGAAGCGGCCGCGTCCCCTGCCCTGCACCCCCGGCCCGCGCCTCTTACCAGGCCAGCGGAGGTGGGTGCGCGGCGCGCTGACCTCTGCGGAGGCGCCGGGGGCTCAGCATCGGGCCGGGGCCGGGGGGGCGCCGGGGCCGGGGGGCGGCGCTCCGGCCCGGCCCGGCCCCGCCCGATGTCCATGAGCGCGAACACCATGATCTTCATGATTCTGGGGGCGTCGATCGTGATGGTGAGCGCAGGGGCTTCTCGCGCGTCCGCTCCCCCACCCGCTCCCGCCTCCCGCGCCCGCGCGCCGCCTGCCGCCTCCCCCTCCCGCGCCTTGTTTACTGGCCCGCGCGGCCTGCGCTCCCCCTGCCCGGCCTGCGCTCCCCGACCCGGACTGCCCTGAGGAACCCCATCCCCCAGCCTGCGCTCCTCCACTCCTCGGCCTCCTCCGCTTCCCCATTCCTCCATCTGAGCTTCCCCATCACCAGCGCCCCCGCCCTCAACTGGACACCCGGGCCCGGCAGCTCCTGGGCTCTGACCGGTCATGGGCTCTTCCAGGCCATCGCGTGCTTGATGGACATGAACGCGCTGCTGGATCGATTCCACAACTACATCCTCCCGCACCTGCGGGGCGAGGACCGCGTCTGCCACTGCAACTGTGGCCGGTGAGTCTGTGCCCGGCGGGGCACACGCGTGATCGCACATGTGTGAGGCTCAGGGCCCACTGGGGTGTGGGGAGCCCCGGGAAGGCCTGCGAAGGGCCGCGCTAGGCCTGAGGGGCTGCTGAGTCCCGCATCAGGCCCGGTGGGGGAAGCACTGTCCAGCCTCCTGGGGGCACCTGGGGATTGGCCAGTTGGGTTTGGGAGGGGGGAGCATGCCTGAGTTTGTTAGGACCCTCTCCCAAAACGCCTTCAAAGAGAAAGTGATGGGCAGAACAGGCCCCAGGCCTCCTGGTCCAGGGCCTGGAGACCAGGAAACAGCAGCCCAGCCTGGTGTCCGGGAGGGATCCTGCACAGGGCTGTGCCCACGGAGCACACCAGCCTCTGCCCTGGACCACTGCACTGTGTTCATGAACTTTCCTGGGAGCCAGGTACAGGGAACTGAAGCCGATCAAGGTGGGCAGGGCCCAACCCCCTGATTGTACAAAGGAGGAACTGAGGCAAGGGGGTGGAGCTTGCTCAAGGTCACTCAGAGAGCTGGGAGAGCCCAGGGCCCTCCGCCCACTATGACCCCCATCCTGTGCACATGTGATGATGGCGTCCTCCTGGCCATGCATGTTTGTATGTCCATGTATGAAATAAACATCTCATAAGACGCGAATGTGTGTACCGTCTGTGCATATACATGTGGGTACACAGTACACACGCATGTCCGCATGCACACCCTCAGCCCTGCAGGACACCATCGTGCTGGGCTCATTGAGAAAGCGGACAGAGGCTTGAGCGGATAGAGACTTGCCCAAGGTCACACCGCTATAAGGGATCGAGGCACAAACCCAAAACCTAATGTTCTTCATCCTTGACCTGGATTCCTGCTCAGACATGTGCACACATGGCAAGCAAAGGGGTGAGGGTGAGAGTCTAGACAGCTTTGTGCCTCACTCAGCATGCTCCATGCCTGTGGGTGCTGACCGGTGTGTTGAAGCAGAACCAGGCATTGGGACAGAGTGACAGCACTGCATGCAGCCCTCACCTGGGCTGCTGGAAAACCATTGAGAACATTCCCCAAGTGGCCATACTTTCCCAGAGATCCCTGTGTTTCTGCCTGGGGCACATGGCCCCACAGTAAGGAAAGGCACAGAGTCAGCTCACTGCCTCCTGGGGTGGCCATGACTGTGAGTGGGTGCAGGCTGGTGTGACCTGCAGACCCTCCCGGGACTGGTGGCGTGCATAGCACAGTGCCCAACTCTGAGCTCTGGAAGCATTCGTAACACACATTTTACAGGTGTGCGGGCTCTTGTATTATGACCAGCATCTCTGTGCCTGTGATCTCATACTGAGGGCAGGCAGGATGCGTTTTCAGAGTGCATTTGCACAGGGTGTGTGTGTGTCACATGCAGTGTCCGGAGTACATGTGGACTCTTGTAAACAAATGTTTATGGGGTACACGCTGAGCTGGACCTGTGTGCACAGGTTAGCGTGTCTGTAGACACAGAGAACATGGAAAGCTACGCCTGCTGTAGACATAGTGTTTCTGCGTGTATTTGTCCACATGTGTGTGCTTTGTACACTTCACTACATACAGGGTATGTAAACTCAGTGTACAAAATATTCTTGTTTATTGACAACATACATGTGCATGCCTAGTACATGTATATGTAATGCAATATACAGTGGCCAATGTGCTCTATTTGGGTCCAGCGACTCTGCAGAGTAGTTTTGCACATGGAGTATCCGTGTATAAACCATGTACACGCATTGCCACAATGGACTCTACCCATGTGTGTATACACCGTGTACAGAGTAAGCATGCAAACACATGTATGCCTTCTATATACCTATAGAGAAAACTTTATGGAGATGACATGTGTGTAAATTAATGCTTCAAAGTGTGCGTGCCAGCAGGTTGTGTCTGTGCACACAAATTCTTACATGTGCCACGGTGCCCACAGAGGATGGCTGTGTGCAAAGCCATGTGCATGTGCATCTCCACGTGATACATACCATGCTCATGCCTGGGCTAGCATGCACATACACACATGTGGACCTCATGGGTCGAGTCCATAGTATACACGCCATGTCCTGTGCATGTGGCCGGTGTGTATACATGACATGCGTTGGACCTCAGATGAACACATGCAGCATGTGTGTTCTGGGCAGGACACATGTATGTACACATTATGGAAATACGTGTGCACATATTTCCTGAGTCCACGTCCCCAGGGGGTCCGCATTGGAGGAAGGAAAAGGGCAAGGGGGAGGAGAGGCAGGTGCTAGGCCAGTGATGATGGCATAGGTTGTGTCCTCCAACCCCTGGGGGTCCTGAGCTACCTGGATTGGTTGGGCCTCATCCTTTTTGCAGAGCACCAGGGGCATTCCTTGCTCCCTTGGTGACCCAGTCTTTGAAGTGTCCTGCCCTGACCAAACTCTGTGTCCAAGGGTAAGAAGCAGTTGCCCTGAGGAGGACCCCACCTGAGGTTCTAGGCCCAGAAGGCTGGGAAGCCAGGGAAGGTGGTGATGTCCAGTATTATCAGTCCCTGTGAGGCCCAGGGTGGCCTGGGTGATGGGAACTGCTAATGGGTCACAAAGGGCATGCTCTCCTAGGGGCCCGCAGCTGCTGTACATTCTAGGTGGTGATCAATAATTTCCCATCACTTACTGATTATTCATAATCACTATTGACAAACTGATCAGATGAGCAATGCTTGCCAGATGTCAGGCAGTCCTTGCTAAATGACCCAGGGCCAGTGGTCCCTGCTCTGTGGGGCTCTGGTGGCCAAAGCCCAGCCCCTGGGACTGATCTCACTCAACATGCTGGACGCAATGGCCTCCAGGGGTCCACAGGAGGGCCAGGAAGGGGTGCGAGGAAAGGCCTGCCTGCTGTCATTCCTTGGTCTGGGTTTGGGGCTCCAGAACTATCCTGACGCCACAAGAAGGAAGTCACTGTATGGCCAATGTTGTTGAAGCAGGGGCCTGGGGTCAGGGAGAACTAGCAAGTTTTCCATTTTGGAGGGGAGGGGAGCAAGGGAGGGGGGAGAAAAGGATCTAGCTCCATGGAAAACCAGGCGGAGGTGTCAACATCTAACTGAAGGGAAGACGGGGGAAGCAGGTTTGGGGAGGGAGAAACTATTTTTAGATGTGAGTTTGAGGTGTCTGAAGATCCCACGTGGAGACGCTAGGCAGGCAGCTGGAGCTTGGAGCAGACGTGTAGGGTGGCAGGGACTTGAGTGCGTGGGGATGCAGAGCTGGAAAAGCCAGCAGAGGGGCTCAGAGAGGAGAGGGAACCAGGAGAGGTGGCCTCCTGAGCAGGAGGACTTCAGGGAGGCCCCTGCACTGCTGGACAAGAGAAGGGACTATAAAGGGTACATGGACCCCCCACTGTACCTGGCTTCCAGGCTATCTTGACAGCGGGGAAAGGGGAGCGAACCCAGAGTCTGTCATCCTGAGTGTGGTCTCCTCGGCGGGGCCACTCCACCTGGGATCATGGGGCCCAGAAGACTTCCTGGAAGAGGAGGGTATCCAGGCAGGTCTGAGGCCTCATGGGGAGGGTTTGATGTGGCCCTCACTTGCCTCTGGAGGGTTCAGTAGCCTGAGTCTGGGCAGTGGAGGGAGGAGAGGATGAGCAGCATGCATGGTACAGGCCTTGGTGGGTGCCAAACGAAGGGGAGGGGCCACGGCCCAGGAAACCCTGGACAACTGAAATCTCGGCATCTCATCATCCTGCCGGAGTGCAGAGCAGCTGGAGGACATGCAGATTCATGCAGGGCATCGGCCAGGGGGCACCCCCAGGAGAGGGGATGGAAGAACAGGGTGCTGGGCAGAGAATCGGGGACAGAGGAGCAGAAGAAAAACCAGAGGCCCAGGGCAGACTGATAGCATTTGGCTTTGCCTAGAATGGAAGCTGAGGAAGGGCTAGTGATGAATGGAGAGGGCAGAGGGGTGGTCCCAGAGGAGCCACATCAGCCCAGTGTCCAGCAGGTGGGCTGTAACACTGCCACCAGATAGGGACACCCTGCCCTGGGCCCTCACCCTGGAACGACTGGTCCACCTGCACTGTTCCTATGACCCAGTCAGGGTCAACAATGAGCCCCAGGCCCAGCGGAGGAGGGAGGGGTGATGTGTGGGCAGAGGCAACCCTGGCCAACTCCCGGACTTCACTCTGACCACTGATCTCGCACACTCCCACCCTTCTGGGCAGCCTCCGCCTGGGGAACCGGGGCCCTGGGCGAGTCTGCTGGCCCCTTCGGACCTCAGCTCCCACCAGGGCTGCTTCAAAGACCCCAGCAGGGATCCCCGCGCGCCCCGCGGGAGAGGTGCCAGCACGCCCTGCCGCCCCCAGGCACCACATCCACTACGTGATCCCGTACGACGGGGACCAGTCGGTGGTGGACGCCTCCGAGAACTACTTCGTGACAGACAACGTCACCAAGCAGGAGATCGACCTCATGTTGGGGCTGCTGCTCGGTTTCTGCATCAGCTGGTTCCTGGTGTGGATGGACGGGGTCCTGCACTGCGCTGTGCGCGCCTGGAGGGCCGGCCGGCGCTACGGTGAGTGCCTCCAGGGCGCGCTGCCGCCACGCCGCGCCCACGGAGCCCCTCGACCACATCCAGCCCCGGGGCCCCTCGACCACACCCAGCCCCGATCACGTCCCAAATCAAAGCCACACCCTCGGGCCATGCTGGCCCTCGGCCACGCCCATCTCCGGTACGCGCCCCGACACTGACCACGCCCCCCACGCCCCTGCAGATGGCTCTTGGACCTGGCTGCCCAAGTTGTGCAACCTGCGGGAATTCGGCCGGCGGCCACACAGGCCCTTTGAGGAGGCGGCCGGGAACATGGTGCACGTGAAGCAGAAACTCTACCACAACGGCCACCCGAGCCCGCGGCACCTTTGAGCCGCGCGCAGGACTCGCGGGGCCACCGGCCACTGCGCCCACGTACACGGGACTGGACGGCCGCTTGGGCCAGGGCGCCCCGGCCGCCGGGCGTGTCCAGCGGAAGGTGCTGTCTCCTCTTCTTTTTATAAAGGGGTCGGGGTGGGGCCGGTCTGGGGGCAGGACCCCGGTCTCCAGGGCCGGGCTGGGTGCGGGGGCTTGGGGCGGCGGGGGCCCCACATCCTGCAGTCCTGCCTGCGCCTGGCCTGGGACAATGTCTGTTACTTAAAACCGGCTGTTTCCTGTACGCCTGTGTCCCTCTCCATTCTGGCGGAGGGAGGCGGGGAGATAGTCTGGGCAGGGAAGGGGGCCGGACCCCGGCCGCACCCACGTCTGCACACGGGAGCATGTGCATGGGGCGTGTGCGCCCGCGGGCCGCAGTGGGGTGGGGGGAGGTAGGGGCAGGGGTCTGGGGGAGGCCCCTGCCCAGCAGCAATAAGGCCCCTGAGCCCCGCTGTGGCAAGTGCGGCCACTCTGCCCAGGGCATCCCCGGTCAGCGCCTCACTGTGACCCCTACCCCTGCTGGTCAGTAAATTCTCCAGAAAGCTCCAGCCTCTGCCTCTTCTTTCACCTCTGACACCTCAAGCCCCGCCCCTCACACCAGCCACGAGACAAGACACTGAGGTATGGTGTCAAGAGTTTTTATTAGATGCTGGACAAAAAGACTCCAGCTCCTATAGAGGGAGGGAAGCAGGTTGTCTGGGCCAGGGCAGTTCTCAAGCACTGGATGACCCTAGCCAGTAGGTTCAAGGTCTCCAGTCTCAGGTGCAGATCCTGCCAGGTACCCAAGGACACAAACTTGTGAAGGGCACCACAGGACAGGCCTGCTCTGTTTGGCTTGGCCATCAGTGGGTTCTGGTCCCAGATGGGACTGGGCCAAATCAGGCTCCTCCCTACTGCTGGTCACCAGGCAGGGTCACCTTGGCCACTTTCACTGGGCATGGGGGCTGTGTCTTCTTGCTCTGGGCCTGGCTTAGAGACATATCTTCAAAGTGTCCTGAGGGTGGCCCTAGCCTGACCTCCCCCGCCAAAACCACAGCTTGGAGGGGGCAGCTGCAGCTGGTCCTCATCAGAGCCTTTAATGTCACGCTTGCCCTGGCTGGAGGAATATTAAAAAACGCTGAGGAGCGGGCGGCTGTGCGGCTCCTCTGCTGGCCGCCATGAGACACGGGCGCCTCACTGCTTCCTCTCGGTGATTCTACCCAGCTAGTGTGCCACAGGGCCCCGGGGTGTCGAGGCCTGGCTCACGCAGTCCGCGCACTTGGGGGTAGGGGCTGGCTGCCCTCAGGCCCAGCTCCCTCAGCCTTCAGCCACTGCATCTTCTGCTGGTGTTGCTGGATGGCATCCTGGACCCGGGTGTCCATCATGGCCTCTGTGAGGACCCCGTCCTCGGAGGCATATGCCATGGCCTAGCAAGGAAATAGAATGCTGAGCAGGGTACCTGAGGTAGCTGCGTGCATGGGGAAAGGGCCTCCCAGCCTCAGGCCTTTGAAGACCACCAGGCACCAGGGGCCGGTAGGCCAGGGCCAGACCCAGGGATGAGACAGCTTGGCTGTCACCTCCCCCTCCATGAGCCCATTTCTTAGAGACGCCCTCCTTTGGGGTAGGGGCAGGTGGGATCAAAGCCAGGGATGCTGGGTCTACCAGGGGATGCCTGGTCAACACCCTCCTACCTGCTGATGGCACACACGTGTGCCCACACATGCCTGCTCGCAGGTGGTGTGCAGCCCAGAGCTGGCGCCATCCCTGCACCACCCCCAAGCCCTGTCATGCTCCACAGTTTGTCAATGACTTTCTGAAGTTTGAAAGCCCAGGCTACTTGCTCAGGAAGCAGCCCAGCCCCCCACTGCAGACCTGGAGCACCCCTGCTTCTCAGACAGCAGAGCTGCTCTCAATACCAGGGCACAGAAGCCAGAACCACCACAGGCCATTTAGGGGACAGGTCCACTCTGACACAGAGGGGAGAGCAGGGTCCCCAGGCAGAAAGCTTCCCAGGAGCCCCCAGCAATTGGGATTGGGTCAGAGTAGCCCTACCAGGCCCAACTGCCCCTGAATACTGAGCAGTGGTGGTCCAGCAGGACCTGCTTCTCACAGGATCTCCACTGTCTACAAACAGTCCTCTCAGATCCATGGGCCACTGAGAGTCCAGCAGCTCTGCACTCCTAATACCCAGGATTTCCTGCCCCAAACTTGGCCAATCACCTGGGGAGGGCACCAAAGTTTTATAATCAGGCCCCAGTGTGGTCCACAACACCTCAGTTGTCAAACAGGTTACCTCTGGGTGTCCATTGGCCAATGCCCCTTCCCAGATGACTCAGTACCCCTCCTGCTTCCTGTCACCCGGCCTGTTGCTCTGATCAAGGCTGCTGTGAAGATGGTACTCAGTGTCTATCAGGCCGATGGCCTGAGCCACTCCAGCCAGATGTCTCCAGCTATCTGAGCAGCCTCAGTCCACATGGGGCATCGTGAGCAAGCTCCCATCATCTGAGATGACCAGTCACTTTGCTCACTTTGCTCAGTGCCCAGCCTGGGCTGTGCAGAGAGGGGGCTGCCCATGCAGCCTCCTATGAGGAGCATACACGCCCTGCAAAGCAGAGAGAAAGGGGGGCAAAGTCCCCAGGGGGAGTGCTCCAGCCCAGTGGCCCATGTGGGTCGGGGTCTGGAAGCTGTCAGAGGCCCCTCTGGCAGGAAGGGGCAGGAAGAGAGAGAGCAGCTGCTCCTTCCGGAATTCCAGAGCATCTGTGCAGCCATGTGCCCCCAACAGGGACTGGACCCTGTGGAGGAAGGGCTGCGCTTAGTGATGCTCTTCCAAATAAATGAGGAAAAGGGGAAACACAGTGGCCACTACCTTAACCAGTTGATCATAGGGGTGACCCAGGCCACCATCCCTGTGATGTCCTGCGGCGATCAGGTGATCCAGATATGACGTGACCAGAGGGGCGCCTCACCTCTGCGGTCTCCTCCCCAAAACCCACAATCCCAATCTAATCATAAGAAAAACATCAAACAAACCCAACGAGTGGCATTCTACACAAAACCAACACCCTCAGAACTGCCAGGGTCATCACAAACGAGGGACATCTGAGGAGCCGTCACAGCCCAGAGGAACCTAAGAAGGAGACGTGACGACTAGGTGCAACGGGGCATCCTGGGTGGGGTCTTGGGGAAGACGAGTCCAGGTGAAACTGCTCGTGATGTGGCACACGTGCCTCGTAGAGACATGCACAGCACACAGGAGCCCTCTGTGTCATCCTGGGCACTTCTCTGTGAACTCGAAATGATTGAAAACTAATACCAGTCCTCATCAAGCTCTTCCAAACACTGAAGATGAAGGAAAGGTTTCCTAACTCTAGGAGGCCCTAACCCTGACACCAAAGCCAGACAAACACACTACAAGGAAAAGCATGCCTTATAAACACAAAGATGCTCAACAAAACACCAGCAAACTGAATGCAACAGCAGCACAGGGAAAGGATTACACACCATACCACGTGGGATTATTCCAGGGTTCAGCACAGCAAAACCAATGAATGTGAGACACCACCATTAAGAAAGAGGACAGGCCTGACCTGTGGTGGCGCAGTGGGTAGAGCATCGACCTGGAATGCTGAGGTCGCTGGTTTGAAACCCCTGCTTGCCTGGTCAAGGCATATGTGGGAGTTGATGCTTTCTGCTCCTCCCCCCATCCCCCGCCCCCTCTCCCTGTGTCCCTTCTTTCTAAAATGAATAAATAAAATCTAAAAACAAAAAAAAAAATTTTAAGAAAAGAAAGAGGACAGCCTGACCAGGCGGTGGCACAGTGGATAGAGCGTCGCACTGGGATGCGGAAGGACCCAGGCTTGAGACCCCGAGCTCTCCAGCTTGAGCGCAGGCTCATCTGGCTTGAGCAAAAAGCTCACCAGCTTGGACCCAAGGTCGCTGGCTCGAGCAAGGGGTTACTCGGTCTGCTGAAGGCCCCCAGTCAAGGCACATGTGAAAAAGCAATCAATGAACAACTAAGGTGTCGCAGCGAAAAACTGATGATTGATGCTTCTCATCTCTCCGTTTCTCCGTTTCTGTCCCTCTATCTCTGTTAAAAAAAAAAAAAAGAGGACAAAGAGCACATAATCATCTCAGTTGATATAGAAAAAGCATTTGGCAAAATCCAACACCCTTTCTTGATGAAAAATGCTCAATAAACTAGAAATAGGAGATTCCTTGATATGATAAAAGACACAAATAGAAAACCCACCAGAAACATTTCAGTGGTGAAAGACAGAAAGCTTTTCTTCCACGATCAGGAACCAGACAAGGATGCCCATTCTCACTTCTATTCAACATAGCACTGGAATTCCTAGCCAGGGCAGTTAGGTAAGAAAAGGAAACTGGCCCTGGCAGGTAGGTCAGATGGTTAGAGCATCATCCTGATACACCAAGGTTGCAGGTTCAATCCCTAGTCAGAGCACATACAAGAAGCAACCAATGAATGAACAACTAAATGGAACAACAAATTGATGTTTCTGTCTCTCTAAAATCAGTCAGTTAGCCTGACCAGGCGGTGGCGCAGTGGATAGAGCGTCGCACTGGGATGTGGAGGACATGGTTCGAGACCCCGAGGTTGCCAGCTTGAGCGCGGGCTCATCTGGTTTTTTTTTTTTTTTTTTTTTGCATTTTTCTGAAGCTGGAAATAGGGAGAGATAGTCAGACAGACTCCCGCATGCGCCCGACCGGGATCCACCCGGCACGCCCACCATGGGGCGAAGCTCTGCCCACCAGGGGACGATGCTCTGCCCATCCTGGGCGTCGCCATGTTGCGACCAGAGCCACTCTAGCGCCTGAAGCAGAGGCCACAGAGCCATCCCCAGCGCCCGGGCCATCTTTGCTCCAATGGAGCCTTGGCTGCGGGAGGGGAAGAGAGAGACAGAGAGGAAAGCGCGGCGGAGGGGTGGAGAAGCAAATGGGCGCTTCTCCTATGTGCCCTGGCCGGGAATCGAACCCGGGTCCTCCGCACGCTAGGCCGACGCTCTACCGCTGAGCCAACCGGCCAGGGCGGCTCATCTGGTTTGAGCAAGGCTCACCAGCTTGAGTCCAAGGTTGCTGACTCGAGCAAGGGGTCACTCTATCTGCTGTATCCCCCCCATCAAATCACATATGAGAAATCAATCAATGAACTAAGTAAGGAGCTGCAATGAAGATTGATGTTTCTCTCCCCTCCTATCTGTCCCTATCTGTCCCTCTCTCTGACTCTGTTTCTGCCACAATAAATAAATAAATAAATAAATAAAATCAATAAAAAATTTCCCCTCAAAACTGTTAAAATAAATTCAGTCAAGTTGATGGTTACAAAATTAACACACAAAAAAAATGTTTCTATACAGTACCAATGATCTATTGGGAGAAAAAGAAGTTAAGAAAATAATTTCATTTACAATAGCATCAGAAAGAAAATAGGAATTACCTAAGGAGGTAAAAGACTTGGACACTGAAAACTACAAAATGTTGCTGAAAGAAATTAAGACACTAAAATATAGAAAGATGTCTGTCTGTGTTCATGCACCAGGAAACTTAGTATTGTTACAATGTCAAACTTAGTATTGTTACAATGTCAATGGCAACTAACTATAGGTACAGAAACTAAAAAAAAACAAAAACTCATCCTACAATTCATATGGAATCCGAAGAGACCCCAAACAGCCAAAGCAACCTTGGATAAGGGCAACAAAGCTAGAGGACCCATACTTCCTGATGTTAAAACCCACTACAAAGCGCCTGACCTGTGGTGGCGCAGTGGATGGAGTGTCAACCTGGAAACGCTGAGGTTGCCGGTTCAAAACCCTGGGCTTGCCTGGTCAAGGCACATGTGGGAGTTGATGCTTCCTGCTCCTTCCCCCTCTCTCTCTCTCTCCCCCCCCCCCATAATGAATAAAAAAAATCTTTAAAAAAAAAACCCACTACAAAGCTACAGTGATCAAATCAGCATGGTGTTGGCATCAAGACAAAGAGAACAGTGAGACAGAACAGAAGCCCAGAATAAACCCTTACATCTGTGGTGGAGTGATTTCCAACAAGGGTTCCAAGACTATCAAGGAGAAAGGACAGTTTTTTCAACAAACGGAGCTGGGAGAACCAGATGTCCACACACCAAAGGATGAGGTTGGACCCTTACCTCACACCATATATAAAAATTAACTCAAGCCTGACCTGCTACATGGAGGGACCTGGAGGACATTATGCTCCGTGAAATAAGCCAGACACAGAAGGACAAATGCTGTGTCACTGATCCACTCATAGGGATCCCTGGAGGGGTCAGGTCCATAGAGACAGAGAGTAGATGGTGGTGCGGAGGCTGCAGGAGGGGGTGGCAGGGGTTAGTATTTAATGGAAACAGAGTGCTAGTTTGGGAAAATGGGAAAGTTCTGGACAGGATGGTGGTGACGGCTATACAACAATGTGAATGTGCTTAATGTCCTCGAGCTGTGCACACAGACGTGATTAGTATACAGTGAGTCCCCACAAGTGGCTCCAGTGATGAGGCATAAACTTGCATTGACAAGACTATTGCTGTGGGTCCGCGTGATGCCACAAGGGTGAACTTCAGAGCACAAGCACGAGTGGCCTGGCTCCCAGCCTGGTGGACAGGGCAACTGCAGCCACCCAGCAACTCAGGCCGCACGGAGGGAGACTGACCACACTCCTTCCCAGACGGTGCAGCACACGCATTTACTGCCTCCCCTCCCACAAGGCATGGGACTAACAGGCCTTGGGCCGAGCTGACCAGTCCATGACCGGATACACCCTAGTGTGAGGACCAGCCCCTCGGGCTCCAGGAACCCACTCACACTTCCTCCCACACTCGTGTGGGGTCTGCTGATCCCCAACTCTTACTTGCCAGGCATTTGGAGGGCTTTGTCACCTGGCTTGGCCAATGAGATGTGAAGAGAAGGGAGGTTTATGGGTCTTGATGCAAAAGTCGAGACCCAGGGCATGACCCACTGTTAGGAACCAAATGCCTACGCCCACCCCCAATCCAGACGGCAAAGCCCTAACCCCCAGTGTGGTTATATTGGAGATGGGGCCTCTAAGAAACTAATTTAGGTAAAATTTAGACTGGTGTCCTTATTAGGAGACACCAGACAGCCCTGTCTGCTGTGAGAACACAGCAAGACAGCCCCACCAAGATGGCCCCCTGATTTGACACTGACCCCTCCAGAACCATGAGAAATAAATGTGTGATTAAATCCCCTGGCCTGTGGTGCTTGTATAGCATCTGTTCTCCACTGTGTGGGCTGTGGGAACAGCCACTGTCATAGGCCTGGGTCCTATGTGAGGACAGCCTGGAGCAGAGCTCCCCTCTGACCCACAGGGGACAAGTCTGCCATTTGGGGCTATTACAGCAGCACAGCCCCATTCATGCTGCTACAAACCCCCGCATGTCTGAGCTATGATCTACTAACTGAAGTAGGTGTATCCTTTGTTAATTAAACACACATTCACTTAAAAGTACTTCTAAATCCAAGGTGCTCGGGCTGTTGCATAGCCTGAGACACACCTAAGAGCGACGCTGTGGAGGCCCCGGACAGAAGCCCTGCGGCACCCTCCACCCAACCAGGCTTTCCTTGTCCACAGCCAAGGAGCAAACACCTCCAGGAAGGCTGCAGCTGAGGCTCCAGGGGTCAGGGGCTGCCTGTGGAGCGGCTGCTGAGACAGCTCAGAGGAGAACAGAGTGGGGGAGTGAGGAGAGCCCCTGGCCTGTGTGCCCCGAGCCACAACACGTGGATGAACTAAGCTGCGTGGTCGAGGCAGCCAGCGAGGTAACAGGCAGCCTGTCCTGCCCTGCAGGAGCAGGGATCCTGAATACCAGTGGTCAGCACCGCCCGGGACTTGACCCGGTCAGATGGACTTCCTGGTTCCTCACCTCCTCTGCCCTCTGACAAGCCCACAGACAGCTCATGGGACGTGTCTGAGCCTGGTGGTGTCCCCTAGGATCCCCACCTGGCATCAGAGCTGCCTGTGCCAACTGCCCTGGGCACCGTCTGGGACAGTCCAGTGGTTCCCGAGACACTCAGCCCAGGGCACCCCAATGCCCCACTGATATGGATGAAAATGGAGAGCACCGCATGAAAGCCAATGACAGCCCTGACCCCTCCCCACCAGGGTGGCGCAGGCAGATAGGGTAGCTGGTCTCATCTGTGCTGGAAATCCTTCCACAGAAAACATTCCAGGGGAAGGCAGGGGAGGCGTGCGCCTTCACGTGACTCTTGAGGGTCTCTCCATTTGTCCCACCTGTGCCCACAGGGCACACGTCTCCAGCTCACCTGCCACGCCACAGCCAGCTGGGAGATCTCCCGGCCCGACATGCCCACTGTCAGATGCGCTATCTCCGAGCACTTCTTCCCGTAGTCAAACTGGGCCAGCTTCAAGCGCCTGGTGAGGAGGAGTTCCCCAGTGACGCCCAGGGCGCCCCAGGACCCACAGAGGCAGGGCGGGGATGACTGTGCGGGGCAGGAGCCTGTGCAGGGAACCCCCAGGCACAGCTTATCTGCTCTTCCCACCCTGGTGGGCACTTCCTTTCCCCCTGGAGCCCAGGCGGGGGGGCAGGTGGTAAGGATGGTGGGGTAGGACGTGCTGCAGGAGCAGCTGTGGCGCTGATCAGGATGTATGGGAACAAG
Organism: Saccopteryx bilineata; assembly: GCF_036850765.1. Classification (NCBI taxonomy): domain Eukaryota; kingdom Metazoa; phylum Chordata; class Mammalia; order Chiroptera; family Emballonuridae; genus Saccopteryx; species Saccopteryx bilineata. Next base: position 292,650,873 of record NC_089492.1, read on the forward strand.
GGGTAGAGACCATGTCCTGTCATGCCAAACGGCAAGGCAGCTAAAACTGCGTGAGGGGTGAGCTGCTGACCAAGCACGTGGGAAATCAAAGCGGGGGCACAGGGCTTCGCATCGCAGCAAAGTTCACACTGGATCTCCACGTGTGAGCTGAGCCTTCCCCAGGTGGGTCTGGCTGAAGGCTGAAGGCTGAAGGCCAGTTAAGGAGGGCCTCAAACTGACACCGCACACTGTGTGGGCTGCAGTCTGGCTGGGATGAGCCCGTGGGCAATGGGGGGGGGCAGCCAGGGGCAAAGGGTGGAGGAAGCCCAGAGGGAGCCAGAGAGGACAGGCAGCACAGGGCAGCGGGCGGGCAAAGTCCGTCTGGAACGGAAGCCACACTCGCTGCTGACAGTGACAGGAGGGATTCAGGTCAGTGCTGCTGAGCTCTGTCCCCTGGAGATGGTTAAAATAGTCCAGCCTTTGCCTATCTGGAGCACTCCAGCAAACCAGGGAGAGCACGGCCCAGACGGACGGCGTGGAGGGCACCACCCTGCTGTGGGCCTTGCTGTGTGCTGGCACGGGGCCCCCGGCTCCTGGGAGTCAGGATTGACAGGGGACAGTCTCAGAGCGAAGCTCCCCACATATCTGCAAATGGCCACAATGGCCTCTAATTACCAGGCCTGACCGCAGCGAGGCGTCTGTTTCCTTAAGGTGCTCTGTGTCACAAGAGGATGGAGAGACTAGTCATACAGGGTGATGGGTTGTTAACTAGAAGACCTAGCAAAGAGTTGGACAGGGGCCCGGGGTCTGAACAGGTGGAAAGGATGGGACAGGAAGACAGGGAGCAGTGGGTAGAGAACAGCAGGTGGCAACTGCACAGGACAGGGCAGGTGGACAGGGCACAGCAGGGTCTCGAGTGACAGAGCCGCATGACCCCACCTTGAGCCCCTCATGAAGTCACAGGGTTAGGACTAGGGTACGGCACGTGGACCAGGACCTGGTGGGGCCAAGGCACTGTTGGGAGTGAGACAGGGTGGGAGCAGCAGCAGGCTGCCCAGGACACTTACTGCTTTCCTTCTGTGGCTGGTTTAAGAACATACTTGTCAAAATACATCCTCACCAGGCGCTCCCGCTCCTCCAGCTGCGGCAGGTCAAAGCTGACCATCTCGTCGATGCGGTCATTGATGGCCCAGTCAAACTGCTCGGGCTGGTTGCTGGCCAGGACCAGCATGAACCTGCAGCCGACAGACAGCAGGAGCTGAGGGGCTCCAGAGCCAAGCACTACCCAGGGTACAGGCCTCAAACCCACCCAGGGCAGCATTCTAGATTTCACTGGGCAGCTTTTTAAAAAAGCATTGCCCTCTGCCGCCCACCTTCACTCCAACAGTTCTGTTCTTGCCCCCATTTCACGCTTCTCTGGCCAACAGCCCCACCTGGAAAAACTTCATTGTGCACAAGAGGGACAGGCACCCCCGGGTCTGAGACAGACCTCTCCATTCCCCAAACAGGAAACCAAGGTTTCAGAGCCTGGGGTTCAGCTGAGCAGAGGAGCCAACTCAACAGGCACAGACACACCACCTCTCCAGGGGTCTCAGCCACAGCAGGCGGCGGACTGAGGGCATCTCGCCACCGCGCAAGAGTGTGATCAGGGGATGGGAAAAGACCAGCCCACTCGCAGGGCATCTGTGCCCCAGGGTACCCAGCTGTGGGCCACCACCGCGCAGCCCCTCTCTGGGGGGCAGCCAGAGGCGCCAGGGGCAGTGACCTAGCCACCCAACTGAGCCTGAGACACTGAGCAAATCTCAGTGGTTCCTACACGTTGCTCGGGTGACTGATGTGGGGACGTCCCAGATCCGGGACGCTGCCTCGGCTCCACTGTTCCTGCCCTGCAGCAGCAGTGTGAGCAGAGGCAACACCTTGGATTTCCTCTGTGGGAGGCAGTGTGAGGACCACACGGGCCGACACAGGAGAGCGTGCACACAGAGCCTCATGCCGGCAGGCGGTCCTCACTTGCTGCTGTGCTGGCCCGTCCGGTGCAGGAAGGCGTTCAGGGTGGCCCTGAGATCCTCACTTATCTTCTCCTGCAGACAGAAGCGGGCGTCAGGCACGAGCCGCTGGCCTGGGCCGCGGAGCTTTGGGGGCAGGCCACGGAAAGGGCTGTCCTCTCTTCCCGGGGGCACGACGGCATCTAGGAATCTAAACTTGAAAACCGAAACTTCCAAGAAGATTCTAAAAAATGCCACAGCTACGACGTCTGCTTTTCAAACCAAATTTAGAAAGGAAGCACAGCTCCTCAGCTGAGGCGCAGGCCAGTCACGACCCTCCCAGAAAGCACAGACATAGCTGGATTTGTAGGCCGGCTTAAGACGCTAGACACAACACCCATGCCCACCACTGGACAGAAGTTTCCAGAATACTCACAGTGGCTCGCTTCCTGAGGAAGGCGTCTGCTTCGTCCACGAAGAGGAGGAGGCTGTGAAGGGGAGGAGCTACATGAGGGGTGGGAGGGGGTCCAGCACAAGCACTGACCCTCTAGGACAGCCGGGTGCTCAGGAACCCCAACTACACGCCACCCTCAGCAACTTGAAGACCCCAGACCTCAACCTGGGGCAGGGCATGTACAGTGTCAGTCAGGAAAAAGTGGGGGGACACACAGCTCAGCCTAAATGACATTCTCGGCCCGTACTCAGAGGCTCCTATGCTGCTCACAGGTCACCGGGGACTGCATTGCGTGAGTTTCCCACCCCGCTGTGGTGCTGCAGGACCACCAGGACCACCAGAGCAGTCTGCAGACAAGTCACTGACCCCTGCCCAGCAACAGCTGGGTGGCCGCCAGGAACCAGGCCTGGGAGCGTGCACTGGGGGCCTGTGGAAAGGCGCTGCCCGCTCACCCTCGCCGGCTTGTGTTGGCCCAGTCGAAGACCTTGTGCACAGCAGTCACGCCGTCCCGCCCCATGGGGGCCACATCCCCGCCTGTCATGATGGCGTAGTCCATACCTGAGTGCAGAGCGAGTTTCTAGAGGGGAAGACGGGAGGTGGGGGTGGGGAGGGCAGGGTGAGCCCAGCACAGTCTTCCTCTGGTACAACAGGCGAGGTCTACACTCCACCCACATCTCTGAAAAGAGACGGCCCTCACAGGGAAGGGCCACACCACCCCCATGGCACTGCCCATGGCATCTGGATCCCAGGCCGGTGCAAACCCTGGCAATGGCACATCTCACCTTGGCAAACAGCGTCTTGCCAGTCCCGGGCGGCCCGTACATCAGGATGTTCCGGTACAGACTGTGGTTCTTCTTGGTGTTTCTCGTGGCAATGGCGATGTCCCGCACACGCGCCTCCAGGCTGGGCTACCAGGGGACAGGGCGGCTCGGTTTGGGGCACACTCCACCAAGTCCGTCCATCCTAAGCACCTGCCACCTGGGCCAGCGCAAGAGGCCGCTCATCCCCAGCTGGGCTCACAAGGGCTGGCCCACACGCCCCGCCTCCACCCAGCCAGCAGCCCTACTTACGCTGAGGACCACACCCTCCAGAGCATCCTGAGGCTTACTGAGCAACCGCCTGCTGACCTGTGGAGGAAGGAGGGTCAGGGTCACTACCAGCCCACAGCGTGGCCACCAAGCTTTGGAACAGACAGCCTGCCACATGGAACAGATCCTCCCTGGGGCCCAGAGCCCAGGACACGTGGGACAGGCCACTTTGGGAAGCCACCAGGACCGTTGCTGATCTCTTTTTTCCTCAATCTCCCACATCACAAAACAGACATTGCAGCCTATGGGAGACATGCGTTGGGATCAGTGCTGGGCCTGGAGCTGGCTTCCCTGGCAGGGGGGCTGCCAGCACTAATACTTCCAGCAACTTCTTACAAGAAAAGGGCAGAAAGGAGCCCCAGCCGTTTGTAAGCACTCTGGAGTCGACCCAGAGATGCAGTCACATCCACAGTCCCAGGGGTGACTGAGCAGACCGGGCTGAAGTTCCTCCTTCCTAGTGCTGATGGACAGACCCCCAGGGACGCCATCAAAGAGCACAAAGCCAAAGCAAACCCAACATGCAGGAAGGAGAGGGCAGGCTTTGGATAAAATAGGAGGGAAGGAGGACAAAGAATGCTTGGCTGTCATGTCAGAAGTGGGCGAGACATAGCTCCACCGAGGACTGGGTCAGCCCCGCAGCCAGGCCCACTCATTACCTGTAAGGGGTGCCGCAGCGCTTCCAGCACAGTGATACGAGAGGTCTCCCTCACCAGGGATGGCTTTCCCAGCCGGGCCTCGATGTACCGCCCAGCCACTGATGTGGCGTTCTTGGCAGAATAGACCCCGACAGCCAGGAGTGTCAGCCCAGCCACCTGCAGCAGGACAGAAAGGAGCTGAGTGATGCCCACCTCACCATGTCACTCCACAGTGGGTGCCCTCACCACCTCATCTCTCCTATGTCAGGAGTCACGTGGGAGAGTGTCCAGATCCCAGTGGTGCGCCATCACACATGACTGCAGAAAGTAAGACACCAAAAAGCTCATCCCAAACGCCCTTTCTCAGAAAGCTACTAGAGGATGTATTCCAGCAGGACTAGGGAAGCTTTCAGCCCAGCTGAGCTCCAATAAGCTGCTGGGGGACAAACCCAACACCAGGGTGGGAGCTTGGGCACTTGACCAGGAGTTGCAGTGAGAGGCTCCCAGAACCTATGCCAAAATCTGAAAATGGAACTAAAACTATTCCCCACAAAGTAAATGGCTGGGCCTCTGCAGGAGGACGATGACCCATAGGCTCTTGACCCGTAGGCTATATGAACTAGTTCTAGTTGTGATGGTGAGAAGAGAGTATCAAATCCCAGTGACCCCACGTGTCATCCTGCTTCCTGCCCGTGTCCATCCAGCTTGGAAGGTAAACAGCTCAGACAGCTCTTCAAACAGGACAGACAGCCAAGGGCTGGCAGGGACTCTGAAATGAGGACGGCCTGAGACTTAACCAGCACACGTGCCTCTGGATCCTCCCGTGAATAAGCTGCTGAGGGGTTTCTAGGAACAGCCAGTGAAGTCTGGAGCCCGCAGCACGGAGACCACAGAGGGAGAGCCAGGGCACCCTGACACCCGTCAGAATACGCCAGGGGCAGTGACCACTGAAACGGACGGAATGCCGGTCCCCACTGGGAGCAGGGGATGCATGCAGGACTCCAGGACACGAGACCCCTGTACTGCAGAGCTAGCCTCCCTCTGGAACCCTGCTCAGTCAGCTCTGCCTCGTTGGGCCTTCTCTTCTCCACTCAGTGTCCCTGTGACCCTTCCTGCTGTCTGAGCAAGGGCACGTGGTCAGGACCTGCCCCAGAGTGCAGGGGCCAGTGTCTCAGCAGACAGCACCTGGGAGGAGGGGGCCGATGGTCCAGGCACCAGGAGCCTCCTCCCAGTCAGAACAGTGGGGACCAGCGGGAAACCCGGCTACACTTGTTCCTCGCTCAGGGACACACCACCCTGCAGGGTCTCGGCTCAAATGGAACCTCAGGGCTCTCTGACCTCCTAAAGACAAGGTCGTGACAAGAGCAGGACTGCGTGGAACCCACCAGTGGACAGTGAAAAGCCATTACTGACTGAGGTTAGCTAAGCCCCAGGACTGTGACCTTGACTTTTCTTGTAGGTTTATTAACCTCTTTTTTTTTTTTTTGTACTGTTCCGAAGTTAGAAGTGGGGAGGCAGTCAGACTCCCACATGCACCCGACGGGGTTCCACCTGGTATGCCCACCAGGGGGCGATGCTCTGCCCATCTGGGGCGTTGCTTCGTTGCAACGGGAGCCATTCTAGTGACTGAGGCAGAGGCTATGGAGACATCCTCTGCGCCTGGGCCAACTTTGCTCCAATGGAGCCCTGGCTGTGAGAGGGAAAGAGAGAGATAGGAGAAGAAGGAGGGTGGAAGCAAATGGGCACTTCTCCTGTGTGCCCTGACTGGGAATCAAACGCGGGACTTCCACATGCCGGGCTGACGCTCTATCACTGAACCAACCGGCCAAGGCTTATTAACCTCTTTTAAGTCCTGCCCTTAACTTCCTGTGACGATCACGACCAAGCTGGTGAGAGTCCTGAGGGTCTAACCACCAGTCGCAACTGTCTCCTCTGAGGCTTTCCGTGCAAACACTCGGCAGCTGAGGCCACAGCAGGACCTGAGCAACTCCCGCGTGCTGGGCAAGGACACTGAGGACATGGAGCCAAACCCACAGCCTCTGCAGAACAGACCCCAACACCAGGTCTCCCTCCTATGAACGCCACTCTGCGCAGAGACATGAGGGGAGGCAGGACAGAGTCAATTTGGAAGAGGCTGCCACCCAAGCAGCTGGCTGTGTGAAGCAGGGAACGGAAAGAGGGAAGAGAAGGAGGTGGCCGGCACTTAGAACCGGCACTCAACTCAAGGCAGCCCTGCTCAGAAGCCTGAGAACCTGCCAAGCTCACTCGGTCCAACTGGGCGGCAGACTGGACTCTCAGAACCTGGACCCGCGTTATTCAGGGCCCCCACGCCGAGGGCTAGGGTCCCCAGCACATTACTCACAACACATTTTTAGTAGAGTATGACAGGAGCCCGTGTCCACCCACATCGCTGGCCTGAGGAGGACAGCTCTAGGGCCAATGTAAGAACCACCAGTCTGACTGACCAGCTGCAAGGTCCCTCAATGGGAGGTCCAACTGTCTTACCAGGACAGTCCAGTCCCTGCTTTCCTTGAGGTATAGCCTGACCTCATGCCCCTCCATTCCCAGAGTGAGGCTGGAACCGTGTGCAGAACAGGACATTGTGGAAGGGCTCCAGGAACACAGGTGCTTTGGGATACCTGGCTCCTCACCACTTGGCCACCGGGCTGGGGATCAGCACATGTGCTGTCTGAGCCGCGTTGGGGCATCAGGCCTCAGCCCGGGGCCGTGTGTGGGAAGCGCTGCCCAGCTAGAGGGTTTCCAGGAGCTACTCCAGCCGATGCCAGCACCCCGAAGTACAGGGCACAGCAGTGGGCTTTCAGAGTGTGGGCCCATGGCCCTATGGCCTCACTGGAACAACCACTGCTTCCTGCTGGATGGTGGAAACCCCCACAGAAGCTCATTTGGAGGGGGGCTCCCCAGCATGACCCTGACCTGCTGTCTCAGCTGGGTCCCACCACTGACGCTGCCAGGCACTTAGCGACACTTCCCAAAGGGTGATGGAGAACTAGACCCTAGCACACGCTTCCCATGCTACCCTTGTAGCCGAAGGTTGGTAACCCAATGCCCTTTACCCAATGCTGCTGGTATCAACGCGGAATTGTTTCAAGTGCCCAAACCTGGAGACTCCGTCATGTGCAGTATGCATGGGGGCAGCGGGAGGCCCAGCAGCCACCTTCCCGTGGGACAGGGATGAGGCTCAGCAAAGGCACCAGACCCCATGGTAGCAGTGGTGCTTACCGTGGCTGTCACTTTGTCCCAGTCTGTCACAAAGGCACGGAATCCTTCACCAAACAGGGTGCCAGCCGTCCTGTAGGGGGAGCACTGATGTGACCAGGAGGGAACTGGGCCTGTGCACCTGGCTGGAGAGAGGGCAAGGGCCCCAGCAGAAAGTTTTCCCGTCAGCATGCGGATCACGGGATCCGCGGGGACCTCAGCATGGCCTCACCTGATTGACTCCAGAATGGTCTGGCGGCGCTCGGCAGCCTGCAGACGGATCTGCTCCCGGATGATGTCGGCATTCTCGCGCTCGGCCTTGGCCCGGGCGCGTGCCTCGGCCTCCACCCGCATCATCTCATGCTTGTGCCGCAGCTCCATCTCCCGCTCTACGGTGGCTGCCGCGGGGATGCAGGGTGCAGCTCTCAGCCCCAGGCCCAATGTACCCGGCCGCCACCACTCTGCTCACTGGGGCTACACCGGTCCTCAACAGAGCCGTGAATATGGACCTGAGGCCCAAGCACCCTTCTCAAAGGGGAGTAATTCACGGAGACCTGGGGTACCCGGGGCAGAAGGGTGAGTCCCAGAATGCCCAGTCCCCCAGTTTCTACTTTGAAGCCCCAGCTCAGAAGGCAAAGCCCCCACTGTGGGTCTCAGGAAGCCTGGCCAGGGCTCGAAGGGTCTGAAGCAGCATCTACCCACCCACAAGCCTGCAAGCCTTTTTTTGAGTGGCAGCCTCCTAGGCTGGCTCTGAGGACACGACCCCCAGCACCCTGGGCAAACTGGCAACTCTACCTCGCTTCATGGCCTCCTGCTTCTGCACGGACTCCTCCTGCTTCCGTAAATTCTCCTCATTGAGAAGTTGCTGAGAAGCCACAAGAGAGAGGGAACACTTTCAGAGTCAGGAAACAGCATCCAATTAAGAGGGCAGCTGCTCCAGCTGTGGAAGGGTCCACCACTCCAGACGCTCAGACCTCCTCTGGGCCAAGCGACCAGACACCTGCGTAATCCATAGTCCGTGGCAGGCAGGTCTGAACATGGCTGGGGACATGCATGTCCTGAGGGGCCAGGCTCAGGAGCCCTTACCACCAGCACAGCTCTACTGTGGTTTTGACTGACTGTTAAGTTTTAAAGCTATAATGCCTGTGTCAGGCACGAATATATTTTTTTTAAGATTTATTCATTTAAGGGGAGAGAGAGAGAAAGAGAGAGAGAGAGAGAGAGAGAGAGAGAGAAGGGAGACACATGGGGGGAGGAGCAGGAAGCATGAACTCCCGTATGTGCCTTGACTGGGCAAGCCCAGGGTTTTGAACCTGTAACCTCAGCTTTCCAGGTCAACGCTTTATCCACTGTGCCATCACAGGTCAGGCAGGCACGAACATTTAAAACCTCCCGTGACCCTGTCACAGCCAGGTTTCTGGTCTCATCCCACCTGGAGAACCCTGAGAGTGGTGCCTCTGCCATGGAGGGGACACAGCACGCTGTGTGGCAGGAGCCGGGAGGTGTGTTTCTCCCGTGTGCATGCACCTGTGTACACGTGTGGGTGTCTGACAAAAGATCCCCCAGGTGGCCCTGGCCGGTTGGCTCAGCGGTAGAGCGTCAGCCTAGCGTGCGGAGGACCCGGGTTCAATTCCCGGCCAGGGCACACAGGAGAAGCGCCCATTTGCTTCTCCACCCCTTCGCCACGCTTTCCTCTCTGTCTCTCTCTTCCCCTCCCGCAGCCAAGGCTCCATTGGAGCAAAGATGGCCCGGGCGCTGGGGAGGCTCTGTGGCCTCTGCCTCAGGCGCTAGAGTGGCTCTGGTCGCAACATGGCGACGCCCAGGATGGGCAGAGCATCGCCCCGTGGTGGGCAGAGCGTCGCCCCTGGTGGGCGTGCTGGGTGGATCCCGGTTGGGCGCATGCGGGAGTCTGTCTGACTGTCTCTCCCTGTTTCCAGCTTCAGAAAAAAAAAAAAAAAAAAAAAAAAAAAAGATCCCCCAGGAGCCAGCATGACCCACATGTCCACAGCCCCGGCCTGGGGCCCATCACCTGCCCCAGAAGACACCATGCTCTCAGGGAGGACGAGGCACCCTCCCGTGCAGGTGTGCCACCTCACCTGCTGCCTCAGCTGGTCATCGTAGCGCTGCCGGGCCAGCTTGTCCTGGTACTGGGCCCTCTAGGAAGGGAGAGAGCAGCGTGAACACAGCTCAGCTGAAGAAGCTGGTGGATCATCCAAAACCAACACGTGGACTCAGACTCGACTGGGCGCTGGGGCCTCAGAGAAGCCCCCCAGCCCTGCCTGCATTGTCAGCGAGCACACACGTGCAGATACACAGGCTCCCGGAATATCCAACACTGAGGGACCCGTGGGTCTCCAGTGTGTGTGCAAGGCCACCCTAGGTACTTGATGGGTCAACAGGTGACCCTGACTGCATGTGGGACATGGTGCACCCCCGGATCCCCTCCTGGTCACCCAGGCCCCCCCCTGCCTGAGTGGAGTGGCCCCGTGGCCCTTACGGCCTGGTGCTGCCGCGTCTCCTCACTCAGGGTCTTCCTGCGCTCTTCGGCCTGCACGCGGACCTGCTCATTCTTCAGCTGCTCCACGGCGGCTTCATACTCCTGTGGACACAAACCCGCTGAGGCTCAGGACTCCCAACGCAGGCTTGGGCAGCCCAACAGCCCCTCCCATTCCGCGTATACATGGGGGTGGACAGGTCTGTGAAGTGCTTGGGCCCAGGCTCTGCTGCAGGAACCCACCGTGCACCGAGCACCAATCTCTGGCCGCTCCCTGCTCCCAGCCTATACACTGCGGAAGGAGGCACCCATCACTCAAGGTCACCCCCTCTCCTCCGCTGGAGCTGCCCTGCAGCCCCACGCCACTACTCACTTTGAGCTTGGACTGCTGCTCCAGCTGCAGCGTCTGCTCCTGCATCTGCGCCAGCTTCAGTGCCTCCTTCGCGTGTCCTGCGAGGAGCACGGGAGATATGGGCCTTAGGACTCACGGGCCCGGGTGTGCGTTCATGCTGCCAGGGAGACCACAGCTCACCCCAACCTCAAAGGACATGTGCTCCACCTCATCCTGGTCAGACCTTGCCCAGTGACCATCACTCATGTCTGATCTGCCCCAAAGAGAATGACCCCCACGCCTGTGCCAGGGCCTGTCCCCCAGAGGGTCATCACATTCCAGAAGGCTCCATCAGAAAGGCTGACCCATGGGCACTGAGGTCAACACGGCAATCCTTTCCCAATTAAACAAACAGCAAGCCCGTGGCAAATGTCCCTTGTTCCTCATGGTCCGTACATTTCTCTTAAACCTCCGACATGTTATCGACCTACTAGCACAGGCAAGTGAGAAGACGAATGGAAAGCAAATGAGAAGTAACTCGGAAACAAGCTGTGTGCACCAGGAGGCAGCTCTTCACATGTATTGTAATGCCTTCCACAGGCACTTCCTTCATAACGTAGAATTCACATCTACGTTTGGGTGCTTTGGAAAAGAAATTGACTTCTGGTCCCTTCTTGGCTGAGAAAGACCAGGTCACTCAAGCACCACTGTTGTGACCCAGTTCTCCCGAGCACAACGTAGCTGACTCTTGAACACGAGCTCCACGGGTCCACTCATACACGGGACTTTTTCCAATCAACACACTGTTGGCCCTCAGTATCCCTGGATTTCATCTTCATGGATTCAGCCAACTGTGGGCTGAAAACAGTATTTTCTATCTGAGGTTATGAAACCGCATATATGGAAGGCCGACCCAAGTTGTACAAACTGGGTGGATGGAGGTGGGTGGCCCTGACCCCTGCGTTGTCCACGAGTCAGCTGGAAGTCTTCTGCCAGGCAAAAGCCTGGAAAGAAGGCAGGGGCTCCGTGAACCCAGATCCCTGATACTACCACATTCGTAGTTGGCTCCCTTAGCTTGTCCATCCTTTTATCCCCCATGATTTGTCTTACGTTTCGAAGCCTTCAAAGGAAACTGTGGACCTCAGTTTCCATCACTCCCTGCAGCAAACATGTCATTAACTAAAGCATAACACCTGTTTACAGTCCTGGGGCTTTTGAGGGGGGGAGTCAAATTGCCACTGCAAGTGTACCCCACACATTAGATGTGGAAGAAGCCCCCGTGTTTGCACGGTCTGCTGGGGTATACAGTGATATGGATCTAGTGTCAAATCTGGGGAAGGACCTCCTAGAGCCCCACTGCCAAGCCTCCCCAGGGTCTCTGGTGATGGTGACAGGAGGCTGATTATATTATATCAGGACCCTTCTGAGAGGAGGCATGAGGGCAAAAGAGCCCCAGCCCACTGCACTGGTGAGTGTGGGAACCCAGAGCTGAGAACTGAACAGACCAGAGGAGGCCTTTCAACAAATGATGCAGAGGGAGCAGAGAGCACAAGACAGAACATCAGAACATGGGTGTCAGAGGCCCACCACACTGAGACCGAATCCCAGCTGCCAGTTTCCTCATGTGACCCCTGGCAAGCCAGGTTAACCTTTGAGCACCTCGCCTGACAAGGGAGCAAGCAAAGTCCCTCCCACACACACACCCAAGATCCAACCCCGACTCTTGGAGTGAAATGAGGAAGCAGGTGAACTGCTCGCCACAGGCCTGACACCCAGCTTCCCGGATGGCCACAGGCTGCAATATTGGCACTAACAGTAACAGTTCATCACCTTGAAATCATTCTGCACCAGGAGACACATACCCCACAGCATCAAGCAGCAGCCACCACGGGCAGGGTGCTCTTTTAGGCACCTGTCTTCCTGGAATGTACAGGCAGGTAGACTGGAGCTCACAGGCTGCTCAAGACCAAATGTGTTCTGGCCTCCAAGGGCCGGAGACCTGGGACACAGGGTGCACCAGGGGCCCAAGGGACCGCGATGGCAGCCCCCCTGCAAGGAACAGCTAAGGACAGCTCCAGTTGGCTTCAAGAGAGCAGGCTGAGGCCAAGCACTTCAGGTGCTGCTGGTTGAGAACCAGGTGTCTAGAAAGGATGGGCTTGCAGAGGGGATGAGACACAGGGGCATGAGGCACCCTGGGAAGACCGGCTTGGGACAGGAAGGGGCGGGGCACCATGGCAAATCCTCTCCCACTGGGCAGCGATGAGACCAGGAAGGACAGCAGGAACAAAAATGAGGTAGAGACCACATCTGGAATAGTCACTGGATGAGGAGACCGATGGGAATATAAGTGTAGGTGGTAGCAGCACCTGAGAACTCTATAGGACGTGCTGCTTGGTGGGAGAGTGAGGGCTTGGTGCTAGGAGAGCAGAGAGAGGTCCTGGGGACCACGTGGAAAACATTCTGGAACGTTCTGGGGCAGGAGACATGGGAGCATCTTGGGGCATGAGCAGGCAGGAGCTGTCCCCTCATACACACAAGGCTGCTAGCCCAGCCTGTATGCCTACGTGGAGTGGGGGAGCCAACAGTCAGGGCTCAGCTTCTAAAAGTGGGAAAACTTTGGCATTCTGGATGTGGTAAGTGGGCAAAAACCACAGGATCTGGGATAGAAAGGTGTCCCCCAACTAAGCCTTTAACAAAAAATCAGGTCACATGTCAGAAGTCTGTTATCATCTGAGGTGCTCTATTGTTTCCGTACCCAACCTGATGATTAAAATTGCCTAGAAAGCTTAATACACCTAGGCTGGGTTCAGTGTGTCCCAGCTAGACATAAAACTGTTCTGGGCCTGGACCAGATGTCTAGATGTTTTGAATGTCCCTCTAGGACAGGGGTTGGGAAACATGGCTGAGAAAGCCATGAACGCCACATATTTTAAAATGTAATTCCGTGAGAGCCATTACAATGACCTATGTACATGTTATGCATTATCCAATAAAAATTTGGTGTTGTCCCATGAACATGAGCGGTAGGAAATGAATGGATTGTAATACATGAGAATGTTTTATATTTTTAACGTTATTATTTTTTTTATTAAAGATTTGTCTGCGAGCCAGATGCAGCCATCAAAGGAGCCACATCTGGCTCGCGAGTCATAGGTTCCCAACCCCTGCTCTAGGATCTGAGAGCCAGACAGGTCCAGAGACCTTTGCCCAGGATGTTTGTATAGCCTCCGGAGAAGGGTGGGGACTGAGCCACAAAGTGACAGGGATGTTAAGCTCATACCAGCTTACAAGGCTTCTCTACAAGGTATCCTTTGGAAAAAAGGGCACCTCTGCTTAGACAAAAGTTTGAGAGCCATTGTATTCTTTCAATGTTTATTCAACGTCTTCTACATTCCAGGCTCTTAACTTTATACTACATCTTGAAACAAATGGTTAAAGCCACGGGAGAAAGGAAAGTTGGAGAAAAGATGTGGGCTTAGTGAAGCTCCAGTTGCTGCTGATGCCTTGAAGGCCCTGGGTCAGGAAGGTAGGTCATCAGGCTGTGCCAGGGCTGTCTGACTCGTTGCTTTACAGACCTCGCCTGCCTGAAAGCTAAGGTGTCCTAATCTTGCTATATTCTTCTTAAAACCAATGACCCTCGACCATGCTTCTTCAGTGGAAAACTACTAGCGACCGCTACAACAGGACCCCGGATCTGGCCACGCCTTGGCCGTTCCACGTGGAAGCAGCAAGAGGGGGACAGGAACTGCCGCACACAGCAGGAACTGAAGACCAAGGCCCAGCCCTGGAACCTGCTACTTGTTATCTCTGAAAGTCCTCTCTGCGCTGGTTTCCTCACCTGAAGGGCAAGTGTCAGCTGGGAAGGTGCCAAGGGCGATAGGATCCCAAACCTCCCTCCAGGCAAGGTAGCTCGGGCAGATTCACTTCCGAAGGTCAGTATCCTCATCTGACAAGTAGGGCTGTTGACAGCCACGTGCCACTCTATTGCTCAGACGACTAAGGGGCTAAAGACCCCCAGATGGCCGGGCGCTCGGTGAACTGGCTCTCTGTAGAGGAGCCCCCGCCCGGGCCCGTCACACCCTCGCCCACGCCCACGCCGCCGCACTCACGCGAGTGCTCCAGCTCGCGCGCCGCCTTGGCCGCGCGCTCCAGGCCCGTCGGATCGAAGTTGCTCCATTTGTCCTTGGGTCCCGGCCGGTCTCCCGCGCCGCGGTCCCCGCCGCCCGCGGCCCCAGGCGGCGCTGGCGGCAGGGACAGCGGTGGACCCTCGCCTTCGCCCTTGGGGCTCTTGATTCCGAAGAGCCACGACATAGCCCGCGAGCGCTGCGCGCCGCCGCAGCAGCCTGGACCCGAAGCCGAGCTGACACGAGCGAGTCGGAGCAGCCTCCACGCGCTGTGAGCCGGCGGTCAGAGCCACTGCGCAGGCGCGACACACGCCTCTTCCTCCGGGGCGACGGAAGCGCGTGTGGACCCCGTCCCGCGCGCGGCCTTTGGATTGACTGAGGTGACCATGACGTCATTAGAGTCGGCGCCGTGATTGCCGAACGTGCTCTGGGGCTGGCCGCCTAGGGTGGGGCGGGGCTCCGTTACGGGATCAGGTCGGGGACAGAATTCATGGGCTGGAAGCGTATGCGTCCTGGGATACCAGTTCTGCATAGCAACGGCGTGTCCCGTTGCCCTGGGCGCCCGCAGAGGTCCAGACGCCGCGGCCGCGGAGAGGCTTCTTGATGTGCAGCGGGGACCGGAGAGGCTGCGAGAGGAGGAGCCTGCGGAAGCGGCTAAACCGCGGGGGAAAACCCCACCTGTGGTGCGAGGCTTGGCATTGACACCCCGTGCGGCACTTTCGACCGCCTCCCGCAGCGGCCGGTTTCCGCGGTCACGTGGTCCTGGCGCAGCGCCCGCCAGGGGCCGAAGAGGTGGAGCCTGTGCCGGGCGGGCGAGCGCGGTTCTGGAGCGTGAGGCTGCGCTCAGTACGGCGATGAAAGGGTAGAAGCGTGGTTCCAGGCCAGTCTCCCGCAACCTCCCCTGGATGAAGTGCCGGACTGGAGTGAGGCCCTGCCGATCCTCCTCTCGCTGTCTCATGGAGTTACAGTGGTCTGTGGTTGTGTGATCTTTTTTTTTTTTTTTTTTTTTTACAGAGACAGAGGGTGAGTCAGAGAGAGGGATAGACAGGGACAGACAGGAACGGAGAGAGATGAGAAGCATCAATCATTAGTTTTTCATTGCTCGTTGCAACACCTTAGTTGTTCATTGATTGCTTTCTCATATGTGCCTTGACCGCGGGCCTTCAGCAGACTGAGCGACCTCAAGCTGGTGGGATTTTTGCTCAAACCAGATGAGCCCGCGCTCAAGCTGGCGACCTTGGGGTCTCGAACCTGGGTCCTCTGCATCCCAGTCCGACGCTCTATCCACTGCGCCACCGCCTGGTCAGGCATGGTTGTGTGATCTTTTGTGTCACTCAGAAGTGGCTCAGAAGGGACGGGGACAGATCTCCGACCTGCAAAGGCAGAGCAGGCCACCAAAGCCCCACAGAGGGTGCCCTCGCTGAAGGAGAACTTAGGTTCCTGGCTTCTAGTCTCTGGTAAGGACTTCTTGGGAACTTATAAAGGGCACATGCCTGCTGCGTGGACAAAGGGGCAGGCAAGACCCTCCTGGGACAGAGGGAAACAAGGGTGGGCACAGGCCAGGGTTGCTCTAGGAACCACAGTGTAGTGTCCAAAAGTAATAAAAGTCCAACTAGCCCCTTCGTTCTTTCCTTATAGAATTGGTTGAGTCCTTGGAATTATAGAGAGTAAGTTTCCCCACGAGAATGAAAACAAGTGTAAACCTGAATAAAAAGAGAAAAAAATTTCAAGAATGATTTTGTGATTCCCACCCCCAATGAAGAGTAAAACCAAATGCGTTTTCCAGCCAGAGCCCCCCCCCCCCAGTGGCCATATTCAAGGTTTTCATGGACTAGTCACAAACCCTTCCTCCCTCAGCAGCCCTGCCAGCGCTTGGCTGGATCAAGAGGAAATAGGTAAAAGGCCCAAGCTCTTGCTCACACACTTGGCCACAGGCCCCTCTCTAGGTCTGTCTGCAGGCCTGCACTTGGCAAACTCATGTAGTGTTGTGTTGCGTTGGTTTTTTTAAAGATTTTATTTATTCGGAGTTTTTTTGTTTTGTTTTGTTTTTTATATAGAGAGAAGAGAGATGGAGAGAGAGAAGTGTGTGTGTGTGGGGGGGGGAGCAGGAAGCATCAACTCCCATATGTGCCTTGACCTGGGTTTCAAACTGGTGACCTCAGCATTCCAGGTCAACGCTTGATCCTCTGGGCCACCACAAGTCAGGCAAGCTGGCTTACTTTTATACAAAAAGGAATAACTGAGAATATAGCTCTGCATTTAAAGTTATTTTAAAGAGAAAACACATCAGCCTGACCTGTGGTGGTGCAGTGGATAAAGCATTGACCTGGAACACTGAGGTCACCGGTTCAAAACCCTGGGCTTGCCTGGTCAAGGCATATATGGGAGTTGATGCTTCCTGCTCCTCCCCCCTTTCTCTCTCTCTCTCTCTCTCTCATTCTAACTCTCTCTCTCTAAAATGAATAAATAAATAAAAATTTAAAAAAACACATAGATTCATTAAAGTTGTTTTAGTTTCAAAACAATGTAATAGCTATGGTGTAAATGGGTTGTAGGAGTGATCACTTCATAAGTTATATGTGTGTTAAAGAGTCTCATGTTGTACCATCTGAGCTAGGCAGTAGGTAATCATGTTGTACACCTGCAATAGACATAGTATTATATGTCAACTGTACTTGAAATTTTTAAAAAATCAAAAGAAAGTGTTAAAAATGTTGATTGCTGGGCCCTGGCCGGTTGGCTCAGTAGTAGAGCATCGGCCTGGCGTGCAGGAGTCCTGGGTTCGATTCCCGGCCAGGGCACACAGGAGAAGCGCCCATCTGCTTCTCCACCCTTCCCCCTCTCCTTCCTCTCTGTCTCTCTCTTCCCCTCCCGCAGCCAAGGCTCCATTGGAGCAAAGTTGGCCCGGGCGCTGAGGATGGCTCTGTGGCCTCTGCCTCAGGTGCTAGAATGGCTCTGATTGTGGCAGAGTGACGCCCCAAGATGGGCAGAGCATCGCCCCCTGGTGGGCATGCCGGGTGGATCCTGGTCGGGTGCATGCGGGAGTCTGTCTGACTGCCTCCCCATTTCCAGCTTCGGAAAAATACAAAAAAAGAAAGTGTTGATTGCTGTCTGAAGATTTAGGTAATTGATCGAGATGTTCCCTCCAGTTTCCCTCATCTGAGCACTGTAACTCCATATTTTCCGATTTCCAATGGACCCTGCAAAATATCCAGTCCACTTGTGTTTGTCACTTAAAAGTCTCAGACAGGAAGCCATTGGGGAGGACAGACACACCTTTCCTAAAGACACTAAGTTAATAAAAGGGACTAGGATGGTGCTTTCTATGTGATGCAGTCACATTTGCTTGGCAAATAGGGTGTTCACCTCTGCTCATGCTCAGCCTTTTTTGCTGGCGGGATTCCCCCAACATCCCCCCTTCCCACAGCACGGCTTTCTTCTAAAGGAGCCCTCCAACCTTGAAGACCTGGAGGGGAGATTGCACAGGTTAAAGATGTAGGTGGAAGCTTGGCCTTCAGCCTGACCTTGAGCCCAGAGAGGGAAGACACAGTTGCACAGGCCAATAGAAGCAGAGTAGGCCCCACTCAGGCTAAATGCAGAGCACTCTGCCCTCAGACTCCTGGCAGCAGGCATGGCTTCTGAGTCCCCTGATCCGAACTAGACCTCTGGGGATCTGCACAGCATACCAGAGCTGTGGCCTTCCACTCAGTGCAAGGGCCCCTGTAAGCCTGGACTTCTCATCACCAGGGCTGCAGACACCAACCTGTCTGGTGTCTCCCCTGCATGGCACTTGTGCAGAAGCCTGTCCAAATTTGATTGGTCTAAAGAGCATGTGCCTGATTTGACGAGATGATGAATGCCAATATTAAATCTAGAGTGTCGTGCTCCAGATGAGTCATACATCCAAAATTAGTTGAGAGATGATTTCCTTATATGTGGCTTAAGAAGGAGATACACATAAAACTCTACCTTGAAAACAGATGCCTGACCAGTGGTAGTGCAGTGGATAGAGTGTCAACCTGAGATGCTGAGAAGCCAGGTTCAAAACCTTGAGGTCACTGGCTTGAGCATGGGATCATAGACATGACCCCATGGTTGTGGGCTTGAGCCCAAAGGTCGGTGGCTTGAGCAAGGGGGTCTCTGGCTTGACTGGAGTTCCTGGTCAAGGCATATACGAAAAGCAACTGGTGAATAACTAAATCGACACAACTACAAGTTGTTGCTTCTCTGTCTAGACATAAAGGATGGAATATGGAATAGAGGTTGGTTTTCATTTGGTTCATTAGAGCTGTAAAGCCATAAAAGTTACATAACATAGAAATCTTCTAAGATTATATTTATGCGCACATTAGAAGGAATTCTCGGGGTCCCTGTGCTGCTTCATAGCTCTGATTTAATGCCCATGCAACTCTATACAAAGTTTTACATTGCTACACTATCACTGTTCTCTTGGAAACTGAACTCTCCTCTGAGGCATTACATTTGATGCTTTATATGATAATTGACATCCTTTTGGCAAAATGGATGAGAATCTACTCCAGATACAAGCATAATGAGTAAAGCTTGCTTATATATACTTACCACCTGTTCCTACTCAACAAGAGAACCTGATTTGTCTCCTTACACTAATTCCACAGAGTAGGGAAGTACACAGACCTCAACTAATGTCAAAATGCCTTTTACTTCTGCACATGTTGAGTACGTTTTGCAGTAAAAAGATTTTTTTTGGTTTTTTTTTAATAGAGACAGAGTCAGAGAGAGGGGTAGACAGGGACAGACAGGCAGGAACGAAGAGATGAGAAGCATCCATCATTAGTTTTTCATTGTGCATTGCGACACCTTAGTTGTTCATTGATTGCTTTCTCATATGTGCTTTGACCGCAGGCCTTCAGCAGACTGAGTAACCCCTTGCTCTAGCCAGAGACTTTGGGTCCAAGCTGGTAAGCTTTGCTCAAACCAGATGAGCCCATGCTCAAGCTGGCGACCTTGGGGTCTCAAACCTGGGTCCTCCGCATCCCAGTCTGATGCTCTATCCACTGCGCCACTGCCTGGTCAGGCAAAAGAGATCTATATTTTTTTTGTGTGTGTTATTTTTCTGAAGTTGGAAACCGGGTGGTAGACAGACCTGCATGCGCCCAACCGGGATCCACCTGGTATGCCCACCAGGGGGCAATGCTGTGCCCATCTGGGGCGTTGCTCTGTTGCGACCAGAGCCATTCTAGCGCCTGAGGCAGAGGCCATGGAGCCATCCTCAGCGCCCTGGCCAACTTTGCTCCAATGGAGCCTTGGCTGCGGGAGGGGAAGAGAGACAGAGAGGAAGGAGAGGGGGAGGGGTGGAGAAGCAGATGGGCGCTTCTCCTGTGTGCCCTGGCTGGGAATCGAACCCGGGACTCCTGCACGCCAGGCCGATGCTCTACCACTGAGCCAACCGGCCAGGGCCAAAAGAGATCTATTTTAAAGGTAAAATTGACAAAGCTTAAGATTGGAATTACAACTATGTGAAGGAGCCAAAATAGTAAATTAGGTAACCAAAGTCCTTTTTCTCAGGTTTGGAAACCGCCACAGGAACACAATGTCTGACAGATCTCAAGCTACCCCGTGAAGGACACTGATTTTTGTCTCATACATGAATGCTGTGCATCTGTTGTGGGTTGTATATTGTTTTTGTGTATTTATGCTTTGATTCATAGTAACTTCTCCTGTTATGGAATTGATTTGCATTGAACACAAAGTGTAAACAAAAAAAATGGCTGAAAGAAAAAACATGCAGGCTCCCAGCTCTCTGTAAGGGCCCTGCAGCTGCTTCCCATGGCCCCGGGGTTAAGTATGGGGAATGGCCACGCTGAACCCTTGGACACATGCTGCCTTGAGCTCAGCACCGGAGAGGGACTGAGGACCAACCCAAAGCTCGCTGCCCCTCCAGGCTTGTCCTCCTGCAAGATGTTTGCATTTAGGTAAACAGTTGCCTACTTGGGTGCCTCAGCCCACTGATCTGTCCTCTACGGAGGCTCCTCCCACTCACCAGCTGAACCCAAAGAGAAGAGCTATCCAGCAGAAGGTTGGCATGGCTAGGCCATCCCCAGAGGCACTTGGCGTGGGGCAATCTGAACGCAGGCACTGGGTTGCTCTCTTGCCCTGATGACAAGATGCATGCTTTGAGCACTTGCTGGCCCTTTACAGGGCTGAGCCAGACCTCTGCCTTCTTAGGAGAAGATCAGGTCAGTTACACAGTCTGGAAAGACCTCAGAAGCAACAGTCCTTCAAACCCCATGGCCACTCAGGGAGCTCTGGTGTCCTCTGGGAGGGGCTGTAAGTAGGCGCCTGGGAGAGGGGCCCCTGGAGGAGACTCCAGCCCGTCCTGGGGCACTTTCATGCCCAGTAAGGGCTGGCCCTGGAGCAGAGGAGGCAGCAGGAGCAGGAACTAGCTGGGCCCAGCCGCATGGTGAGTTGAGAAGTTCATGGCTTACACCCTCTCCCTGGCAGCACTGCGCACCCAGGTGGGCCTTGGCCTCTGCCCCTGCGGAAGGTGTAGCCAGGGGCTCTCTTCTATTTCTTCCAGCAAAGCTCTCACATTGTTGGCTAAGATGCTATTATTTGTGCGGAGGACCCGGGTTCAATTCCCGGCCAGGGCACACAGGAGAAGCACCCATTTGCTTCTCCACCTCTCCGCCACGCCTTCCTCTCTGTCTCTCTCTTCCCCTCCCGCAGCCAAGGCTCCACTGGAGCAAAGATGGCCCGGGCGCTGGGGATGGCTCTGTGGCCTCTGCCTCAGGCGCTAGAGTGGCTCTGGTCGCAACATGGCGACGCCCAGGATGGGCAGAGCATCGCCCCATGGTGGGCATGCCAGGTGGATCCCAGTCGGGCGCATGCGGGAGTCTGTCTCTCCCTGTTTCCAGCTTCAGAAAAATGCAAAAAAAAAAAAAAAAAAAAAGATGCTATCATTTGTCATGGGTGCCTTCACCTGTATTTCTGAAATGTGGGCAATTAGTGGCAGGTGTTATATTTTAATTTAATTTTTAATTTGAAGTTAATTTGTAAAGATTTTATTTATTGATTTTAGAGGAGAGTGAGAGAGAAGGGGAGGAGGAACAGGAAGCATCAACTCATAGTAGTTGCTTCTTGTATGTGCTTTGACCAGGCAAGCGTGGTGTTTGGAACCGGAGACCTCAGCATTCCAGGTCGATGTGTTATCCACAGCGCCACCACGGGTCAGGCGGTGGCAGGTGTTTTAAGGAGAACATAGTAAATAGGTTTCATTCCCATCAAATCCCGCCTCTGCCCAGGAGACCTCAACTCTTCTGGAGAATGGCAACAGAGTTAGGAGCCCCCCTGCCTGGGGCTGGGTCCCAGGGGCAAGGTCTCCCTGTGCCCCCACCTCAGCATACTCGCTTCTAGGAGGAGATCTGACTTCCACTGGCCTTTTGTTTTAAAGGTTGGAATAAAACTTTGCATCCCAGACACACAGTTGTGCCCTTGAGTTCTCATTTTCCTTAACGGTCCCCTTTCTCCAGCTGGAGACTGAGGACTAGCAGCCAGCCTGTCCCTCAAGTGGGACTGTTGCCATGGAAACAGCTTCTGCCTGAGGGAATTGTGAGCTGGCTGCACCCCACCCTGGTGGACATTTCACTAACTGAGACCTGGGGCTCCAGACCCCAGCCGCCATCTGTCCTCCTCACTGACAGCTTTGGTCCAAGAGCACATAAAGCTGAAAAGCCATCCCCCGGCCATGCAGTTGGCAGCGGCAAAGGCCCCGTGAGGATGAGTGAACACGCGGCTCTCTCATCAAATGGAGGACGTCAGCAGAACCGGCACAGCTGTGAAAACAGCTCTCACGTGTGTGTCCCCATGCACTGGAAGAGCATCCCCTTGGGGTCACCTCCCAGTGTCCAGGACCCTCCCTGCCATGCGGACACCAGCCTGCTGCATGGATCTCAACCTCCTCAACCAGAAGCAACCCCAGCACAGTTCTTTCTGGTTTCCAGGGAGGGATGGGGGAGCCCATAGTTAGTTGCCTTATGTGTGAAGGGTGTCAGTCCTGGCAGGCGTCGGTCAGGGCCCTGGATTCAGAGGGGACTGAGGGGTCAGGGGAGGGGAGGAGGCGTGGACAAAATTGTTTTCCTCCAGAATGTTCCCAGCTGTGGCCCAGACTCAAAGACCTTTAAGAACCGCCTGGGACGATGCAAAAGGCAGTGCTTCCAAGATAAGGGCCGCCAGGAGAGGTATTCTTTGGGAGGGAGATGTGAATGGGGCCCCTCTCCCTGGGCCTTGGCGTCCATCAGACATGAGGGGAACCGGAACCTCTTCCAGAGGGTGTGGGCGTTTGTTCAGCCACTCTGTCCTCTCTTGGGGTTGCAGGCATGTTTTGGGGGAAGGGGCTCATCACTCAGCTTGTCTCATCACTCAGTGGGTGACTGAGCCATTTGGAAAGGACTAGCCAGCAGGCAGGGGCTCAGTGTGGAAGGGGGACCTCTCCAAGTGGCCAGTGGTCTTGGACCTATAAGCACCAGAAGACATGAGCTTGCATGAGGGAAATTCTGACCCTCATCCACAAATCAGGCCCAAGGCCCAGACCCAGGCCCAGGAAGCATTCCTCTTGTTGCCTAGGGTCCTGGAACTCTGCTGTTCACATCCACCAGCCACTGGACAAGGCAGCTTGTGAAGTCACAGGAGTCATGATTCTCGGCTGTCTGCTGACCACCAGTCAGGGTGTAAGCAGAAACCCACAGAGCATACATAGGCAACAGTCCCACTCTAGCTCCTGAGTCTTTTTTTTTTTTTTTTTTCAGAGACAGAGAGAGGGATAGATAGGGACAGACAGGAACGGAGAGAGAGATGAGAAGCATCAATCATCAGTTTTTTGTTGCGACACCTTAGTTGTTCATTGACTGCTTTCTCATATGTGCTTTGACTACAGGCCTTCAGCAGACTGAGTAACCCCTTGCTCGAGCCAGCGACCTTGGGTCCATGCTGGTGAGCTTTGCTCAAACCAGATGAGCCTGCACTCAAGCTGGCGACCTCGGGGTCTCGAACCTAGGTCTCCTGCATCCCAGTCCGACGCTCTATCCACTGCGCCACCACCTGGTCAGGCTGGCTCCTGAGTCTTACTCAAGAGCATTGAAGGAAATGGAGGAAAAACCCAACACCCACCTGACAGAGCCCCCCACCCCACCAATTCTGGCCTGGCTGGGCACTGTCAACTGTCCCCGTGGCCCAGGACCCACCACCTTAGCCCCACTTCCCAATCTCCTCCCTCTGCTCACACTGTCAGGGTGGGCAGAGGGTTTTGTCTCTCATGCCACCATCACACAAGCAACCCCTGTGCTGCCACACAGCAGGCCCCCCACCAACACGTAGCACACTGAACTAGTCTGTGGTGCAGGTCTCGGCACTTGGGCAGGGGCCATGTGATGTTCAAAGGTGCGCGCGGAGACCAGGGCAGGGCCAGGAGGCCATCTCTCAACCCTGCAGTCACTCAGTTGGCACAGAAAGTCAGAAACTTGCACTGCAGTTGAGGGCATCATCCTGCCGGCTGAGGGTGGAATCCAGGCCTACAGAAATGGCCAGGGCTCTCTGAATAGGAGGTGTACAGAGGCGTCACAGAAGGTGCCCCCCCCCAGCCCCATCCTGTGCACCACAGATCCACTCCCTGAGGCCTTTTATGGGGCTGTTTGACAAGGAGTAAAGTATTCTAAAGAGACTGCAGGACTCAGTTTACATTTGTTTTACTGTATTTTAAAGTATGGATGTTAGTAGGGAAGACGCAGAGGATGTGCCTGGTGGGGCTGGGGGTCAGCAGTACCGACTGCCCTTGGGACTGGACTGGTCTGGTGGCCCCAGATAGTAAGTAGTGACAGAAGAGTGGGTATCAGAAGATGCAGAGGATCACTGGGGTGAATCTACCCAGGGGAACCTTGTTTGTCCCCATCACAGCACGGAAGGCCCCCATCCAGAAGCAAGAGGAGGCTTCCTGCCAGTGCTGTCCCCAGGATCCTGAATGCCAGGCTCTGGTCCTCTCAGAAGGAGCCTGTAGCTGGAAGACAGGGCCACTGTCCCTGGCAGGCACTGCCCCCACACCGCCAGCTGAGCGTCCTGCTTAAGACTACCTTTCCTCCCACCAGCTACTGACCACACACAGCGTCCACCTTCCAACACTCCTCCCAACCCTTTCTGCAGATCCTGTCTTCTCTAAGGAAGCCTTTGGGACCTGGCCAGAGCCAGCTCCTCCTCTGCCCCCATTCACCTTTCTATCAATATCCTAGACCTGAGTGGCCAGTTGGACCAAGCTCCCGATGCCAGCTCTCACCCCAGAGGGACTAGCCCTTCACATAAATGGGAGGTCCGGCTCTGCTCAGCCGCCCTCCTGTCCTGGGCGGGGGTGCCTGTCCTGGGTCTGATGTTCTCAACCCTCACCCAGACTCCCTATCCATCTCCCTGCGAAATTCTACCCAAAGGACACCACCGAGTGCCCAGCTCTGGGCCAGGTAAGGGAGGGGTCACGATGGCCAGTGCTGCGGCCAGAGCTGCAGCGGAGGGTCATCAGGCCGTTGAGTCAGGCTCCGGCCGCGGGGAGAGGACTTAGGGGTCACGTCGAGTCGCCGCGCGGCAAAGGCCCGGCCCGCACCCCCAACCCCCAGGACAAGACCCTGGTTTCGGCGGCGGGCGCCTCCCCCACTGGGATCGGGAGAAGGGGCCCTCGATGGCGCGGGGCGGTCGGCTCACGGCCCTCGGCCCCCGGCCCCCGGCGGCGGCGGGGGGCGCGGGGCGCGGCTGCGCTCGCTGTCCGGCGTGCAGGCCTTGGCCGACAGTGCCCTCTCGCGGCCCGAGCGGAAGGCCGCAGTCACGGTCACCAGGTATGCGGTGCCAGGCGCCAGGCCCTGCAGCGTGGTGCTGTTGTGGCCCGCGGGTACGTCCACGCGCTGCGCCGCCCCGCCCCGCAGGGGCCCGAACTGCACGTGGTAGCCAAGCGCCGCGTCGGGGCCCAGCACTGGATCCCAGCTCACGCGCAGGCTGCGTGGTCTGACATGCGAGATGACGATGCGCTCCGGTCCTGCCTCTTCTGGAGGGAGGGGAAACGCCTGTGAGGCGCGGCCCCCACCCCCTCGCCCATCACTGAGCGCGCCCTCTACCCGGGCTCCTCCGCCCGCGACCCCGCGACCCGCATCCGCGCCTCACCTGGTAGCGTGCGCACCCGCAAGTGCTGCGGTCTCACCGGCTGTACGTTGGACTCGGGTACCAGTGCCACGTCGTAGTCCGTGTCGGGGTGCAGGTCAACCCAAGTCCAGCCGGTGGCGTTCCCCAGCAGCTGCTGGCGACGCACGGTTCCCGGCTCCGCGCTAGGTGCCAGCTCCAACACGTAATAGCCGGAGTCGGCTGTCAGCAGGGCTGGCCAGGCCAGACGGAAGCCGCTGGACGTGACCTCAGAGGCACGCAGCTGCTGCGGCTGCACAGCGTCTGCAGGTGGTGGAGGAGGTCAGGGAACCAATGTCACCTACTCACGCCCAGTCAGGGGGCCCTAACTGCTGACTTAGGGAAGACACCCCCACACACACAAGATCGACATCTAATTCAGGGGTAGGGGCCACTCATCAGGGAGAACCACAGAATAGGAACGCTGGGAGCTAGCCCAGCAGATGCTAATAATACGCAGACCAGTGACAGGCCTGGGGAAAGTTCAGGAATGTAGTCCCCCAACTTCTGGCCCCATCAGAAACTTCCCTGCTGCCTCAGTCCCAGCCCCAGATGGCTGGGAAGCTATCTCAGCCACCTCCCACTCAGTCCAGTGGCCTGGACAAGCACAAGGTCCCCTTAAAAGTGGCAGGGCCCCAGGTAGTGTCTGAGAACAGGGGACTAACCCCCAACACAGCCAGAATGGCACAGAGTCTGGGGTCAGCTCTGGACCCCTTACCTCTGGATTGTCAAGGCAAATGGGCGGATGGTGTGGACAGGAAATGGGAGGCCACTAGGGGACGCCCTGAAGGGTGGTGGACATGTGATAACCCCAGGGAGCTGCTGGACCTGGGGTCGGGCATGCTCTCTGCCTCAGGTCCCCAGGAGAGTATGACCCCCAAAGCGGGATTCCCCAAAATGTGTATTACTCCTGAGCCATCTATGACCATGTTGGCGGTATGGCTAATACATGTCTGGGCAAGGTTAAGCCCGTTGTGATCCTGTTGCTTCCTTCTCTGATGCTGGGGGCCCCAACTGCCAGCCTGGCACTCACTCTCCTGCCCAGCCCCCCCACCTCACAGACCTACTCCCCATCCCAAGAGCCCCCACACTGCCTGACTGTCCTGCAGCCTTCGTTTTTTTCCTGTCCAGCTGCTTGCTCTTTCTCCTGCTGTCCTCCAGGCCCAGCCACAGTGGTTGACCTGGAGTAACCAGGAGCCAGGTATCCCTGGAGGAGATAGATCTTCAGAAGCACCCTGTACCCCTCTACAACCCACAATCCAACCCCTTCCGGTTTGGGATGGATGATTAACCCACAGGCGGAGACTTGGGAAGAACCCTGGGGTTTAGTGGCATCTTTCAGTGGCTATAACAGGCCGAGCCAGTGACCAGACCCTTCATTTCCAGCCCTGCCTCCTGTGGGTTGGCTGGATCAGGGGTCCAGAAGAAAGTCTGCAGAGAGCTACTAGCAAATCTGCTTAAAGCCTTCTAGCTGTCCTCACCCAGGGGGGGCAATGGAGGGAAGGAGAGCCCTAGGGAGCTCCAAGCGCCAGGCATGTTGGACCCTGGCACATATACAGGAGCACCTGCTGCCCTCCTGCAGAGTCCTCAAGCTTGGAACCTCCTTCCTCTTCCTCTCCACTTAGCTACATTCCACCAGGACAGCCCTCGGTCCCTGGGTCCACAACAGGCGCCCCACATCGTGAGGCCTTCAGCAATGGGCTGGGCCCCTCAGAAAGAACCCCACCTGGAGTTGTTTCCATAGGCCTTCCCTGTCCCTTCACAGCCCAGGTAGTGGGGCATCTCCCTGATGAACCCCTGGGAATCACCCCTATGTTGCAGCCCTGGTCCCTGCTCCAGATACACAAGTTCCTCCTAAAAGTCTCACCCCAGCTCTCTTCCTGGATTCTAGCTGGGGTCCCCACCCCAGGCCCTTTCTCTTCCCACCTACCGAGAATGGAGCCCCTCAGCTCCTGGGCGATGATGTGCAGGTCATCCACATCCACAAAGTGCAGGTGCTTCTCAGCAGGGGCTGAGGCGGCTGCCGACAGCTCCAGGAGGTTGCCTCGGCCAGTACTGATGATGAAGACGGTGACACCCAGATCCTTCAGCTCCTGCATGGGGGGTCCCACGGGGTCGCTGGAGCCACCATCTGTCACCCACACCAACACCTTGGGGACTCCTGGCCGGGCCCCTGCCGCTTCAGCAAACAGCTGCTCCTTGGCATATGCCAGCGCTAGGCCAGTGTTGGTGTCACCCATGAGCTGGGTTGCAGCACGTATGGCATCCTGGACATCTGCCCCTGAACTGTGTTGGTTGAAGGGGAACTCGGTGTGTGGCTGGCTGCTGACATGCACCAGGCTGGCACGGAGGGCCCCAGGGCCCAGGGGCAGTGGGGCTGCCAGCTGTCCCAGAAACTCCCGAACTCGGGAAAACTCATAATGAGACACGCTGGCTGAGCTGTCCAACAGAAAAAGCAGGTCGCCTTGGGGGGCTGGTGCTGGGAGTCCTGGGGGAGAAAGGGAGGGTTCAGCCCCAGGTGGCGGCTCCCAGACAGCCCCACACCCATGGTAGAACCCCCAGGGTTTGGGCTTTCCCTAAGCTGGCACTTGCCTTCACCCAAGTAGGGCCTGAAAGCCTGCTAAGTCTCACCCCAAAGGTCCTGGAGGTGACATCCAGGGAGCAGAGGGTCCTGAGCCAACAGAGGTCTACATTCTCAGTGGGTCCCATCTCTGAACCCTGGCCATGAATCTGGGGCATTCTCTGGGCTCATATCTCATCTGTAAAGGAAAGCTGACTCCTCCAAGCCCCCACACACTCCATTTCCTCAGCAGATGGCAAGCAGGCTGGAGTCAAGGGTCCTGGCCCAGTGCTCAGGAGTGGCAGGTGGACCCGCTTGGGCAGTGAGGGGCTGCTCCCTCAGGTTTGTCCTCCAAAGAAGCACCCCCAGGCTGGAGTTCAGCCATAGGGCTCAGCCTCCAAGTAAGGCACCAGGTGGGACACGGGGCAGTGGGGCACAAAGCAGCCGGGAACACTGGGGGCGGAGATGGAAAGATGTGGGAGACAGAGCACTGATCACAGCCCCTCCCACAACCCAGATGGCCAGGCTGGAGCTCTAACCCCACTTACAGATGATGTCACCCCTCCCCTGGCCCCCATCTTCGGCTCCATCTGAACCCAGAAAGCAAATTACCTGATGCAGAAGCCTTAGGATTCCACCAGCACCTCCCGGGCCTCCCTCTTCCTCCCCGCACCCCGGGAGAGGAGATGGGCCCCTCCACCACTGGGCCATGGGCAGACAGGAGCTGGCGTGTCTCCATTCTGGTCTGGGCCTTGGGGGCCTCAGTTTTCCTTAATTCGGTGGGGCGACTCCAACCTTCTTGTCATCCCTCTTCTAAGGGTCATTCCAAGGAAAGGGAAACTGAGGCAGGGACAGTCTCCTTGACAGACACCTCCCCCTCCTGTCCAGGCCCCACCATCCGGCGGAGTTGCCGACGGGGCAGACGGTGGCCTCCACGTCCCGGCACTCGGTCGAGCCGCCTGGGGCATCTGGGTCCGCCCGCCACAGGTGGGTGGGGTGCCCTGCCGGCCACCCCCGCCCCGCGGCCGCGAGAGGAGAGCGATGGCCCAGAGCGAGCAGTGGGATGTGAAGGGGGGCGCCGGAGCCCGGCCCCGCCGTCCGCCGCACTTACCGCGCTCTGCGCCGCTCCGCGCCAGCGCCAGGCTCAGGGCCAGGACGAGCGCCGTCCAGGGTAGCATCGCGCGCGACGGAACCGGGCGCGCTTGGACTCGGCTCGCCCCTCGCTGGCTGGCTCCTGGGCAGCAATGCGCGCCGCCGCAAGGGCTGGACCCGGGCCCCGCCCCCCAGAAGCCCCGCCCCGGTGCGCGCACTCAGCCGCGTGCTGAGACGCACAGACTGGGGCGGGGTGGGGTGGGGGAGGCGCGTGCCCAAAGGTACCGGGCGCGCGCGCACAGACTAAAGTCTTCATTTTGGGCTGTCAGACTTGGCGTCCGCTCTGCCCCCTGCTCCCAGCCAGGAAGAGACAGGGGTCCACCAAGCTGGGTCATCCCCAGGCCCACTGCCCATGTCTTAGCAGTACTGGGAGTCCCTGAAGCCAGGCCCAAGAGGAGCCAGAGGGTGTGAGAGGTTGGGGTGTGACACCGATAACAGCGTGCCCATAACAAGGTTCAGCTCTGGCCTCCACTGGGTCACAGGGCTGGGGGAGCGGGAGTTGTCTGGGGGCTGGGACATGTGTTCCCAAGGACTGACCAACAGGAATCGGAAGGGCCTAACTTAGAGAAGATGCAGGGCATTGGACATAGCACAGAAGCCTGAGACACTTGAAGCCTCTAACGTGAAGGCTGACTTTTTGGGGGATGCAAAATCCCCAACCCACCAAGCTCCTTGGCGGAAAAGGCATGGGATCTGGGAATGGCTGGTTCAAGCCCCGTCCAGTGTGACCATACTAGACTTATTGCTGTCCCTCTACACCTTGCCCCTTGAGGGGCCCAGATCCTGGGCTGAGGTCAAACTCCACACCTGAGGACAGACCCTCAGCAAGCCATTGGAGGGACACGCTGGTGAGCCTTGCATGCTTTGCTAGGCCAGACCAGAGGTAGCCAGCTGCAGGGGGCATCCTGAGAGGCACTTAGCCCCCCAGGGCAGATTTCCTGCCTTTAGGTGGGGTGGGGCAGTGTCCCCAGGAGATCCCGAACCCTTCACTGTTAAGACTCCTCCCTGTGGGGTAACCACTGCCCTATCTCCCAGCCACTCCCTTCTGCTGATGCGGGCACAGGTCCCCGTGGGCAATTCTGCCAGGATGTTCCCTCCCTTCCCACCCTCCCAGGGGATGCTCTGCGAGGAAGATGAGACTCAATGGTTTTCCTTCCTCCCTTTCTGGCAGGTGAGAAGCCGGCAGGCAGGCTGAGCTCCACTTTGCCTAAAAAAGGAAGCAGCTCCGTGGAGCCTGAGGAGCTGGGGCAGGAACAAAATGAGAACTGTGTCCCCGCCGCCCCCACCCCCACCCCTCCCCGGGAATCTTGGCAGTGACCATGCTGGCTTAGCTCCACAGACCTCAGCCCTCAGCGGGGACCAGAAGCTGCCTGGTGCTTCCGCCTGGGCCCTGTGGGGGGAACATTCGGCTTGAGCCCCCAAAGCCCAGGGTGTGCTACCCAGAGGGGCCCCACTTGGCCTCTGGCTCCCCGGCACACAAGTCTAACAAGGGCTGCTGGGGAGATGGAGTTCATGAGCAGAGGCCAAGGTCAGGCAGGAGCAACAGCCGGAGGAAGCCCAGGGGGCCCTGGGGCTGGCACACCCATGTAGACACATATAAACACTTCTTGGTTCCTCCTCCATCTCCCTGGGTACCCACCTGCCGAGACAGCGAGCTGGGCCATGGTTGGGTCCCCCCTGTGGCGAGGCAGTGGCTTTCCCACTTGTCCTCCACTCCTACCCAGCGGACGGGCCCACAGTCACAGCAAGGCTTGTGCTGCAGGACTGATGGGGAAGTTTCCGTCCCTTTTGGAAAAACTGAGCGGGTCTCCTTGGCTGGGACTCAAGCCCTCGAGGAAGCAGCCGCCCTACTGCCTCCAGCCTAGCATCAGAGAGAGACGGGATGGGAGGCCTAAGTTGTCAGCCAGGGCCTCTGCTCAGCCTTCCCCTGAGCTCGGCCACCTGCCCTGGCCGAGAACTCATCCTCAGCTCTTCCCAGAGTCACTTCTGCTGCTCACGCTGAGCTCCAGCCCGACCCCAGGAGACTCCCCCTGCCTGGTCATAGGCTTTGCTCCCAGAGATTCCAAGTCTCATTTCTTTTTTTTTTTTTTTTTTTTTTTTTTACAGAGGCAGAGATAGACAGGGACAGACAGACAGGAACAGAGAGAGATGAGAAGCATCAATCATCAGTTTCTCGTTGCGCATTGCGACTTCTTAGTTGTTCATTGATTGCTTTCTCACATGTTCCTTGACCGTGGGCCTTCAGCAGACCGAGTAACCCCTTGCTGGAGCCAGAGACCTTGGGTCCAAGCTGGCGAGCTCTTTGCTCAAGCCAGATGAGCCCGCGCGCGACCTCGGAGTCTCGAACCTGGGTACTTCCGCATCCCAGTCCGACGCTCTATCCACTGCGCCACCGCCTGGTCAGGCCCAAGTCTCATTTCTATGTCCTGCAGCCCCCCCACATACTGCTCTGGAGAGACATGGGCAGACAGAGTCCCTATGGAGCTAGGGGTCAGCCAGGGGTGTAATGGTCAGGGCCAGGGCTGAGCTCGCGGCAGACGCCAGAGGAAGCACAAATATAATGGTCCGGAAAGCTCGTCTCTGAAAAAGGCAGACTGGGAGCAAGTGGGGTGGGGTTAGACAGAGAAGAACAGGGGCACTGGAACACAGCAGGCCCTGGACCCCAGGCCTTTCCCTTCCCCTGGCCTGCTTAGTCCTGGTGTCCTGGCCTTGGCCCATTTGGGAGCCCCCGTGCATCACTTCCCAGAGCTGGCCAACCCCGCCTGTCTGTTCACAGGCAGGTGGAGAGGGTTCCGGGAAACCGGGAAGCTGCTCTGCAGGCACCGCCCCTGCCCCCACCGGATCCTAGAATGCTCCCTCCTCCGCACAATCCAGGCCTCAGCGAAGAAGGGCCTTTTGTCCCCAGCTCACTGTGGTCATGTTGATCCCAAGAAAAAGGGCAGCTCCCCAGGGCCTCTGACCTCACCCCTGACCCCTGCCTAGGACTCTCTGCTGGGTCTGAGGGGCAGATGGGCCTGGGCTCTGGTCCTCACTATGCGGGGGTGTGCCCTTCAGCTGTTTTTTATGGTTTTATATCTACCCACCCACGCATGGGACGTGGGGTGGGGAAGAAACAGGAAAGGGGGATGGATGGCTGCCCTAGGCCTGGAGCTGGGATGTGAGACAAGCTAAGGCCCCCTGACTCCACCCCACAATAGTAAGTGGGACACAGAGAGTAGCAGCCAAGAGCAGCAAGCAGGGCACAGAGGCCCTTTCTGCAGCCCACCCAGCTGCCCCACTCGAATATTCTTCTAGACTCAACCTGCCTGTTTGTGGTCAGGGGTGTGCCAGAGCCTGAGGACCTGTCTGGGGGTCTGCAGGTCCCAGCCTCTCCCTCCCCAGGAGCCCAGGTCTGCACCCTGTGGTGCCAGAGCCGAGCTTTACCCATTCCCCCTGCCAGGGTGGCAGGGAAGATGGTGGTGGGGTGGGTAGCCTGGGTGTGGGGTGGGTGCCACCCCATCTGCATTCAGCCATCCTCTGTGCTGAGCCTGGCCATAGGCAGATTCTGCAGAGGGCACATGCAGGTGCTGGACACAGCCCTCATCCTCCCAATCTGTCAAGTTAGAAGGGGAATGAATAGTGGTGTGCTTTGCAAAGATTCTTGTCTACTGATTTTCCCCAGAGAGGGTGGGGCCATGTCAGACCAGGAGCTACATACAGGAAGTGCTAAGACCCTGGGGTGGGCACAGGCAGGTGTGTATGAGAGCAGTAAGGAAGCACTGAGCGGTGTAGAGAGGGTGGACGTGGGCTGTAGGGCCTTCTTGGGGCAGCTCAAGAATCATGGGTAGGGTGGGGCTGATGCCACAGAGAGGACACCTGGGTAGCCGCTGTCAGAGGAATTAGAGAGAAAGGCAAGCATTCAGACAAGCTGAAACTCTTGGGTTTTCAGCCTGTGCAGGGAACTAACAGTAGTGTCCTCCAGAGGTGGGACCCCTAACTTTGGTTCCCTCTGCTGGAACCTTCTGTTACAAGGAGGTGACCACTGTACCCTGCCCTGGTCCCAGGCAGGGTACAGACAAGTTTGCATGGAGAAGGAGAGAGCAGGAAGGTACAGACCTGAGTTAACACCTTGGGGAGGGGGACTTCCCAGAGGTGGGAGTACAGTCCAGGGCCGAGCGGGGGAGCTCTGTGCTGGGCAAAGGTTAGAGGCAGAGATCTGTGGGGTCCCAATGGGAATGGTCCTGCCCAGGCAGGGGAATAGAAGGGCCAGGATAGGCTGTCTGAATGATAGGCCTTGAGGAGGGGGAGTCTTGTGGCTGGAGGGCCAGGGCCCTGCTCCTCTCTTAGCCCAGACACCCCACCCCCTTACAGGAACCTGTCCAAATGGTGGCAGATGAGGAAGAGCACCTAGGACACTCAAAAGAATGGAAGGTTCGCCTGACCTGTGGTGGCGCAGTGGATAAAGCGTCGACCTGGAAATGCTGAGGTCGCTGGTTCAAAACCCTGGGCTTGCCTGGTCAAGGCACATATGGGAGTTGATGCTTCCAGCTCCTCCCCACCTTCTATCTCTGTCTCTCTCTCTTCTCTCTCTCCCTTTCTCTCTCCTCTCTAAAATGAATTTAAAAAAATAAATAAATAAATAAATAAATAGATAAATAAAAACCATTAAAAAAAAAAAAAAAAGAATGGAAGGTTCTCCTGAGCCTTCCCAGACCCTGGGGCCTGTTTCTGGTTCTCTCTGCTGGGTGAGTCCCTGATCCCAGCATGCAGTGTCCCAATTTACCTGACAGCTGGCCCTCTAAAAGCAGATCCCAAGGCCCCTCTGTGAACCTCCCACAGCCCCCCACAGGTGTCCTTCTGCAAGTGGGTGGGGCAGAGCCCGGGCTGAGACAGGACTTCCCCCGAGGCTCAAGGCTCAGGGGTGGCCTGTGACACTGGGACACACCTTAGGAATCCTGCAGGCTCAGGCAGTTGAGCTCTCTACCTTGCTCCCCACCCCCACCAGGCCCAGCTGTTTGATGACTCCAGGGCCAGCGGATCCTCAGGAGAGTCCTCATTCTAGACGCCGGCCAGAGCTGGCCCAATCCTGGGCAGGAGGGGAAGGAAGGCGGCCTTGGACCAAGGGAAGTTAGCCTTGGCAGCTGGGCGGCTGGCCAGGCTCCTGTCTGACTAGGAACAGCATCAGGGCTGGGCTCAGACAATTGGAAAACCCCGAGAACTCCTGCTGGACCTGAGCCAGCCACACAGCGGGCTCTGCTCAAGGCCATGGAACGAGCCCTGACCCTGGTCAGACCCAGAACCGTGAGCTGCCATCTTTGGGCACACCTGAGATCTGACTCTGCTGACCACAGGCAGAGTCCAGTTGGCCACATGGTGTGCTAGATACTTTAAAAGGCTTTTCAGCTACCACGAGGCTCGGGACAGATTACAACAAGCATACATTTTTAATACACTGCTGGGCTTACAAGGAAGTAAATATCTTCAAGTTCCCTCCAAAATTAAACACTGAAAATAAACAGTGGAATAGTGAGCAGAAACCCAGGAATATGGAGGAAAGTGGACAGGGAGGCAGTGGATTCTCTGGACACAGGGTGGGGAGCCACCCTGCAGTCAGGGAGCCAGTGTGGCACTGCACAGGTGCCACCAAACCAGGGCCAAACGGGCCCCAGGCTGCTGGTGCCTCCAAAGAGAATTCTCTGGAGAGAAGTGACCTCAGAGTTTTCACAGGTATGGGCTGAGGAAGAAACACTAGCCAACTTTCAGAGAAACAATGTTATTAGTGAGAATCAGAAGAAATAACACATAACACAGACCCTCAAAGACTGACACACTGCAATGGTTAGGTAGAGAATATAAAATAACTGTGAAATGTTCAAGAAATCCAAGCTGGAATCCAAACATCAAGCCCGCCACCAAGAGACCATCAAAAAATTACCTGATTGGAAAAGGAAGCGAGCATAACTTTTAGTTATCGTAATTTAAAATTAAGTGGGTGAGTTAATTGGCAGATTAGACTCAGCGATTAGATCTGAAAGAATTGCCCGGAAGGCAGCAGAGAGAGACAATGAGATGGAAAATATGAGAGAGATGAATTGACATAGAGGTCAAAGGAGAGGGTGAAGCTTTTCCCAAAATGAACATGGGATCAGAGGCAGAATTCAAGGGATATTGGTTGAGAACTCTCCAGAACTGATGAAATATATAAATCCCTAGGAACGGGAAACACTGTGTATACCAAATGGATGATTAAGAACACATTCCATGACTAGAAACAAGCTTAAAGCATAGAACAGAATGCAGAAGACAGAGAAGATCTTAAAATTATCCAGAGAGAACAGACTGAGCCTTTACTTTGGTGCCTATTTTTTTTTTTTTCTTTTCATTTTTTCATTTTTCTGAAGCTGGAAACGGGGAGAGACAGTCAGACAGACTCCTGCATGCGCCCGACCGGGATCCACCCGGCACGCCCACCAGGGGCGACGCTCTGCCCACCAGGGGGCGATGCTCTGCCCATCCTGGGCATCGCCATATTGCGACCAGAGCCACTCTAGCGCCTGAGGCAGAGGCCACAGAGCCATCCCCAGCGCCCGGGGCCATCCCTGCTCCAATGGAGCCTTGGCTGCGGGAGGGGAAAAGAGAGACAGAGAGGAAAGCGCGGCGGAGGGTTGGAGAAGCAAATGGGCGCTTCTCCTGTGTGCCCTGGCCGGGAATCGAACCCGGGCCCTCCGCACGCTAGGCCGACGCTCTACCGCTGAGCCAACCGGCCAGGGCCTTTGGTGCCTATTTAAACGCTAACACTTGGGCACTAGCTGATCCTTAACTCCTGCCTCAGACTAACCTCTGACCCCGGTCTCAGGCTGAGCTCTGACCTTGGTCACATGGTGAGTCCTGATCCCGGTCGCAGGCTGAGCCCTGACTCTGGTCACACACTGAACCCTGGCCCGAGTCTCAGGCTGAACCTTGTACACCCTGGTGCAGCTGGCCATTGCTGAGCTTCTGGAAACATGTTCCCTGGTGGAATGTGGAACTCTCACCACCTCTAAAACTTGCTGGAAGCTCCCTGGGGCCCGCAGGGGCTGTCCTTTGTGAGGAGCAGGAGCCCAGGGCAGCCACAGTGGCAGAAGCCAGAAAGGCTACCTTTCTCTGAGCCTGGCCACTGTGACCCTTCTCCGAGAGCCATCCCGCCTCCCTGCGGGCTTCTCAGCCTCTGGGGGAGTCCAGTGCCACCTCGCGGCCACCAGGAGCACTGCGCACGAGCCCGAGGCACGCACGCGATTTCCTTGGCCAGACCTGGGTACAGACCGCGAACTCGCCGGCCTTGAGCCATCTTATGGGAGTCACGGGGAAAGAGAGGAGTTCGGGGTCCTCCAGGGACCTGGATGTCTCAGGTCCTTTAGAGGGTTTCCGGGGTCACACCCAAGCGCAGAGCTGCTTCTCCTCGTTGGGGTGGCGTTCCGAACGCCCCCGGTCGCTGGACCCTGGGTGGCGGCGGGGTCCGGGGGTCCAAGTAGGGGGCGGCAGCAGCGAGCTGAGGCGCCGGGCCAGGCGGGCGCGGGCGGCCGAGGCGAGCACCAGCAGCGGAGGCAGCAGGAGGAAGCCCAACACGATGAGCGTCGCGGAGCTGCGATCCGAGAAGAGCGCGCGACACGTGGGGCTGGGCGCCGGGTGGACCTGGAAGCGGTGCGGGCGGTCAGCAGGGGCAGGACCTGGAGGGGCGGGCCAGGGAGCAGGTGGACCCGGACGGTGCAGGCGGTCAGCAGGGGCGGGGCCAGAGGGGCAGGACCCGGAGGGGCGGGCGGGGGAGCAGGTGGACCCGGGCAGGGCGGGGGAGCGCACTGCCAACCGCTAAGCCAGGGGCGGGGCCTGAGGTATGGTGGAGACCCCGGCTGGAGCCAGCTATGGGCCTGTCATTTCTGAGGGGATGATGGGAGATGTGGAACCCAATGGGTTCCACATGACCAGAGTAGGAATCCCTTGAAGGGAGGCTCAGAGAATTCCCTTCCTTCCCCGCGGTTGCCTGACGCCCTGCTTCCCTCCCTCGCAACCACTGCTCTTCCATGGCCTTTCTCCATGGTGGCATCTGACCAGAAGCCCCGAACCCGTGGGTGTCACCAGCTGGCGTCACCTGCTCTTCAGTGGCCCATGTTCAGTCCCACGCCCCTGCCTATGCCTCTAGAAAGGGGAT
Organism: Saccopteryx bilineata; assembly: GCF_036850765.1. Lineage (NCBI taxonomy): Eukaryota > Metazoa > Chordata > Mammalia > Chiroptera > Emballonuridae > Saccopteryx > Saccopteryx bilineata. The sequence continues at coordinate 292,688,242 of NC_089492.1, forward strand.
ATGGGAGCACATGGGCTTACACCCTCCCTGCCCCGGACCAAAACACAGCCCATTGCACATGGGGACATTTAGCCCAGGGCAGGAGGGGTCTACCATGAGCTGTGTGTCAGGGGTGAGGGGTGGGGGAGGGCTGTGGATTGGTGACATCTGACATCTCCTCCCACCCTACCCAGCTGTCCAGGTCCTGGTGGCCCCTGGTACAAAGCTGGGAGGGAGGCCTTAGGGGAGGGGAGAGATTTGTCACTACCACCCCCAGTGGGGAACAAAGCCCTTCTTCTGCTGTGGCTGATGGGGGAGGGTTTGGCAGAAGAACTGCTCTCCAGGCATGGCACACATGTCTCTGGAAACAAGGAGTCCATGCCAGAAGGGGGAAGATTCACCTTCAGGCCCAGGGCCCTGAACTTCCATAGGACCCCACTCCCCAGTGATCCCAGCCAGTGCCCCAACCATGGAAGGGCCAGCTCACCCTGGAGTGACACAGGAATCCCAGGAAGATGATGGCGGCTGCTGGCATCAACACCAGCAGGAACACGATCACAGGCAGCAGCAGGTGGAGCAGGAGGCAGGCCAGAATCCGGCTGGGCAGCAGCAGGGTGTTGAGGTCTCGGGCAGCCAGGTCTGCCCACCCTGAAGACATCAGGGCTGATGCTGGACGGTCAGGACGCCTTCGGGGCAGCATGGGTGCTGTGTCTGAAGTGCCCCCTCCCTCATCCTCCTCTGTCTCCCTCTCCTGCTCACTCATGCTCTCTCAGACAATGGGCCTGGTGGCCTACAGCAGGAGTCAGACAGTGACTGAGACTTCCGAGCTCAGCTCTAGGGTTGCCAGGTCAGACCCCTTCTCAGATCCCAGCGGCCAGATAATGGACCTTGCTGGAGGGCAGGACCCCAGGCCAGGTAGGTCCAGCCCTGTCCATCAAGTCTCCACGGTCACACCCCTACCTCAGTTTCCCCCACTGCTGGGTTAGATTTCTCTTTGCCAGGCAACTACAGCTCTGGTTGTGGCCAGCCTCTGTAGCCAGTTCCTCTGTGCTCTGGTCAGGGCTTGCCCAGCTGTCCCTACGACCTAGCACTGGGGCTGTCCTCCTTCTTTGTCCCGCCTTCTCCCCCTCCCAACTTCCCCCCACAATGATGTCATCTCATAGGTCTTGACTCTGACAACAGCCCCATCAGGAGCTGTCATGTAGAGATTACCATCCATCCATCCCACTTCCCAGCCCTAGCCCTTGCTGGTCCCCTCATCTCTGAACCTGGCCCCTCTCAGCCTCCACAAAACAGGGAAGAGGCTGGTGCCTACATCCTCGGGCTGTTGAGAGGGCACGTGGGACCCAGCACAGAGTTGGTGCACAGTAACAGCAAGCACCATGACAGGCATCCTTGTTGGGGTCCAATCCATCCTGGAAACTGAGAGCACAGATTCTGTTATCTCAAGTGGGGAAAAAGCATTCCCTGCCCCTCTGAAAACCCCAACAAATGTCCCCTAATATCACTAAAATACTCTTACCACTTCCCAGATCCCCAGATTTTCCTTGCATAATGAATTGACTCAAGCTAATGAACAGATTGCCTATGAGCTGAATAGGAGGCCATGGGCATCAGGTACTGATTTCCCTTTCACTCTTTGGCAGTTACCTTTTTTTTTCTAACGGGTTCCAGCTCCCTTCGGACACCTTTGAGTGGAGGAGATGACAGCAATAGTGGAGGCATGTTCAAGGAGCGCAAGGCTGTGAAAGACCCCATCAGGACAACAGAGGCTCCTCTGCAACTCGTGCTATGTTCTGTCGCTAGACACAAACACAGCTCACACATACCAAGATCTTATAGTAGCTATTTAACCAGACAGTGAATGTAGGGTAAAAAATGCTGTGGATGGTAATATTTGGATAGAGAGTACAGAAGGCAAAGATACCTGTCTCATCTTTCTAGCCCCACCCTCTCTTCAGATTGGTCATCAACAAACACTCATTGAGCTCCCACTGGGTGCCTGGCAGGCACGACTCTAGGCCATGTGGATTCAGTGGTGAGTGAAGCTGACAGAGGGGATGGCTCTGTGCAGGTGTCCTGATGGCCTTGCACAAACCTACAGAGGTCCCCTAGGCCATGGCAGAAGGTGGGAAGACTGCTTGACCTGTGGTGGTGCAGTGGATAGAGCATCGGCCCAGAACACTGAGGTCCCCAATTTGAAGCACCAAGGTTGGAGCATGGGCTAGTCAGCTTGAGCGTGGGCTTATTTACATGATCCTAAGGTCACTGACTTAAAGCTCAAGGTCACTGGCTTAAACCCAAGATCACTGGCGTGAGCAAGAAGTCACTGGCTCAGCTTTGCCCCTCCCCCCAGTCAAGGCATATATGAGAAGCAATCAATAAGTATCTAAAAAGTAAAGCTTTCTCCCTTCCTGTCTCTCTCTCTCTCTCTTTCAAATCAATAACATTAAAAAATAAAGCCTGACCTGTGGTGGCGCAGTGGATAAAGCGTCAACCTGGAAATGCTGAGGTTGCTGGTTCGAAACCCTGGGCTTGCCTGGTCAAGGCACATATGGGAGTTGATGCTTCCAGCTCCTCCCCCCCTTCTCTCTCTTTGTCTCTCCTCTCTCTCTGTCTCTCCCTCTCCTCTTTAAAATGAATAAATAAATAAAAAAGGCTTAAAAAAAAGGTTTAAAAAAATAAAGCATACTTTTGTGGAGTGATAAAACCCAATTGGGGACAGGGATGCCTCAGATTGGTGGTCAGGCTGGAGGGCTCTTCTGGGGAGGTGACATCTGAGCAGAGTGACTGAGGCTTATGGGATGGGGTCCGTGTGGCTTGGTGTTGAGATAGGGTCCATCAGTCTCTTGCCTGGAGACCCCATCCTGTGGACCTGGCACCTGGAAGTGCTGCTTTCTAGGGAGGTGGAGGAGGGGCCAAGGCTCTGTTGCTCCTCTTGTGTGTGTGTGTGTGTGTGTGTGTGTGTGTGTGTGTGTGTGTGTGTAGTGCTGGGGTGAGGGGTGTGGTGGGGACACAGGGCAGGGCCCACATGACAGACACATCCCTGGGAGCCCAAGGGTGGGAGCTGGGATGGAGCAACAGCCCCAAAGCTGTGCTGCCTTCCGGTGGACAGTCATAAGAGGCCATTGGACCACCTCTTTTTCCTGTCAGGGCTGTGGATAGGTGGCTTTCTCCAGGGATTGGGGTATGGGAAGGTAGGGCCAGCCCCCATCTGACCCACCCTGCCCCTGCTCCAGGCCCCGGAAATCAAGCTGACCCACCCTGCAGGCCTTACTCCGGCCCCTTCCTTCAGCACCATTTCCAGGTGCTTCTAGTCTCCTGTCCTAAAAATGCTGCCTTTGCCTGGCTCCCTCCTCCTACTGCCCAGCATTCTGCCCATCACCAGCTCCACTGACTTGCCTCAACATCACAAGGGGCTTCCTACCTCAGACTCCCTTATCTTTTTTTTTTTTTTTCCAGACTCCCTTATCCAGATTGCCTGGTTTAGGGAGGGAAGGGTCCCACCTCAACCTGTCTACCTCCCCAGCCTGGAATCCAACTATAGGCCAGGCTGCAGCTAGGAGGTGGTCTTAGTCAGCAGGGACAGGAGTAGAGGTGACAGGCAGGGTCTGAGGGAAGAACCCATAAGAAGGCATGTGGGTGCCTGACCGGACGGTGGCGCAGTGGATAGAGCGTCGGACTGGGATGCGGAAATACCCAGGTTCGAGACTCCGAGGTCGCGCGCGGGCTCATCTGGCTTGAGCAAAGAGCTCGCCAGCTTGGACCCAAGGTCGCTGGCTCCAGCAAAGGGTTACTCGGTCTGCTGAAGGCCCACGGTCAAGGCACATGTGAGAAAGCAATCAATGAACAACTAAGAAGTCGCAATGCGCAACGAGAAACTGATGATTGATGCTTCTCATCTCTCTCTGTTCCTGTCTGTCTGTCCCTGTCTATCTCTGCCTCTGTAAAAAAAAAAAAAAAAAAAAAAAAAGAAGGCATGTGGGTGAGGGGAAGGCAGACAAGTCCTGGCACATCAAAGGCTGTGTTCTTGAAGGAGCAGCGGTCAAGTCTGTGGGCGTGCTCCTGCTTGCCTGGCCTTTGTCTCCCTGGAGCTCTGGCAGTTGGCCGTGGAGGATGGGTGTTGGGGCAGGGGCTGTGGCCACCAGGCAGGGCCTCTGCTTAAGTTGCTGGGTAAACAGTGTGGAGAAGTGTCACTTATCCAGGCTTAGGAATCAGCTCTACTCCCCCATTCACCCACCACAGACACAGGCAACCGCAGCTCTAGCCTTCTGGGAGCAGACACCCCCACCTCCACACCTTCAAGGAGTTTCTTGAGAGGGCCACCACGTTGTGGCTGGACCAGCATCAGCATGGAGAGGCCCCCCGGCCAGCAGACAGAGTCCCTAGGCAGTCTCCCTCTGGGGGTAACTAAGAGCCAAGCCTAACTGGTTGCCTCCTGGGTGGGGAGGGGAGAGAATAGGGGGTTTCCACATGGGCCTGGGGACAGGTGGGCTGGGGCTGGCCCCCAGCCTCCAGCATTTATGCAGAATTCCTGTTCTTCCCAGATGAACTCTGGTTGCTCAGAGCTCAGGAAGCAGGACCTAACAGAAGCAGAAGCAAAGCAGGAATTCAGGTGGATAGAGCTGGGTTCCCAGGAGGTTCTGGGAGCAGAGGCAGAGGAGCCCAGTACCCCACAGGCCTGGGGGCGCCTGCTGCAGGCTGCGTGGAGCGGTCACCTGGGCCTCACAACACAGCTTCTGAGGCAAGGAGCCAGTGTGGAGGAGAGGTGAGCCTCAGGGCAGGACAGGGTCTCTTCACTGGAAGGGGGTGGGGAACAGAGGTTTTTTCTCTGAGCAGGAAAGGAGGGGGTTCCCTCATGGGTAAAGTAGCTGGCCCCTTCGCTAAACTGGGGAGGGAGGGCAGGGCCCCCCTTGCTAGTTGGGGCAGGTCAGGGTTTTATACCTGGGCACCCGCTGCCCTCGCCCATGCAGCTGTCATGCCTCACAGGGACAACGCGGGAAGGACCCCGCTCCATCTGGCCGTCCTGCGGGGCCATGTGCCCCTGGTGCGGCTCCTGCTGCAGCGTGGGGCGCCAGTAGGAGCCGCCGACCGCGCGGGGCGCACGCCGCTACACGAGACCTCCTGGCTGGGTCACTCGCATGTGGCGGAGCTGCTGCTGCGGCGCGGAGCCCCGACGGCGGCGCGCTCCGGGGCCGGCCTCACGCCGCTGCACTGGGCGGCCGCGCTGGGCCGAACGCTGCTGGTCGGGCTCCTGCTGGGCGCGCCGGGCGTGGGCTACGTGGACGCGGATGCGCGGGGCTGGACTGCGGCGCACTGGGCGGCCGCGGGCGGCCGGTTGCCGGTGCTGGAGCTGCTGGCTGCGGGCGGCGGCGCGGACCTGGACGGCGCCCTGCTTGTGGCTGCCGCTGCCGGGCGCGCGGCGGCGCTGCGCCTCCTACTGGCGAGCGGCGCGCGGGTTGACGCCCGGGACGGTATGGGGGCCACCGCTCTGGGTGTCGCCGCCGGTTTGGGCCACCGGCAGGTACGTTCCGGCCAGATCCCCAAGTAACTGGGCGGGTGTTGAAGAGAAGCCTTAGTGCCAGGGGCTGAACCATCCACCCGAGGTGCCGGGAGGGCGCAGATCTCTTGGGCAGACGGAGGAGTTGGGGAGGAACCGCTCAAGGCTGCAGGGCTGGAGGATGGGGGGAAGGAGTTGGCTGCCGGAGGCCTGAGCGCCGTCTTGACTATGTTCCGGGTTTGTAACCGTCTCAGGGAAGGCAGAGGAGGACGCTTGACCGGTCATTTGGACTTTATTCCAGTGACCGGCAGCAACAAATATTTATTGATCAGGCACGTGCTCAAATTTAGCCAGCCCCTAGACGGTGAGAGGGGCAGCAGGTGGTTGCAAGTCTTGGGTTTGATCTAAGGACGATTAGGGAGACAAATGGAAATCTCTAAGCAGGGCCCCTCCAGGGTGCTTATAGGTGCTGCCTCATTTACTAACTGGGAAAACACCGTAGAGAATGAGGTGGTTAGGCGATAGGCCAGATGAAGTCTGGGTCTGGCAAATGGAAGCATGGCCCCAGGCCCTCACCTGTCTGGCCAAGGCTGACCTCTGTCTTGTCTCCCCCCCTTCCAGGTTATGGAGGTGCTGCTTGACCACGGGGCAGACCCAAGCCTCAAGGATATACACAGACGCTCTGCACTCCATAGGGCTGCCACTAGTGGACATCTGACTGCTGTCCAGCTACTGGCAGCCTGGGGAGCTGAGGTGGACACTCAAGACTCATTGGGCCTCACACCCCTGCACTATGCCGCTCGAGGGGGCCACATGGAAGTTGCCAGCCACCTCCTGCACAGGGGTGCAAAGGTCAATGCTACTGGCTGGCTCCACAAGACACCCCTGCACCTCGCTATGGAGCGTGGCCACGGCCCCACCACAGAACTTTTACTGAGTCAAGGGGCCAACCCCACACTGAGAACACAGTGGGGTGAGGTGGCCCAGGACCTGGTGTCTGAGGGTGGTCTGCCCCAGGCATCAACCCTGGGGCAGAGAACAGAATGACTGCTAGGGGCACACAGCTATGGAGGTCTGAGCCTGCATGGCCAGTGCAGGGCAGAAGACTCCTGGCTCTCACAGCCTTGGGAGTGTGCCAGGCTACTCTTTTCTAGGCTGAGGCCACCTGCCTGGGTGGAGGGGAGGACAACTGAGACATTCCCGGAGGACAAGGAGACAGTGGCTTGAACTCCAGCAATGGGCCTAGGGCCTGACCTGAGACTGCCCCATGACTCCCGGGGGTGCATCACCTCTGTAGCTCCAGCCTTCTTCACCATCTTTGGTACAGAGACTGAGTCATGGCCATAGATTTCACAAAAACATAAGTTTCTCTCTCTCTCTTTTTTTTATGACAGAGACAGAGAGAGAAGTACAGAGAAAGGGATAGATAGGAAGAGAGAGAGATGAGAAGCATCAATTCTTCATTGTAGCACCTTAGTTGTTCATTGATTGCTTCTTATATGTCCCTTGACCGGGGAGCTGCAGAGTGAGTGACCTCTTGCTTAAGGCAGCGACCTTGGGCTCAAGCCAGTGACCTTGGGCTTCAAGTTAGTGACATTTGGGCTCAAGCCAGCAACCATGAGATCATGTCTATGATCCCATGCTGAAGCCAGCAACCCCGTGCTCAAGCTGGATGAGCCCAGCTTAAGCCGGTGATCTTGGGGTTTTGAACCTGGGTTCTCTGCATCTCAGTCTGACACTCTATCCACTGAACCAGCACCTGGTCAGGCTGATGGTCTCCTCTTCGTCCACCATGATGGTGTCACCTTCAGCTGCTCTCTCTGTACATGGAGGTGTTCTTACTGTGTGTTTTTTTTTTTAATTTTTTATTTATTGATTTTAGTGAGGGAGGAAGGGGGAGAGAGAGAGAGAGAGACAGGAACATCAATCTGTTTCCTCATGTGCCTTGATGGAGAATCAAACTGGGCACTTCTGTGCTTCCAGACAATGCTCTAACCCAGTGGTCCCCAACCTTTTTGGGCCGCGAACTGGTTTAATGTCAGAAAATATTTTCATGCACCGGCCTTTAGGGTGGGACGGATAAATGCACAAAATAAAATTATGCGACCGGCGTAAAAACTGTGGTATTTTTAAATACAATTGTCGAACTTACGAGACAAGTGTCAAGAGTGAGTCTTAGATGGATGTAACAGAGGGAATCTGGTCATTTTTTAAAAATAAAACATCATTCAGACTTAAATATAAATAAAATGGAAATAATGTAAGTTATTTATTCTTTCTCTGTGGACTGGTACCAAATGGCCCACAGACCGGTACCGGTCCGCGTCCCCGGGGTTGGGGGCCACTGCTCTAACCAACAGAGCTATCCAGTCAAGGCCTTACTGTGTTTTCTCAGATTTAGCATTTGTCTATTTGCACCCATTAATTACAGGGACAATCCCACAGCCAAAGTTGTTTACAGTTCTGTGATCCTGAGCCCACACACCCAGCTGATACTCCCTGCCCAAATCACCAGGGCCAGGTACTAGACAGCTAGAGACAGCCCCTCTACAGCAAGGCCCACTGGGATTTTCAAATAAAACAGTTCTAAAAGATTCTCCTGCCCTGCCTTGCCTTTCCTGCTGGAAACCCAGTAAAGGTTCTGCTAAATTTTCTCTCCCTCTTGCCTCCTCACTGATACTGGTCTCCCTGTGTCCCTGGAGTGTCCCCTCCTGTTGGGAAAAGTAAGTAATAAAAATCTTTCTATGGCATCCATCCCTCCATATTGCCACTCAGCCATCTCCATAAATGAAAATACCCTGGTACAGTTGAAACATAGTTTTCTCTGACTGCCCACTTCAGTACCGTCATAGAAAATCATTGCCTTTGCTCAATTTAAAAGTATACTTTGGGCCTGACCAGGTGGTGGCGCAGTGGATAGAGCATCGGACTGGGATGTGGAAGGACCCAGGTTCGAGACCCTGAGGTCGCCAGCTTGAGCGCGGGCTCATCTGGCTTGAGCAAAGAGCTCACCAGCTTAGACCCAAGGTCGCTGGCTCCAGCAGGGGGTTACTCGGTCTGCTGAAGGCCCGCGGTCAAGGCACATGTGAGAAAGCAATCAATGAACAACTAAGAAGTCGCAATGCTCAACGAGAAACTGATGATTGATGCTTCTCATCTCTCTCCGTTCCTGTCTGTCTGTCCCTGTCTATCTCTGCCTCTGTAAAAAAAAAAAAAAAAAAAAAAAAAAGTATACTTTGGGCCTGGCCTGTGGTGGCGCAGTGGATAAAGTTGACCTAGAATGCTGAGGTCACCAGTTCAAAACCCTGGGCTTGCCTGGTCAAGGCACATATGGGAGTTGATGCTTCTTGCTCCTCCTCCTTTCTCTCTCTCACTCTCATTCTCTCTTCTCTAAAATGAATAAATAAAAAAAATTTTTAAAAAGTATACTTTGGCCCTGGCCAGTTGGCTTAGTGGATAGAGTGTTGGCCCGGTGTATGGATGTCCACAGTTCAATCCTTGGTCAGGGCATACATGAGAAGCGACCATCTGCTTCACTTCCCCTCCCTATCCCCCTTCTCTCTCTCGTCCCCTCTCTCAGCCCATGGCTCAGTTGGTTTGAATGTAGGCCCTAGGTGCCCAGGATTGGGGTCCGAGTGTCAGGCTCAGGCACTAAGGATACATTGGTTGATTTGAGCACCAACCCCAGGTTGCTGGGTGGATCCTGGTCAGGGTGCATGTGGGAGTTGTCTATCTCCCCTCCTCTCACTTAAAAAAAAAAAAAGTATACTTTTTCTGAAAGAATAGCTTTTACAGGACAGAGTTCACCCATAAAGAGTGAAAATTTTCATACTCTGTGAGCACCTCTGCTTAGGGCCATGGAAGGGCTTGGATTTTACTCCCAAGGCAATGGGAAGCCTTTAGGGGATTTGTGCATGTATTACATGACCCACTCAGCTTACTCCACCTGCCAAGTGCAGAGTGGGCTGTACCTGGGCATGAGGAGACCAGTGAGATGGTGGTTGTGGCAGTGGAGGTGGGAGAAATGAGCAGAATTGAATGATTCTGTGGGCAGAGTCCTCTGGACTTGCTTTTGGGTTGGACGTGGGGGCTAGGGGAAGGGAGAAATAACAGTGACTCCTAGGGAGGCTTGGGCCTGAGGTGGAGGGGTAGGTGGTAGACCTTTTATCAGATGGGGAGAGCAGATACACAGCCTGTGAGTTCTACCTTCAGAGCTCACCCAGAGCCTACTGTGTTTCACTTCCTCCCCTGCATGTACTATGGTCCAAGCCACCATCAGTCCTGCCTGGGATGTTGCCACAGCCAGGCCAGCTCCAGTCTAACTGGTCTTCCTGCTTGAGCACTTGCCTCTGCAGTCCTTTCTCAAAGCAGCAGCTACCATCTTTTTGCTTAAGAGTACCTTTATTAAAGCTGTGGTTAGTGAAACAAGGAAGGGCTTAGGATGAAAGAAGCAACAGGAGAGAGCCTAGGTGGGGCGGCTGTAACTCACTGGAGTCAGAGAAAAGGGGGCCTTGGAGACAGGTTTAGGGGGTTAGCCTGGGACAAGCTGCTGCTGCCCATTGCTCCTCTGGTTGCAAGTCTTGTGGGGGTCCTTTTAAGATTTTATTTATTGATTTTAGAGAGAGAGAAAGGGAGGTGGAGGAGTGGGAAACATCAATTCCTAGTAGTAAGTTCCCATATGTGCCTTGACCAGGAAAGCCTAGGGCCTGAAACCAGCAACCTCAGCATTCCAGATTGATGCTTTATCCACTGGGTCACCACAGCTCAGGCACAATTTATTATTATTATTTTATACAAGAGGTGAAAAGTGATCAGATCCTGCACACAGGTAAAGATTGTCAGTCGGATTTAAATTTTATTTATTTATTTTTAGGGAGAAAGGGGGTAGGGAGGAGAGAATCATCCATTTGTTGAATCACTTAGTTATGCATTCATTGTTGCTTGTTGTATGTGCACTAACTAGGGATCAGCCCCCAACCCTGGCGTGTAGAAAAGATGCTTTAACTGAGCTACTCTGCCCGGGCCTCCTCACTATTTTTTTATTGTGGTAAAATACACATACTGTAAAATTTACCAGTTTAAGTACTTCAAAGGGTCCAATTAAGTGGCGTTTAGGACTTTCACAGTGTTATGCAACCGCCACCACTATTCAACTGCACAACCTGTTATCACCCGAAAGGAAACCCAGTCCCCTGGCAGCCACCCCCCAGCTCCCAGCCCGTCCCCGTGGGCTCGGTGTCGGTGGATCGGCCTATTCCAGGCATTCCGTAGGACGGAACCGCATAACACGTAGCCTTTGAGCCCTGCCGTTTTCCGCCAGGTTCACCCAGCGGCGAGTGCGTGGGTCCTTCAATCTCCGCACGGCGCCTGACCAGGTGGTGGCGCAGTGGATAGAGCGTCAGACTGGGATGCGGAAGGACCCAGGTTCGAGACCCCGAGGTCGCCAGCTTGAGCGCGGGCTCATCTGGCTTGAGCAAAAAAGCTCACCAGCTTGGACCCAAGGTCGCTGGCTCCAGCAAAGGGTTACTCGGTCTGCTGAAGGCCCGTGGTCAAGGCACATATGAGAAAGCAATCAATGAACAACTAAGAAGTCGCAAGGCGCAACGAAAAACGAATGATTGATGCTTCTCATCTCTCTCCGTTTCTGTCTGTCTGTCCCTGTCTATCTCTGCCTCTGTAAAAAACAAAAACAAAAATAAACAATCTTCGCACGGCACACGGACAGGCCCCAACTTAGGCATGGGGTACCTCTTTTCTTTCCCACGTCTTCTTCCCGGATTCCCAGGAGGCTGAGCACGCACTGGAAGCCACAGTAGGGTTGGAGCGCATGAGCGATGCCCCGGAAGTTCCCGGAGTAGGGTGGGGGTAGGGCGCTAACCCGGAAGCGCTCGGCTGGCGCGGCGCGTGTCTTTGAGCAGAGGACCCCCAAACCCGGGGTGCTATGGTCTTCATCACTGCGCAGCTCTGGCTGCGGAACCGCGTCACCGACCGCTACTGGCGGGTCCAGGAAGTGCTGAAACACGCGCGGGTGAGTTGGCTGCCGACGCCCCGCGTCCCCTGCACGTCCCGGGAGCCTGCTGGCTACACCGCCAACCCTCTTCCGTTTCTTGACCCAGCATTTCCGGGGAAGGAAGAACCGCTGCTACCGGCTGGCAGTCCGGGCTGTAACGAGAGCGTTTGTGAAATGCACGAAAGCCCGGAGAATGAAAAGGAGGATATTGAGGACGGTGAGCCTGGACCTGGGGGTCCCGTCATCCCACCCCGCGTCGTGGCCCTGGAGCCGTGTCTCTGCAGGTGGAGGAGGGGCCTGGCCCGCCGCCCTCCCTCCCGCTAGGACCGCCGGCGTGCCTGAAGCCAGACCCCGCATCTCAGGGGATGACTTCTCTATCCTCATGCTGCCGAGGCAGAAACCTCAGCACCTCCCTCAGTGCTTTTGTGTGTCTTGTTCTCACCCCCACCCTCAAACCCGGGCAGGATTCCGGTGCCCAGGGTACCGCGCCCTCATCGCCACCTCCCGCCTGCGCCACCAGAGCAGCCCCCTCGCCAGTATCCCTGCTCCCCCAACCACTCTGCTGTGTCTGCTGCTCTCACGCCCCTCTGCCTGAGACCTTGTTTGTGTGGCTGTCCATCCCACTCGTAAGGAAAGTCGAATGCAGGGGACTTGGTTACTCTGGCTTTGTCCTGGAGCACCTCCACGCCCCTGCTCACCTGATCCCTCCCAAGCAGTTTGCACTTGGGTTTCCACGGAGTGCCACCTTCTCAGGTCAGCGCAGCTTAGCACCCTTGTGAATTCAGCATTCAGGGCGTCATATTTTTACTTGGTCAGTTGTTTATTGATCCTCTGCCACTGCCACTAGAATGTAGATTTCACAAGGGATCTTTATGCTGCTGAATGCTGTGACCCCAGGGTCCAGATTAGTAACACTCTGCAAATATGGGCTGAATGAATAAGGAACGTGTGTGTGTGTGTGTGTGTGTGTGTGTGTGTGTGGTAATTCTGAGCCTTTATAATCAATCATAGGTGCTTCATTAACCGTAGATTAGACCCCACGCATGTGGGTCTCAGGTACAGACCCACATGTGTGGGGTCTAATCTACGGTTAATGAAGAGTGCCTTTTGCGGACCAGCACTGTTGTTTGGGCCTGTGGGTTTTCTCAGCATGGGATAGAGGAGGTGCATGCCCCAGGGGCCCCCAGGAATCCAACGGTGCATCTGTCCGAAAGTGGTATGAAGGTTTGTGAGCAGTGGCTGCTGGCATATGCATGTGGACTGCCACAGAGGGAGCAGAGGTTCCCAGAGTGGAGTCCCTGCACAGCTGCAGTGTCTTGTGGGAACGTGTTAGAAATGCAGACTCTCAGGCCACACCTGTACCTACTGAAGCAGAAACCCAGAAGTGGAGCCCAACAATATTTTATCAAATCTATGGGTAATTCTGATGCACGATTAAACTTGAGAACCACTGAAGGAGGGGAAGAAAGTGGACTGGAGTCTTCACATTGAGTCAAGAGTGGCTTAAGAGAATCTTTATGTAACAGAAAAGATCCCATTCCTGGCTGGTTGGCTCAGTGATAGAGCGTTGGCCTGGCGTGCAGGAGTCCCGGGTTCGATTCCCGGCCAGGGCACACAGGAGAGGCACCCATCTGCTTCTCCACCCCTCCTCCTCTTCTTCCTCTCTGTTTCTCTCTTCCCCTCCCGCAGCCAGGGCTCCATGGAGCAGAGATGGCCCGGGCGCTGAGGATGGCTCTATGGCCTCTGCCTTAGGTGCTAGAATGGCTCTGATTGCAACAGAGCAATGCCCCAGATGGGCAGAGCATCACCCCCTGGTGGGCATGCCGGGTGGATCCCAGTCGGGTGCATGCGGGAGTCTGTCTGAATGCCTTCCTGTTTCCAACTTCGGAAAAATACCAAAAAAAAAAAAAAAAAAAAATTAGAAAAGATCCCATTCAGAAGCATGTGCATCACTGGCTCATCCTTCCAGATCTCTCCTGGTCCTGCCCTAGCCTCGACTCCCCTGCCCTGGAATACCCGGCGGCTCCTTGCCAGCCAGGTCCTCCCTCCGCCCAGCCCTGCTCTTCCTCAAGCTGTTCTTTAAGTTTCCCTCCAAGTGTTTCATCCCACATGGCAGCACTCATCTCAGAGGCTGCTGCAACTCACCACATGGATCCAATCCTTTCCTTACTCAGAGCCGGAGCTGTGTCTGCTACGGTCTCTAGCCCTTCTTTGTGTTCCCAGTGCCTAACTGGGTTTTGAATTTAGTTTCACGACCCACCACTTCCCTACTTGCTGAGAAAGAAGCTGGGGTGTGCACGAACAGCACCAGCTTTTGCTCACTACTCGAACAGAAAACACGGACTTTTGCATTTTTACAAAAAACCTAGTTCAGTCAGAACCGTTGCTGGGAGATGTGGAGATAATATAGAGTTAGTTCTTAAGCATCTCAATGTTTTCTTATTTCAGCTCTGGATTAATCGAATTACAGCTGCCTCCCAGGAACATGGCCTGAAGTACTCAGCGTTCATTGCCAATTTAGTTAAGGTATGGTTGAGGATGTGGTTCTAACAAGACGCTGAACGTCTACAGAAACCAGCCCAAGCTGGCCTGGCCCCACAGCAGGGCAGCACAGTGTTAGCACCTGAACACTGCTTTTGTCTTCTGGGTGGAGCTCTGGCTAGTTCAGGGACTCCCCATTTCCATGTTGCTCTTGACTTCCTGGTGGCAGAATTGGAAATGAGTATGGGGTAGCAAGACATGAGCCCTGGTGTTTCCCCATCAAGGGAAAAACTTGGCTCTAACTTTAAAGTTTAATTTCAGAGTTTTTACCTTGATTGAGTTCTGATGAGGCAGCAGATAAAGTTGAAATTCATGCGATTAGAAAGGAGGAAAACGTTTTGGAGGAGGAAAGTAAATATGTGTCACCAAATCTTGGTTATTGTTTTGTTTTTGGTAATTGTTTTATCTGGTGATTATACTGTTCCCTAAGGAGGGTGGGTGTTGAGCTTCTACCTTGAACCAGTTCCTGTCTTTGGTACTGTACAAAGATCTTTGGGGTCTTGCTGGGGAACTGAGGTTTAGAAAGAAGACTTTGCCTAGGGCACAGGTCCCAGCTGGTGGAACAGGCTCCCCTCCTGCATGTAATGCCTGGACACCATCCCACCTCTTCTCTGGTTTTCTGAAGTCACCTGTAGTTTTACATGGCAGATGATTTTGTGGGACTTGGGAATGTCCCGTTTTGGTCCCTGCTTCCTCTGCTCATCTTGTTTCATTGTTTGTAAATGGGAATTGTCATTTTTCTGAACTGACTTCAAGGATGACCCCTAGCCCTGCAGGGGTAGTTCTGTCTGGGTGATGACTGTTCACCGTAAACAGGTTCCTTGGTTTCCTGGCATCAGGACTGGATGCTAGCCTCCTCTCCAGTCACCTCCTGCAGGAATGCCTTTCCCTCCTTGTCCACATTCATCTTCCAACATTCCGCTTGGATGGAATTCACCACTCTCTTCTCACCTTCCTCCTCCCCCCTCCCTAAACAGACACTGTGTCTTATGAGGGCAGAGTCTGCCCTGGAACAGTGCAGAAGGTGCTCCTTTGAGATGCCCAAGCTTATGTGCTTAGCGGTGCTCAGCGGCATTCTCTTTTCCTGCTTCAGGAAAATGCATTTTGGATGCTGACACAGTCTCTAATTCTCTTTCCAGTGCCAAGTGGAGCTCAACAGGAAAGTACTGGCTGATCTAGCCATCTATGAACCAAAGACTTTTAAATCCTTGGCTGCTTTGGCCAAAAGGAGGCGAGAGGAAGGATTTGCTGCTGCCTTGGGGGACGGGAAGGAGCCTGAAGGCATCTTTTCCAGAGTGGTACAGTACTACTGAGGGGGACGCTGACACCACCTGCCATCTGCAGCCGAGTGTCTTAGAAAAAGGCTTCCACCCCAATGATCATAACTGGAAAGGGGTAAGAATCATTTGCCAAGACTGTGTTAATTTTGATTTGCAATTGTGTTAATTTACATTTCAGGAACAGGTATGAGAGAAAGGCCTGTTTGTCCTCCTTGGGACAGACCAGAAACATTTCACGTAGATTGTGCAAATAAAGCTTGTGTGGTGGTCAGTGTCTTAAGTTGTGTCCTCTGGCATCAAGCAAACACACCTGGTGTGCTCTGCCTCCAGTGCCTGTCACCTGCTTCCTTGTGGGGGGAGGGGTCACCTGAGCATTTGCCTTCCTCTCAGAACCTTAGATCCTCTCCTGCAAGTGCGGTGTTTACACCGGGACTCTGACCCTGGCTCCCCTTGGGGTTGTGGGTGCCCGTCTAGCGCCCAAGGCCCCCAGCCCCACTCTGGCCCTACCTGTGCTTGACGTTACCCTCTACCCTTCTCACCTTTCCAGCAGGGACCCGTGGCTCAGCTCTTCAGCCATGCTGTGGGCTAGCCTTTCCCTGCCATCTCCCTCACTCCCCAACCCAGAAGGAACAGCAGGCAGAGTTGCTCTTCTGGTCCATCTCACCATAACTCCCACAAGTTGGGTAACCATTGGATCACCTGGGGAGGTCCTTCCCCAGATAACTACTTCACGGAGTCCAGAGTCAAGCCCAGGAATGAGTTCTTAGTACCCTAACTCCACTGATAGGATCCAGAGATGCCAGCTCTGTACCTCCCTTATATACCCCCCACATGTCCTCTGACCATTACCACCCAGAGATACAGGATGTGCCCCCTCCTGCTCAGGGCCAGGGTTTCCCATCCATATTGTGAGCCCCTTCCACCTCAAGTATGCTTTCCTTCCTCTTAACCCTGCTCTGGTCTCTACCTCTAGCCTTCTGTCTCCGAGTCTGCAGTTGGCCTCAGTGGCACTCAACAGAGCCATCTTCTAGAACCAAGTTCAGTGAAAACTGTCAGCCCGTGGCTTCTAAGGACCACGCGCTTCCTTCTCTCCTCACTCCCCCCAGGGCCCTGCCCTAGGGAAGCTCTGCAGGCCCAAGGTAGCATTCACTGCCTGTTGGTGACTCCTATATTTATCTGGTAATGCACACCTACGTTGCCCCATTCTTAATGCTCCCACACTGGGTTCTGTGGGTTATTCCGTCCCTCCTTTGCCAGCAGTCCCCTTGGAGGTCCTTCCGGGTTTATTCCTTGGACTCAACACCCACCTTCAATGCCATCCAGAGCCAATCAAGTCTAGGTCATCTACTGCCTAGTGATCTGAGTCTGTCCACTTTTCTCCATCCTCATTGTAGGCCAGCTTCTCTTCCGCCTCCAATCACTGCACTGGCCTCCTAAAAAACCCCTCCTGGTCCTTTCACCGTGTGTATTGATGGCCACTAGACCAAAAACATTTGGAGGCCTGAGGATGAGTCACTTTTTAGTTGCACCTCATACAGTGCCCAGCTATGTGCACAAGGTCTTCAATGCACATGCTCATTGGTAAATGGCTATTGCTTGGGTAAAGGGGTGGAGCACAAAGCACAGCACTAGAGAAGCTGCCTTTATCTCAATAAAGGATGATGGGCGGGCCCTGGCCGGTTGGCTCAGTGGTAGAGCGTCGGCCTGGCGTGCAGGAATCCCAGGTTCGATTCCTGGCCAGGGCACACTGGAGAAGCGCCCATCTGCTTCTCCACCCCTCCCTCTCTCCTTCCTCTCTGTCTCTCTCTTCCCCTCCTGCGGCCCCGCGCTGGGGATGGCTCTGTGGCCTCTGCCTCAGGCGCTAGAATGGTTCTGGATGCAACAGAGCGATGCCCCAGAGGGGCAGAGCATCGCCCCCTAGTGGGCATGCCGGGTGGATCCCAGTCGGGCGCATGCGGAAGTCTGTATGACTGCCTCCCCGTTTCCAGCTTTGGAAAAATGAAAAGAAAAAAAAAAAAAAAAAGGATGATGGGCGTGTGGCAGACAACTGGGAGGCTCCCAGTACTTCCTCCTCCTCCCAACTACTGGACCCCTTTCCGTCCCACGACCTGATCCTGACTGGCTATAGCCATCAGCTTTTCCCTCTCCTCTAGCCAGTCTTTGTTCTGGGGATGGACAAGTAGTCAGGGCAGGGCCAATGATAAGCTGTTTGCTTGTCT
The DNA here is from genome assembly GCF_036850765.1 of Saccopteryx bilineata. Classification (NCBI taxonomy): domain Eukaryota; kingdom Metazoa; phylum Chordata; class Mammalia; order Chiroptera; family Emballonuridae; genus Saccopteryx; species Saccopteryx bilineata. Next base: position 292,705,771 of record NC_089492.1, read on the forward strand.
GGGTTTACAGACAAGAAATTCCTCCTTTCCCACCATTAGTCCTGGCTAACGTTTGGGGTAACTGTAGCAACAGATATCTAATACTGCATCTGCTCCTCTGTTATAGATGTCATAGCAGCACGCAGTCAGGTGATTTAAATACCACCAGAGGTTGGCAGTCACTAACCCAGAGAGTACCTGGTATAACCAGTGAGGAAGTGGAGGGTCAGTAGAGTCAAGAGGGGTTCATAAATGTGTAAATATGTTAAGGGCTCCCACTGTAGGGGGAAGTCCAAGCCCCCTTACCATGGCTCCTGAGGCATTCCAGGCTGGCGATGCCAACTCACAACTCCTGCAGGAACTTAAGCCTTTCCTCATGATCCCATGGGCTTTGTAGAAACAGTAAGTTCAGTGTACTCCTCTTCCCTGTGTACTCAACTGATTTTTTTCCTTGTTTAATTTTTCTTTTGGACTATTCTAAAGGCATTAACTGTGATGCTCTGGTGTTAATATTTGTACCTCAAAACCTGGATTCACTAAGATCTGGAGTGGAATGACCACGCCAGCGGCCACGTATTAATTTAGGCAAACAAGAATGCCCTCTAAATAGATCCTGAGTCTAGAGCCCAGAAAACATCAGAACATAAAAGCAGAAGTTCGGATCCAGGACTTACCCTTAAGGTCCCAAGGAGAAAAGCGGAGCTTAGATGGCTCTGTGGGCGCCACACCTGTTTGCTCACCAGCCCTGGAGCTATGGGGGGGTCCTCTGGATCCCGAATGAGCTCCAAATATGCCGACATAAAGAAAACATCGTCCAGGTGTTAATTCAGCAAAAATAATTTACTCAGGGGGATAAAGACTGCAATCCAGAATGTGCAGCGAAGGCCAACCCGGTGGAGGTTTCCGCCCGGAGGAAAATGGGGGAAGTACTTTCAAGAGCGGAAAGAGGAAGTTATGGACAGGGGCAGTCACTGTCGTGGATGTCGGTCTTAGCTCTAAAGCTGTCCCTGCAGGGTTTTCCCGATGACAGAGTGTAAGAGCCCCTCCCACACGTCCTGACTTAGTTAACGTTTATCATAAATGTTGACATCCTCAGACACCTCCAGGAGGCCTCCTCCCAAGTCCTGGTTCCCACTGGTTCGTGAAACATAATCCAGCAGCGGAAGGACAGCCGCCGATCTCTAAACGCACCCTTCTGGGAGGGGTCGTCCCGCCTAGTCGCACCGCCCGCGGCCCGAACCCTCAGTGCCTGCGGACTTCCCGAAAACCCCTTCGGGAATAGCGAGATCCCCAGTAAGGAGACTTCGGGCTGCAGCGCAGGACTAAAGAGTTCCCAACTCTACGTGAGAAATGTGCACACGCGCCAGAATGGCCCAGGACAGCACCGGCAGGTAATGCTTCCGGGTCGAGGCCCAGACCGCGCCTACCCCGGGCCCCGCGGGGTCCTCTGGGTAACGAGCGCACCCCCACCCGCACCGAGTTCCGGCGTCGGCTGCCACTTTTACGGGCAGGTCATTTAGCCAATAGTGGCAAGGTGGCGCCTGGCTGTCCGCCGTTCGGACCAATGACACGTGGCTGGGCGGGGCGATCGCAGCAGCAGAAGTTCGCCAGGAGCCGCCCTGCCGGGAAGGAGCCCGAAGAAGAGTCGGCGGCACAAAATGGCGGCGGCGGCGGCAGCGGCTGCTACAGCCGTGGCCGGGGCTCCGGGGTCAGCGGCCCCCGCAGCAGGGGCCGGGACCGCGGGCTCGGGGAGCACAGCCCCCGGGTCGCAGGGGGTGCTGATTGGGGACCGGCTGTACTCCGGGGTGCTCATCACCTTGGAGAACTGTCTCCTGCCTGACGACAAGCTCCGCTTCACCCCGTCCATGTCGAGTGGTCTCGACACCGACACGGAGACCGACCTCCGCGTGGTGGGCTGCGAGCTCATCCAGGCGGCCGGCATCCTGCTCCGCCTGCCGCAGGTGAGGGCGCAGCCGCGAGTCTCGGGCCGAGGTAACCGCCGCGCCGGGGGAAGTGGCCGGGCCCTTTGTTGGTGGGGTGCCCGCCCGCCCAGCGCCGACCCCCGATCTTGTCCCCGCCGGGACCTGGGGCCGGGGCCTAGCGCCCACCCCTACCCCGGTTCTTGTCAGCCCGGGACGCGGGCCCAGCGCCCGCCCCCGATCCAGGCCTGTCCCCGCCCGGGACCGGGCCCAACGCTTCTCCGCCATCGGTCCGCCACAGGTGGTGAGGGCGGCGAGGCAACGGACGCGAAGACCCCGGAGGACGTGGAAAACGTGTATTTTGACTGTGTTGGGAACCCCAAAATTCCGAACTGTGCGCACTTAAAACAATGGCAACCTTTGTTTTTGTGTTTTCCAGGTGGCTATGGCTACTGGGCAGGTGTTGTTCCAGCGGTTCTTTTATACCAAGTCCTTTGTGAAGCATTCCATGGAGGTAAGGGGGTTCTGCCAGCGTTTCTTACCCACAGAAACGTGTTGGGAGGAAACTTGGGTTTATTGTTTTGCCGGGTTACTCATAAGAGAGTCCCTGCCTTTTTTCCATTCAGAGCGCTGCACTGGAGGGATTGGGAAGCCCCTACTTGTGACCCAGGTGACCTCTTCCTCCGGTGCACCTGCTCTTTGCTCTTTATCGCCCTTAAGCTGTTGGAGGCCATCAACACGGAAACATCTGTGTGTTGCAATGCTTACATTTCAGCACGTGTCAATGGCCTGTGTTCACCTGGCCTCCAAAATTGAAGAGGCTCCAAGACGGATACGGGATGTCATGAACGTGTTTCATCGCCTTCGACATCTGAGAGAGAAAAAGTGAGTTTATATCAGATTTGTTAAGAACATCTGTGTTGTTTCTATGGTTATTAAATGACACTCATGTTTTTGAAACAAAATTCAGGGTGTGCCCAGCATGTCCCCAAAGTCCTGTTGAATGTGGGCAGGGACCATGGTAGGGAGGGCATCCCACAGTGGCTACAGTTTGCTGGCATTGGCTTCCTGGTTTTCCCATGTCAGTCTCTGAAAGCTCCAGAGCTGGGTTCTCCACCTTTGCACTGTTGACATTTCAGGATGGTGGATTCTGTGTTGTGTAGTCTGTCCTGCTTATTGTTGGGTGTTCAGCAAACTCCTTGGCCCTTGCACACTAGATGCAAACAGCTGCTCCTTAGGTTTCAATGGCCAAAACATCTCCAGATGTGGCCCCAGGACAGCACAAGTGCCCCGAATTGGGAACTACTCCTCAGACCTTACTTTCTAGACTTTACACTTCTAAAGCTGATGGAGCCTGACCTGTGGTGGCGCAGTGAATAAAGCATCGACTTGCAACACTTAGGGTGTGGTTGGATACCCTGGGCTTGCTTGGTGAAGGCACATGTGGGAGTTGATATTTCTGTGACATACCCCTTCACTCTCCTCTCTAAGATGAATAAACAAAAAAAAATTTTTTTAAAGTAAAAATGAAACTGATGGTAGTCCTGTGGAGAACACAGCCTGGCTGTTTGATGGTTGTGCTTCCTTTGGTTCTTTGGATTTTCATTCATCCATACCCTTGTGCCTTTAGCCAGAGTGTAGTTGGTACATGTGCAGTGAGGTCCGGTTAGTGTTGGGGTTGGATGAAGATTTGGAAGGAAATGAACTTGTTTGCCACATCTGTTTTGTGGTGTTTACAGTAGATTTTCGTTGTTTTAGAGTAATTGGGATTTGAAAGAGTTTGTTTTATTTGATCTGCCATGCTATGTCTTTGTAGGAAACCTGTGCCTCTAGTGTTGGATCAAGATTATGTTAATTTAAAGAACCAAATTATAAAGGCGGAAAGACGAGTTCTCAAAGAGCTGGGTTTCTGTGTCCATGTGAAGCACCCTCACAAGGTGGGTATGAGGCCCCATTGCCCCATGAGCCCACCAAGCCACTTGTTCAATTCACACCAAGATATAAAACTCTGAAGAGGATTAAATATGTCCCCAACTTGGTTTTCCAGTTTATATCTATAGCCTGAAAATACTCTTTACTCATTAGATTTGTTGTGTTATGTTAATTTTAGTAACGTGTTCTTAAGAGTTTTGGAAGTGGAATCTTATAAGTTTGAGCTTTCAAAGATAGTGATGAACTTAAAAAAAATGTATGCCAGTTTACATTTTTCTCTGTTAAGAGTTCACTTCTAAAGTTGCTTTAGTTACGGCCTCATTTCCTCTTCTGGGGGATTTGGAAGAATTCTGAATCCTTTTATTTGGAAAAGAAGCAGTTTTGCAGCTAGTGTTAGTTGAAGAGTGTGGCTGCTGTCTGCTGTACAATGCCCTGTGTTCCTTCTGTATTCTACTCACACACAAAGCTTGTTTCAAAAACAGATTGCTGTTTGTGTCTTTGCTTTTATCCCCTTTTTATTGATGGGTTTCTTGATATTCTCTCTTTTGCTTATATGACTTTCTGGCATTAACCCAGAGTCTCAGTAAATTACTCGTAGGTGTGAGAACTTTTCTTCATTTGCGGCAGTGTTTTCACACTGTGTTTGTGTAAGTTGGAGACTGGGTACAGAGTTGTGTAAGGCGGGTTGATTTCACGGGTGAACACATGTGATAAACAAGACCTTCTCCATGGGTGCAGCGTGGGCCTCATGCTTTCCTGCGGCCCGGCTGTGAAGGCAGGGTGCAGGCACATCAGCACAAACCCTCCACCTGAGCTGTGCACCGGGCGTGTGACCAGGAGCCACGCTGGAATCTAGCATGAGGCTCTTATTTGCTGCATGGATGCCCTCAAGATCTGAGTTCTGGGTTCCCAGGGTTCTTGGTAATAACTGCCTGACCCGTATCTTCCAGATAATCGTTATGTACCTTCAGGTGTTAGAGTGTGAGCGTAACCAACACCTGGTCCAGACTTCATGGTGAGTTGACCTTCCTTGTTTTATGAGACCAGCAAGGGCAGTGCAGGAATATGTTTATTTGAGGCACTTGGGCAGTGGGTAGTCAGTCCCATGACTTGGCTGTGGGCTGGATTTGTCTATGCCCAGTGTTCCTGCAGTGTAAATTCCAACCAGCCTCCCAAATAACAGGCACTAGTGTAACGGTAAGGTGGCCCACAGTCCTTCTTGTCCCTGGAGCAGTCAGTGGGCTTACTGTGGGGGTGTTGACTGGGCACCCCGGGATCTTTCCCATGGATGCCAGCATGGACTTAGTGGTCCTGTATATCCTGTGAAGTTGCTCCTAGTTGTGTCAGCTAAAGAGAATCCTGTGGGAGAAAAGGGGAGGGTTGTAAAGTTTGTCTACAATTCTGGGGAGTGATTTTAATGCATATGTTAGAAATGAAGCCTGAAGTAACAGTTCAGTGCTGGGTGCTTTGTAGAATTTTCCCACAAAGTAAAGTCTATATGGGTCATATTTTTGCTGCCTGAATTGTCTGGTGCTATGCTATGTCTAATAGAGAACCTATTTTGACTTTTCTTTTCTGTACTCTTTCAATCAAAGGGTAGCCTCTGAGGGTAAGTGACTAAGACTTCTCCTCTACTGTCCAAGCGCTTCGGTGCAGGGACAGCGGTCGTCTGCAGCCACTCCCGTGCAGGCTCTCCACCGAAGGCTGGCTCTAGATGGTGGTATGCTCACGATAGTCTAGTGCTGGCCGACTGCTGCTGTGGTGCTCACGGTTGTGCTTCTTGTTAACCTCTGTCGTGCGTTGGTAACTGTATTGATTAGACTTGATAACTGTCTTGACTTGAATTTTGCCTTTTAAAATTGCTGTACCTACCTGTGCAATAAAGATGCAATACCTTTCTTTGAAAAATATTCTATGGAAAGCTGTAAGAATTGGCTGATGGGAGTTGAAATTTCAGTATGGGATTATGGCATTGTTTCTGGAAATTCTAAAGTTGCTCCTTTCAGCAGCTAAGTTTTGATACACATTAGTAAAAAAGGTTTGCATCTTTAAATTATTCCATGGACACTTTATATTGTAATATTTCAAATATAGCAGTAAGTTTAAATATATGTTTTGAGGACTTTGTTTTGTTTTTAGAACTTAAAAGTTAATGGATTAATGTTTTTATCACTATTTGAGTACTTAACATTTTTTATTAGAACCAAAGTTCTTGATGGTTATGTTTATAAAAATGTTTGAACTGTTCACTTACAATGCTCTGGTCTGTGTGGCCGTGGTGCCAACACACAGACTTCTCTTGATCACCTCTCGATGGCCTGGAGCAAGGGCTTCCAGAGCCGGGTGCTGCTAGTCAGTGCGGGTAGCTTTATCATTGAAAAATTTCAGAGTGGGTTTGTATGTCACCTTCTCCGGGGTTTAGGAGCAAGGATACCAGGATGGGGGTGTGTGTATGTGGGGGTGGGGTGTGTATCAGTCAGAGCACAGAATGATTTGGTTTACTGTGGATGCAGCCTGACTAAGGCTTGCCATACTGGGCTATGTTGGGAGCAGTGAATCTATCCCCCCTGTTCAGTTTTCTCATGGGATTAATTCTTGTATGCAATATTGATAATGTTTAACAACATGAGGTCTGAATTTGATCTGTTAAATCTTAGAGCAATATATATGAGAGGAAATGTTATGTGTAGCCATTTTAAAACCTTTTAAATTAAAAATGCAAATGTTTTGTATTTTTCTATTTTTTAAATTATGGTAAAGTTTATAAATGTATTGATTGTGGTGAAGCCTGTAGTGTTTCTTTGCTTTTGTCTGATTTTATGAATGTTCATTTTAAGACTCCTTGTTGAAATGGGACAATTTAGAAACAGGTCTTTGATAAGCCTGAGAAGAGGACTGCCCTCTGGGCACTGAGCCCTCCTCAGCGTGATGTTCCCATGCTCCCAGGGCGTTTCCCCCTTTCCGAGCGGACTTCCTTGAGGATGAAGAACGGCCGGGCTGTGGACACTTGAAGGAAGAGGAATGCGAGAGGATGGCTTGTCTCAGAAAAGCCTCACGGCTCCGTGCTCAGCAGTCCATTGAGTTTGCATGTTTCTCTGCACTATGGATTCCGAGCGTTTAGATTTCTTTAATCAAGTACTTTCTCACCCCTACAGTAGCCGTTTTCTTTCTGAGGCATTGTGCTTTGCATGAGAGCAGGCCAAAGTTGAGAGGGAAAAGTAAAGTTAAAGTTGGTTCTCTTTCATAGCAACACGAATTGTCTGACATTCAGCCAGCCTAAAAAATTTTTGCCAACAATTTCCCCATTTTTCTGTCCTGTCCAGAAAAAGCAGTTAGAACTTTTTTCCCTGAACTCAGGAGTCACAGGACTGTGTAGCTCCAGTCCTAGCAGTAGATTCCTTAGAGGAGCAGTGACCTCTGTAGATAACGCAGACGGGTGTCCTGGGTTGCCATGGTGTTGCAGTTCTTCTTGTTTTTGGTTTCAGGAATTACATGAATGACAGCCTCCGCACGGACGTGTTTGTGAGGTTCCAGCCTGAGAGCATCGCCTGTGCCTGCATTTATCTCGCCGCCCGGACACTGGAGGTCAGTGCTGCTCCACCGCGGGTTCCAGTCCAACCCTTTCTCCAGCCTCCAGTACATGTTCACATAGTGTTCTTCGAACTATGCTCACTGGTGCCAATAAGAAGCCTATTTCTTAGTGACCAGCAGCCATGTTTTTATTGTACTAAGAACCTTTTTGGCCATGAGGAAAGGCTCACTAGTGGCATTTGTGTTTGCAGATTCCATTGCCCAATCGTCCCCATTGGTTTCTTTTGTTTGGAGCAACTGAAGAAGAAATTCAAGAAATCTGTTTAAAAATCCTGCAGCTTTATACTCGGAAAAAGGTTCTCCTGTGTTTTTTTTTTTGTGTGTGTAACATATAATTTGTGTTTGACTAGAAGCCTTTGGTTCTGAACAGATGGATTTTGACTTTTATAGGTCGATCTGACACATCTGGAAAATGAGGTGGAAAAGAGAAAGCACGCCATTGAAGAGGCAAAGGCGCAAGCCAAGGGCTTGCTGCCAGGCGGTACCCAGGCCCTGGATGGCACTGCGGGGTTCTCACCTGCTCCCAAGCCCAGTAAGTCATTCTGCTCTCTGCAAGACAACCCTCCTTCCTCCAAACTTGTCTGGGTACCACAGGCACCAGAGCCTACAGCAAACTCTTGGTGCTCTTTGAAATGGAATGGGACTCCGAAAGGAGTTAGCTTTCGTCATTGTTTAATTTTTATTAGCAAGGGCTATGGACAGGCTTTTCAAATGCTTTTGTTTGCCCAGCCTACCCAGTTGTATAGATCTAGAGCAGTAGATCTGTGTTGTCAGACCCTAGATTTAGCGTGACACTTTTTCCCAGCTCCTGAGGGAAGTTGCGCCAGACAGGTGGCCCTCTGCATCTCTCTGGTGCATGTTTAGATGCCAGGTCCCAGGCTGGGAGCAGGAAGTTAAGATTGGCATGTGTCTCCATGAGTCCTATGGAAGTGCTGTTTTGCTCTGTTTAACCTCTTTGTAAGCTTTCTGATGGTTGAGTTATTAACTTCTTGTATGTGGTTCTAGCGGAATCTCCCAAAGAAGGTAAAGGGAACAAGGCTTCCCCACTCTCTGTGAAGAACACCAAGAGGAAAGCAGAGGGCGTGAAGAAAGCCAAGGCTGACAGCCCTGTGAATGGGTGAGTGCCTGAGTGCCCAGAGGCCATGGGGGTCGGTGGAGTTCAGGTTTGTAACTGCTACCGCTTGTTCTCAGCTTGCCAAAGGGACGAGGCAGTCGAAGTCGAAGTGGGAGCCGTGAGCAGAGCTACTCAAGGTCCCCATCGAGATCCGCTTCTCCTAAGAGGAGGTGTGTGCCCTGGGGTCCTGTGCCTCGTGGGAGGGCATTTTCCCCAGGGTGCAGAGGTGATGTGGCCACCCCTCGGGTGTTGGGGCCATTGGTCACCCGCTTGGTGGTGTTTCCTTCATAGGAAAAGTGACAGTGGCTCAACGTCTGGTGGGTCCAAGTCCCAGAGCCGCTCACGGAGCCGGAGTGACTCACCACCAAGACAGGCACACCGCGGCGCTCCCTACAAGGGCTCCAAGGTGAGGAGCTACCGGAAGTCCAAGGACTGCAAGTATCCCGCCCAGAAACCACACAAGTCTCGGAGCCGGAGCTCCTCCCGCTCTCGAAGCCGTTCACGGGAAAGAGCAGATCATTCTGGAAAGTACAAGAAAAAAAGTCATTACTATAGAGATCAGCGACGGGAGCGTTCGCGGTCTTATGAACGAACAGGCCATCGCTATGAGCGGGACCACCCTGGGCACAGCAGGCATCGGAGGTGAGGTGCGGGGGTCCCGGAGGGCTGCCCTTACCCTGCACACCTCTGGCCTGTGACGCAACTCTTTGTAAGTGCTTGTTGGCTCTGGACCTTGTGATGAATTTGGAGATGGAATCGAGAGGCTGGCAAGGTGCCCTTCAGGCTGGCCTGGGCATGGTGCACACTGGTCCTGGCACAGGGCCCACCCTGGCCGCAGCTCTGCGGTAGTGAGCTGCAGAAGTAGATAAGACACATCCTGGTGGTGTGGATTGGTGCTAACGACAGGCTGTCTTCATTATACTGATACTCAATTACGTTCAACCAAGAAAATGACTAAGAACCTTTGCCTATATTAGGTTGTACTTATGTACATATTTTCAGTGTTTCACAATGAGAAAATGGCCTTAATAGCCCTGTATTCTCTATCCACATTATAAATAAACGTGTTTAATACAAGTTAAAGCTATATATGAGAACTCAGAATTTGAATTCTGTCAGCTTAACACTTGTGTAGAGAATTCTGATTTTTAAAATGTGAAGGTATTGATATCTGTGTTGAAAGTCGTATATTTTTATCTGCGATGCTGAGTGCAGGTCACCAGCTCCTAAATAGAGGTTTCCTATATATGCATTTTATGTGGTTAAATAAACACAATTCTCTCTACTCAGGATATTTGGAACATTAAAGAATTTGTAGTTTGTCCTTCTGCTTGCTTGTTACTGCACACAGCCCGCAGCACCCGTTCTAGTGGTGTGTTCGCGCTGCCGTCTCTGATCTCATTAAAGTTGTTTTGTATTGAGCTGCTGTGCGCCTGCTCTTCTGTCAAAGGCTTATAGGGGCCTCAGCTGTCTGCATGTTCTGAAAAGCTGCTTTCTGTGGGCAAAGTAGGGAAGGTTTGAAAAGTACAAATAGGCCTGACCAGGCAGTGGTACAGTGGATAGAGCATCAGACTGGGGTGTATAGGACCCAGGTTTGAAACCCCGAGATTGCCAGCTTGAGTGCGGGCTCTTCCAGCTTGAGCGTTAGGTCTCTGAGTTTGGGGTCATAGACATGACCCCATTGTTGCTAGCTTGAAGTCCAAGGTTGCTGGCTTGAGCCCAAAGTCACTGACTTGAGCAAGGAGTCACTCACTCTGCTGTGCTCCCCCCCTCCAGTAGAGGCACATATGAGAAAGCAATTAATGAACAACTAAGGTGCTGCAATAAAGAATTGATGCTTCTCATCTCTTTCCCTTCCTGTCTGTCCATCCCTATCTGTCCGTATCTTTCTCTCAAAAAAAGAAAAAGTACAAATAGGCTAACCAGGCACTGGCGAGGTGAATAGAGCATTGGCCTGATGCTACAGACCTAGGTTCGAAACTCTGAAGTCCCTGGCTTCAGCCTAGAGGTCACTGGCTTGAGCAAGAGGTTACTAGATCAGCTGGACCACCCCACCCACATCAAGGCACACATAAGAAGGCAATCAATGGACAACTAAGATGGTGCCACCTATGAATTGGTGCTTCTCATCTCTCCTTTCCTCTGTCCCTCTCACTTAAAAAAAAAAAACAAACAGCTTGCACCTGAGGGACACTGGTTTGTAACCCGTGGTGTGTTGGGAACAAGGCCCTGGGAGCATCACCCCTGCCACTGTTCCCCTCAGGGTTAGTGGCAAGTGAATGGGACAGGTAGCAGTGCAGGTCAGAAGGGTAGGTCTGGTGCTGTTTTCCAGTCCTGAGTGGGCTGTGAGGAGTGAGGGCTGTTAGGGCCTGTCATATGCTCTGTGTTGGCTTTCCCCAGACTAGCACGTCTGTGCAGGTCTGGATATGACTTTCCTGATGCCAGGGGGCCTGGAGAAAGGCATATGGAAGTCATACAGCCAAGGACTATGGAAGTGACAGGGTCAGCACCAGGTGGTGTGCTCTTTATGACCAAATCATAAAAGCTTGGGATGCCCTGCGGTTGGCGAGAGGGGCTGACAGGCATGTTCACAGACCTTCCTACTTGAGCAGTCCTCTGGAAGGGAGCATGCAGCGTCATCCTGTGACCTCCTTTGGATATCGCGGCCTGAAGCCTGGGGTGTCTGCCCTCCGCATGGGCGTGTACAGCTCATGGCTTAGCTATATTGGGGCCTGGGGATGACCAGGCTTGGCACATACTGTTAAGACTCGCTGGTAGAGCCACCAACGGGACTCCACAGAGTACCGGCATCGCCAAGCCAAAGGGCGGCGCCCCTGGTGCCCGAGCTGCGGGAGCGGAGCCCAGGCCGGGCCGCCCTCGCCTTTCCACCACCTTCACGTCCTGACTGCGGAGAAGAGTCGCGGGAGGACGCACCCCGCAAGTCCAGTAGCTCTGGGTCTTTCGCCCCCAGCCTCAGGGGGCGCCGCATTCCAGCCACTTCCGGCGCCGTGCGAACACTTCCGTCGCTAGGATCACGTTTCTTTCGCAGTCCCGAAACGCTACTTCGCCTGCCTTTCTGGACTACCTTTCCCCTGCGAATTCGAACAGTGCAGGCGCAGAAGGCGTCCCTTGGGATTGTGGGAGACGTAGTTTTCTCCGGAAGGGCCGGGCAGAGCTGGGGGCGTGGCGGAAGTGGGGGCGGGTCCTCTGGCCGGAAACCGTGGCTTTCTGGGCCTGGTGGGGCCTGAGCCAACGAGGAGTCGGGCTTCGTAGGGACGGCAGGAGGCGTTTCACGTCGGAATTGCCGGGAGGCCACTTTCGGGGCTGGAGACTGGTTTAGGAAGGGACCGGAAGTGTCCGAGAGCGGCGGTGGAATGGTCAGTTTTAGTCCCTGGGTCCGGCCTGGAGAGAGAGGGTGGTTGGGCGCCCGCGGCGTGCGGGCTCCAGGGACCAGAGCCCAGCCGCGGCCTTGGGGCGCCCCTCCTCGCCTTCCGGGCGTTCGAGCGTCGACTCCGACCCGCGTGGAGGTTGCCTCGGGGTGAAGCTGGGGCCCAGGCAGGGTCGGTGACCTGCCCACGTTCACGCATTGATTGGCAGGGGCGGGGTTTATCCTCGCATCTGGTCGTTGGAGGGAGGAAGCGATGTTTGAAGTAACGTCCTCGGGGCGGGAGAGGGTGAGACGGTGACGGGATGCACGGTCGGGGCGGGACTGCAGTACCCAGTCCTGGCTGCCTGGCCGCTCCTGCGTGACCTCCGCGTGCACCTGTGTTCCAGCTCCCATCAACGTCCGGGCCCTACGCCACCCACGGACTATGTTCCTGCTGCGCCTGACCTCTCAGCTGCTCAAGGCTGCTCCCAGGCCAGGTAAGAAGTCCCGTGGGGTGGATGGGCGGGATACACAACGGGATTAGGAATGGGTGCCTCACCAGCTGGAGGCCAGGGCCTGCCCACACCAACTGCCCTGTTCACATCCAAGCATCTCAAGCAGGAAGTCTGCCCCCCCCCAACATCAACGGGTGTGCAGGTCCTCCCAGTCTGCGATGGAGATCTTGTGTGTGTGTGTGTGACAGAGACAGAAAGAGGGACAGACAGGCAGGAAGGAAGAGAGATGAGAAGCATCAATTTTTCGTTGTGACACCTTAATTGTTCATTGATTGCTTTCTCATATGTGCCTTGAATAGGGGTGGCTATAGTAGACTGAGTGACCCCTTGCTCAAGCCAGCGACCTTGGGCTCAAGCTGGTGAGCCTTGCTCAAACCAGATGAGCCCGCGCTCAACTGGTGACCTCAGGGTTTCAAACCTGGGTCCTCTACATCTCAGTCCGACGCTCTATCCAGTGCACCACTGCCTAGTCAGGTTGCAATGGAGGTCTTGCCCATCAGCTCCAGGTGACCATGCTTAGGTCTATGGTATCCCTATGGATGGTAACTACCCCCGTGTTTCCTGCAGGACTCTGGCGGCCCTGGTCTATCTCAGGAGTGCTGGGCAGCCATGTTTACAGGCCTGGCTACAGCACACAGCCAACAGGCCCCAGTGGGGTTGCCATCCTCCTGGGCAAGGGGGTCCAGCTGGAGCTTGAGGAGATGCTGGTCCCCAGGAAGATGTCCATCAGCCCCCTGGAGAGCTGGCTGGCCGCCCAGTACCTCCTGCCCAGACGGGATGCTGGGACCCCAGAGACTATGGCTCCAGCCCAGCTCTACGACTGTCCCCCTAGCCAGGTGGAGGAAGGTGCTGAGCAGGGGGACAAGGGGGTCCAGGATATACCCCAGATGCAGTGCAAAAATGTGCTGAAGATCCGCCGGCGGAAGATGAACCATCATAAGTACCGCAAACTGGTCAAGAGGACCCGGTTCCTGCGGAGGAAGGTCCGGGAAGGACGCCTGAAACGGAAGCAGGTACATGCAGGCTCTGGGCCCAGGGTGGATTAAGGTGGCCAAGAGTGCATGACCGTGCCACAGACCAGTCAGCAGTCCCTCTCTCTGCCCTCACAGATCAAGTTCGAGAGAGACCTGCGGCGCATCTGGCTGAAAGCAGGCCTGAAGGAAGCCCCTGTGGGCTGGCAGACCCCGAAGATCTATCTGAAAGCCAAATGAGTATAGACTGCCACCAACCCCCATTGTAATAAATGTTCACAGAGCTCAGATGTTCCCATGGGCCTGGACCTTCTTCTGCCTGGCATGAGCTGCCTTCGGGATTGAGACTGACACCAACTTCTGGTGTCAGACAAGTCACAAAGGCTCTGGGTAGCAGACTGGCGGTCCTTTACCCCAAGCTGGCTCTTGTCCTGGTGCTGAGCCTGCAGGAACGACAGTCTATGAGTGTATGTCGTGGGAATAGCTGTGAACAGAGGCCCAGCCCTGCCTTTAGCGTGGTTACAGTCTACCAGGGGAAGCAGTCTCAATTGCCACACAGATGGCAGGGGCCACAGATAACCCTAGAGGTCAGAGAACACCCATGCTTAGATATGCGAGTGTGTGTGTGTGGGGGGGGGGCGGGTTCAGGGAGGGCCTCACGGGAGAATGGGGAGGGAGGCAGGTAAGGCCCTGGTGCCCCGGAGATAACGGACAGTGCCCTGCAGATCCTAATGACCTGAACCTTATGTGAGCGTCTGAGCCACTCTGCTCAGCTAGGGCTGGGCTGTGGGCACCTCTGGCTGGCTATGGGCTCCTTGTCCTTTACCACTTCCTGCGGCCTGAATGGGGGTAGCCTGGAGGGTGTGCTCTGGCAGGTTCAGGGTTGGGGTGGGCTGAGGAAGTTGCCATGTGTGGAACTGTAAAAGTTCTGGATCCTTGGCGTGAGCCCGTGGCCCCTGGTAACTCCAGATTCCTTCTGGGTAGGGAGGAGGAATGCATTATCCCTAATAGTGGGGTCCTGGAGGGGCCTTGTGCTTCTGTGTGGGTCTGGGGGCAGGGGCTGGGCTGAGGTAGGGAAGGCTGGTTCTCACCCTCAGCACTGGCTCTGCTCCCTGACATCGTGAGTGAAAGGGATGGAAGCCAGTGCATCCTTCCCGAGCTGTCCCGTGTTCCCCCACCCTTGAAGGGCCATGCCACTTCCCATGGGGCTGTTGGGCCTTCTATAGCCCTGTCACAGGGGTGTGTGCAGAGCCTGGGTTTGAGTTCCCTGTGGAGAAGGCAGATCTTGGGGAGGCTTGAGCACAGGTTTCCCCGTGGTTTGCCTGGAACAGAGCAGATCATGCCGTGGCAACTAACGTAGCTTCACAGGGTCAGGCAGGCCCCTGCCTGTGTGTGCTAGGTGGGCAGGCAGGCTTCTGACCGTTGGGCCCGTCAGGGGACAGAGGCGCTGGTAGGACCTGCACTCACCAGCTGTGTCTGCTGGACAGGGAAAAAGATGCAGCTGGCCATACATGACCTGGAGAGGTCTTGTGGCTATTCATGGCGCAAGCCTGCTTCTGCTGGTGGCCGCCAGGGGGCAGCAGTCAGGCTCCTGGGGTCTGGGCTGAGGATGGCGTTCCCTGCTGGCTCCGTTGCCTAAGGGGACCCAGGGCACCTCTGGAAGGCCCCCAGTTCTGGAAGGGGTCAAGGACATCCTTCCTACGTCTTGGTTTCTTTAATTGTGGGTGGCATGGGGGTTCCAGGGCCAGAGCCTCAGTGGTGGAGCCACCCTGGGGTGGAGTGGACCATTCCCTGCTGTTGCCAAGTCTGGTCTCAGCTCTGCAACAGGGCTTCTGCAGTGTAGCCGCCCCTTGGCTCACCCCACCCTTCCTGGGGTAGTGGGAGGAGAAATGTGGTCCTTGGTTAGAGCATTGGAGACAAAGCTTCGGTCAGGATCTGGGCTGTGCAGCTGGCAAGCCTGCACAGAACCAGGACCTGGGGGCTGGCAGAGCACCACAGGGCCCGTCTGCTCTAGCCTCCTTCATCCTGGGCTGGGCACCAGCTGGGGGGCCTGCTGGAGGTGGGTGGCCTGTGGCCTCCAGGGCACCTGGCAACATCTAGAGACATCTTGGTTGTCACAGTGTGGGTTGTACTGACAACAGTGGTTGGAGGTCAGGGATGTGCTAAATGTCCTACTGTCTGCAGGGCAGCCCCTCAGCTCTCTTAGAATAATTAGCCCCAAGCATCATAGTCAAGACCCCTGGTCCAGATTCCACTGATCCTGTCAAGGTAGCTCCAGGGTCTTCCCAGCCCCCTCTTCCTCTACAGGGCCTGGACTGTGGCACCCCTCTCTCCCTGCCCCTACTGGGTGGCGTGTACACAGCTTGTGCTGCCTGTGGCTTGGATGCCTTTGGGCCTGGACCACAAACACAGGAGGGAATTCTGGGTTTTATTTTTATCTGCAGCTCCTCCCAGGCTGCAAGAGGCTGCCTCTCTTCTCTTCCCTGTGAAGCCTCCAAGCTGTGGAAAGTGCAGCCCCTTCTCCCTGTTGTCTCCTCTGCCCTGGCCCTGGGCACCCCCTGAATCAGAGTACAGAGGTGGGTGGGGTGAGTCAGTGGGGGCCAACGGGCTGCCTGTGGGGTGTGGTCCCGGCTTCTAGCCTGCCTCTCCCCTCGGCCTCCCCTAGCAGGTCCCTAGGACTTGCATACCAGCTGGGGTAGGCCCCAGCCAAGGCCAGAGCTGATGGGGGTGGCCTGGGGGTATTTGCTGGGGACCCTACCTCTTCGGCAGCTATTCCATGCCTGGGGCATAGCTGGTGTCTTCTGGCCTGGGCATTCCTGCCCACATGGTAGGCCAACGAAGGAGCCAGGCAGAATCTACAGCTAGAAAGAGAGAGAGAGGAAAGAGAAAAGAAAAGGTAGGATAGAGGTTGATTGTTGGATAAAATGTAAATTCATGCAGAGAGCAAATATTGCCAAGGAGACTTTATCTCACGTAGTGATTTCAGTGTTGAAGTCAGGCTGGGAAGTATGAACTTTTACAATTTATATTAGAAAAAGTTCAGGTGATCTATGTGTACACACACATAATTGACTTTTGAGAGAGACACACAGGAAAGTGGAGAGAAACAGTGAGGAGAGAGTGAGAAGCATCAACCTATAGTTGCTTCACTTTATTGTTCATTGATTGCTTCTCACATGTGCCTTGACTGGGGGCATCAACCTGAGCCAGTGACTCCTTGCTTAAGCCAACAACCTTGGGATCATGTTGATGATCTTGCTCTCAAGCCAGGGACCCTATGCTCAAATTGGCAGCCTCAGGGTTTCAAACCTGGGACCTCAGTGTTTCAGGTTGATGCCCTATCGGCCTATCCCCTGAGCCACCATCGGTTAGGCTCAGTTGATATATATTCTTTAATATTTTAAGACTTTTATTCATTTTAGAGAGAAAAGAAGAGAAAGGGGGAGGATCAGGAAGCATCAACTCCCATAGGTGCTTTGATCAGGCAAGCCCAGGGTTTTGAACCAGCAACCTCAGCATTCCAGGTTGAGACTTTATCCACTGTGCCACTGCAGGTCAGGCCTCAGGTGATATTTTTAATCAAGATGAATCTTTGGCCTGACCAGGCGGTGGCGCAGTGGATGGAGCGTCGGACTGGGATGCCGAGGACCCAGGTTCAAAACCCCGAGCTCACCAGCTTGAGCGCGGGCTCATCTGGTTTGAGCAAAAAG
Organism: Saccopteryx bilineata; assembly: GCF_036850765.1. Lineage (NCBI taxonomy): Eukaryota > Metazoa > Chordata > Mammalia > Chiroptera > Emballonuridae > Saccopteryx > Saccopteryx bilineata. Next base: position 292,722,869 of record NC_089492.1, read on the forward strand.
CTCACCAGCTTGGACCCAAGGTTGCTGGCTTGAGCAGGGGTTACTCAGTCTGCTGTAACCCCAAGGTCAAGGCACATATGAGAAAGCAAGCAATGAACAACTAAAGTGCCACAACAAAAAACTGATGATTGATGCTTCTCATCTCTGCGTTTCTGTCTGTCTGTCCCTGTCTATCCCTCTCTCTGACTGTCGCTCTGTATCTGTAAAAAAAAAAAAAAAAAAAAAAGATGAATCCTTGGACAAATCAGATTGGTTTCATACTTATGATTTAAAACAGCTGTGTATCTTTTCCAGACTTCAGGCTTTATGAAGGTGTGAAAGATAATGTGACTTGATATTATAGCTTCTGGAAGAATTAGGCATTTTCTTATGCAACACTTAAACTTTCCTAAATTTTCTAACCTGGTTTTTATGAGTCAGGTAAGTTATTTTTCTTCAAGAAAAATATTTTCTGGTCTTTTCAATGTTAAGATATATGTTTAACTATATTAGATTAAAAAACAGCTTTCATAAAGGATGTGTTCTTGTAAACCTCAGACAATTCTCTGAGTTATCTGCCTTTCATTATTTTGTTTGTCTCTAGCCTCCTGTGTGTCATCAGTAAAAATGTCACCATTTCCCCTTTTCTGTACACAAGCCCCTTGGCTATGTGGTTTTGCTGTCCCTCCATCGAAAGCCAGGGTCTGTGTCCCCTCCCTTGATCTGGGTTGTGACCTGCTCTGACCAATAGCATGTGGTACAATGCTGCTGACCTCAGGCCTTGTAGGGCTGGCAGTGTCCACCCGTGACAGGAGGAAGCCTGGCCCGGATCGCTGAGCGAGGAGCTCATGCAGAGGGTTAGGGCCATGTGGGCAGAGTGAGGGCCCCATGGACTGAGCAGACCCAGCTGATGACCACGCTGAGGCCCAGCCGCCAGGGTAAAGCTGTCTGGACCCAGCCACCCCTGCCATTCCCAGGTGGAGCATGGACAAGCTGGCCTGTCAAGCCCTAGCTGGACCTCTGTCTGACCCACAAGGTGAAAGGTGACCTGACCGGTGCTCTGCTGTGCATGAGGGGCTGGAATGCTGCATGCCACATTCCTGCTGCAACTGCTGAAGTAATATGGAACTCTGCAAGGAAGAATTCTGTGTATTCACTCGTTTCTGTTAGGATGGACTCCTGGGTAGCTAGCTACTGCTTCATTTGATACATCATAGCCCCTGGAAGCTCTGTCAAATGGCTCCTGTGCCCATTGGACACCTCCCATCTTTATTTATTTATTTTTTTTTTCCTGAAGCAAGAAGTAGGGAGGCAGAGAGACAGACTCCCGCATGCGCCCGACCAGGATCCACCTGGCATGCCCACCAGGGGGCGATGCTCTTCCCATCTGGGGCATTGCTCCATTGCAACTGGAGCCATTTTAGTGTCTGAGGCAGAGGCCATGGAGCCATCCTCAGCGCCCGGGCCAACTTTACTCCAATGGAGCCTTGGCTGTGGGAGGGGAAGAGAAAGAGAGAAAGGAGAGGGGGGAGGGTAGAGAAGCAGATGGGCGCTTCTCCTGTGTAACCTAACTGGGAATCGAACCTGGGACTTCCATACGCCTGGCCGACACTCGACTGCTGAGCCAACCAGCCAGGGCATGCCCCATCATTTTGTTAGCACTTCCTTCCATGTTGGGTCAGCAGGTTCTGCGGCTTGACCTTGTATATCCTCCTCCTCCCCACCCCAAGTCCCAAACAAGCCATTTCCCCATCTGGGTGCGGGGTGTGATCGTTGCCTCTGCATCTTCTCAGACAACAAAGCTAGAAAGTAATTTTGGTTACCCACGTGCACACATGTGTCTATAACCATTTCCACAAGTAGCCATTTGTATTTGTGCTTTAACTCTCGGTCTGGCAGGAGGGCTGCACAGGCCACAGGGAGGTTCTGTGAACAGTGTCTCTTTTCAACTCACCCACTGAATTCAGGAGCAAGTAGTGAAGCACCTTATATCCCTGAAAAGCCAATAAGTCCCAGGAAAACCTAGAATTCTCTAGGAAGCAATGCAAGATATTCACTGGGCCTATCCCGAGAAGCACTGGGACGGCGGGATTGGTGCACCATTGCACCCAGGGCCTCCTGTCCCGTCTGCTGCAGGAGAGGCATCACAGGCTCCGAGGGTTGCTTGGCACCCTCCCCAGGAAGCCCTTGGTTGGCACCAGCTGGGGCTGGTCTGCAGGTGCCAGAAAAGCACTGGGCAGCCCCCGGGGGCCAGTGCAGGGGTTGTTTTCCATATTAACAGGGCTGCAGGAAGATTACTGTGGCCAGGCCAAGACGCGGGAATGGCGAGGGACTGTGCCATGGGCATGATACCTCTGACACAGTAGCCACACGTGAACCCCTTCCTCCTGCCCCGCCACCCACCCTCAGCTGGCAGAGCTAACCCTGGTGCTCACTCTGAAGCCAAGATGCCAAATGAATTAACTAGAACCCCGGCGCTTGCAGAGGAGGGTGTCTGTTGCGGAGGCAGGATCAGGGCAAGCCTGTCCCTTTCCTGTCAGGGTCTATTCACATAAACCGACCACCTGGATGTCACATTTAAAGGCAAATCACCCAGGTTAGGGTCGGAAGCCACTGCTACAGAACCCGGATATACGTCACGTGTGGACGCAGAAAGCTGGTCCAAGGGCTGCTCTATACTTGTGGACCCCAGCTTTCCAAAAGAAAGATCATCCCTTCCTGCCTCCCTCCCGGGAATGTGGTCGAACATCAGTCCCACAGTTAAGAGGCACAACCGGTGAAATCTGATACAAGCAGATTTCAAAACAGGTCAGTGGATAGGGACAACAGGAACTATTACTGGCACAAGAGGAGAGATTAAAGTAGAGAGGCACCCAGGTGACAGTTCTCATCTGCAAACCCAACAAGCAGTTTTCTGCATATCCATCAACTGGCCTCCCCAACCTGCACATGGATCAAGCCAAATACGAGCAATCACCCGCATTTGACCTTGGTTTCTTGACATTTTCTCAGGATAAAAGGTCGGCTGCCTATGAAATATTGTTCAGATATTTCCAAGTCTTCTTATCTATATTTTCACATCACAATGTGCATCGATGGTCCCCCAGCCATTGGGACAGGTGATTCTCCCCCAGGAGAAGATGAGAGCCCTGCCTTCCATGAGACATACCCAAGTCTCAGACCCAGGGTCTGCAGAGCCCCATGCCTTGTGGCAAACCATCGGGACTCCAGAGGCAGGACAAACACATGTGCAAGTGACCGCTGCCAGGAAGATGGGTCAAAACCAGTAGAAAGAGCCTGACCGGGTGGTGGCGCAGTGGATAGAGCGTTGGACTGGGATGTGGAGGACCCAGATTCGAGACCCCGAGGTTGCCAGCTTGAGCGCAGGCTCATCTGGTTTGAGCAAAGCTCACCAGCTTGGACCCAAGGTCGCTGGCTCGAGCAAGGGGTTACTTGGTCTGCTGAAGGCCCACGGTCAAGGCACATATGAGAAAGCAATCAATGAACAACTAAGGTGTTGCAACGAAAAACTGATGACTGATTCTTCTCTCTCCGTTCCTGTCTGTCTGTTCCTATTTATCCCTCTCTCTGACTCTCTGTCTCTGTAAAAAACAACAACAACAAACAAACAAACAAAAAAACAGTAGAAAGAGCGTGAGTGTGACCTTGCTATGGTCTATGCTGCATTCTGCCCTCTGACCTCAATAGTAGGCTGTATCAACACACGTCCGAGGAAATGCCAGGACACCTTGTGGCTCCACTGTCACCCACACCATGCTCCATGGCCACCAGCCCATCCTGAACAGAGACTCCAATCACTTCCCCTTGTGCAACTTGGTGGCTCTTGCCTTCTTAAGTCCTGGCTTTGCTCCGGGACACAGCTGTATTTGTCTTCAGTGGCTGCATCACAAACCACCACAAACTGTACCTGGCCTGGAGGCTTGGTGGATAGAGCGTCGTGCTGACATGCCGAGGTCAAGGGTTCAGTCTTCAATCAGGGCACGTAGGAGAACCCACCAATGAGCGCACAACTAGATGGGACAACTCAGTGGAACAGTGAGTTGATGCTTCTCTCTCTCTCTCTCTCTCTCTCTCTCTCTCTTTCTCTCTCTCTCCCCCTCCCTCCCTCTCAAATCCATGGAAAAATTAAAGAATTTAAAAATTGCCACAAACTGAGCAGCTTAATACAGCATATTTGTCACCATACAGCTTCGATGGATCAGGCTGAGGGTCTCGCCAGGTGAAACCTGCTTCAGTGGGGCCTGCGTCCTCACCGGTGGTGCCAGTAGCTTCCTGATCTTCCAGCTTTTTGCGGTTGTATGATGGAAGTCTGCGTTCTCATTGGCTCACAGCCAGGGCTGCCATGTGGTCCCCTCCATGAGCGTTTTCACTGTGCAGCAGCCGGCAGGGGAAGCTGACTCCAGTGAGCTGTGATGGGGATTCTGAATCAGGGAGTGACATCTTAGCACCTTGTCATGTGGGTGTGAAGCACTATTCCCCTGTAATCACCACTCCTGCCCACTCGAGGGCAGGACACAGGGTGTGGACATGGCAGCCAGAGCTCTGGGAGTCTCTTAGAACCTGGCCCGCAGACAGCTGTCTTCCTTGTATGTGCATGGGACTCCTGACAGCTCTAAACTAACTGTCTTGGCATTTCCTGTATCACCAGACCACATCCCTCCGGCACTTAATTTCTTCCAGGCCCACGCTTTCTCCTTTCAGTGGCGGTGGTGTGGAAGCCAGACCACGCCAGCACCACTGGTCCTCACCTGGGAGGTAGCTTCCCTGGGCCATGGACTTGGTGGGTGTAGCTCTCTCAGAGGCCATTGCGGTCAGTCGGGAAGTAGCCCTGTCTTATTCTCCTGACAGTACTTCTCACAGAGCATAAAATGAACTTATTGATCATCCAGCATGGCTCCCGTTCCTCCAAGGGCTTCAACTGGGCGGGAGCCACACTGATTCCCCTGCCTGGCACACAGTAGGTGCTCAACAGCAGATCCATGTGAACCATATGTGTGAGTGTCTGGTTGAGTCTCTGAGTGCCTCTGTGTCTTTTTCTCTCTCTCTCTCTTTCTTTTTTTCTTACAGAGACAGAGAGAGAGTCAGAGAGAGGGATAGATAGGAACAGACAGGCCGGAATGGAGAGAGATGAGAAGCATCAATTATCAGTTTTTCATTGTGACACCTTAGTTGTTCATTGATTGCTTTCTCATATGTGCCTTGACCTTGGGCGTTCAGCAGACCGAGTAACCCCTTGCTCAAGCCAGTGACCTTGGGTCCAAGCTGGTGAGCTTTTGCTCAAACCAGATGAGCCTGCGCTCAAACTGGCGACCTCGGGGTCTCGAATCTGGGTTCTCAGCATCCCAGTCCGACGCTCTATCCACTGCGCCACCACCTGGTCAGGTTTTCTTTCTTTCTTTCTTTCTTTCTTTCTTTCTTTCTTTCTTTCTTTCTTTCTTTCTTCTTTCTTTCTTTCTTTCTTTCTTTCTTTCTTTCTTTCTTTCTTTCTTTGCTTTATTTATTGATTTTAGAGGGAGGAGAGAGAGAAAAAAAAGGGAGGGGGGAGAGGCACAGGAAACTTCAACTGTGCAGTAGTTGCTTCTTGTTCCTTGATCAGGCAAGCCGGGGGTTTTGAACTGGCGACCTCAGCGTTCCAGGTTGAGGCTTTATTCACACTGTGTTACCACAGGTCAGGCAGGTCAGGCTGAGTGCCTGTGGTTTTTCTTCCCAATGAGCTAGGCTGCCTGGAATGTCCAAGTCCTCAGCGGGGCTGCTGGCTGAGCCCCGGTTCGGTCACGCCTCCTAGGAGAGGAGCGGTGGCTCCAGGGCTCTGGTATGGCTGGGGACTCAGCCAGAGCTCTCGAGGTGGAACTGTGGTGAAATCACTGTCATTGTCTGTCCTGTTCTGTCCTCTTCTCAGATGGAGGTGCCAGGCAGAGCTAGGGGGTCAGCAGCCCACAGGCACTCCAGGAGCTGGGGGACTCAGGCTCTGGCTGCTGTCCTCTGTGGCCATTTCCTGCCATGGATCCAAGGATCGGCAGGGTGGGGGTGCAGCAGCCCTTTGCCTCAGAGCAGAAAGAACAGGATGGGGCAGGGAAGAGGGGGTTGCAGCCCTCCACTAAATCTGTCCATCCTTGCCCAGTGGGGCATGGGGCTCCACTTGCCCTCAGTGACACTCCCCTCAGACTTCTTTCTGCATTTGGGTTGAGGTGAGGTCTGGGCCTGCAGCAGGAAGGCCCCACCAGACCTCAGCACAGCAGGCCTGATGCCAGGGACCTGCTGGGAGAGGGAGGGCTGTGCAGGGACTTTAGAGGCTAACCAGGCACCCCCAGGCTCCTAGTTCAGGGCTGAGAGCTGATAAGGTCCCCCCAGACCAAGCCGTCTGCCCTGGGCCATCTCTGCCTCTCTCCAGCATTGCTTAGACATCTTCCCTCCGTGGAGGAAAAGAGGACAGAGATGGAGAGGCAGACACGGGCAGGCAGGGCACAGAGTGTGGAGAGCGGGAGGGCGGCCACCAGCACTAATATAAACCAGTTAGAAAAACAGGAGGGCAGGCCAGGCCTCAAGGCTGGCCAGGCAGGCTTGTTTTTCCAGAATGAAAGGCCCAGGGAGGAGCTGGGGATGGAGCTCTGACTCCAGTTTGGAAAATGGGCTCCACCCCTCAGGCTCTGGATACTGCTAAGGAACATCTGTCTGTTATGTGGGTGGGTGTGGGCCTCCCTGTTGTCACCCCTGTCCCCTCTGCAGCAACTTTGGCCTCCTCCCCTGCCTGGAGCTGGGCTAGGCTCCTGGCTTGTCTGAGGACTTGGGACCAGGGCAGGGTTCAAGGATGAGACCCCAGCCTGTCGGGGACTGGGGCTTGTGACTATAATTCAATCCAAATGGACTGTCTAAAAATGCGCTATGGGTTTTTGTGGTTGTTTGGATTTTTTTTTTCCCCTGAGGTTTGCTTAACTAGAAGGAGTGGGTTTGGTACACAGTGTATGCTCTGTTATTTCGCATTTGTTTATGTGACTTTGTAGGTTTTCCCAAAGTTTCAAATTTGTGCCTTCTGGGAGGGGATAGCGACTCCCATACCCTCTCTTTTCTCTTCTCTCCCTCTCCACTGCATGGGTGAGGTGCTCCCTGGAGCACTCTCACTGGGTCTGGCTGGGGTGGTCCTAGGAGCAGTGTAACCCGGGTTTGGTTTCAGGGACACCAGACTCCGCCTTGATGGTGGGGAAAAGGTTTGGCAGGGCAGGCCAGAGAGGTGGGTGTTGCTCACCCACGGGCCTCCTCAGGGCTCAGGGTCCCCACCACTCATCTCCCTAGCTAATATGGGGGTAAAGATGATTGGTAGACAGCAGGGCCTTCATGTTCTCCCCAGGCTTCCCCCCCTAATCCCGCCAGCGCTGGTGCTATCCTGATCCCCATTTCGCAGATGAAGAAATGCAGCCCCAAAGAAGAAGGGCATGGTCTGGCAGCCTGGGTCCTTGGGGGTCCCTGCCCCGGGATGCCTTTCTGCTAGCCTTCAGCTCCACAGCAAGCAGAAGGGAGGACCCCACCCAGCGCTCTGGCAAGGCTGCCCATGTAGGGGAATGCCTTGTGGCAGTGTCTCCCTACAGAGGTGGGGTGAGGGGATGCTCACCCCAGAACTCCAGCCCTGCAGCAAGCCCAGAAGGGCCCCATGTGTCACATGGCATCTGAGACTGTGCCCTCAGGTCCTCCTGCCTTCCAAGGGCTGGGCTGTTGCCCCCTCTCCAGGACCCAAGCCAGATAGGGGGTCAGGTCTGCCTGGACTGCCCCCACTGTCTGGGACATAGTAGCCACAGCGTCCCCCTCCCCACCAGGCCAGGAGAGGAGGCGGGGAGGCCAAGGGGCCGGGCAGGAGCTAGGGGGCGGTCTGCAGACTGCCGACCAGCCCAGGGCTCCGTGATGTCATGGCGGGTGCTAAGGAGGGGGAGGGGGCTGGCTGTTTTTCTGGAGAGTTAGAGCTGGAGGAAGTGAGACAAAGCGAGGCCGGCAGGGCCGTGCTGGCGGCAGGAGCCATGGAGCTACAGTCCGGAGTCTTACTCTGGAAACTTCTGCTTCTGCAGAGTGAGTTTGGGCTGTGGGGGTCAGGAGGTGCAGACTGCCAGTGGGTCTGAGTGAGCTTGGGGCTTTAGGTAAATCCGCCTGTCTGAACTTGAGCCCAGAGAGGTAGGATGTCCCCACTGGGGCTCGGAAAGGGACAGGTCTGGGGTGCCTCAGAGGGAGCAGCTCATGATGATAAGGGTCTCCAGGACCCAGGAGATTGTGAATCTTTAGACATCCTCCAGAACTTCCTGTCACACAGAAGCAAAGCAGAGCCAGAGGCCAAGAAAGGCAGGGAGGTTGAGGCAGGAGACTATTTCCCTCGTGCACCCCACTGCTGGGGGAAGCCCCCCAGGCCTGTACTCCCCGTTGTCAGGAGGGGAGCCGGCTGGGGATTGTGGGGGCCTGGGAACTGTGGGGCTTGCAGGGTCTGTTCTAGCTTCCTTCCTAGGCTTCCGGACCCCTGAGCCCGCCCCAAGCCTGGCCTGCTGACCCGGCACATTCCTCTGTCCTGGGCACTCAGCCACTTCTCTGGAGCAGGAACTTGGCCGTGAGGTGGCAGATGGTGGGGTCGCTCTCCACATCCAGCCTTTTTGTGCTTCAGATCTCTGCCCTTCAGAAAGGCCAGTGGGGCTCTGGCCCTGAGCACTGGTGTTAGGGGGTGGCTCCCAGTGGACAGAGGACCTCCACAGGCTCATGTGGTATGGCCCTTAGCAGGTGCAGTGCCTGCCACACTGGATACCAGCTTCCCCCCATGCATCAGGGTCTGGTGGCCGTGCTGCAGTGATGGGGATGGCAGCCACAGGTCCTGACCAGCATGCACTCCAGAGCCAGCCAGTGAGGGGGTGGTATAACCCTAGCCCCACCACTCATCCCCGAAAGGACTAGTGCTGTCCCCTGCAGTCCAGCTGCAGTGGCTGTGAGGATTAAGTGGGGGCCCATGGGAGAGGTGCCTGTGCCATGTGGGGCTAGAGGAGACCCCACCCTGTACCCATGTTTCCTCTTGGCTCCTTTGACTTTATCACCGTCCATTAATGGTGTTATTAGCACCCACCTGAGCTAAGACTATAAAAGGGACGGGGGGGGGGGGGGGCAAGTGCTCCTCCCACTGTGTTGGTGACTTGGATATAAACACTCAAATCGCCCTCCCCCCATGTGACACTCGCTCTTCCTCTCCTTCCAGGCTCTGCAGTCATTCTGTCCTCAGGTAAATGATACCCTCCCCTGTCCACCACAAATGTCCCCTTCCTGTGTGGCCAGACCCACCTAGTACCTGTCCCCTTAGGTCCCACCCATCCTCCAGTGACTCCCCTTCCCACCAGGGCCATCTGGGTCCATGACAGGAGGCAGCTCCGTGGTGTCTGAGTCTGCAGTGAGCTGGGCAGCCGGTGCTCGGGCTGTGCTGCTTTGTCAGAGCCCGCGCATGGTATGGACCCAAGACCGGTTGCACGACCGCCAGCGCGTGGTCCACTGGGACCTCAGCGGTGGCCCAGCCGGGCCCGCGCGCCGACTAGTGGACATGTATTCCGCGGGCGAGCAGCGTGTGTATGAGCCGCGCGACCGCGACCGCCTCCTGCTGTCGCCCTCCGCCTTCCACGATGGCAACTTCTCGCTGCTTATCCGCGGTATGAGGACCTTGAACCGCAGCACGGGCAGGGGCCCGGGAGTTCATGGCTGGTTTCAGGGCCTGGAAGTTCATGAGTGGTTTCCTTCTGTGTGCGTAGCGGTGGAAGAGACAGACGAGGGGTTGTACACCTGTAACCTGCACCATCATTACTGCCACCTCTACGAGAACCTGCCCATCCGCCTGGAGGTCACAGACAACCGTGAGTGCGCCAGCCCCGGCGGACCCCTCTCTCCCTGTTCCCTCCCTCTCTCCCTGTTCCCTCCCTCTCTCCCTGTTCCCTCCCTCTCCCCTCCCCTGCCCCGGGTGCTGACAGACCTGCGCCCTACAGCCCACGCCGCCGGCGCGCACTGGGATGGCGAGAAAGAGGTGCTGGTGGTGGAGCGCGGTGCGCCCGCGCTTCTGACTTGCGTGAACCGCGCTCATGTGTGGACCGACCATCACCTGGAGGAGGCGCAGCAGGTGGTGCACTGGGACCGGCAGCCACCTGGGGTCCCGCACGACCGCGCCGACCGCCTGCTTGACCTGTATGCGTCAGGCGAGCGCCGTGCCTACGGGCCGTCCTTCCTTCGCGACCGCGTGGCGGTGGAAGCAGACGCCTTTGAGCGCGGCGACTTTTCGCTGCGCATTGACCCGCTGGAGCCGGCCGACGAGGGCACCTACTCCTGCCACCTGCACCACCACTACTGCGGCCTGCATGAGCGTCGCGTCTTCCACCTGAGAGTCACCGAGCCCGCCGCCCCCGAGCCGCCCCAACGGGACTCGCCGGGCAACGGTTCCATCCACAGCAGCGCCCCGGCCCCAGGTGCAGGAGGCCGCCCTGGGCTCCAGGGGATGTCTAAGGGCTGAGAATGGCCAGGACCATCTAGTGGGAGCCAACCGGGCCCCTCCCTGTCCCACATAAGGGAACTCAGTGTCAGCGAGGGGAGGCCCCTACGGGCTGCAGGACCGCCTGTCCCTTCCCGAGATCTACGTTGCACAGCAGGGGCAGCTTGGGTCGGGTGCACCGTGTGGTCAGCCACGTGGTGAATTCCCTGACCTGTCCCCACATGGCCCCTGCAGACCCCACGCTGGTGCGCGGCCGCAGCAGCGTTATCAACGTCATCGTCCCCGAGGGCCGGGCCCACTTCTTCCAGCAGCTGGGCTATGTGCTGGCCACCCTGCTGCTCTTTATCCTGCTGCTCATCACAGTCATTCTGGCCACTCGTCAGCGCCGCTGCGGAGGTGAGCCCTGCTTTGGAGAGCAGGAGTGAGGCCAAAACAAGGAACCCTCTCCCTGCTGGCCAAAGGGGGATCTTGGGGTGCAGTGTCTGAGCAGAGGACAAGCAGGGGGCCCGGTGAATCTCCTTGATGGGGTGGAAGGATTCCTCTGGGCTGTTTGTGCCGGTGAGGAGACCAGACTGCTCTGAACATGAGTCTCCCTTCCCAGGTTATGAATACTCGGACAAGAGGTCAAGGAAGTCAAAGGGGTGAGTGCTCCTCCCTCTGTCCTGGGTTGCCAGGCCTCGCCCCACCTGCTGCTAAACCTCCCATCACCCTCCCTCCTCCAGGAAGGATGTGAACATGGCAGAGTTTGCTGTGGCCACAGGGGACCAAGCTTTTTACAGGAGTGAGGACATCCAACTAGGTGAGGCCTCCCTGCCCCCCCATCCCATCCCCACACACAAAGGCAGGGAGTGAGGGAGGCTCCATGCCCTGGCTGGAGAGGCTCACCCTGCTCTCTCCCTGCACCAGATTACAAAAACAACATCCTGAAGGAGAGGGCTGAGCTGGCTCACTGCCCTCTGCCTGCCAAGCATATCGACTTGAACAAAGGTGAGTGGCTTGGAGGGAGACCTCTGCCCATCGAGCCAGGCCAAGTCCCACTCCACTCCCTCTCAGAAGGCACCAGCCAGCCCCCTGGGGAGGAGTCCATGGCCATCTCTGTGCTCCAGAATCCTTGGGCAGTCTTGCTGGGTGGAGGGGCAGAGGGCAGCCACCCACCCACCTGTCCCCTTGGTTTCCAGAGTTCAGGAAGGAGTACTGCAAATAAGGCGATTGGGGCTCCTGGCTGGCCAGCAGCTCTGCCAACTCCTGTTTATCTGTACGGAGCATGTCTTCCTGACTGACCCCCATGCGACCCACCTGGCCCCCCTCCAGCGGCTGGTCCCGCTGTGCTGGAACTTGGCTTGAACTGGTGCAGGGTGGGCTGCCTCTGGAGCCCCCTCCTGAGAGCCGCCCTCATCCTCACAAGCAACAGCGGCCTCCTTGGAACCCTGCCTGCTGCTGCTGCAGCCTCCCGCTCGGCAGCCCTCTGCAGGCGCTCACTGCTGGTCCTGTCCCCTTCTGGTACAGCCAAGCCCTCGCTGATGTTCACCAAGCCCTCAGGCTTCCCAGGCCTCTGCCCGAGTAGGGCTGCAAGACACCCTGGCAGGGAAACTCAGCAGGGACTCTTGGAGCTGGGGTCAACCTCAGGGCTGGCACTGCCCCCTTCTTCATGCTTTCCGGGGGGCAGCTGCCTGCTGACTCCCAGACTGCACTGTATTTGTTACCCAGCCAGGTTGCCATAGGCTCTGCACGGGGACTTGAGGATGGCACACCCCTGGTCCTGGGGTCATACCCTTCTGTGCTGCCTTCAGCCACCTGGGCCCTTTCTCTGCTTTCCACCCTGCTCCAGCCTCCTTTCCAAAAAGCTGCCTTGACAGTCGATGGGCTCCAGCTGACTTTTGGCCCCTCCCTGGGCTGAGTCTGAAGCTGGGTCATCATTTGGCATCTATTTTGTCTGAGGACCAGGAAGGGGGTGAAGATGGTTCTAGAGTGGCCTGTGCGGCCACTTCCCACACCCATATTTGCTCCTCTTGGGAAATTGCCACCATCGCAATAAAGACCCTGTCTGATTTTTAGACTTGGCCCCAGGTATGCCTCTGCTGGCCCCCTCCAGCTCCCTGGGGGCAGAGTCTGAGCCTGGGAACCCCCAAATATTTTCTTTCATCTAAAGTCCTACCATCAGCACCCATTGGAGTGGAAGGTCTGGGTGGGTGCCCTGGGAAGAGCGACCTCAGAATTCTGCAGCACTTGTGCATGGTTGGAACGGAGTTTGAGATCAGCTCCTGAGTTGAAGGTTTATTTGGATATGGGGAAGGGGGGGTATACTGGTGGATGTGAGGACAGAGGGGGTGGTGTTGGTCCAGTCCTCTGAGAGGCAGATGGGACTGGATATGTGAAGGTACAGGTGGAGGTGGCAGGAGGAGGTACCACTGGGTGCGGGTGTGACACTCCTGTGGAAGGGAGGGGCTGTGGTTGGAAGGAGCCTGTTGTTTCCCCAACCCTGACCCCATACTCCAAAGCCCTCCTGTGACAGCAGGGAGCAGGAAAGCTTGACTTTCACCCCCGAGCTGGTATGCTTAAGAATATGACCTGCTGAGTGAGGAGGCAGAAGCCACCAACACAGGTGGGAATCAGAGTTCCCACTGAGGAAATGAAAACTCCGGGGCTGTTTTCATGAAGACGCAGTGTCAATAAATGCACACAAAGGAAATAAAGTCACAAGATTTATTACTTTGTGGATCCCAGAAACAGGGGCAGTGGGAAGGCTTGTGTCCCAGGTCACAAGCCAGCAGGAAACAGAGCAGGGTGAAAGGAAGCACCTGTAACTTATAAGGCAGTTGGGGTAGAGGTTACTAATTTTTCACAACCTCAACTTTGAGTGGTTATTTATTTTTTAAGTGAGAGGAAGGGGGATAGAAAGACAGACTCCCTCATGTGCCCTGACCAGGATCCATCTGGCAACCTCCATCTGGGGCTGACACTCTAACCAATTTAAACACTGGCTGTGAGAGGAGAAAAGAGAGAGAAGGGGGAGCAGATCATTGCTTCTCATGTGTGCCCTGACTGGGGATTGAACCCAGGACATCTGCACACTAGGCCGATACTCTAGCCACTGAGAACTGGCCAAGACTGAGTGGTTATTCTAAAAGGTGCCCAGGAAAAGCAAGGTGGGAACTTGGGTGGGAATCCTAAGCTCGGGTGCTTATCTGAGTCCAGATGCTGGTGTGAGCAGTGTTGTCACACTGTAAAATGCCCAGGTGATGACTCAGACAGCTGTCTCCACTCCCCTCCCCCCTCCAAGAGCCCATAGTGGGAAAGGCAGGGAGGGAGGCTGGCCTGGGAGCTGTAGCTTGCTTGAGAATGTGCTTCCCTTCCAGCCCAGTGACCCATGGGCCCACAGTGGCCACCAGGCCCCACCTGTAAGGGCTTAGGCTCTGGCCATAAACTCATTCACCCCCTCGGGGCCTGAGCCTGACCACAGTGGCATCAGCTGGGGTTGACAGTGAGCTTCTTTCCTATGACTTGGGCTGTCAAGTGAGATAGATAATCTTGGGACTGGAGTTCTACTGGGGCATGAGACCCTCTGCATGTGTGTGCCAGCAGCCATTTGGAGGATGCTGGTCACTCTGTGAGCTCTCAGGGCAGGCACTATCTTTCTCCTTCCCTGGACAGCCAGCAGAGAGCTGTGATGGACATGGACCTTCCCTCCAAACCCATCCTGCCTGGCTTCCTCAGATTTACCTCAAGGGAAATTGAGACCCAAAGCAAGAAAGCTCAGGCTTTGCCAAATGGATGACAACCTCACAGGGCCTAGGGGAATGGAGGTCAGGACTCCTGAGCTCAGGGACGTACACACTCTGGCTCTTCCAGTCAGTGGTGGACTGGTGGGGTCTTTTCCTGTGCTGGCTCACTGCCTGAAAATGGCCACAACCAGGCAGATGGGTGAGTCCCCAGCTCCAGCTAGCTTTAAGGGTGTCCTGAGGTCTCCTCACAGGGATCGTCACACAACCCTACCCCATCATCATTCTTGAGTCCCATTCTAGGGCCGCCCCTCTTCTTGTTACTCTCGCCAGTGTGGAACACCCTCTAGTGGACGCTGGACTTCCTCCTGAGGGTGAGGGGAGGGAGATTCCCTCACTCCAGTGGGAGCAGCATGTGGCTGGACACGTCACAGCCCAAGGGACGCTGCTCAGGGTCGTCCTTGACGGAGGACCTCAGGCTGGTTCGACTGACAGCGGCCGGGGTAAAAAATTCCTTCACCTGCAGCCAGAAACACCATTCCTGAGCATTTCTGTGCATACGTGCGCGCGCACAGCGGCCGTGCTGCCCGCTCGCTGTCACCTTCTCATCACATACTTGTGCTCACACCTACACTCCCTAGTCCACCCCGCATTCACTTGACCCGTGTTTCTCAAAATCCCTCATGGGTCCCGGCAGAGGTTATATGGGGTCGTAGCTGGCGCAGAGGCGCAAAGTGTCCGGGTGTCCTCCGCTCCTGGAGGTGGTGACACAGTCCTCAATTTCCTGCGAAGTCCCCAGAAACCTGCCGATGTGACCAGGAAGCCTTCGGACTCTGGGCATCCACGGAACCAGGAGCCCGCGCGAGGGGGCGAAGGACCGGAACCCCGTCGAGCGACACTTAGGGGGTCTCCCGGTGGGGCGTGGCCCGGGTTGAGGGTCTCCCTTCTGACAGCTGGGGGCGCGACGTGCAGGTGGGTCCGCACCCACCTCCTGCCCCGCGAGCGCGCCCCTGTCTGCCCACCCGCGGACAGCCCGGGTCCAGAGCATGTTCCGACGCCTCCGCGCGAGGGGGCAAGGGGTGAGATCCCCGGGAGAGCAAGTTAGAGGCCGCGCGCGTGCGCGCACACGCTAGTTCCACCACCTCCGCGCGCACAGGAGGTCCCATCCCACGCGCGCACCACGTCCTCCCGCGCGTGCGCAGCCACGCCCCGCGCCGCAGGCGGCCGGGTGACGTCAGGCCCCGCCGCGCTCTCGGGCGCCCCCAGCGGGCGGCGCGCTCAGCCGGGTGCCGGGCGGTCCCTGGAACTGCGCGGCCGGAGGGGGCGGCGGGGCGCACGGAAGCGGCCGGGCCTCGCGCGCTCCCTGCCTGCGTCTCCGGGACGGTGGGCGGATGGGCGGCCGCGGGCCGCGGGGCAGCAGCCAGGGCGAGCGCGGAGCCGCGGGCGGCGGGGCGGGCGAGGCCGGGGTGGTGGTGGCCGGTCCGGGAGCGGCGGGCGGGTGGGGCGCAGGCCGGCGGCGGGGAGGCGCCCGCGCCCGAGCCCCGGGCCGGGCCTGAGCACCGCTCGGGCTCCGCGCCCTCCGCCGCTGTCTCCACGCCATGGCGGAAACCAAGATCATCTATCATATGGACGAAGAGGAGACGCCGTACCTCGTCAAGCTGCCGGTGGCGCCCGAGCGCGTCACGCTGGCCGACTTCAAGAGCGTGCTCAGCAACCGGCCGGTGCACGCCTACAAATTCTTCTTCAAGTCCATGGACCAGGACTTCGGGTCAGTGGGCTTGGGCGCGGCGCGCTTGTTGGCACCTGTCTGCGTACGGGCAGGGCCGTCTTTGGGATCTTGGGGCTGTGATCCGAGCCGTGCCACCACGCTCCGGGGTGATTTATGTCCACCTGTCTGTGTCCTAAGCTGGGGAGCCTTGGGGCTCTCTGTCAGCCCAGGAGCCTGAAAACTCTGGACGGTGGGCAGGCTTCTTTGCCTATCTTGGGCCTGTTCTTGTGTACCTGAGTGTGTGCAATCTGCGTGCGGGTCAGAGTCTGTGGCCCAGGGCGACCCTGCAGTCCTACTTTGGGACCCTTCATACTCAGGGCCCGCTACCCTCTTCTGCGGTGGGGCAGGTGCTTAGGGCTGGCCTGGAGAGTTTGTGATTTATGGGGCATGGAGTCAGAGGAGTGTCTGTTGGAGTGTGTGTGGGGGGGGAAGGGTCAAAGTAGGGGCAGAGAGTCCCAGCCACCCAGTGGGTCCCCTAAATAGCATGGGAGGAAATAAGGAGATCTGGGACAAGGGTACTGATCTGTTTGCTGGCATCTGTAAAAATTTCCAGAGGCTCAAGACTGCCTACCTCTGATCCCCTCCTCCAGGATCCTGAGGGCAGGGCAGAGGTTAAGGGTCACTCTGCACACCCCTGCCCTGGGATTGCTTGCCATTGGGCCTCTGTCTCTGCTGAGCCACACAGCACTTGGAGTCCTGGGAGCAGTCTCTAGGTCAGCGTCCCAGCGTCTGGTCTTATGGTGGCTTCCTCCCCTGGGAGAACTTCCCACTTGCACTGGCTGGGTCTCTGGGACAGTGAGCAGGAGGCTGTCTGCTCAAGGCCTGACCCAGCACAACTACCGTAACCTGAGTCCCCAGCTCAGCAGTGCTGAGGAGGGGGAGCCAGAGGCTCTGTGGGCTGAGCAGGTGTGCCTGGCTGCCCTCAGGCAGCCCATGTCCTTGTGCGTGGCTGTGTCTGGGGACTTTGACATTGAAGCCATTTCCTGGATTCTGTGATTTGCCTGGGCCTTGGGCAGCCCCAGGTCAGGTCAAGCTGGGGCTACTCTGTAGCTTTTAGGGACCTGAAGATTTTTTGGACAACTGGACTTTACTGCCCCCACCACCACCACCAGGGAGAGGCAGAGAGAGGTGGGTGTGTCCCTGGAAGCCTTGGAACAGTGGTCCCCAACCTTTTTTGGGCCACGGACCAGTTTAATGTCAGAAAATATTTTCACAGACCGGCCTTTAGGGTGGGACGGATAAATGTATCACGTGACCGAGACAAGTGTCAAGAATGAGTCTTAGACGGATGTAACAGAGGGAATCTGGTCAATTTTTAAAAATAAAACATCATTCAGACTTAAATTTAAATAAAACGGAGATAATGTAAGTTATTTATTCTTTCTCTGTGGACCGGTACCAAATGGCCCATGGACCGGTACCGGTTCGCGGCCCGAAGGTTGGGGACCACTGCCTTGGAAGGCTGGATGCTCCAGGCCCTGCCTAGCTGGCCTTCTTGCTACCTCCGGTTAGGAGCCCACATGGGGCCAGGCTCCATGGGTGCAGCATCCCATACCTCTCTGCCCTTACTGGGAAAACTCATGAAATTTGCTTCTCTGGGTCTGGGCTTCTTTGGCAATGACCATTGGCAATGTGAAAGAGCACTTTTGTTTTTAACTTAGTTTATTTTAACAAAAACTACTGAAGTCACTTATGCTCTCTGTCATTAATGGAAGTCAGCAGAGAGTGTGTGGTATGGCAAGGCATGTGCCCAGACCATTTGCTGTCCTCGGACCATGTTCTGGACTGTGTCCTGAGGGCCTGCTGCTTCTCATGTATCCAAGAGCCACTGCGGGCCACCCACAAGCTGCAGAGACACCCCCCCCCCCCATCCCACATTCATTCTCAGCAGAGGCCAGCCTGCTGGGGTATTTGCAGGACCCATGGGTGCCCTAGTGAAGGAGGCAGGTGGGCTGACCATCGGGGTCTTGGAGCAGGACTGGATGGAGTTCTTTAGCTTATCTAGGCAGGTCTGGAAATGGGTGAGATGTGAGGAAGGGAACAGGACCTGGCTGGGAGGAAGGGGCAGCTGTGAGGTCGAGGTGGGTGGGGACAGGGGGAGGGGTTGGCAGGCACAGTGGGCAGTCAGAATGGGGGAAGCTCACCTCATTTCCTCCCTGGATCTCTGGCTGGTAACCTGGTGGCCGAGGACCCCCACCAGCTACCTCTTTTCTCCCCTCCCCTGAGTCTTATCTGCAGAGCCCTAAGGTCTGTGTTTCCTATAGAGTCATTTATTCAGTGGGATAAACTCTCTCTGGGAGGGGCATTCAGTTACATTTTAGTGTGAAGAGACCTGGATGCCTAGAGGACATGGCTGGAGGCGAGGGGAGTGCCGGCAGGTCCTGTGGGGCTGGGGCAGCTCCCCCCCCTATGACAGGGTAGAGTGGCCTCAGATGGGGGGCTGTGAAGAGTGCCCTGGTGAGCCTAGGCTCTTACTCCCACCCCTATCCCACTGTGGTCTGGGTCCTGCGTTCCCTGAGTCTCTGTTCCTGGTCATGGCTGGCCACCTAGGAGGGAAGGGGGAGTATAACGTGGGACCAGGCCTCACTTTCCAGGGGTGTCTTTGGCAAAGTGAGAAGAGAGTCCTGAACCCACACCTCACTTTTCCTGTGCATGTCACAGCTGTTCTGACCCAGCAAAGCTGGGGGAGGTCTCGGCCTGTGGTGAGCAGTGGTGCAGGGCAGGGAGTGTCTGGACCCAGTTCTCCGGTTCCGTGAAGTGGAGATTGAGAGGACTGGGCTCATGGCCCCTCTATCAGGGCTGCTGGGCTGATCCTTAGCCTGGCTGAACTAGGCACTTAGCTCATCTGGTGTGGCCTAGGCCCCAGTATTTCTGGGCCAGGACCTCTTATCTCTGGGGCCACCTGCCTATGGGCCCAGGGTGCTGGGTCGGGGCTACAGGGCAGGGAGTGCTCACTTAGCCTGGGTGAGTCCCACTTTGCTCTCCACAGCTGTGCCATTTGGGGTCACTGGCTCCTAGAAGTGTTGGTCACCCCCTAGAGCTTATGGCAGGGTGTGGAGGACTGAGCTCCCCTTGCCCTGGAGCCTGCAGAGTCTGAGCCTGGTGGGGGAAACTCCTTGGGGGCTTGGGGAATGACCTTTGCTTCCTTGTCTATGCCAGCTTTCTCTGCCAACTTCCTGCTTTGTGGCGGGAAGGGAGGATGGGCGGAACCTGGGCCTCTGGGGACGCACTTAGGGCTGTCCCATTGGGAAGGGCTGGCCATGGTGTGCTGTGGCCTTGGGAGCCCCTTGAGTCCTCCTGGGCCCTTGACCATGCTCAGCTCCCAGGGCCCTGCACTGAACAGATTCCTCAGTGGGGAGGTGTCTGCGGGGGTGGCGGGTGGGGTTGGGCAGCCACAAGTCGAAGGTTAACTGGGATCTGGGGCAAGATGCCACAGGTGCCTGGGTGGCCACCTCTGAGGGTCAGGGAAGACTGCTCCAGGGCTCTGCTGTCCCACCTAGTGAGGCCTGTCGAGGAGGGGCCTCATAATTATTGGGAGGTGTTTCCCCTGACCCTCACCCCTTGGCTCCCAGCCAGCAGTGGGGCACACTTTGAGGAGAGCCCTGTGCCCATTGTCCTGCGGTCTCTGGCCTCTGTGTCCTCCCTCCCTGCTGACCTGGCCTAGCTGGGCTGGGGCCTGTAGAGCCCCCATTGCCCCAGCCCAGATGGAAGGAAGGATGTCTGTTGTGAGTGCAGGATGGCGGTTCTTCAGGCTGGGGAGGGCTTGGGAAGCTGGACCTCTTGTACCTGGGAGGGGTGTCTCTGCCTGGGTAGGGGGCTCAGAGGCCTTGGGTAGCCCTGGGTGATGGGTCATCTACAGGCCCTGGCTGAGTGGGCAGTAGGGGCTTGGGATGCCCCGGGGCCTCTGGGGAAGCCAGGGAGGCCCTGTGGTATGGGGGCTGGGGGTACTCACTTGCCTTCCTGTGGGCGAGTTGGAAAGGTCAGGAGCTTGGGTGTAGCAGGGGGGATACCGGGGGAGCCTCCTGAGCTGGGTGGGGACCAGGTCCCACCCAGGTCTCCATTGCTGCTGTCCATCATAGACAGTGCTCTCGGCCT
Source organism: Saccopteryx bilineata (assembly GCF_036850765.1). Taxonomy (NCBI): domain Eukaryota; kingdom Metazoa; phylum Chordata; class Mammalia; order Chiroptera; family Emballonuridae; genus Saccopteryx; species Saccopteryx bilineata. The sequence continues at coordinate 292,742,934 of NC_089492.1, forward strand.
GCTCCCCCCCCCCCAATCTGATAACTGCAGCTGGCAGGGTCCCAGATATCTCTGTGCCACCCCAGGTCCTCCAATGGTGACAGCCTCTTGAGTGTCCTTGTCCAGGTCTGGGCCAGGTCCTGGCCTCCCTAGCTCAGCTCTGCAGGGCTGTGGTGCGTGAATGGGTGTGGCAGACATGGGGTTGGGCCCTTACTGGGGAGTGAGGACACTGAGAAATGATGTTTTCTGCAGGTTGGGCTGTGCTCCTTATTGTCACAGGTGGGGCCGGCCCCGGGGCCCTGGTGGGTGCTCCTCCCCCACCCCCAGGTTGACCCTGTCCTCCATCCACTCTGCCCTCCCAGGGGGCAGGGTGAATGGAGGCCTTGCTCTCTGGGCGGGAGTATGGGGTGCTAGCTCTGGGAACTTCCTGCCACTTGCTGCTGCCCAGGACTGGTCAAGTTGAGGCTTCTTCCTGCCTAGTCTCCTGGCTCCTGTTTCTCAACTGGGCCCAAGTCTTGGGCGAGGAAATCCTGCTGTACTGGGCAGGGATGAGCTCCAGGGAGGCAGGGCGTCTGTGCCTCCTTCTGCTTCAGGCCCCTACCCTGCCTAGAGTACTCCTTGGGCGTCCAGGGGCCACAGCCCATGTCTGCCCCGTGTCCCCAGCCCCTTGCCAGCTGTGTTGGCTACTGTACTCCTCACCTCTTTGAACTTGGAACCTGGACTCTGTTTTCTGACCCTGGGGTCATGGGCTTCCTTTCTAGTTAGTGTTGTCCTGGTCTGCTGCATCCTGACTTTCCCAACCCTCAAGCCCAGGCTGATCTGGGGCAGCATTAAGAAATAGGCTTGACTGGTGGCTGTGCAGTGGTGTGGCCAATAGGGCTTGCTGACCTCTGAGGTTGACTTGTGAGCGGGCACAGCTGTCCTCTCAGGTCTTGAGTTGTTAGGCTTGTGTAGCAAGTGGGGTCTGCTTGTTTCCCTGGCTGGGCAGGTGGCCTGCCCTTGGAGTCTGTGTTTGTGTGTGCATGCACGGGTGGTGGCGGTGGTGTATGTGCCGTGCCACCTCATGTCTGTATCTGTGCTGAGACCTGCTCTGAACCAGGTTCTGTACTGGGCTGTAGATGGGGGTGTGTCTGTAGGTACGAAAGAAGCCAGACAGAGCCCTCCCTCATGGATCTATCCCATGGTGCGCACAGATACAGAGCAGGGCAGAACTTGCATTATAGGGAGCTGCAGGCAGTCGCAGCCTGGTGTCAGAGGGTCGGCAGTCTGGATTCCTTGGGCTGGAAGTGACCCTCATGAGGAGGATGAGAGTCCCCCCAGGAAGAGAATGTGGTGGGTGGGGCATCCACACAGACTGACAGCTGGGCTTGTAGCAGGCATCCTGGTGGGTTGGGGGGGGGTCTCATCTCCAGAGCCCACTGGTGGGAGCAGCCCCTGTACAGTGGTCTCACTGAAGTGTTTGCCCACAGGGTGGTGAAGGAGGAAATCTCTGCTGATAATGCCAGGCTGCCCTGCTTCAATGGCCGCGTGGTCTCCTGGGTGAGGCTGTGGGACATTGGCAGAGGCTGGGGTGGGGCTGGTTCCGGAGTGGCAGGGGGCTGGGCCCAGGCAAGTTGAGTGTGTGAGTGGGAGGCTGGTCTCCCAGGGCACAGGTGGTGTGACCTATGGGGGGGGGTGGCTAGATGCCTGCAGCATCTCTGAACCTTGCTGTCCTTCGCAGCTGGTCCTGGCTGAGGGTGCACACTCGGACACAGGCTCTCAGGCCACCGACGGCCATGCTGATCTGCCTCCACCTCTGGAGCGGATGGGTGGCATCGGAGACTCCCGGCCCCCCTCTTTCCAGTAAGAATTCTGGGCGGTGCGTCTGAGCCTAGTGGTCCTGTAGGACCTCTACCAAGTCGGGGTGGGAAGCTGAGCAGGGACTCATGGCCAGTAGGAGCTGGTCAGCAGAGGAGGGGTTGTCAGAGAGGCTCAGATTGGGCAGGTGGGTGGACGAGGGTCCCTGTGGAGTCAGGGCCTCACCAGGCAAGGGGAGGCAAGGGACGGAGTGGGGTCTGATGGGAGTTTAACTTGCCCAACACTCTTGTTGGCACAGCCCAAATGTGGCCAGCAGCCGTGATGGGATGGACAATGAGACTGGCATGGAGTCCATGGTCAGCCACCGGCGTGAGAGAACACGACGCCGGAACCGGGAAGAGGGTAATAGGCCGCACCCTGGATCCCATACCCCACAGCACACCCCTGATCCCTGCTGACACGAGTTACTGCTCTAGGAAATGGGGGTCTCTGGGGAAAGGTCCCAGACCCAGCTACCCAAGGACCTCACTGACCCCTCAGCAGCCCTGTAGTCACATTGCCCACTCTCTGGTCAACAGGGGCTTGAGATGCACAAGCCACCCATGACCTCCAGCAATCCTCCTTCCCTTCTGTCCCCACAGCCACTCGGGCCAATGGGCACCCGAGGGGGGACCGGCGGCGGGACCTGGGCCTGCCCCCTGACAGCGCATCCACAGTGCTGAGCAGTGAACTCGAGTCCAGCAGTTTCATTGACTCTGATGAGGACGACAATACTAGCCGGTGTGTGGGCGTATACTTGTGTTCAGGTGTGTGCGTGCAGGTGTGCATGCATGACGGCATGAGTGTGTGGGTGTATGTGCAGCATGTGCCGTGCGTTTTGGTATATGTGTGCAAGCATGTGCGTGTGTGAGCGTGTGCATACAGTGGTTGTGAGTGTATATGGGTGTGCATTGTGGCTGTGGGTGTATGCATGAGCCATGTGTGTGCATGTGAGTGTGCGCATAGGTGGGTGTATGTCATGGGTGTGTGTGCATGCATGATGTTTTACAGTGGTCTGTTTATGTTGTATACATGCGTATATGTGCACAGGTGTGTGTCCATGTGCACTTTCTACACACACGAGTATGTGCCAGTGTGGGTGGCCATGCTAGCTTTTCTGGTGTTTGCCAGAGGGAAACAATCCCCATAGGTGTGGGGTTTGTGTGTCACGCGTGCAGGGTGGGGTGTATGCAGCCAGGAGCTGAGCCCCACCTGCCACCTTTGGTTCCCTCCACTTGCCTCTGTGGAGAAGGTGGGGTGTCTGCTCTTGGCCACCTCCTCCCTGTTGTACCTCTTCCTTAGCCTGACCCCTGACCTCTGCACTTCTGACCTTCATGCCCTCTGACCTCCACACCCCCCTACTTCCCTGCCAGGCTAAGCAGCTCCACCCAGCAGAGCACCTCGTCACGGCTCATTCGCAAGCACAAGCGGCGGCGGCGAAAGCAGCGCCTGCGGCAGGCGGACCGCGTAGGTGGTGGTGGTCCGGGGGTGGGGTCTGCACTGCTGCCCACAGCCCCTCACCCAGCCCCCTTTGCAGGCCTCGTCCTTCAGCAGCATCACAGACTCCACCATGTCTCTGAACATCATTACTGTCACACTCAACATGGGTGAGGCTTTCGTGGCATCCCCGAGCAGGTGTGGGGTCCCAAGATGGGAACAGGGGTCCCTGGACTGGGCTGCTAACTGGACCCCACACCCCACAGAGAGGCACCACTTCCTGGGAATCAGCATCGTGGGTCAGAGCAATGACCGGGGGGACGGCGGCATCTACATTGGCTCCATCATGAAGGGCGGAGCTGTGGCGGCAGATGGCCGCATCGAGCCCGGTGACATGCTGCTGCAGGTGGGGGCTTGAGGAACTGCCGAGGGGCCAAGAGGTCGGCACCCCCACCCTGGGCACTGATCCCTTGTGCCCCCAGGTGAATGATGTCAACTTTGAGAACATGAGCAATGACGACGCTGTGCGGGTGCTGCGGGAGATCGTGTCCCAGACAGGGTGAGGTGTGGGGACAGGCGGGGGTGGCCCCAGGAGTCACAGGGTGTGAGGTCATGTGGGGCCTCGCCCGTTCTTGCCCTGCAGGCCCATCAGCCTCACGGTGGCCAAGTGCTGGGACCCGACCCCCCGGAGCTACTTCACGGTCCCGAGGGGTGAGTGCGCCCACGGGGCTGGTGGGCAGGGGGTGGGGTGCCCGGCCCAGCCTGAGGGCCTCTCTCCTCTGTGCCCCTGTGCTCCACTTTCTCCCCTATGTCTGTCCATCCATTTGTCTGTTGTCACACGGCGGCCACCCAGCTGACCCTGTTCGGCCCATCGACCCGGCCGCCTGGCTGTCCCACACGGCGGCGCTGACTGGAGCCCTGCCCCGCTACGGTACGAGCCCCTGCTCCAGTGCCGTCACGCGCACCAGCTCCTCCTCACTAACCAGCTCTGTGCCCGGCGCCCCACGTAAGTGGCAGCTCTTAGTTCAGGGAACTGAGGCACCGGGGCCAAGGACCAGGCCGAGGTACCACTGGGCGTGGTCACGCCCGAGGCCATGCCAGCCTCAGTGTCCATGCTGCTGTGAGGCCCCTGTGGGCGGATGCAGGGCCCGCACGCGCCTCAGCCTCACACTCCTCCCAGTGCATGCGTGTCTCGTGTGGTGGGAGTGGAGGTGCCTTGAGGAGCCAGGCCAGCCTGGGTCCCTGTCCAGGGGTGGGCAGGTGTGTGCATGCATGCATGGAGCCCCTCCTGCTTTCTGTGGCTAACACGACTAATGGCATTGAGAAGGGGGTGGGCAGGAAGAGGCCAATATCCCTTTGTGGCTCTGGGTTGTGGTGGGGACGGCCTTGCCCTGGTTTAGGCCCAAATCCTGTTGAATATATGCAGGAGTAGGAGACCAGTCCCCCAACCCCCCACCAGCCCTGGGGGCCCCACAGCCTAGCCACCAGCCTCTGAGGGGTGGCAGTGGGCGGGCGCCGGTCCATCCTGAGAGCCCAGGGCTGCGCACTGAGGAGGGGCCGTGCCTTGCAGAGCTGGAGGAGGCGCCGCTGACAGTGAAGAGCGACATGAATGCTGTGGTCCGGGTCATGCAGCTGCCGGACTCCGGACTCGAGATTCGTGACCGCATGTGGCTCAAGATCACCATCGCCAACGCTGTCATCGGTGAGTGGTCTGCTGGGTGCCGCTGCAGGCCAGGCGGTGGCTGGGCTTCTGCTTGACGTGATCCTTGGTAGGGGCGGACGTGGTGGACTGGCTGTACACGCACGTGGAGGGCTTCAAGGAGCGGCGGGAGGCCCGCAAGTATGCCAGCAGCATGCTGAAGCGTGGCTTCCTGCGGCATACGGTGAACAAGGTCACCTTCTCCGAGCAGTGCTACTACGTCTTTGGGGACCTGTGCAGCAGTGAGTGTGGAGGTGCGGGTCCAGGTGCCCGGAGCGGGGGAGCCCACGCCACCCTCACCTGCCCTCCCCTCCCCTCCCCTCCTGCCAGATCTCGAAGCCCTGAACCTGAACAGCGGCTCCAGTGGGGCCTCGGATCAGGACACACTGGCCCCGCTACCCCACCCGGCTCCCTGGCCCCTGGGTCAGGGCTACCCCTACCAGTACCCGGGGCCTCCCTGCTTTCCGCCCGCATACCAGGACCCTGGCTTCAGCTATGGCAGCGGCAGTGCCGGGAGTCAGCAGAGTGAAGGTGAGAGCATGCTGGTGCCCGGTTCCCTGCGCCTGCTGCCTGGCTCTGCCCCATGCACTCTGCCTGCTGTTGCTTGGGTTCTGGGTGGGCTTCTTTGCGAGGGGGTGAATGGTTGAGGGAGGTGGGAGGTAGAAGCTGGAGGCTTTGGGGGTTGTGGGGCAGAGGCAGGAGGCCAGGAGTGGGAAGGGCCGTGTGGTGGCCTGGCATGGGGGGGGTGGATGCAGAGGGGCCCCAGGACACAGTGGAGGACAGGCAGCTTCTCTGGACACCTGTAGCCTGGCATGGAGCCAGAGGTGGCCAACCTCACAGATAACCTCCTCCCCACACTGGGATGTGTGGGGAGCTGAGGGAAGAGGTCGGAGGTATCCCTGAGAAAGAACGGTGGCCTGAGAATGAGTCTGAGTGGTACCAGCAAGTTTTTGGCAGGCGAGGCCTGCGGGGTCTGGGGAGAGGTCAGACAGTGGGCCCAGAGGACCCAGACAGAGCGGGTTGGAGGGCTGCGGTGCCAGAGGGAAAGCTGGTAGCGGGCACGCTCTGGTAGGCGCGTGGGTGCCTGGGCTGGGCCTGGTGTGTAACTTGTGCTATCCCTTGCTTTGTGCTGAGCAAGCCTTAGACTGAAGGACTAGCGGAATGGACCCTCGGGGCCGGTAAGCCAGGGTCCTGCCCGGCGTCCCTCTCGGCATGTCCCTGTCCAGCTGTCGTCCTCGGGTTCCCAACGCTTCCTGAGAACCCAGGACAACGCTGCGCCGAGCAGTTGGCCAGGGCCCTGGGGTCCGATGGAAGGTGGGTTTCTGGGTGGGGGCCCAGGATGGCCAGTGGGAGCCAGCACACAGGGCTTTCACTGGTGTCTCAGTTTCTCAGCTGCAAGACCAGGCCCTTGGTGCAGGTACTGAGGTGAGGTGTGGGGGCACTGAGCTGGCCCCAGCGTGTCCCCTGCCTGCCTGCCACTGTCCCCTTTCTCCCTGCCTGCTGCAGTTGCCCCTGTGTCTCTGAGCAGGGCCAGTCCTGCCCTTTTGTCTGCATGGCTGCCTCTCCTACCCCACTGTGGCTTGGGACCACCAGGCTCTGCCCTTGGCTTTCTAGCAGTGGTCAGTTGTCCTGGAAGAGGTAGGGCCTGGCACTGACCATCCGGACATTCCTCCTTCTCCACCCCAGGAAGCAAAAGCAGCGGGTCCACCCGGAGTGCGGGCGGGAGCAGCCGTCGGGCCCCGGGCCGAGAACAGGAGCGCCGGGGACCTGGAGCTGGGGGCAGTGGCAGCGAGTCAGACCCCACAGCACCGAGTGGAACGGGCAGTGGCGGTTGGCGTGAGCGTCCCTCCAGCCAGCTCAGTCGTGGCAGCAGCCCACAAAGCCAGGCTTCAGCCACCGCCCCGGGGCTCCCCCCGCTGCACCCCCTGACAAAGGCGTACTCGGTGGTGGGCGGGCCACCTGGAGGGCCCCCCGTCCGGGAGCTGGCCGCTGTCCCCCCAGAGCTGACGGGCAGCCGACAGTCCTTCCAGAAGGCCATGGGGAACCCCTGCGAGTTCTTTGTTGACATCATGTGACTGAGGACAGTGTGCCTTCTGCAGGCCTTGCAATGGGGTCGTCGGGGGTCCTGCTGCTCCCGCAGGAGGGCACTGCATCTGGAGCTTGTGTGGCCTTGCCTTAGCGGTGGTTGTCCTAGGTCAGGACAGCTCTCCATGTGCACGGGGGCCATGCTGCAGGGTCAGCCTGGAGTGCAGCCCGAGCTCCATGATCTGCACTCAGCAGCCGTCCGTTCCTGGTCAGAGCAGCTGTGTTCAAGCGGACCCTGCAGGGGCGCCTCTGTTCCCAGCAGAGCTGACTTGCTTCCTTGGTGTGCACCCCAGTGCTGCGTACAGTGCCCCAGGCCAAGATGAGAGGTGGCTGCTGGGCTTGGGCCCCACTGGTCACCCTGTGTGCAGGCCCTGCCCATCTTGTTCAGGCTGGGGGGGCCATGTCAGGAGTGGAATCGGACCCCCCGGACCTTTCTGGCTGCCTAGGGTAGGGGTATAATTTATTTATTTATTGCTTGGCCTGTGTTCCTCTGGGGAAGGTGGTGGCCCAGACGGCCCCCACACCCAGCTGGAGCAGTTTGCATGCCCCCCCTACTGGGTCTCAGAGTGAATACAGGGATACAGGTTGTGTCTGAAAATGTGGTGGGGGGTGGTGGTGAGGGGGACCCAGGAGCGGGGCGCATCTTAGCAGCCAGAGAAGTGGCACATGCCCCACAGGTGCTCAGCTGTATTGGGCAGGTCTGGGGGAGAGGGGCAGCCAGCCCGCCCTTCCTGTTGTCCTCAGGTGACCACCCACCGTGCACACTGCTACCCAGCGACTCTGGCCTGCACAAGTCTGCGCTGTAGATAACTGTACCAAGTCAGAGCACCATTGGATAGAGTTGATAGAGCTGCTTCTGTGTAAATGCTATTTTAAACACTAAAAAGCATTTAATTTTATGGGGCTGACGTGTGGCCTGTCTCTTTTGTCTTGCCCAACTGCCGTAGATGATTGGGGTATAGAGGTTAGTCCAGGCTCTCCAGGGTCTGGCCAGAGCTGACCCAGGACCGGCCAGGTGCTGTCCTCTGGATCCAGCTCAGTGACAAGGCTCTCTCACTTGGTGCTGGCAGCAGGCAAGTCCACAGTGGGAAATTTTCTGCCTGTGGTGCTGGCTCCTGCATCCAGCTGTCCTGGCGGCTGGCTCTGGCCTTGGTGCTTACCCCCCCCCCCCCAACTCTGTATGCAGCGCTAGGGATGAGTTGACCCTATTCTACCTGCACATGCCAGGCCAGGGAGAGAGAAGGAAGCTGGTGTCCCCCTTCTCCTTGAGTGGGTCTCTGTTCTGCACTGGGGTTCATGGTCAGTGTAGCTCTAGACCATACCTGACTCTGAGGCCCCGGGTAGTGAGATCTCACAGGGCTAAGACCCCTCATGCCCAGTGGAGGCCTGGGGTTATGGAGTCAACAGTCAGCCTGGGGTTAGAATCTGGAGGTGAGGGTGTCTCAGCAGAGTCCAGCATAGTCTGCAGGTTGCTGTATCATTTCTAGGTCTGGGTTCACTGGGGTGAGGTCACCGGGTCATGGGTCACTTGTTTTTGCTGAGTCTCCTCTCCACCCCCGCTGCTGTGCTGCCCCCTGGCATTGCCAGGACCCCCTCCCAGGAAGAACTCGGGAGTGTTTCTTTCTGGCTGCCACAGCAGCAGGTAGCACTTGGGCAGGTGGAAGGTGGCCAGGATGCCCAGAGCACAGAGGAGGCTGGCACCCATCTGCACAGTCGGCTGGTAGGCCACATGCACGTTGGCAAAGAGGGGCACGAAGGAGACCCAGGTGATGAAGTAGGCCAGCATGGCAAAGGTCAGGCTGTAGGCGCTGTTGTAGCGGCCAGGCTGGCTGGGCACCAGGAAGGTGCCCAGGAAGCACAGACAGGCCAGCCCGGCGTTGGCGGCGTGCACCAGGCCAAAGCTGACCCAGGAGCGCACACGGCAGTGCACCAGCACCTCCGTGGGCAGCACCCGCCAGTCCATCACCACCTCCGGTGGGAAGGCCACCAGGTACCAGGTGCACAGTGCCCCCTCTGCCAGCAAGGCGAGCAGCACCACCAGCCAGGCCCGGGGCCCCCGCAGGTGGCCACGCAGGTGGTCTGCCCAGCTCTGCGGCAGCTCTGACTCCACGAATATCTCGGCCGCCTGCAGAAAGAGGGTGCTCAGGCAGCCGGTGAGCGGGAGGTGCAGCAGCGGCTGCTGGGCCAGGCAGCTGGCGGGGCTGGGCTGGCCAGGGAACAGGAGGACACTGAGACAGACGAGGCCCAGGCAGGCCAGGCCAAAGCAGGCCTGTGGCCCGCCCGAGGCCCGAACTAGGGGGCTGTCCTGGTGCCAGATGAATAGTCCCAGGGCGGCCAGCACCAGCCCCAGCACCAGGCCCAGCAGCACCAGCAGCACCAGCACAGCAGGCTCCCCCCACGTCAGGAACTTGGGCCTGCGGGGGAAGCAGTGCAGACTCCTGTCTGGGGACCACTGGTCCTGGTCACACGGGGTACAGAGGAAGTCGTCTGGAGTACGGGAAGAGAGAGAGGGTGTTGGGAGCACAGCCTCCCCTGGGCTTTCCCCCACCACAGGCTCTGGCCCAGGAGACAGCTTCTGAGCCAGGATGTACCAGGACCCTGCAGGTCCCTTCCCCACCTTCCCTGCCTCAGCTTGTGTAGACCAGCAGCGAAGGGAATGGCCTGGGCCCTACAGGAAATGTGGCTGACCTGAGAAAGGGCTGACCTGGGGAGGGATCTCACCTGGGCCCGCAGGGCAGATGGCTGGTCTGGGAAGGGACTCACCTGGGTTGCGCCGGTAGCTGCCTGCTTTGCAGTCCACACAGTCGTAGCAGCAGGAATGGAAACCCTTCATACGGCGCACCTGGCCCACCTTGCACTGCCTCGAGCACTGGGACACGGGCTTCTGGTGCGGACCTCAGGACTCAGGCAGGCTCCATTGGGCTGGGTGTACCCGCCCGGGACCTGGGGATGCCCCCCTACTGCCGCCCTCACCCCCCTCAGGTGGGGCAGACCTTTATCTGGAGCTGCTGTGCAGCAAGGGACAGCCCAGTGCTCACCATGTTCTTTGGGGTGTGCCAGCACATCTGGGATAGCTGCAGCTGTAGGTGGCCATTAAAGCCGCCCACGTTGCGCAGCTCGGGCATCGGGCCTTGCCACACCCATAACTTCAGGTCGTAGTCCATGTTTATGTTCCCGCTGGTGTCGAACCTCAGCGCGAGACCGCGTGCCCGGAAGCTCATGTTGTACATGTTCTCCAGGAGCTGGTGGGCATGTTGAGCAGTGGGTGGGACCAGGCCAGCTGCCTGCAGCCTTGACTGCCTCCCCACTGTCCTTTTCCCTTGGGCGCACGCTGGCCGGCACAGCTCCCACGTTCTCACCTGCCAGGGCTGCACGGGCACTTGTGTGGGGCAGCCCGAGGCATTGCAGAGCAGCGTGTTGTGCAGGGCCTGGGCCACACTGTAGACTGCTGCATAGGCCGCGAAGGTCTGTTGGTGCAGCAGGCCGGCAGACACGTTCTCCAGTGATATGTGGTTGCACTGGGGGCAGCGCGGCCCTACCACATGCTCCTCTAGGTCTGGCTGTTCCGCCTCCAGTGAGGCGCAGAAGGCAGGGTCAGCAGCCAGGGCCAGGCGGGTCTGCACGTAGGATGAGAAGTCAGGCATCGAGGCGCCCCGCTGCAGGAAGCCCAGCACAGTGCCCATCTGGGCCATGCCGGGTAGTGTCATGACCAGGTCCGAGGTCAGCCAGGCCTCACTGGCCACCCACACCTTGGGCAAGAGCCTGTAGTGGATGCTATAGTGGAAGAAAACACGGGCAGCCTGGACGGAGGAGAAGAGGACCACCACCTCCACGCTGCTCTGGTTCACCTGGCGCAGCAGCCCCAGCAGGCTGCGCTGCCAGAGGCTGCGGGCACCAGGCAGCGGCACCAGGCCCTCGTGTGCGATGCAAATGCCCCGTGAGTTGGCTTGGCTGGAGAAGAGGCTCAGGCCCTGGCGGCCATACTCGTCGTCACTGCCCACGGCAGCGACCCAGTTCCACCTGAGCGCATGCAGCAGCTCCACCATGGCTGCCACCTGCACTCGGTCACTGGGCACCGTGCGGAAGAAGGATGGGAAGGCCTCTCGGTCACTCAGCCGGTCTGTGCTGGCACCGTAGCTGACCTGCAGTGGCCAGGAGATGTGTTCCAATGGTGGGGCAGGGGTGATCTGCGGGCAGGGCTGGCAAGGGTAGGTGATGGGGGAGAGATGGGGCGCACCTGGGGCATGAGGAAGAAACCGAAGAGCTTGGCGGTGACGAGGGCGAGCTCGGAGGAGTGGGGGCCGATGACGGCCAGCACACGGGGCTGGTACTGCCTGTAGTCACAGTAGGTGGCAATGTTGCGGCTGCCAGCCTTGGCCATGAACACAAGGCTAGGCTTCATGGCAACCGCAGGCTCTGAGCATGTGTCGAAGAGGTCGTAGCCCAGGTGCAGCCCAGGCAGCAGGGTGGACCCTCTGTTGATCTCCTCCACGGCCATCTTCACAGCGAGTGCCCAGAGCAGGCCAAGCGACGAGAACCTGGGACCACACAGGATTGTAGGCAGGAACACCTCATTCCTGCTCTGGAAACCGCCCCCCCACAGGGCCATCCCCCCCCACCTCCTACCTGGTGCACACGGTGGTGTTGGGCTGTGTCCTGTCACGGAGACCTCTGTCCTCTGCTGAGCCCAGAGGGAATAGCCCACCCAGCACATAGTCCCCCTGCATCCTAAGCTGCCGGGACAGGCACAATGGGGCCCCCACTTCAAAGCCCAGTAGAGCGGAGAGGCCCAGGAAAGCCAGGACTGACATGCTGGGTGGCATCTTCTGGCAGGGACCGCAAGTGCATGAGCTGGGTAGGGGCCCAGATATGGTGAGTTGAGGCTTAGGAGGGGTTGGAGGATTTGTTTAGCAAAACCCTCACCCATTCTCACCTGCCATGCCCAGGGGCCCCTGGAGATGGCCTTCCTTTCCTGGGCCCAAGATTTCCATACATCATTTGCTGTTATCCTGATGCTACCAGGCCCTTTGGCTGACAGTGACCCGGGCAGGCAGGCTTTGAGCAGCCACTGAGCATGACCATTACCTGCTTGTACCCAAGCCCTTTGGCACCCACCCCATTCCTGGAGAGCGAAAGAGACACCCAGGATTTCTCTGTCAGAGGGTCCTAGGCAGCTCCCTGTGGGAGGGGCGTGGAGGTCTTTGTACCCTGGGAAGTGGGCACAGAAGCACCTCTCTCCAGCCCTAGGGAGGCACCATCAGCGGTCAGGAGGAGACTGCAGCGGCAACTCTATCTGCAAGCCCAGGGACAGCCTGAGGGGGGTGTCCCACAGGCCTGCACACTAGCCAGGAGGACAGTGGCCAGCTGGCCAGCCTGGCCTCCACCCTGTGGCTGGAGACAGTCCTGCTGTGGGGGCCCTGGCTTCTCAGCTTGCCTGGGAACAATGCATCTTGGGGGCTTGGGTGATTCCTCCAGCAGTGGCCTGGGGCTTGGAAGCTTCAGGAGCTCTGTGGCTGGCTCTGCTTCCCAGGTCTGTGCACCTGACACAGCAAGTTCCCCCCTATGGGGACAGGGTTCCCAGCTGGACCTGCAGGGGAGTTGCATGCAAAGGAGGGAGGAAAAACTGTAACCAAATGGGCCACCGCAGTTGAGTCAGCACCAGGTGTGCAGCAGTTCCTAGGAACCCATCTCCCCCTACCTGGGCACCTCACTGATACCAGGCTTGGGGGTGGAAGTGTACCCAGAGGAGCTGGGGGAGGCTGGTGATTCCCCTGGGGTAGGAGCTCTGGGTGTCTCAACCCTGGCTGTGCCTGCAGACTTTTACAGATGGTCTGGGGACCAATGTTTGCCCACCTGCACTGGCCTGTGGGGAGGGTTCACGTTGTTCAGCACACTCAGGACATGCACATGCATGTATACAACACATTGTAGGACACCTGCATGTGCACAATACACACACACACACAGAGTGCTCTGCACCTGAACATGATAAATACACCAGTGCACTGTATGATACATACACACAAGGCACACAGCGCATTGCACCTGCACACCCATGATACACACATGCTATTGCACTGCACCTGCATGACATACACAATACATGCACACACTGCACCCACACACATATGTGGATATACATGTGCAGCCTTTGTTCATTGGCCTGTGTAGACCCCAGGTTGTTCTCCCAAGCAAGTTCTTCATTGTCATTGGCCTTAGCTGGCACCACACAGGGCTGTGGTCTCTGCTTGGTGTGGGGCAGAATTGGACAGGGTGCAGCAGCAGAGCCTGGCATTGGCTGACACTGAATGTCCAAGAGGACCCTTCTTCTTCTTTTTTTACAGAGACAGAGAGACGGGTAGATAGGGACAGACAGACAGGAACAGAGAGATGAGAAGCATCAATCATCAATTTTTCGTTGTGACACCTTAGTTGTTCACTGATTGCTTTCTCATATGTGCCTTGACCGTGGGCCTTCAGCAGACCAAGTAACCCCTTGCTCAAGCCAGTGACCTTGGGTCCAAGCTGGTGAGCCTTGCTCAAACCAGATGAGCACGCGCTCAAGCTGGCGACCTCGGGGTCTCGAACCTGGGTCCTCCACATCTCAGTCCGACGCTCTATCCACTGCACCACCGCCTAGTCAGGTGAGGACCCTTCTTGATACGTGTCCTTTCTGTGGACCACAGCTGTGGCCCAGAGCAGTCCCTGCTCCACTGGCTGCAGCTGGGCAGGTCTTTCTTTCTGCAGGGTGTGCAGCTGGCCCAGGCCTACCCTTCTAATCCAGCACCTTGGGTGATTCCACATCTGATTTACCAATAAAATGATAGTCCTGTGGACCTCAACAAGGGTCAGGGTGGGGGGACCAAGCTAAACCCTGCACAGGGACAGCTAGGCAGCAGCCCTGCTTAATTTCCCGTGGTTGACAGTCCAGCCATATAGGCGGTGGGGCCGTGGACCCCTCCCCCTTGGTAAGCAGAGGCCTGGCACACTCCACAACCCCGTCCTGGAATGCAGAATCTGCTTCTTTAATTGTAACTTAAGCCTGACCAGGTGGTGGCGCAGTGGATGGAGCATCGGACTGGGATGCAGAGGACCTGGGTTCGAGACCCTGTGGTCGCCAGCATGAGTGCGGGTTCATCTGGTTTGAGGGGAAAGCCCACCAGCTTGAACCCAGGGTCGCTGGCTCCAGCAAGGGGTTACTTGGTCTACTGAAGGCCCGCGGTCAAGGCACATGTGAGAGAGCAATCAATGAACAACTAAGGTGTTGCAACGCGCAATGAAAAACTGATGATTGATGCTTCTCATCTCTCTCCGTTCCTGTCTGTCCCTGTCTATCCCTCTCTCTGACTCACTCTGTCTCTGTAAAAAATAAAAATAAATAAAATAAAAATTAATTGTAACTTAAAAAAAAAAAGTTTATTTATTGATTTTAGCGAGGGAGACAGGGACATTGATTTGTTCCTGTATGTGCCCTGACTGGGGGTCGAACCAGCAACCTCTGTGCTTTGGGATAATGCTCCAACCAACTGAGCTATCTGGCCAGAGCTGAAATTGTAATTTATTTATGTTGGAAATACCATCACCTGTATTACAGTTTCCAAAGGTCCCCACAAGCTCACACTCATGCACAGCTGCTGCATGGTGGATCCTTGACACCCAAGATGTTGAGATCAGTGAGGAGCTAGTGGAATAGTCCAGGCTCCCAGGGTGTGGCTGTCTGCCAGCCTGTTAGGCAAAGGGGTCCATGCCCTGCCCTGTGCCATTTATTGTGGGTCAGCTGAGCTCCACGGGGACAGGTAGCAAGGGGTAGAGGAGAGGGAATACAGCATGTCACTGGCTGCCAAGGAGGGGGAGGTCAGCTGGCCCAGTAGTCAGGGGTTCTTGGGGGCTCTGGCAGAGCACCCAGCAACAGTGTGGCTGCAGGAGGCAGCTGATATGTGCAGGCCTACAGAGGCAGGGCAGGCCCATGCTCAAGGCTCCAGCTCCTGGCTGTGACCGCTGAGGACAGGTGGGCCCCTGGATAACAAAAAGGTGAGGGGCAGGGAACAAGATGCAGTGCCAATGGCTGCCCAGATTCCCTCTATGTCCTGGAGATAGCCAGCCTGGTATGGAGGGGCCACAGATACTCGGTCCTGGACCTGGGCCCCAATGGACCTGGAGACCTGCACCAGCAGAGTGCATTGGCTGAAGAGTCTATACTCTAGGGACTCACTCATTTCACAGACTTGACCCCCAGGTAAGGACAGCCTCCAGGGCTTTTGGATGAACACTGATCCTGCCCCCACCTTCCCTGTGTACTGCACTGTATCCATTGCCAGCACCTTCTCTGTCTGTAGCCCAAGTGGGTCACACTGGGTATGTGGCTCCCCACAAGCTCAGCTTGCAGAGGAGACAGTGGTTTTCCTGCTCCTGGGGCACTCGGAAAGCTCCATGGTGGGACTGACAGGCCCTGGCTGCCCCAGCCCAGCTCCAAAGAAGGGGATGCCCTCCCAGCCAGGGCCCTCCAGCCCCTAGGGCAGGTCCAGCAGAGCATGCTCGGCATAGAGCTTCTGGGAGATATTGTACACGTGCTCGATGAACGGCAGGGCCTCGCCCAGCATCTCCACAGCCTGCTCAGGGGATCCCACATTCATGGCCTCCAGGAAGACCTTGCGCGTGGGCAGAGTGCAGAAGGCCACGGTGACAGCCCGGCGGATGATCCAGGGGTGGTAGGCAGCCAGCGAGGCATTGTAGGAGTCGGTGCAGAGCACGGCAGTGCGCGCATCCTCAGGGCTGGTGCGCAGGCCCTCCAGGAAGAGCTGTAGCCAGCGCAGTGCCCGGTGTAGCCGGAGCACTGTCCGGCAGCCAGAGTCCGGGTGGCGGGAGCGGCGCTCCAGGTCCACCAGCTGGTTGCCTACCTCATAGGCTACCATGGACTGCAGGCTGCTGTAGTGGTCCCGCTGGGGGCCGCTGCACAGGTGCTCCATGATCTGCAGCTTTGTTATCACATCCTTGGAGATGAACGAAAAGATGGCACCCAGGCTGTTCAGGAACCTGAAAAGGGAGGCAGGGGCTGAGCCTGGGGTACAGGGCCTGGGGTGCAGCAGTGCCCACCATCCAGGGGGTGTGGCTGGGGGAGCTCCGCCTGGGCAGTGGCCCCTCCACGCACCTGACCAACCCCTTCCAGCCAGCGAGGTAGTGCTCCAGCAGAACCTCTTCCTTCTCGTTGAGACTCTGCTTGAAACTGACCAGGACGACTTTCAGATTGAAGTTTGACTCCAAGTCGTCCATTTTCAATAGGGCTGTGGGTTGTCTCACTGAGAAATCAGCTTACTCCTTTGGGAAGGGGGGCAGGAGCAGTAGAAAAGAAACAGTTGGGGTCTCATTGCTCCCCAGGAGCCCACCTCACTCTGCTTGGGCAGCACTCTCTCTGAAATCCACCTGACACCACTGTGCCCTTTCCCAGAACAGGTGCCCACAGGCCTTCGTCCCGCCCCTCCCTGTCACTTGGGCTTCGTCAAACCACTCTTGCCACATCTTACCTGCAGCAGATGTCTCTGCTCGCATTATTTGTCTACTGCTAGAATATCTATCTTTACTCCTTAGAGAAATATGTGCTGAGTCCCCACCCAGGGCCAGGTACACTTCTAAGCACTCGGGGACAGAGACAAACAGCCCAGCTTGGTCAGGGCAACATTATCATGGAGCAAGGGGTCACACAATAACAAAGATGGGAAATTGCAACAAGGTAGCTAAAAGAGAGTCAGTACTATGTAAAAAGACAGTGGACTGAGGTGGGATGGCCAGGGAGGGGGTTGGGCAGCCTTGTCCCTCCTCGCTTACAGTTACATCCATCCTGAAAGCCAGTGCAGAGGCTGCGAGTCAGCACATGATAGACAGATGGACAGACACCAGTCTTTTCCTGCTCTGGATTCTGCTTGCACTCATACAGTCACTCCACAAACATCCAAGCACCCATACATCAAATGGGTGCCACTGAGCACCCTAGCCCCTGCTTCCCTGGGTGCCCAGGGCCAGCACCGAAGTGTGGCTATTATGGGCCCTGAGGACTCAGCAGCATCTCATCTCATGTCCAGGATAAGCTCTGATCGCACTGGGCCTGGGGGTTCCTGTGCTTTTGTTGCTGGGTGCCCTGTGGGGACCTGGCAATGGAGGGACCTGGCAGCTAGGAACTGGACACCTGGGAGCCTGTGCATGCTCTGCCTCTCACTTTGTGGGCAGGTCACTCACCATCCTAAGACTTGTTCCTTCACCTCGGAGGAAAATGGGCCAGCACACCCTGCTCTGTCCACTGCCCAGGCTGTGGGAGTGATTGACGGGGCCCAGTGGGTGTAGAGGCCCTGAAGGCCCCAAGGGTTGGGCCTAATGCCTGGCATCAGGTGGAGGACACAGAGGTGAGTTCATCCTGTCTTCAGGTGGGGAGAGGCAGCCATTCCAGGCCTCAGGAAGATGGCTCTGGAGACTTCCAGCATCCCCACCTCCCAGGGCCTCAGTTTTCTGTATACTGAGCAGATGGTCTCCAGGCACTCAGGGTTACCTTCCTGGCCACCAGATATCCTGTGGGCCAGCCTTCCTGACCAGAACCCAAGTCAGCAGCCAAGAGGAGCTGCCAGGATCTTTTCAGAGCCTGGAAACAGGAAGGGCAGTGGCTGTGCAGCTGGGGGTGGGCCGCCTGCCAGGTCTAGGAAGGTGATGCAAGGCACCGCCAACGCTCCCCCTTGGCCTCAAGGTCAGGGCTCAGCCGGAGAGCGACCTGAGCACCAGAGTCCTACTGCTGACAGCAGGCTTAAGTCCCCCAGGAGAAGGGGGCACCCACCCTGGCACTTAGGCCCAGAGGGTGGGAGCGGCGGCCGGCCCAATAAGTCCTGCAAGTCGGGCTCGCCTGGAAAGGGGCACCAGGTAGCGCTGGATCGGGTGGGGGCCGAGTCTTGAGCGGGTCCGGGTCCAGGCCCAGGGATGGAGCAGGGGTCCAGGGTCCGGGGTCTTAGCAGGCGTGAAAGCTGAGTCCTCGGCCGCCCCCTTCAGCGCCCGGCTCCTCGGCGATGCCCAGGCCAGCCCGGCCGGCTCGTTTGAGTCCCCCCGGCGCTCACCTGAATCTGCGGCTCCGCGCTCACCTGCGACGCCGCCGCTGCAGCCGCCACCCGACCCACCTTCGACCCACCGCCCCGCCCCCGGCGTCCCCGGCCGCTCAGGATTGGTTGCTGGCCGCCCAATGAGCAGACGGAGCGCGGCCCGCGTTTCCGGCGCGCTCACCGGAAGCTGGCGCCGTTGGGGATGCTCTTGCGTTCTGCGTCCCCGCGAGTCAGGTCTCTTGTGTTGTTTTGGCTGCAGCTTTCTGGGTCTTGTCCCGTGAGGTGGGCGCGCGGCTAAGAGAGCACCGAAGCGACGGGGCTTGAGAGCGCGTCTGGGCAGGATGCCCGAGATCAGGGTCACCCCCCTGGGTGAGTAAGGGGCGCTGTGACGGCGTCGGTGGTCCCCGGAGGCCGCAGTCCCGCCCGGCTCAAGCCGGGCGTGGAGGGACGTTGGGGGGATGGCCTTAGGCTTGCTTCTTGGCCTGCTGCTATGCAGGGTCCTCGTTTTTTCCTAAAAACGAGGTGAAGACGAGATCGCCTAAAGCGGGCCCTGGGCGACGCCGCGGCCGCATTGCCCCTTCCGTTGCACGTGGACTGATGCTCAGGCCGCCCTTGCTTCCCCCCTTCCGCCTCCCCTTCCTCACCGTTCTTTTTCTCCCGCCTTCTCCGTCTGTCTCGCGCCTGGCTGCCTGCAGCCTCCCATCTACCCAGCTTGCCCGTCTACCATTAGTTTAGCCCTTGGTTTACTTGACTTCTGTAAATTAAAAAAAAATACACGTGCACTTTTCAAAAAAAAAAAATTTATTGATTTTTAGAGAGAGGAGAGAGAAAGGGGTGGAGGAGGAGCAGGAAGCACCAATTAGTATAGTAGCTTCTCATATGTGCCTTGACTGGGCAAGCCCAGGGTTTTGAACTGGCAACCTAAGCATTCCAGGTCGATGCTTTATACACTGCGCCACCAAACGTCAGGCACACGTGCACTTTTAAAAGCCTGAACAGTATGAAGCAAGAAAGATCACTCAGCATCTAGGGTCCCAGAAACAACTGGGGTTGTCATTTTGGTGGCCACCCTCCAGATTTCTCTGGATGTTTTTCCTGTACACATGACATGCGCTGTTCCAACACCTACCTTCTTCACTGGGCTGTGTGTCCGCAGCGTCTTCTCTTTCAGATGCCCTACGCACCTCTCATGTCCTTCCTCATGGTGTGAACTCTTCCTCAGACTCAGTAGTGACTCTGAGTTAACAGCCACATTGACAGCGAATTCCCCTGCCTTTGCCAGCTCACCTCCATATGCCCTACCTCACCCATGGTCTCTTTTTTTTAATGTTTTCTAATTTTTGTGAGCAGTATATTACTCCCATTTTACTTTATTTATTTATTATTATTATTATTATTATTATTTTTTTTTTACAGAGACTCAGTCAGAGAGAGGGATAGCTAGGGACAAACAGACAGGAACGGAGAGAGATGAGAAGCATCAATTATCAGTTTTTCGTTGCGACACCTTAGTTCATTGATTGCTTTCTCATATGTGCCTTGACCGTGGGCCTTCAGCAGACCAAGTAACCCCTTGCTTGAGCCAGCGACCTTTGGTCCAAGCTGGTGAGCTTTGCTCAAACCAGATGAGCACGCACTCAAGCTGGCGACCTCGGGGTCTCGAACCTGGGTCCTCCGCATCCCAGTCCGACGCTCTATCCACTGCGCCACTGCCTGGTCAGGCCCCATGGTCTCTTGTAGCTGTTGGCACAGGGTACCCTTGGGCTGCTGTGGCCCCATACCTGCTCCTGACCCTGGCTCCTCTCCAAGGGCCTCTGTAGGACCCTCCTTCCAACCCCTTTTCCATTTCGCTCCTTTCTCAATGCCTACTACCTTTAATCAGTCCTTATCTTTTGTGAACCCAGTCTATACCTGGGTGTGCCCCCAAGGTCACTCAGCCTCAGCATCACCAAAGCTAACTGTTTCTCTGCTGTCTCCCTTTGTCAGTTTCTGCCTTATGGGCTCCCTCCTCACCTGGGCCAGGTATGGAGAGTCTCCTAAGTGACCTAGGCCACAGGGCCTGTGCACATATACCCCCTTGGTGTGTCTGTCCCCCTGCTTGGAGGTCATAAGCCTGTATGGTTCTGGAAGTTTGTGTTCTCTTCTCTGCTTAACTTACCTCCCTGGTGCTCATCTCCACCTGATGCACTCCGTGTGTCTTGTCCGCGTGCTCATCATCTGTCACCTTGCCCTGGAACATGAGCTCCCTGCAGACAGGGTGTCTCCTTTGTTTTCTCCTGAGTCTTGCCCACTCCTGTGTGCCCTGGACTGTTTCCCATATCTCCTGCCCAGTTCAGGCCACTGTCTTTGCTCCCTAAGATTGTTGTGTTTCCTCTTGGGGGCACATGGCCAGTGCCTAGAGCTGGGATTTGAAATCTGGAAGGCCATCCTGGCCCCAGTGCTTTAAAGTCATGTGCATGGAGGAGGGGGTTGATCTCATGACCTCTGTGGCTTCACACCTCATTTGTAAAGGGGGGTCCTTCCCTCACCCACAAATGTCGGGAAGGCATATGAGCTGGCATGGCTCCAGGACTGGGGGGCCTAGCAGGGAACAGACAGCTCCAACCTTGCCCTTAAAAAAGCATATCCTTGTGAGAACAGGAGCAGGCCTATAAGAGACATCCAGGCCACCACTTGTTGCTGGGCTGCCTGAGGCGTGCAGGCCAAGCTGTTGGCTGGTGTCCCTCGCTGTTGCCAGGGTGACAGGCTTCTTGAAGCCAGCCCTCATCCCACTCTGGGTGTGGCGAAGTTACCCTGGTGTCTATAGTGCCAACAGAAGGTCAGGTGGCTGGCAGAGGCTTGTAGGGTTCAAGATGGGAAGCAGGCTATTCGCAGTCACCAGTGCCTGGAAGGTTGTAGTCCTTTCCTTCTGGGCCCCCGGGCCCCAGAGGAGGCTACAGGTGGTCATAGGCAGTGGCCAGGACGTGTCTTGCTGTGTGACTGGAGCAGTGGGGCAGCGCTTGGAGGTCAGGAACATGGATCGGACTCAGGTTCAGGCCTGGTCACGGTAGTTGATCATTGCTGGACATCTGGGGCCTTGTTTCCCCATGGCTAGGCCAAAGCCACAGGGGAACCTCTGCGGTGGTACCACCAGAAAGTACCTGACACCTCTTGGGGGGCAGGTCCTGGGGGAGGGGTCCCACAGCCCAGATGTGACCCCTCACCCAGGTTTCAGGAGGTGTGGTGAGGTCCTGCAGAGCACCCACTTGCCTCTGTTGGTGCTGGGACCAGTCCGGCACTTGTTACTCAGCTCTTGGCCTTTGAGGGTACAGGTGGGTCACAGCTAGTGGCTGCAACCTTCTTCCATCTCAGCCTGGGCAACACAGGGAAGGCCTGAGGCTGGAGTCATATTGGGGGAGGATACTTGGGCCAGAACTCACATGGGGTACTTGGTGCTTTATTTCTTCCATCTTCTTCCTGTATGCTTTTAGAGGTGGCAGTGTTCTCACCTCACATGTCCACACAGCAGGCATGGGGTTGTTTCCCAGTGCACTTAAGGGTCTGCAGGGCCAGGGACCCAGAGTGTCCGTGGAGGCCTGGGGCAGGCAGTTGGGCCTTAGCCTTGAGGTTGGGGCTGTTGCTTGCGGTGTGGGGAGGGGCAGAGGGCTCTGGGGGGAAGGAGGAAGGGTGTGGCAGCACCTCACCTGTCCCTGCAGGGGCTGGCCAGGATGTGGGCCGAAGCTGCATCCTGGTCTCCATTGGGGGCAAGAACGTCATGTTGGACTGCGGGATGCACATGGGCTTCAATGATGACGTGAGTCCTGTGAACGGGCTGCCTGAAGGCCACCCCGGGGGCTGGGGAGAGTCTGTCACCCAGCCTGCTCCTTTTTGAGGACCGTGGGACTCAGAGCCTCAGGCTCCGACCTATGAAATGGGGACACTTGTGGACAAGTGGGTAGTGTCGGAGGCAGGTGGGTCTGGGGTCACTGTATTTCTGGGCAGCCCCCCACCATCACATGACAGATGGGGTGCCCTGCATAGGGGTTGGTCTGTATAGAGAGGGGGCTTGTGGGCTTCTGCAGAGTTGTGTGGGGTGGGCTTGGCTTGGTTATTGGTTCCAGCCTTTGACTCCCCCTGTGCTCAGGGGCTGTGAGCAGTCAGCAGTCCTGGTGCAGCCTTCTGGACTGGGATGTTGGTGTCCAGTTACTCCCTGGAGCACTGGCTGCCCTCCTGTCACCGGGAGACCTGGGCAGCCGCTGCGTTCTGATGCTTGCTTTTGACTTTTCAGAGGCGCTTCCCCGACTTTTCCTACATCACTCGCAATGGCCGGCTGACCGACTTCCTGGACTGTGTGATAATTAGGTGGGCCCCCATCACAGGGCTGCTGATGACAGTGCTGTACTGTGCTGGCTCGAGCCTTCCCTACCTCCAGGACCCTCAGGAGCCTAGGAGAGCTGCTCTGGGCCTGTGGAGGCTGCAGGCCATGGGGTGTCGCTGGCCTGGGCCCTGTCCCAGGTTGCCTTTGTGGCTCACCTCTAGGTCTGACTCTGCCCACCTCTGGATGCTGGCTCTAGTGGTGGTGTCTGTTTGTGTGGTCGCAGTGTTCATGGCTGCTGCTTGGTAGACTCTAACCAGCCCTGTGAGGGTCAGGGGTGGACAGTGCTGTGCCCCTCAACTGTTGTGGACGAGAGCCTAGGTGCCCCAGGAAGATGAGGTTGTGTCAGGCCTCCAGATGGTGGGCTTTAATGGGCCCATCTACAGCAATGACTGTCCTGCCCCCGCCCCACCAGTCCTCAGTTCTCGACGAGCTTCCCAGATGATCTTGTCTGTCCTGCCCCTGACCTTCAGGTTTCCCTGCCCGGCTGAATGGGG
Organism: Saccopteryx bilineata; assembly: GCF_036850765.1. Classification (NCBI taxonomy): domain Eukaryota; kingdom Metazoa; phylum Chordata; class Mammalia; order Chiroptera; family Emballonuridae; genus Saccopteryx; species Saccopteryx bilineata. Next base: position 292,765,893 of record NC_089492.1, read on the forward strand.
CCCCGCCTTCCCTCCTCTCCCTCATGCTCCACCTAGATAGTCACAAACCTTTCTGGGATCCAGCCTCTCACAACCCCAACCTTCACACCGCCTGGATGACTACAGCAGCCTGCTGCTGGTTCCTCACCACTGCAGCCAGAGGTGCCCTGTGTCATGCCCCATGCTCAACTGCTCTGAGGATCCCTCCTAGACAAGGACTTGCGCTTCTGCATCTGCCTCAGCTATGGGCTGGCTTGGCACTGCTGTTCCCACTGCCCCAGTGCCCTTCCAGGCCTCGTATCTCACATCCTTTTTGCTTTGGTACACGTGCCATGGGGGCCTTGGCCACCCACCAAAGATGGCAGCTCTGGTACACTGTCCCTTTAGTTGCTTCCCATTTCTTCAGGGAACATGTCACCCCCTGGTACACATTTTAGCTACTTACTTGCTTATTGCTAAACTAGATGTTTAGACTGTAAGGTCCAGGAGGACGGGAGTTTCTGTCTGTTTGCTCATTCCATTCCACACTCACTGGTGCTCAGGACAGTTCCTGATGCACAGCAAGCACTCAGCGAGGGAGCGAATGAGTGAGCAGGCAGGTTGATCCTGGTGTGGAGGGTCTCTGGAGGGGTGGGGTGCAGTGGCCTGCTAACCATGCTGCGCCCCCAGCCACTTCCACCTGGATCACTGCGGGGCACTGCCCTACTTCAGCGAGATGGTGGGCTACGACGGGCCCATCTACATGACCCACCCCACCCAGGCCATCTGCCCCATTCTGCTGGAGGACTACCGCAAGATCGCTGTGGACAAGAAGGGCGAGGCCAACTTCTTCACCTCCCAGATGATCAAAGACTGTATGAAGAAGGTGGTGGCTGTCCACCTCCACCAGACGGTTCAGGTCAGGTCTGGCCAACCCCGTGTCTCTGTCAGTCACTTGGGGCCACCTGGAGGCAGCAGAGGGCCCAGCCCAGATTCAGCATTTGGTGGGAGTGGAACAGGCTTGTGGGACACTTCTGCCACCTGAGCATAATGGAGCTCTGATGTGCTGACCCGGGGTAGGGAGTGGGGCAGTACTGCATGGTGCTGGGCTCTGGGCTTTGGGATCCCTCTCAATAACTGCTGTGTGTGGGTTCCGGGGGAGGTAGAGGGCTGAGAGCATGTGAGACATTGATCAGAGGTGTTGGATCTGTTCATTTCTCCTTGGAGTTTTGCTTGTTAGTAGGTGTCATCTTGGGTCATTTTATCCTGGTTGAACCTTCTGTAAATGTGGAGTGTTTATGTTGCCTATCTTAAGTAATGCTTTTCATCTTAAAGTCTGTTTTTCTGGTAGTATGCTGACACCATTCTCACTTCCCCCACCTTCGGTTAATGTTTGCATAGTATACATTTTTCTATCCTTTTACTTTCAGCTTTTCTGTATCATATTTTAAATGTGGTTCTTTAGTATGTGGTTAGAGTGTTATGTTCTGTTTTTAATTTAACACTTTTCTTTTAAGGTTTTATTTATTGATTTTACAGAGCGGGGAGGTGGGTGGAGCAAGAAGTAGCAACTCAAACTTGCTTCACTTTAGTTGTTGATTGCTTGTTGCTTGTGTGTGCCCTGACTGGGCAAGCCCAGGGTTTTGAACTAGTGACCTCAGCATTCCAGGTCGTCTGTATACTGTGCCACCAAAGGCCAGGCTGTGGTTAGGACTTTTTAAAATTCAACCTGCTACCTGTTCTTTAGATGAGCATTTATTTTTTTATTTTTTATTTTTCTGAAGTTGGAAACGGAATGGCAGTCAGACAGACTCCCGCATGCGCCTGACTGAGATCCACCCAGCATGCCCACCAGGGGGCGATGTTCTGCCCGTCTGGGGCGCTGCTCTGTTGCATCCAGAGCCATTCTAGTGCCTGAGGCAGAGGCCACAGAGCCATCCTCAGCGCCCGGGCCAACTTTGCTCCAATGGAACCTTGGCTGCGGGAGGGGAAGAGAGAGACAGAGAGGAAGGAGAGGGGGAGGGGTGGAGAAGCAGATGGGCACTTCTCCTGTGTGCCCTGGCCGGGAATCGAACCCGGGACTCCTGCATGCCAGGCTGATGCTCTACCACTGAACCAACCAGCCAGGGCCTAGATGAGCATTTAGATTCTACATTTCGTAAGGGAACTTGGGCTTGGCTGTGCTGTCATCATTCACTTCCTATATCTTGTATACTCCACGATTTTTCTTTTTCTTTTTTTTTCTTTACAGGAAGAGAGAAGAGAGAGTCAGAGGGATAGACAGGGACAGACAGACAGGAATGGAGAGATATGAGAAGCATCAATCATCAGTTTTTCATTGCGACATCTTAGTTCATTGATTGCTTTCTCATATGTGCCTTGACTGCGGGCCTTCAGCAGACCGAGTAACCCCTTACTCGAGCCAGCGACTTTGGGTCCAAGCTGGTGAGCTTTTTGCTCAAAGCAGATGATCCTGCGCTCAAGCTGGCAACCTCCGGGTCTCGAACCTGGGTCCTCCGCATCCCAGTCCGATGCTATATCCACTGCGCCACTGCCTGGTCAGGCGATTTTTCTTATCTTTGCTGCCTTTTTTGGATTGGTTTTTGATTTTTTTTTTTTTTTTGAGAAAGAGAAAGGAGAGAGATGGGAAGTATCAACTCGTAGTTGTATCACTTTAGTTATTCATTGATTGCTTCCCATGTGGGCTTTGTTGGGGACAGTCCAGCTGAGCCAGTGACCCCTTGCTCAAGACAATAACCATGTGAACATGTTAGTAACGCTATGCTCAAGCCGGTGATCCTGCGCTCAAGGTGGTGACCTTAGGGTTTCGAACCTGGGACCTCAGCGCACCAAGTTGACACTCTATCCATTGTGCCACTACTGGTCAGGCTGGATGGATTAAAAAAATATTCTTGTTCTCACCCTGGCCAGATAGCTCGATTGGTTAGCGCATCATCCTGATAAGAAAAGGTTGGGGGTTCGATTCCCTGGTCAGGGCATGTTACAGGAATAGATCTATGTTTCTGTCTCTCTTTCTCTCTCTTTTTTTCCCTCCCTCCCTCCTTCCCTACCCTCTCCCTTCCTTCTTCTTTTTCTAAAATCAGTCAATACATTTTTTTAAAAAGATTTTATTTGAAAAAAAACTATTTCTTGTTTTATTTGGTTAGTAATTATATATTCTAATTATTTTAGGGGTAGACATAACTAAATGTATCCACGACAACAAACGTCTAAGATACTTGATCTTTCCTGGATAGTACAGGGGTCTTAACATTTTCAGCTTGTTTAGCCCCCCCACCCCCAACGCATAGGCTCTTGTTTCTGTGTTTTAACTCCCTCAGTTGATATTAGCCTGGCAGAGTGTTGGTGTGCTGGCTGGCTCTTCACACTTCTTGCTGTTCTTATCTATCTGTGGTCCTTAACTGCTTCTTTTTTCAAGTGAGAGGAGCGGAGATAGACGTCCGCATATGCCCCGACTGGTTTCCATCCGGCAATCCCCATCTGGGGCTGATGATCAGACCAACTGAGCTGTCTTCAGTGCCCCGGGCCAACACTTGAACCAGTCGAGCCACTGGCTGTGAGAGGGAAAGAGGGGGAGAGAAACAGTTGGGTCACTTCTCATGTGCGCCCTGACGGGAGATTGAACTCAGGATATCGCATACTGGGCCGACGTTCTATCCACTGAGCCAACCAGCCAGGGCCAGTCCTTATTTGGGATAATTTACCTTTTGCCTGAAGAACACCAGCATGGATCTGCTGGTGATGAATCTCAACTATTATTTGCCTGAAATGGACTTGCTTAACCCTCACTGTGGGAGGACTTTTTCATTAGGTACAGAATTCTAGGTTGGAAACTACTTCCTCTCAGTTCTCTGAATACGTCTTCCCAGCTGCTGCTTGGAAGAGAATCCTTTTCTTGGGCTCTGTGCAGGGCTCTTGGATCTGTGGCATGATGTCTTTTTTTATTTTTATTTTAATTCTTAAAATTTAAAAACAATTTTATTTATTGATTTTAGGGAGAGAGGAAGGGTGGGGGAGAGACAGGAACATTCCATCTGTTCCTGAATGTGCCCTGACCTGGGGATTGAACCTGCAACCTCTGTACCTTGGGATGGCGCTCCAACCAAACAAGCTATCTGGCCAGGGCTTTAATTTTGATTTTTAATTTATTGGGTTACCATGGTTTCAAGTGTCCTACTCAATACAATACCCTCGACACCCGCGTTGTGCCGCCCCCGTGCCCCATGCCAAGTTTCTTTCTACCCCATTTCCCCCCTTTGCCCTCCCCCACCTCCACCCCTCTTTTCCTCTGGCTATTGCTGTAATGTACCTGTGATTTTGGCTATTTCCTTCACCTTCTTTGTGCTGCGTGCTGCTCCGCCTGTTGCCCTGCAGCCTGGGGCTCCCTCTGTGAATGTCAGATATCTGCTAGTCCTCTGTCTGCCTTCTGTCTGTGCCTCTTGCTGGGTGCTGCCTTCTGTGTACCTCAGTTCGTAATTGTTTTTAGTTATATTTAATGGGCTGCTAAGTTTCTCCACTGAATTCTAGTTTGGGTTATTATAGTTTCTGGTCTTAGAATTTCCTTTTTTTTTTTCTTTTTGTATTTTTCTGAAGCTGGAAACGGGGAGAGACAGTCAGACAGACTCCCGCATGTGCCCAACCAGGATCCACCAGGCACGCCCACCAGGGGGCGAAGCTCTGCCCACCAGGGGGCGATGCTCTGCCCCTCCAGGGCGTCGCTCTGTTGTGACCAGAGTCACTCTAGCGCCTGGGGCAGAGGCCAAGGAGCCATCCCCAGCGCCCGGGCCATCTTTGCTCCAATGGAACCTCGGCTGCGGGAGGGGAAGAGAGAGACAGAGAGGAAGGAGAGGGGGAGGGGTGGAGAAGCAGATGGGCACTTCTCCTGTGTGCCCTGGCCAGGAATCGAACCCTGGACTTCCGCACGCCAAGCCGACGCTCTACCACTGAGCCAACCGGCCAGGGCCAAGAATTTCCATTTTTTTAAAATTAGTTTCTGATTTTATTGCCAACATTCTGAATCCTATCTTTTATCTCTGGATATACTAATTACCTCCTTTTGAAGTCTCCATCTGAAAACTGAGAGCTCTTGAGTCTGCCCCTCCGGGCTGCTGTTTCTCTTATTTCCAGCCCTGTTGTCTCATCTCTTGTGTTGAGTTGCTTTTGGTTGAAAATGACATCTTCTGTGAAAAGCAGGAAATGAAAGGCCTAGAACAACATCATCCACTTGCGCGCACTGCCTCCCCAGTCTTCCTCTTCCAGTCCCTCTGCTGTTCTTGCTTGACTGACTCCACCCAGCACCACCACCGCCCTGACTCAGCCCTCTCCTCCCAGGTGGATGAGGAGCTGCAGATCAAGGCCTACTATGCAGGCCATGTACTGGGGGCAGCCATGTTCCAGATCAGAGTGGGCTCGGAGTCTGTGGTCTACACGGTCAGTGGAAGTGTTCAGGGCACGGGAAGGCTATCTGGGCCGGGGGGGGGGGGCGGGGGAGGAGGCGCCTACCTTAATGCTGCTCTTCTGCAGGGCGATTACAACATGACCCCGGACCGGCACCTGGGGTGAGTCGGATGGTGTGTTGGTTTCATCTTGTGAAGTCCCCGTGGCCCAGGAGTGCATTGACCTTCAAGGGTGTACTAGGTGCCTGAGCACCGTCAGTGTTTCCCATGTGTCCCCGTGTAAGGCAGAGTCTCTTCTACTGTCTTCTTCCCTCGAGTGCTGCTCATAACATTCTGTGGCCTGGGCCTGTGCAGGGGAGGCTGCCAGCCAGCAGTCCTAGAAGGCCTTGGCTGTGAACAGGGCTGGGATCCAGTTTGTTGCTCCCAACATTGTGGCCATGTGGACTGTCCACCTCGGGCCTCACCCACTCTGTTCCAGAGCTGCCTGGATTGACAAGTGCCGCCCCAACCTGCTCATCACAGAATCCACGTATGCCACGACCATCCGTGACTCTAAGCGCTGTCGGGAACGAGACTTCCTCAAGAAGGTCCATGAGACGGTGGAGCGTGGTGGGAAGGTAGCCATTTCCATCAGGGACATTAGGCAGGGCTCTGGACTTTGTGGCCAGGGGCCAGGTGCTGTGATTCTGGGCTTGCTGAGCATTGGGAAGAGCTCCACAGTGACCTCTGTGGGGCACTGGTTTTCTCTCACGGCTCAGGTCCTATCACAGGACTGACCAGAGCATCTACCAGGGACCCCTGTGGAGGCAGGAGTCGGGGCAGAATGTGGCTGGGGCCTCCAGCTCTCAGGGATGGCTGGCCATGACCTCTCAGTGGATGTGGCCTCTGGCTATAAGAGCTGCCAGTAGGGCCCATCTTCATAGCAAGCTGCTTCCTGACAAGGTGGCCACAGGGAGCAACTGTCCACCCACTGTGCTCAGATGTTGGCTTGACCTGGGTGGGCAGTGTGGCCAACATCTGAGCCATGGCTTCCACCCATGCCAGTCTTGGCCCCTGCTCCATAGGTGCTGATCCCTGTGTTTGCACTGGGCCGTGCTCAGGAGCTGTGCATCCTGCTGGAGACCTTCTGGTAGGTGCTGCCACGATAGCAGCCGGGCTCCTGGCTGGAGGGGACAGTAGAGAGCAGGACACCCGATGGCTGTGGGGGTGCTGCCTTACTCAGGCCTGTTAGTGGTACACGGGCACCACCCTCTTGCACTGAGCCTCCATACACGTCAGCTCCAACACTTTATAGAAGGACACCTGGCTCAACCCAGGCTGCAGGTCTGGGGCTGACACAGCCAGTCCCACCCTGCATCTCCTCCTGGGTGGCCCCCTCACTGTCCACAGGGAGCGCATGAACCTGAAGGCCCCCATCTACTTCTCCACGGGCCTGACGGAGAAGGCCAACCACTACTACAAGCTCTTTATCACCTGGACCAATCAGAAGATCCGGAAGACCTTCGTTCAGAGAAACATGTTTGAGTTCAAGCACATCAAGGCCTTCGACCGAGCTTTTGCTGACAACCCGGGTCCAATGGTGAGGCCCTAGTCAGGATGGGTGGATGTGGCCATCTGTGTCTGCTATAGTCAAGGTTTGCCACCAGGCTGGAGCATGGGCTGGCACTGGGTGTCCACATGTGCATTCCTCCTACATGTCTGGTGCCTGCCAGGGATCCCTGCCTGTGGTCACCTGGGGGGTGGGCTGCACCCATGATTGGGGAGAGGCGAAGGTTGGGGGTGAGAGGGGCTATGGTGGGTGCAGCAGAAGGCTTTGAGGGTGGGGGAGGGACCAGGCTTGCTGTGGAGCCTGGTCCTTGGGCAGTCGTGGTGTGGGCTGCCCTGACTGTCCCTGTGGCCACCCCCCAGGTCGTGTTTGCTACACCGGGAATGCTGCATGCTGGCCAGTCCCTGCAGATATTCCGAAAGTGGGCAGGAAACGAGAAGAACATGGTGAGAGGTCTGGCCCCAGGACAGGGTTTGGATGGCCACTGAGGTTGAATAGTGGTGGGGGGCAGGGGCTCCCCTGGCTTGGGGATACTGCTGTCAGGAGGGGCTCAGTACCCTGGGACCTGGTGTCTGACCTAGGCAGCTCAGACTGCCACTTTGTCTGTACTGGTCAGGATTCCCCCTGTCCTGAGTAGAGGTCATGGTGGTCAGGCCTGGACAGACTTGAGCCCAAGACCTCTAAGGCCACCTGAATCTGCAGTGGGGCCAGCAAGGGGAAGGGGCTTCCACCCATGGTTCAGAAGAGCAGAAAAGTGGGGTGGGAGTGTCCAGAGAGGAAGTCCTGAGGTAAGAGGCCCTAAGGCAGGTGTGTGTAGTCCCTGACGGTGGACACCAGCTCTGTCCTTTTTTTCCCTGCAGGTCATCATGCCTGGCTACTGTGTTCAGGGCACTGTGGGCCACAAGATCCTCAGTGGACAGCGCAAGCTGGAGATGGAAGGGCGGCAGGTGGTGAGTGCCACCCTCCCCCAGCTCCTAGGGCTCCTCAGGTAGGTGGTGACGTCCTGTGCATTGTGCCACTGCAGCTAGAAGTGCGGATGCAGGTGGAGTACATGTCCTTCAGCGCCCACGCGGATGCCAAGGGCATCATGCAGCTGGTGGGCCAGGCAGAGCCCGAGAGTGTGCTGTTGGTGCACGGCGAGGCCAAGAAGATGGAGTTCCTGAAGCAGAAGATTGAGCAGGAGTTCCGTAGGCAGCCTGGGAAAGGGGTGGGGGGTGGGCTCGCCAGGGCAGGGGGATGTGGGCAGGGGCCACTCACAGAGTCAGCAAGGCAGAGCCAGCCAGCCCGCCCTACTGACTCTCTCTTTGCCCCTCATCCTAGGAGTCAGTTGCTACATGCCGGCCAATGGAGAGACGGTGACGCTGCCCACAAGCCCCAGCATCCCTGTGGGCATCTCACTGGGGCTACTGAAGAGGGAGATGGCACAGGGTACACAGGGCAGGCATGCTTGGGGCAGGGTGGGGCCAGGCAAGGGGGCCTGACCACTCTGATCCTTGTCCTTCTATCAAGGGCTGCTCTCTGACTCCAAAAAGCCCCGGCTCCTGCATGGCACCCTGATCATGAAGGACAGTGTGAGTGCGCAGGCAATCGTGGGGGTGGGGGTGGGTTACGGGGTTCCCACACTGCCTGACCTGCCTCTGCCCCTCAGAACTTCCGGCTGGTGTCCTCAGAGCAGGCCCTCAAGGAGCTGGGCCTGGCCGAGCACCAGCTGCGCTTCACCTGCCGTGTGCACCTGCACGATACACGGAAAGAGCAGGAGACAGCCATGCGTGTCTACAGCCACCTGAAGAGGTGAGTGCCAGCTGGCCTCTTCTGGCTCTGAGGGGCGGGGTGCAATTGGCCTGGAGGTGGGGGTCTCACCATGCCTCCCTGCAGCCTCCTCAAGGACCACTGTGTGCAGCACCTTCCTGATGGCTCTGTGACTGTGGAGTCCATCCTCATCCAGGCTGCCGCCCATTCAGAAGACCCAGGCACCAAGGTGCTGCTGGTCTCGTGGACCTACCAGGTATGTAGCAGGACCTAGGTCTTACACCTGGCAGTGGGTCAGGACAGGCGGGGCCATCCCATCATCCTGAGCTGCCTGGGTGGGGTGGGGTGGTGAGGAGGGGACAACAGCCCCTGGTATCCTGTTGTAGGATGAAGAGCTGGGGAGCTACCTCACATCCCTGCTCAAGAAGGGTCTGCCCCAGGCTCCCAGTGGAGGCAGCTGACCACCAGCAGGCCACACTCCTCTTTCCTCAATCAGAGGAACCTGGGCTTTGGCTCTAGGATGGTGTGTGTGTCCTGGTCTTCCTTCTATGGATGTGCAGCCCACACCTGGCCACAGACTTCATCTTTGGAGATAATACCAGTGTCACGCTTCTGCCTAAATAATCATTTTTGGTGGAAGAAATAAATAGCCCTTGAGGCCTCTTCACATTTTATTTCTACTTCTGGGCAACTTCAAGTAAAAATAGAAGGAAAGGCTGTTTGTGTTCCCGTCTTGATGCTCACACCTGGCTCTTGTGCCTACCGTGTGGCAGCCCACTTGAGGCAGAAGGGTACCCAGGGCAGTGGAGACTTGGGGAGGTAGTAGGCCTGTTGTAGCCCCAGGGAGCCGAGTGCTCGACAACATAGGGCATGTGGTATGCAGAGCTGGGCAGGGTCCAGTGGCCTGCCTTAGGGAGTGGAGCCAGGGCTGCCTTGACCTTGACTGGGGATCATCTGTGACTTCAGTGCTGTAGACCCTGCAGACCACATGAAACTGGAAGCTTTGGGGCTGCTGGAGGCAGGACTTGTGGACAGATCTTAGGTCAGCTTGGAGACAGGGAGTTCTCTGCAGGGGCTGGGAAGCCCCTGCTCAGTTCTAGGAGCCTCCCCTCTTAGAGGGAACTTGGGAACTTGTGGGCTATGGGCTGAGGGGTCTGTGGCCCTGAGAGAACTGGGCACCTCACTCAAGGCCACCTGCCTTTAGGTCACTGGTTTCCAGCTGGAAGTCTTCTGGCCAAAGTGGGGCCTCTCTGCCCCCGGGGCCCTGGCTTTATTGCTCAACACAGGCTGGACTCCCAGCTGCGAGAATGACAGATGAGGACTGACTGCACTGCCACCAAGGACCCAGCCTGGAGAGGGGGTCAATCAGTGGGGTACAAGCAGGGACCTTGGGCTACCACCTCTTACCGAGGCACGCATATAGCACTGACTTCAGGAACAAGCCTTGGGCTGGAGCCACACGGGTCTGATGCTTGCCCAAGGGGTCGCAGCTCTCCAGAATCATCTTCACCTGAGCAGGTGCCAAAGCCCCCAGCCCCACAGCCACCAGAATTGCTGTCATCCTCCGCACCTGCAAACCAAGGCCAAGATTGCCACTGTGGTCGGAGCTGCCCCCTCCCCAGGAGAACCCCAGAACAGAGCCCACCTGCCTGTACAGGAAGGATTGGCTCTCAAATTCCAGGTTCCAGAACCGCAACCTCCTGGGAACACAGGCACCCTGTGATGTCCGGGTCATAGGGGAGCCCCAGCCCAGTTTGGCCCCAGACAAGGGAAGTGGGCTGGGCTGGGCAGGGCAAGGGACCTGGAAAGACTGGTGCCCACCCTCTTTCACCTTAGGGGATTCCCCTGACCACCCTACCCCTAAGGGAAACCAGTAGGAGAGATTTAAAACCAGATAACTAGCACTTGTGAGAGGGAGGGACAGCAGACTTCTGGGAGCCTTGCTGTGGGGGCAGGGCCCTCAGAGGAGCTAAGGTCCTAGTATTATAGTCTCTGGGGCAGCTCACTTGCGAGAGCTGACTGTAAAGAAGTCCCTCTTCCCTTCAGTGCTGACCCAAACTAGGAAGATTCTAGAAGTCAGCAGCTGCCATGTGGCCGGAGACCCTTGGGGCAGTGCAGTTAGCAGTGGAACCAATCCCATCAGGCTGTGCTGGAACCACTGGCCTGGTGCTTCTTCCCCAGTGGGACCTTTTCAGCAGCTGGCAAGATCCATCCACTAGGCAGTGAGCTTTGGGCAAAGCTGGGAGTCCTCAAAGAAAGGCAGCATTCTGTTCTGTTCCCTAGCTTGGGGGGTGGGGCACAGCTGCAGGTTCCTGGGCACCCAGTGTGCTCTCAACAGGTGCCCAGGACATCCTGCTTCTGCACTGCCCTCACCAGGAAAGGTGCTGGAGTTAACTCCAGCCCCCACAGCCTCCATACCAGCATGCAGGCTGCCTCTCACCTGCCTTCCTCAGGGAGGATAAAGGGGCTGGCTGAATCAGGAGACACAGAGGCTCTGCGCAGTGTGCGCACTGAGCTAATGGATGGGCTGCCAGCCGACTGGAAGGCACTGAAGTCATGTGTCCCCAGGAGGTGTTGGGCAGCCTCCTGCATGGCAGCCAAGTCCAAGCCACTATAGGAAACCAGGTGAGAGTGATCAGGAGAAAGTGGCCAGCCAGGGGGGCCTGGTAAACCCACCCCCACCCCCAAGTCACCGTCACACAACCCCACACTCACTCTGCCCGCAGCGCCCAGCATCGGTTTCGTTCAAACACAGATAGCTGGTCAGGCCTGGGGCAGCCAGTGGCCAGGCGGTACAGGTATGTCCTGGATGTGGCGGAGTGGCGGGCATGGAAGTCACTGGGCACACGGAAGGCCTGCAGGACCCTGTGGGAGTAAAGTTAGGCACACTAGAGGAATGACTCCCAACCCCCACCCCCACTGCGCGCGCACACACACAAGTGATGCCTTGCTGTCAATCCTATTACTCCCAAAAAGTTCTGTCCAGACACACACTTCCTCCTGACCACCACCTCTACCCACAGTGGACAAGTGGGTTAGAGCAGAGACTGCACACCGGATAGCGGGGTGCCTCAGGTGGGTGTTGAGGGCCTCTGTCAGGACCTCAGGGGAGAAGGGCGGCTGGCCTGAGCGGCGCTGGACGTCCAAGTGCGCCGCGTTGCTCAGGGCGTGAACCCCAGCATCCGTTCGGCTGGAAATGATGAACTTGACCGGCAGGACCGATTTCAGCTTCTCTGCGGCCTCCTACGGAGACAAAGCCGCAGGCGGCGGGGCGGGCAGCTGCAGAGAGCAGACCCCATGCTTTCACAGGCGTGGGGCTCCCACAGGTCGCCCCCAGAAGTCGCCCTCCTCCGTCCTAGGCGACAGGCCGGTGGATCTCACCTCTAAGTAGTTCTGGACCCCGACAGCGCGCTGGGCGCCCCTGACAGCTGCGACTCCGCTGTGGGGAGAGGCGGGCGTAGGTCAGTGGAAGGAGGTCGTCCCGCCCGGGCCCCACCCTCTGCTGCAACTCAGCCATTCCTCGGCGTCGGGGCCAGAGACCAGACTTGCGGATCCTAAATATAGCTCCCGCCGTTGCCTCGCGCGCCAGCTGCCCTCAGAGATTAGCTCCGCGCGGCGCCGGGCTGCACGTGGGGGTCACGGGCACGGGGTGGGGGAAGGTCCGGGGTACGTACTTAAAGTCGGTGCCCACGTACTGGAAGTACACGAGGTAGCGCGCCCGCACCGAGCCCGCGGCCGGGACCGAGCCCATGGCCGTGCAGGACCGGACTGAGAGGTACTAAGAAGAGCGGGAGCTGCACGTGAACCCCGTGCGCGCTCATGCAGCCTGACTCGTCCTCCCGAACACGCTCCCGCGCCTGCGTCTTTGCGTTCGCCTGGCCCCGGCAGCTTTGCACACCCGCCCCACGGCCGCCAGGGGCGGGGGGAGGGGAAGCGGAGGCGGGGTCAGGCTTAGGGAGTGGGTGCAAAGTGCCGGCGCACTGCGGAGCGCGTGGGCCCGATACGGGCAGCGGCGTCCTGGGAGACGCTCTCACAACCACGTGCAGACCTGCATGCCCCCTCGTGCGTGCACTCATCCACCCACCTACCCACACAGCAACTCTCGCCCCATCCTCGTGGAGCTTGTCCTTCTGCCTCATTCCGGCCTAGCGGGTTTTGCAAACGCCCCTAGTTGCGCAACTACCGGATCGCTGGAGAGGGCGGTGCCCGGACCCTCCCAGCATCCGGCGGCCCGGCAGACAGCTCCCGACGCCCTACTGTTGCTGAACCCACCTACCTACCCGACCTGGAGTGGCCTCGGAACGAAGAGGGGCGGAATGTCGGGGCGTCCGCGCCGGAGCCGGGCGTGCCTGTGGCCTCAGGGAGGGGTGTTTGGCGACGCTCCCCGGCAGTGACAGCGGGCGGCGCCCGTGGGCGGCGGACTTTGGCGACGCTCCCCGGCGGTGACAGCGGGAGGCGCGCGCACGCTGCGGACTTTGGCGACGCTCCCCGGCGGTGACAGGCGGGGCGGAGCGGCGGCTCAGCGGCCTCGTTCCGGGGCGGGCGGGCGCCGAGCGCGGCGCGGGCGGGTGGACGAGCGGGCCGGGCTGGCCGAGGATGCTGCTCGGGGCGCCGTGGTCCTCGTGCCAGTGAGCGCCGCGCGCGGTCGCAGCCATGACGGTGGAGTTCGAGGAGTGCATCAAGGACTCGCCGCGTTTCAGGTGTGCACGCGGGGCGCGCCCTTTGTGGTCACTGGGGTCGCCGCCCCCTGGGGGACCCGGGGTGGACGCGGGATGGGCGCGGGGTGGGGGTGTCGGTGCCCGTTTTGTGCCGGGCGCTGAAGCCGATGACAGAAGCTGGAGGACCCCGCCTCGGACAAAGCCCGCAGCGCCCCAGGACGAAGGGACAGAACAAAAGATGCCCCTTGTGCTGGTCACCTCGCGCGGAGGGCGCGCGCGTGGAGGCGGGGCTGCCGCCGGCAAGCCACCTCTCCGTGGGAGTGTCCACTCCTGCTTTGTGTCTGCACCTTCGTGCTGGTCACCTGCAGAAGACTGAGACCCTCCCCGGCCCTGCATTGCTACTCTGACCAGGGTTGTCTGGGCACGTGGGGCGTATGTCTCTGGATTCTGCATTGGCCCATGTGCCCAGAGCAGTGCACGGGGGACAGTCAGCCGGAGCCACGTGTGGGGCCTGGGGCTGGCTGCTGGGCAGGGGGTGACCTCGTGACCTCGAAGCCTGGAATGGTGGGGGCTGGGATGAGCAGACTGGTTTGGAGGTTCTGGTGGGAGGTTTTGGGCTGTGGTCTGCTCTGGGTTTGTGTTTTTAGTGCTTTCTGGGAGTGCAGGTGTGTTCTCCTGTGTGCATTACACATTCACTATGTGTGCATATTTGCCAGGTGTACACATGGGAGCTATGTCCGTCTACACCCTGCCTGAGGTGGCAGACCCTGGATGTGAATGTGTAAATGAGCTGTATACTCTGTGCTGGCATGCTTGATACATGTGTGTAGACTAGTGATAGGTCCATGAACATGTGTCGCGTGTCACTTCTTGGTGTTTATCATGTTGGTATGAGTGTTGGTACTAAACACCCATGTTAGTTTGCTCATGCATATTCCAGCACTAGGACACACGTCTCTGCACGTGTGTGTGTGTGTGTGTGTACTGTGCCACTGCATGCATGCACATGGGATGGCACAGGAGCATATCTACCGTGTCTCTATGAATGTGTGCACTTGGTCATGTGTGGTGTGCGTGCTGGGTCTCTGGGGTTTGCCAGTAAGAGGGCCTATGTGTGCTTGCACCAGTGGGGCTAGGCATCAGTACTCTTACTCCTGGGCCCCTGGAGCCAGCTTCTTGCACAATCACCTCACAAGGGAGGCTATGGATAAGGGGTTTTGTCAGCCCAGAGGGTGGCCCAGGCCCTGGGCAGAGAGGTGGGGGATGACCATCTGTTTGCCCATCCTCTGTTGATGACTGATGAAGGGAGGGGGTGTGAGTAACCCCCACCTCTGCCCACTGTTCTCCAGGACCCAAGCTGTGGGGGGAGGTGCAGCCAGGGACTAGTCTGGGGGCTTGGACTTTGCTGAGGCATACTGGCCTTGTTCTGGCACCTCCTGCAGAGACTCATGCTCCTCCTTCCCTTGCATAGAAGGGTCCAGGTCCACCTTGCCTGGTCAGATGGGGGCATAGGCATCCCATTTACCTCCTGGTCTTCCTTCCTACACTAGCCTGTTCTGCTGGTGGCGCCTGCAGTGATTATGGTGGCTTTGCCATGCTCCCTCTGGTAGGGAGGAGTTGCCCTAGTGAAAGTGCCCAGCCTGACCTGGGGGAGGGGCTCAGTGAAGTCACTGGAACCCTGGGCCACAGAAGCCTTGCTCTAGGTTTCAGGGTTGGGTTGAGGTTTAATAAGGGTTTGAGGCCACCCTGAAGTCCCTCTGTCTGCTCAGCCTTAGGTGCAGCTGAAGATGAAACTTGGGCTTCCTGGAGGTTGGCCTAGGGTGGGGGTGGGGGGGCAGGCCAGGAGGATGTGGTCAGTGATGTGAGACCATGTGGCCCTAGCCCTGGGAAGGGGGACCCTGCCTGTACACTCTTGACCTGGAGAGAGCATGTGGCTCAGGGGTCCAGACTCTCCCAGACAGGCGTGGGGCCTCCTCCCACCCCTTGTTCTTGGTGCCCCCTCCCTTGGGTGGGGCTTCAGGCACTGAGTCATGGCTTTGGGGGGGACTGGCCTCTCCCTCAATCTCATCCTCCAAGCTGCTGAGGAAAGCCTGGAGGGAGGGCAGGAGAGGAGGCCTCTGGTCCTCAGGGGCTAGGGAAGGAGAGCTGGCACACTGTCTCCTGGTACAACCCCACCCATGCCTTGCTCCAAGCACCAGGTGCCCAGGCCCAAGGGTGGCAGCTCTCTGTACAGCTGTCCAGGATATTTGGGGTGGTTGGAGCACCAAGGCTGTGTCTCCCTCTGCGGCATCCTCTTCTGGGTGGGGTGCTCCTTCCTTGCCTTGGGATCCTCTGAGAGGGACAGGAGAGGCTACAGCAGAGGTCAGGGTCCCTGGGGTCCCTGACTGCAGCCTCCTGCAGTCAGCCTTACATATTTCAGGCCACACCACCGAGTGGTTCAGAGGGGCAGTCCTAGGTGGGGTGCAGGGCACCCCATTGGGGCCTGGGCCACCTCCAGTCCAAGCAGACAACCTTTCTGACCCTCTCTGCTCCAGAATAGAGTCCCCTGAGCCCCTCCAGAAGGGATGGGCGGTGCTCAGAAGGAGTCCTGCCAGGGGGGGGGACCTTACAAAATCCCTGGGTGCTCTTCCCCACCCCAGCTCCTAATGGAGATCATTCTGAGCTACACCCCAAGTGAGGTGACTAGGTCCTACCACCCAGGCCTGAGAAACCCTGGGATATGTCCCTCCCCCTGCCCCCTCCCCTTTGCCTGACTCCACCCAAGGCCTGTCCCTGGAGGCCTGCCTCCCGCCCCTGGTCTGAGCCCTATTCCCATTGTCCCTCATCCCCAGGAGGCCAGATGGGCCCAGCTCACCAGCTGAGGGGGTTGGGGGCACCGGGATCCTGGCCTGATTTTCCTATTTCCTGTTCTCGGAGCATGGGGTTGGGGGGGGGTGGTGTCACGTGCCTGATCCATCTGCCTCTGCCTTCCGGGGATTCTCCTGTCCACGGCTTCTCTGGTGATGTCATGTGTTAACTCTCCCCTCCCCGAGATAGCCCATTGTCAAGCTGCCCAGGGGAGTGGGCTCCTCCAAAGCCTACCCCTTTCTCCAAGCTTACAGTGCCATTCTGTGTTTTGAGGTTCGGAGACTTGGGGGTCTCATGGTGCCGAGGGAATGAGAGAGAGCGGCCGCCTCATGTTCTCGGCTCCAACTGAGACAAATTTGCCACCAGGGCCACCAGGCTTGGGGGGGGCAGTTCCAGGTGGAGTCTGGGATCAACCCTGGGTCTTGGCATTAGGCAAGAATAGCTGACTTGCCTTGTCTACACACACCTGCCCTGGGGTTCCAGCCCCTCCCTCTGTCCTCAGACTTGTCTGACCTCTATCCCGGGCCCCAGTAGCTTGACCCCAGATGGGGACATCACATCCAACTGGGCCTTTTCCTGCATGGGGTTGTGGTGGGCACTGGGCAGCTCTAGAGTCAGCTAGGCCTGGGTCCCTGTCCTGACTCCTCTTCCTGGGTGGCAGCGACCTCTCTCAACTTCCATTTTCTGGCCTGTCTGAGACCCGTGGGGCCATGTGGCTGTAGGTTGGCTGACAGGAGCAAGCAGCCACTGGCTCAGCAGCCCCCTTGGGGAGATGCACGTGAGGGTGAAGACCCAGTCTGCCAGGTGGTCAGGGAAGCGGGCTGTAGGCTGATCTCCAGCTGCTGTTCCCATTGCAGGGCAACTATCGATGAGGTGGAGACAGATGTGGTCGAGATCGAGGCCAAACTGGACAAGGTGAGGGGACCAAGGTGCACAGGGGTCCAGTGCTGCTCTCTGTCCCCCACGGCTAGCCACCTGTTTGTGTGCATGTGTGTGTGAGCACAGCTGTGTTGCACATGGGGCATGCAGCCTACGTGTTGTCCCAACCACCCCAGCTATGCCTACCATGACTGTCCTAGGTACATACACAGCACACACGTATGTCTGCCCTTGGGTCTCCCATTAGGTGGTGGTGGGCCTTCAGGTGTTCTCTCCAGTGTACCTTTAGGGCTGGAGACAGCTGCTGGTTGGCCAGGGTGACATGCCAACCCCAGCCCTAAGCTCCCTGCTCAGGCTTCCTTGTCCTGCTCCAACCTCCTGCTCTGTAGCCAAAGCCCAGGTGGCACCATGCTGTCCTGGTGCCCAGTGGGCTTGCGATGGAAGGCAGGCAGTGGAGGTCCTTTCCCAGCCTCAGGCTGCTTAGAGCAGTTGTATTCTGGGCACTACTGGGCCCTGATTGGCCTTCCTCTGGCCCAGCCTCTTGGCAGTGGTGGGGGCTGGTGAAGGCAGGTGCCTTGAGTGTCATTCCCTCCACCCTGTCCACAGCTGGTCAAGCTGTGCAGCGGCATGATCGAGGCTGGCAAGGCCTACGTCACAACCAACAGGCTCTTCGTGAGCGGTGTCCGAGACCTGTCTCAGCAATGCCAGGGTGACACCGTCATCTCGGTGAGGGGGGCAGCTGACCTCTGACCGTTAGTTAGGGGTGGGCATGGGCAGGCAACCCCTCGAGGGTGCCCAGGCCTGGGAGCAGGTGGGCATCTGTGCTGGGTGGCAGGGATGGTTCTATAGGCTTTGGCTGGGGAGGTGCTGGCCACTCGGGGGCATGGCTGTTCCACCTGAGTGAAGGGTCTCCTCATCCTGCCCCTCCAGGAATGTCTGCAGAGGTTTGGAGACAGCCTGCAGGAGATGGTCAACTACCACATGGTAAGTGCTGCCAGGGTGGGGGTGATGTGTGTGAGGGTCTGTCCAAGGGCCCATCAGGAAGTTGAGCTGGCTGGCGGGGTCATCTTTGGGAGAGGCCACATTTTGGGTCTTCTAGTCTGTGCGGTGAGGGATGTCATGAGGCTCTCTGCTGTGTCCCAGGTGAGGGCCAGACAGTGGGGAGGGTGAGGGAGGCACTGGGGACAGTGGGGTCTCAGGGAGGGAGAGGTCTTGGAGGTTCATCCAGGGTCCCCTAACCACACAGGGGTATCCAGCCCTTGTAGCAGAAGCATCTCCCAGGCTGACCCTATGGCCCCTGGACGAGTCCAACTTCACTGCTACCCGGGCTGGAGCTGGGTGACCTCGAGCCCTCAGGGCCCCCAGCACAGATATATGGAAAAGGGCTTGAGGCACACGTGGGTGGTTGTACAGTGGCCTGGGAACTAGAGCCCCAGACTAAACAAGGGGCCCCACCCCCGTAGGGGAAGTTCAGAAATAAACCATCTCAGAACAGCTTGTCCTGCCATGTCTATCTGTCTGTCTGCTTCCTGAGAGAGTCCCTCATGTGGGAGGCTCTGATTTTGGGTCCCATAAGTGCTGTGGGGAGCCCTCCAGCTCCTGACAACCACCTACTCTGCTCATTAGGCCAGGTCCTTTGGGAGCTCCGGCTCCAACCCAATCCTTCCTATTGCAGGGCTGGTCATCCTCAATGTGGCCTCCCAGGGACAGGAGGCTGTGGGTATCACCAGGTGCTCTGTGTGGGCCTCTCCCATTGGGCCAGTGTGGGGTGGGGCCATGGGAAGGGCCCATCAGGGATAGCTTTGGCCTCTAGTCTGGCCTAGAATCAGGAGGAGAGATGGGCAGGTGGCCACAGCTGCCGCCTCTCGGCACCAACCCACGCCTAGGCGGCCACATCCACTCCCCTGGGCCCTGTGAGGCTGGCTTTGTGGGGATGACAAGTGGAGGTCCAGGCTGGCTGGCTGGGGCTTCCCCTGGTTCTCACCTGGGAGGGACAGGGGCCTGGCCCCTGGGGTCATATGGAGACTGAACTCTCACCCCCCCACACACTGTCTCTTGGTCCCCAGATCCTGTTTGACCAGGCCCAGAGGTCCGTGCGGCAACAGCTCCACAACTTTATTAAAGAGTGAGTGGCTCAATGCCCCCAGACCTGAAGGGAGGCCTGGCCTTTCCTAGCCTGGGACAGATCAGTGGTGATCTCTTGGCTGGAGTCAGGGAGCAGACAGACGCAGCTGTGCTTGACCTGGGAGGATCCTGGAGCTTGCTTCTGAGGGGCCTTGGCCCGAGGCCTCAGGGCTCTGGGTCAGGGCGCTCAGCCAGAGCAAAGTGTTGGAAGGGCAGACAGGGCTGGAGGGTAGGATGAGGGCCTCAGGCGACAGGTGAGGGCATGACCATGGAAAGAATCAGGGTGGTGGTGGGAAGAGGTGAGGGCTGGGTGGGGTCTGAGCTCAGCACCTGTGTGTGCAGTTGGGGTACCTATGGGACCCCCGAATGATGTCATGTTGAAGCTGGGTATATGATCCTGGAGTCTGGGTTGAAGTTGGGGGTCATCCTAGGCTGGACCTGGGAGTGAGGTGGTGAAGGGCCAGGGTGGGCCCTAGATCAGGAAAAAGGGGCCTGGAGGTGGAGAGGAAGGGGAAGGGGACACCTAGTGCAATGGCTGCAGGGGGTTAAGGCTGCAGTGTGGTGTGGGCAGGGAGGTGAGGAAGGGAGGCAGGCCCTTCCCAGGAGCCATGAGTGTGGCTGGGAGCATTGCAAGGGAGTTTCATGACGGTGGAGTCTCTACATTCGCCCCTCCTGGAAGCCCCTGACCTCACACTCCTGCCTCCAGGGATGTGCGGAAGTTCAAAGAGACCAAGAAGCAGTTTGACAAAGTACGGGAGGACCTGGAGCTGTCCCTGGTGAGGAACGCCCAGGCCCCAAGGCACCGGCCCCATGAGGTGGAGGAGGCTACAAGTGCCCTGACCCTAACCCGCAAGTGCTTCCGCCACCTGGCACTAGACTATGTGCTCCAGGTCAGTGCAGGGCATAGAAGGGTTGGGTCCTAGGGTGAGGGGGGGGGAGGTGTCTCTGTGTTCCTGTGGATAGACAGAGCTGCCATCCACAGAGGCTTCTCTATCTTGAGAAAGCTTTCAATATCATATCTCGGGAAGGAACATGGTGGGGGGCTGGCAAAGGTCCAGAGGTGGGGATGGGCTGGGAAAAGCCAGGGACTGCAGGCTGAAGGGGTGGAGGCCTGGGAGACCTCACTGAGGGTGGGCTTAGAGGGCCTTGAGCAGAAGTGAGAATTTCTGGCTTTGACTCTGGAACAGATCCATTGTTGACATGGGAAGGAATATAGGCAGTAGGAAGATAGGGCTGGTGCTAGTGCAGGGATATGAAGATGAGCTGGGGATCTCAGGGAACCACAAGCAGCCAGAGTGGACTTTGTGTAGCAAGGTGCAGGCCATGGCTATCTCAGCCCTGACACCCTTCCCCTATTCGTTTCTCCCCTGGCAGATCAATGTCCTTCAGGCCAAGAAGAAGTTTGAGATTTTGGATTCTGTGAGTGCCCGGTGAGGGGCAGGTGGGGGGGGGGCAGCTGCCCTTGAATACAGGCATGTGCAGCAAGTGTGCCAGGTGTGGGTGGCCTCACCAGTGCCTCCTACCTGCAGATGCTGTCCTTCATGCACGCCCAGTACAGCTTCTTCCAGCAAGGCTACAGCCTGCTGCACCAGCTAGACCCCTACATGAAGAAGCTGGCAGCCGAGGTGAGCCTGTGGGGAGGGGGGAACCCCAGTCCAGGTCTCAGGCTCCTTTCCCTCCTGACACCTGTCCCCACAGCTGGACCAGCTGGTGATTGACTCAGCAGTGGAGAAGCGGGAGATGGAGCACAGACATGCTGCCATCCAGCAACGGGTGAGGCCCCAACCCCCCTGCACATGATAGGAGGACCCCAAGAGGCCACCACCTCCATCCCTCTCCATACCGCTGACCTGGGAGGTCCACTGGCACATATACACTCTCTGACCCTTCCCTCAGACCTACCCTCTCTTCTGGGGTCCCCATCTTTAGGGGCCTCAACAGCAGGAGGATTTGGGCAGCCCTCTGGCCACTTAGAGGCCAGGGTAAGGATGGGTAGATGGCCAGCTTCCTCAGCGCACAAATGCTGGGGCCTTCCTTCAAGGTCAATGGTAGCTTTTGGGTCCTCAGTCGATGGCTCCTCCTGGAGCTTCTTTGGTCACTTGCCAGACAGTCGCCCCCACACTGCCCAGGACAGGGGGAGCTGCAGGGGAACCTGCCATTTAAGAGTCATGGAGAACTTGGGCCCTGGCCGGTTGGCTCAGCGGTAGAGCGTCAGCCTGGTGTGCGGGGGACCCGGGTTCGATTCCCGGCCAGGGCACATAGGAGAAGCGCCCATTTGCTTCTCCACCCCCCACCCCCTCCTTCCTCTCTGTCTCTCTCTTCCCCTCCCGCAGCCAAGGCTCCATTGGAGCAAAGATGGCCCGGGCGCTGGGGTGGCTCCTTGGCCTCTGCCCCAGGCGCTAGAGTGGCTCTGGTCGCCGCAGAGCGACCCCCGGAGGGGCAGAGCATCGCCCCCTGGTGGGCAGAGCGTCACCCCTGGTGGGCATGCCGGGTGGATCCCGGTCGGGCGCATGCGGGAGTCTGTCTGACTGTCTCTCCCCGTTTCCAGCTTCAGAAGAAAAAAAAAAAAAAAAAAGAGTCATGGAGAACTTGGACAGGTGGGGGGCTGGGGGTGGAGCTGTCACTCACGGGCATTCTCTTCTTCCTCTCATCCACCCCTCCTGCTCTGCCACAGACGCTGCTGCAGGTGAGTGGGTGTCCACCCTAGGGAGAGGGAATAAAGGGGGGACCAGATAGGCGGGGCCTCTGCCCTCCCCCCCCCCCGGCACTTCAGCACCAAGGACACCTCCCACGGGCCTCAGAGCTCCCCAGGCACCTGTGGGCGCTTCGCTGTAAGCGGTGGCTGGCACCAGCAAGGACTCGAGCTGAGGCGGGATGCATCCCCCTTCCCCCCCCATGGGAGCGGCAGCAGCTGTCCCTTCCTGCCCCCCGCTTAGCCAGGGAAGCAGGTGGCTGGGCCTCCTCTCCCACTGCTGGACACACAGGACAAGACTCAGTGTCTCCCAGCCTGGTGAATGGCGCTCTGTCAGGAGGGGAGCGGGCCCAGCTGGCGACATGAATGGGGGACCCGGGATGGGGGAGGCAGCTTCCTTCCTGATCCCAGAGCCTGCTGTTCCTACAAGGCTAGGGTGCGGGGTGTGAGGGCCTGGGCTCTGGGGCCCCAGCCGTGATGTGAGGCTACTGCCCCCAGGGGCTTTTGGGCAGGGGCCTTGCTTCAGTTCAGGGTGAGCATTCACTGGGAACCCGGCTCTGACTGCCCCCCCAGGACTTCTCCTATGATGAGCCCAAAGCAGAGTTCGATGTAGATGCGCCCAGCGGTGTGGTGATGGAGGGCTACCTCTTCAAAAGGGCCAGCAATGCCTTTAAGACATGGAACCGGTGAGAGAGCCTTCCTGGGGGCCGGGGCAGTGGGGTCATAAGGCTGGCCCTGCCTGACCCCTCCTGGCCCATTCACCTGCCCAGGCGCTGGTTCTCCATCCAGAACAGCCAGCTAGTCTACCAGAAGAGGCTGAAGGTATGCACAGGGCCCCTCTCCACCGGGGTGCTCAGGTGGGCTGAGAACAGTGACGGGCATCACAGCCTGAGTGGTCAGGCGGACAGAGAGCCCTTGGGTCTCAGACAGTCTGTGTCTGTAAGGCAGAGCGATCAGTGGGTGGTCAGGGCTGCGTGTTGAGTGGGAGGGGCCACCGTGTGCTGCCCACAGGATGTGCTGACGGTGGTGGTGGACGACCTCCGCCTGTGCTCCGTAAAGCCATGCGAGGACATCGAGCGGAGGTTCTGCTTTGAGGTCGTGTCACCCACCAAGTGAGGAGCCCCAGCCTGGCAGGGTTGGGGAGGGGGCCCCTGCCTGCCTGGCCTGACGACCCCTCCCCCCCAGGAGCTGCATGCTGCAGGCTGATTCTGAGAAGTTGCGGCAGGCCTGGGTCCAAGCCGTGCAAGCAAGCATCGCCTCCGCCTACCGGGAGAGCCCGGACAGCTGCTACAGCGAGGTGTGGCCCGGCCAGCACCCTGCACATGTGTGCACACAGCCCCTGCAGGTCGCATGCAAGTGTGTATGGGCAGTGCAAGTGTGCATGTACATGTGTGTGCATTGTGGGTATGTGTGAGTGTGCCTGCACACATGTAAGCATGGGCTTTGGTTGGGGGTCCTAGCCTGAGCTGGCACTTCTGGCTGGGGGGGGGAGTGGGGGTGGGGCCCTGCTGGGGAAACTGAGACTGCAGCTCCTGAAGGGCTGAACGGCCCCTCACACCGTCCCCAGAGGCTGGACCGCACGGCGTCCCCATCCACAAGCAGCATCGACTCTGCCACAGACTCCCGGGAGCGCGGTGTCAAGGGCGAGAGTGTGCTTCAGCGCATGCAGGGTGTGTCCGGCAATAGCCAGTGTGGTGACTGCGGCCAGCCCGACCCTCGCTGGGCCAGCATCAACCTGGGTGTGCTGCTGTGCATCGAGTGCTCAGGCATCCACAGGTAGGCCCACCAGGTGGGTGGGCAGGGGCGCTAGTCCGAGCCACCTCTGACTCACCCCTGCCTCCCCACCACCTAGGAGCCTGGGTGTCCACTGCTCCAAGGTGCGGTCCCTGACTCTGGACTCGTGGGAGCCGGAGCTGCTAAAGGTATGTGTGGGACCATCGCAGGCTGACAGCCCCTGGTGGAGGTGTGGGGAGGGCTGGGTCTGTAAGCTGAGGGTGTCTGTGAGCTGGCCTGAGGCCTGCACCCCCTGTCTCCTGCCAGCTGATGTGTGAGCTTGGAAACAGCACCATGAACCAGATCTACGAGGCCCAGTGTGAGGGGCCAGGCAGCAGGAAGCCCACGGCCAGCAGCCCCAGGTGAGGTGGGTGCAGCAGGGATGGGGCAGCGAGCCCCAGCCTTGAATGTGGCCTCATGTCTACCCTGGTCCAGGCAGGACAAGGAGGCCTGGATCAAGGACAAGTACGTAGAAAAGAAGTTCCTCCGGAAGCCGCCCTCCACATCAGCCCGGGAGGCCCCACGGCGCTGGCGGGCCCTTAAGTGCCCAGGCCACCACAACTCCCCCCGTGTCCCCACCGCCCGCCGCAAGGTCCGGATGGAGCCTGTCCTGCCCTCCGTGGCTGCTCTGTCCTCAGGTGGGAGGGCTGTCAGCTCACTTGGACGGTGGGTGGGAGAGGGCTCTAGCCGGGGTGAGCCACTAAGCCCAGACCCCAGGGAGGTCGGGGCAGGGCAGGGCAGGAGACAGGGCTCACAGGGGCACACAGCATGACGGCCTTGGGTCTCCCACTCCTGTGCAGGTGCTGTGGAGCGCAGGTTCCGCCGGGATTCCCTCTTCTGCCCTGATGAGCTGGACTCCCTCTTCTCCTATTTTGATGCAGGGGCTGCTGCGGCTGGTCCACGCAGTAAGTGCTGCAAGCTCCCCAGCCCCTGCTGCCTACCCCTCAGCCCAGCCAGGGCAGCAGGGCAGGACCAGGCATGACTCACCAATAGGGTGGATCACTGTGGCCACTCACTTGGGGACTGGCAGGACAGGTGTTACTTGCAGAAGCGACAAGGTTAGGAGGTGGTACCATAGAGGCTGGTCTTGGAGTGGGGAAGACGGGGTCAAGCAGAGCTAAGACTGGGATTATACCTTGAGGGGCTGGGGATAACTTGAGCACTGACTTGAAAGCTGGGGCCATGACCCTTGAGTGATATGTGTGAGTGTGCATGTGCTGTGTGCACACAAGAGGGATGTGTGGGTCAGAGTACACACAGGTGTCCAGATGGGTGAGTGTATGCGCACCGGTGTGCTGGGGGTCCAGAAAGCTCGTTGCACAATGATGCACATTTTTCTTGCTTCTGTTGGAGTTGGGGACAACTGCTACATGTCGAGCCCTCCCTGAAGGCTGCCTGCTAATGGTTGGTCAGCACCCACCAGTCTGGGCAGTGTGGGCAGAAGGCGTGGCCCTCACTAAGAAAGAAAGCGCAGGGCTGATGGGGTGACAGGGAGTGACCATGGGCAGCAGAGGGCGCTGCCTCACCATCCTGAGCCCAGTGCTCTTCTGCAAGGGTTGCCCCTAGGGTGAGCTGGACTGACAGCTTGCTCAGTGCTGCCTGGGGCCCATCTCCAGGGCTTGGCCAAGACTCCATCACTGGACAGTGACCTCCCGGCATGCACTGGCCACAAACAGGGCTAAACACCCGCAGCCTGCACATGCTCACCCGTCCTGCTGGGACTGACCTGCCTGAGGGTGGGTGTCCATGTGCAGCTGCCCATTATTTGTTTTCTCCCCTTTCCTCTTATCCTGGGCCATGCTCCCCCGTGTTCCCTAGAGGGAGCTGGTCCTGCCCCTGGGGGCATCCCCTGGAGGATGGTTGGGGTTTGGGGGAGGAGTCAGGGATGCTCAGTACCCCGTCTGCCCACGGACCCCGCAGGTCTGAGCAGCGACAGTGGCTTAGGTGGTAGCTCCGACGGCAGCTCGGATGTTCTGGCCTTTGGTGCAGGTTCCATGGTGGACAGCGTCACTGAGGAAGGTGGGTGCACACCTCCCCACCTCTCTGCTGCAGTCCCTCCCCAGCTCTTCCTCCCCTCTGCAGTAGGCTAGATCACTGTCCCTGACTACCCCCCCCCCCGCCATCCTCGCAGAGGGTGCAGAGTCTGAAGAGTCCAGTGGCGAGGCAGATGGAGAGGCAGAGGCCTGGGGCCTGGCGGACGTGCGGGAGCTGCACCCTGGTCTGCTGGCACACCGTGCAGCACGTACCCGCGACCTTCCTGCACTGGCTGCCGCGCTGGCCCACGGGGCCGAGGTCAACTGGGCAGACACAGAGGACGAGGGCAAGACGCCATTGGTGCAGGCCGTGCTAGGGGTGAGCAGGCCTGGGGCCGGGGGCCGGACACAGGTGCATGCTGACACATTGGCATCTTCAGGCCTGCCGCTTCAGGGGCTTGTACACAGGGCCCTCCAAGGGGCCATCTCCTGGGTTCAGTCTGACCTGCCCCCTGGCTCCCCAGGGCTCCTTGATCATCTGCGAGTACCTCCTGCAAAATGGAGCGGATGTGAACCAAAGAGACAGCCGAGGCCGGGCGCCCCTGCACCATGCCACGCTCCTGGGCCACACTGGGTGAGTCACAGGTGCCCTTCCTGCTTGCCTTTGGGCTGTGTCCCCTGCGTGCGGCGCCCCAACTCGGCTCCTCTGCCCCTCAGCCAGGTGTGCTTGTTCTTGAAGCGGGGTGCCGACCAGCACTCTTTGGATCAGGAGCAGCAGGACCCGCTGAGCATCGCGATACAGGAGGCTAATGCCGATATTGTCACACTGTGAGTGTCAGGCAGCTTGGGGGTGCTGGAGCGGAGGGCGGGGCGCCATGGGGGGTGGGGTGCTGTGGCACCTGGGTGGCACCCTCATGCTGGGCTTCCATCAGGCTACGTCTGGCGCGCATGGCTGAGGAGATGCGGGAAGCTGAGGCGCCCCCAGGCCAGCCAGGCCCCCTGGCCAGCAGCAGCCCCACGGAGCTCCAGTACCGCAGGTGCATCCAGGAGTTCATCAGCCTCCACCTGGAGGAGAGCTAGGGCGGGCAGACTGGGAAGCAGCCAAGCCCTGCTGCCTGGCCCATTTCCTGAGAGTTCTGGTGCCTGGGCACTCCTGGGGCCCCAGCAGCCTGCTCTGCCCTCCTCAGCGCTGCCTGGAGCCCCAGATCAGGGGGAGGGACCCCCGCACTGAGTCTTCTGAAAGCCCTACATTTCCCTAGAGGTGCTGCGTCATCTGGTGCCCCTCAACCTGTGTGGGACCCTATGTCTTCAGGTGACTCCTTCCTCTGGGGCTTGGGTTGCTCATGTCACAAACCACTCTGAAGGCTCTTGCCACCTCATGTCCCCCTGTCCTCGGGGCCTGTGCCACCTCATGTCCCTCTGTCCCCAGGAACTATGTCACCTTATGTCCCTTTGTCCAGGGGCCCATGTCACCTCTGTCCCTCAGCCCCAGGGGCCTGTGTCACCTCTGTCCCTCTGTCCCAGGGGCCTATTTCACCGTGTGCCCCAACTTTTATTGCTCCAGACACTGACCTGCTAGTTGGGTCCCTCCTACACACCCCAGAGCCCCTCCACTATGCCCTGAGGCTGGTGGCTGGCCACCAGCCCCTAAGAGGGCAGAAGGGGCAGCCCATCCAGGGAATCAACCCGTGTACCTCACTTAGTGACCCCAGTGTCCAGGCTGGGCTTCTCGGGTGCTGGGGCAGATCTGGCATGGAGCCTCAGCCCTGGCTGGACGCAGGCGTCCCGAGGCCACGTGGCTGGCCACGCAGGCCCCATACCGTGTGGCCCTAGACTGGTCCCTGCCTCCTCCAGAAGTACTTGGCCCAGAGCAGGTGCATAAAAGACTTTGGCACTTTGCACCCTTGCATCCGATGTTTTGTCATGGACTGAGTGGATTTTCTACAGCCACCTACTTCTCACTTTGTCTTGCCTCTTTTCTCTGTTGACTCTGGAGGACCGCCTGGACCCCAGCTCTGTCTGCGGCTGGGGGGATGCCCCTGCAGCTCTGTCCTGCACTTGCCAGCTCACTGCTTGGGCTGGTCCCTCGGATGGGTCCAGAGGTCCCTCAACTCACTACCCAGGGCCCACAATGCCTTCTGCATTCCCTGTTTCCAGAGCCCTGGGGCAGCCGCTGGGTCTCTCCCCAACCTGGGTCATTGGTCAGGCCATGGCCAGTTGGCTGGTCACTATGCAAAGACTGCCCAAGGAGGCTCCATGGGTGGCAAGGTGGGCACTGACCAGGCCCCTCAAATCCTTCACTTGCTGGCTGTGACCCCTAAAGAACAGAATTAACTCCTTTTTCCCTTCCTGCTTGAGCTCTGCCCCCACCTCCCACCCCACTGCCTGTCAAGGCCTCATGCCTGGGTCTCAGGCTGGAGGGACTGCCCACTCCAGATCACTCAGTAATAAACTGCCGCTTGCACCACTGCCTGTCATTGGCTCACCCGCCTCACTCCACTGTCTTAGCTGGGGAGGGGGTGTATCTGGGTCCCCTGCCTTTCCTGGGGAGCGGCCCTGAGTAGGGTTGCACCGGGGCCTCAAAAGGTTATAGTAAGCCAGAACCAGGGGTCTGATGTAGGGCCTGGGGCTTCTTTGATGAAAACTGACCCCTGATACCTCAGCCCCCATTCCTTGGACCCTCTGCCCTTCTCTCACCTGGACTGTGGTTCCTAGTGGGAGTCAAGGTAGATACCAACTGGCAAGGATACCTGGGCCTGGTCTTGACTCCTGGGCAAGGTGGCCCCATGCCCAGTGTCCTGTCCCCCAACCTCCAAAGTGTCTGTGGCTCTAAAGAATGTGGAGGTGACAGCCCTGGCCGGTTGGCTCAGCGGTAGAGCGTCGGCCTAGCGTGCGGAGGACCCGGGTTCGATTCCCGGCCAGGGCACACAGGAGAAGCGCCCACTTGCTTCTCCACCCCTCCGCCGCGCTTTCCTCTCTGTCTCTCTCTTCCCCTCCCGCAGCCAAGGCTCCATTGGAGCAAAGATGGCCCGGGCGCTGGGGATGGCTCTGTGGCCTCTGCCTCAGGCGCTAGAGTGGCTCTGGTCGCAACATGGCGACACCCAGGATGGGCAGAGCATCGCCCCCTGGTGGGCAGAGCGTAGCCCCTGGTGGTGGATCCTGGTCGGGCGCATGCGGGAGTCTGACTGTCTCTCCCTGTTTCCAGCTTCAGAAAAATGAAAAAAAAAAAAAAAAAAAAAAAAAAAAGAATGTGGAGGTACAACCTGAGGTTTTCAGCTCACTCCTGTTTGGGGACGCACATAAATGTTCTAACCACCAGGTGGAATTGTCAGTTTTATTACAAAGCAGCCTAAAGTTTACCAAGTGCCTGGGCCTGGCCCTCCCTTTCCTCTCCCACATGCCCTGAGCTGATACCTGCACACACCTACACACAGGTATAGGTAGATGTGTTGACAGAGGTAAACATGATACCAAACACAGACATGCTCCTGTGTGGAGGCACCCCCCACACATGCACATGCACATGCACATGCACATGCACACGCATGCACAGATGTGTACTGGTTCCTGTGCATACACACCCGCATGCACAGATGCTCATTCATGCCTGGAAAATGGAAATCCAGAGTGGTGGGGACACCCCTCCCTGCCCCCAGGCTCCTTGAGAACTGTGAGGCCACCACTCAGCAGGAAGGCTGTACCAATGAGGCCCTCATGTGCTGGGCACTCTAGTGCCTGCCTGCCAGCCTTTGGGCTCTGGTGCTGCTGATCCCTGGGCTGTAGGCTTTGCTTGGTTGGCCAGGGAGGCCCTGTGGTGTGGGTCTGACCCACTCTGGGCAGCTTAGAGGGCCCACTACTGGTCACAGCCCCCAGGATCAGACAAAGTTCAGATTAGTTCAAGTGTTGGGAGTCTTGGGGGACCCACACAAGACCTAACTTTTCATCTGAGACTCTGGGTCCAGAGCCCTGGGAAACATTGCCAGCTGGGCTCCTGGGCGTTTGACATCATGCCTGCAGTCACTGGGCAGCTGGTTAGCCTCTGGCTTGGTGTGGGCTGCCCCTGGATGGGACATCTGCATGCAGTGGAGCCAGCGGCAGCCCAGCAGCAGGGTGAGGGCTATGGCATCAAGCAGCAGCTCCAGCAGCTCCAGAACGGAGAGAACAGATGAGCCGAACCACAGGCTCCAGAGGCTGCCCATGGCTGACAGCAGCTGCGGCACCTGTTGGCATCAGTGAACAGTGAGTACAGGAGCCTCATGTACTTGCGCACGTCAGTGTACAGAGCTATGCTGGAACGGCACCCCTCTGTGCCTGACCAGATGCTGCCCCTGCCCCCAGCCCTTGGTCCCTGGCCCGCTCACAGAGTAGACAGGGGTCTCGTCCACTGTGCGGTAGTTGAGCTCTTGGTAGAATATGTTCACCTTGGCCACATTGCTCCTAGGGTGGGGCAGAGATGGGAAGGTTTGGGCCCTGGACCTGCATGCTCAGGCCCTGAAGGGTGAGGTTGGCAGGAGGAGGGGCCAGGACACAACCTCTGAAGGAGGAGGAGGAGTACACCCACCTGGGGTGCAGGCTCTGGCTAGGGCTCCAGTGACTCTGCTTGCCCAGTACGGTCAGGATCCAGTCCTGCACATAGAAGGCTCCTTGTGGCCGCTGCTCCTCCCAGCCTTCGAGGCACTGAAGGCCCGTGCAAGGGCAGGGACCACAGGGGCAGAGGCTAGTCTAGGGTCGGCACTGTGGAACCCATGAGGCTGGTCTGCTTGTCTATCTCTCACCCCACCCCTTCAGGGACTCACCTCTGACTTGGAGGAAGGCCACCTGGAGGTCCCAGCAGAGAGCTTGTATGAAGACTCCCTAGGAGAGACAGATCCCTTTAACACCTCTACTGTGGTGCCCAGGGTTATGACCCCCGATTCCAGGATTCCCCACTTACCTGCAGGGCCTGGGGCAGCGTGAGAAGCAGGGAAGCTTGTGGGTCTCCAGTTGTCTGTAGAGGCGGTAGAAGCAGTGGCCTGGGGAGGGGGATTGCCACAGGTGAACTCTTTAGGAGAGACCCAGTGGTGGCGGGGAAGTTTGCATGTTGACAGGCGTGCCTGAGTAGGATAGGGCCCCAGCGGCCCCGCGCAGGTGGGCGGGGCGGGGCTGTGGGCGGGGCTCACCCCAGGCCCGGTGCCGCGCCGAGCTGCAGTACTCAGCCCCCGCCGGCAGGGGGTAGAAGTAGTAGCCGCAGGAGCAGGTGTTCACCATCAGCTGCTGGAAGCAGGAGACCAGGCAGGCCTGCGGGAACAGCAGGGGACTGGAAGGGGGTTCCCGGGAACAGCTATCCCTCCCCTAGGGCCTGCCTACCTGCCGGCCCGGTTCAATGTCCTCTCAACGGCCCACCTGTCCTCCCCCGGCCTTCTGCATTTTCCGACTCCCCACCCTATCCCGGGCCGCCCCAGCCCCCCCCCCTGCCGTCTCCCCCGCTCCCCCTTCCCCCGGCCACTGCCCCAGACTCACCTGCATGGTGTATGAGGCGTTGTACAGTAGCTGTACGTCCAGGCCCTCTGCGCCGTCAGTGCAGCGGCTGTAGGGGCTCCCAAGCCGGTGCACCTCGTCCTGCGGGGAGGAGGCCCCTTCAGTTCTACAAGACCAACCTGGCCCTCAGGCACCAGAGCTGGGCAGGGAGGTCCAGAGTGAGGGTTGGGGCCCCTCCTCTGCCCGCCCCTGGGGGCCATCACACCTCTCGGATACCGATGGTGGTCTCAGTCCCTGGCCGGATGCTGAAGCCAGGGTGCTCCAAGAAAGGTATGTGGTCACGCTTGTGAACCATGACCTTGATGCCAGCCTCCGTGGATAGCAACGGGAGATGGTCCTGCTGCTCAGCCCTGAGGACCAGGCTGATCCCTGCGGAAGGCTGGGGGTGAGGCCAGGTTGGTGGGAGCACCCAGCCCACACCCAGCCCCAGGCTAGTATTCACCGTGGGTGATGCCTGGCTGCGCGGCCCACATGCCATTGAAGGTATAGCAGCTGCCGTAGGTGGGGTGGTAGAACGTCTGGAAGTGCCTGGAACCAAGGGCCACGCTCAGACCAGCACATACCTTTGACTCATCACCCATTGCGTGTGGCCTGAGGGACCACAGCCTGCCTTATCTTCATAGAGAGCTGTTTGCAGCTGGCGGGACCCCATGAGTGGCACCTATGCCCTCTGGGTGGGGCCGAGGGGAGTGGCCACTGCCCTGCCCCCACTCACCGGGCCTGGCAGTCCTGACCATTGTAGCGACAAGAGAAGACAAAGTGGCCACCGTGGCCTAGGTGGTTGTCCTCATGGTCTGGGGGCAGCGTAGCCAAGATGTTCATATAGTGGAAGCGGTACCATGCTTGTACGGCTGTCACGCCTGATGAGTAGGCGCGGTAGAAGCAGTCTCCGCCTGTGCTGTTACACTGGGGTGCAGATGTCAGCTCAGCACAGACCCCCACCCACCTGACTTGCCCACACCCAATGCTGTGCCCTGCAGGGGACACTCACCAGTCTGAAACCCACTTCGTTCTGGCCGCCCGTGCCGCTCAGCCTCTGCAGGCGGATTCTGCGATCCAGCTGGAAGGTGGGCTCTGGGCCTGGGTCCTCTGCAAAGGGGGTGTCCCCACTCTCAGTGAAGTTGAACTTATAGAGGGCATAGATGTTCTCGTGGGCAAACTCATCCAAGGCCTGCAGGTGTCTGCGCACCAGTCTGGGTCTGTGAGGGAGGGATGAGCTGGGTCAGAGGCAGCCCCCAAGGTCCCCTACATTGGTCACAGGACATTGCTAGGGCCAGCCTCTCAGCCCCAAATCAGTGCACAGAAGCCCCTTCCCCACCTTGGGATACCCAGAAGGAGGTTCTGAAGTCAGGCCCCCCAGTCTGGCCTAGCCCCTTATGGATTTCACAGCCTCTCTGTCTTTGTTCCTGCTGTCTGCCCACCTGAAATGCTGCTCTCTTCCCTTCTCCTGAGGGACTCCCACCACTAAAGCCCCTTCCCAGCTCTCCTCACCCTCCCCAGCTGCTTGGCACCTGGGTGTCCGCCAGGTTGCACTGATCACACCAACCTTCACCTGGCTCTTCCTTCTCTTTTAACACCCACCCCCAGGGCACAGAGGTCTCAGAGATCCTGACTGTGCACAGGGCTGGGGTGAGGTGGAGTCATCAGTAACCCAGGCACATCTGAAGCCATGCCACAGGCTGCAGAGGTAAGGATTCAGGAACCCTCATCCGGACCCCTAGCCCCAGCCTGGCCTTCCATCCCCACCCCCACCCCCTAACCCCAACCCTCACCTGTGCGGGTTCATGTCACACAGAGTGATGGATGGGAAGAGCTTTCGATCTGAGTGTAGGGACACGGTCATGATGACGGGGTAACTCCAGTATTGCTCAAAAAGGAGCCCAAACTGCCAGTAGAGCACGCCTAGGGCACCCAGGAACAACAGCCCCCAGAATGCCGTCTTGAGGCGGTTCTGGCTGGAGCAGACGAGACGGATGGCACCGTGTATGGTGGCGTTGGCACAGAAGAAGGTGAACAGCTCCCTGAAGGAGGTGTGGAGCTCCACCAGCCTCTCCCCATGCCCTTCCTCAGTCGGTGGTGGCGGTGGCGGCTGGGCCTGGGGGGACTTCCAGGTCCTGAGACCCACACCAGCAGCTTGAGCCGCTGCTCCAGCCTGTGTCTGAGAAGCGAGCCTCAGCAGGGCCTGAGCCAGCCTGACGCCCACCCAGGTGTCTCCACCCCCAACCAGTTGGACTTCCATTTTCTGTCCCTGTGAACTCCCAGGACAGCCATGTCCTTGGCCACCAATGGTACGGCCCAGCCTGCTGAAGCTTGAAAGAGACAACATCAGAGGCTTGTCCATGCTGGAGACTGACCCTGCAGCCAACCCCATGATGCCTGGCAGGGCACTACTCAGCCTGGGCAGTCATGTCTTATCAGGGCAGAGCCCAGCCTGGGCAGTGGGGGCAGCGACAGCAGGGGACCAGTGTCCGGGCCCTGCCCGGCACTGTTTGCAGACAAGGCTGGGTAGGTCTCTGCTGCCATTCCCCAGAACCCAATATGGGGGGAACCTGGGAAGGCTTGATTCTGGGCCGTGATGTCCTCCTCCAACGCCCAATAGCCAGAGTGAGCACATTTGATTGCAGGTGACGAGCCAGGCCGGCTGGCCATGTCTGGGCCAAGGGTCAGGCCTGAGTGTTGTTCAGTGTTGTGGGCCCAGGGCGTGGAATGGTCCACTGAGCTGAGACTCTGGGCAAGCCCCGTTTGTGAACTTTGGGCTTCAGGAAAAGTGGGCAGGGGGCCAGTGGGCCAGCCAGTGGTGGTGACCCAGGGAGTAGGGCCATGGCCTGCCTGGCCCCAGGCATGCCCTGGACGTTCCAGTGTCCCAAGATCTAGGGCTTCTAGACCCCTAGTTCCTGTAGCACACAGGGACATGGGGCCCTGACGAGGCCAGTCTAGCTGGCTCTGGACACACACTGAGTCACTGCATGGGCTTGCTGTGGACTTTCCACACTGTCCCCATCTTGGTCTGAGTGAATCATTAGGTCTCCTTGCAACTGGGTGCAGCCTCCTGGGTGCTGGCCCCTCCCACTGACTGGGCCTGGGGCACCTGGGGAGGGGGCTGAGCTGGGGAAGGAGGCAGATGCCAGCCAGGTACGTCCAGGCAGGCTGCTCCATGTATTCTGGAAACATGAGTGTCCCAGCAAGCCAGTCAGCTTTGTAGGACCCTTGGTATGGGGTGGGGGTGGGTCTCCCCGGGTGGGTCTCCCCACCCTGTGGCTTCAGGTTTGTGGGCCCCCTGCTTGCCTCGCAGTCAGGCGCACGTGCCACCACAAGGTTCTGATGGTGGCTTCCACATGGCACAGAGTTCTGCACACATCTGTGTTCCCCTCCCCATGATCACTCTGAGCCCTCACAGGGAACGTAGGACCCTCAACTGTTTATTGCAGGTGAGGCAAAGGAGGCTCTGGAAGATGCTTTCTGACTCCAGGAACCATCGTGTCTCTTTCCCCCCAGACATGCAGCCCAGACCAGCCCAACCCACCCCAGCTGGGGCTACGGGGGCAGAAGGGGAGCTCTGGAGATGGTGGAGATAGGCCTCTACTATTAGAGGCCTCCAGAGCTTCCTAAGATGGGGCCCCAGACACACTGGGGCAAATGGGGGCCCTCAAAGTCCAAGACACCTCAGACACAGCAGGAACAGGGTGCTTGCCCTGTCACACATGCACACATATGCACACTCACAAGCCCTCAGGAAGCCTTCATGCCTCTCCTGCCCTTGTCCTGTGTGTGTGTACAAACATGCAGGCTTGAGGTGACATGTGAGACACACTCCCTCCACTCCAGGCTAGGGAAACCCCAGGACATGGCTGCCAAATTGCCCACCTCAGGTACCTGTGCAGGTGCCTCCATCCTCCTAGGGTAGGTGGCCCAACGGTGGCAGATCCAGCAGGTAACAAAGAGATGTGGCCCAACACTGGCTGGGCAGCCTCCTATTTATAACAGGCTGGCGTGGGGCGAGGTGTTGGGGAGGGGCCAGCCACTGGGGGCAGCCACGCCTGCTCTGGACACGGAAGGGGAAGCCTTTGGGGACAGGGATGGGGGTCCCTCCCCCATCCCTGTCCCCAAAGCCCAGAGCCCTGGAAACGAGGCCTGGGACCCAGATGCTGGCAGGAGATGAACAGGTTCAGGTTTCTGGAGGGAGAGGAGGGTCCTGTGTTGGGCTGGGACCCCTTTGGATGCCTGATCTGCACCTCCCTGAGCTGACACTTCTGGCCCCTAAAGCTCAGATATCCCTCAGGTGGGACATCTGCTCTTCCTGTTCCCAGCAGATCCTGTGTGTCCTGGTCCCTCACTTCCCTGCTTGCTCACCACTGCCTGCCCAGCTCACTCTGCCAGCTCTGAGCACAGGTGTTTGTGGCCAAGAGACGCTGGGTGGGGGCCTCTGTTTCAAGAACCCAGGTGTCCCCCAAGGCCAGCCACCCAGCCACTGGGGTGGGAACTAATTGTGGGAACCACCTGGGGCCTGGGTGTGAAGATGGCACTTTGATGTCCTAAGGCTCAACGTCCCCATCTGACATTAAGGCCACCACTGAACATACCACACACTAAAATAACACGCCAGACGCCAGGACTATCCCCCACATCCTGAGACCATACTCCATGCACACTCAGATGACATATCATTCATGAAGATAACACACCCCATGTCATGGCCACACACATACTAAGACCACACACCACATGTTAACAACACACATGGCATCCATAGTCCAAACCACACTGTCTCTGAGGCTGGAATCCTCAGCCTAAGTGTGGTTGTGGGAGGCCAAACGGTTTGTTGAAGGGAGGATGATCCAATACTCAGCCCACAGAATAACCCACCAACACTGGTCCCACTGGGGAGCCCAACATTTCCCCATGCTGACCCAGAAGCCTCACCATATCAGATGACCAAAACCTCAGCCCGGTCCCAGGTTTGAGAGATCAGCTCAGGCCCTACTGCTCCCTCCTCAAGACAGGCTGTGGGTCCCTGACACCCCACCCCATATCAGTACTGAGGAGCTGGGCTAAGATGAGAAAAAGATCCCTAGACCCAACACGCTGTGCTGGTAGCCATGTCTCTGAGGAGGGGTGAGGTCACCAGCCTTGTGACTTTGGAAGGAGGTAGATGGCTCCTGGTAATACCTGGGAATGGAAGTCATGTTGAGGGAAGAATTGGTCTTGGACTAATCAGGGTGTGGGTGCGAATCATGACTCTCCACTCGCTTGCTGTGACCTTTCCTGAATTACTCAACCTCTCTGAGCCCATTTCCTTAAGTTCAAGAGGCTGAGGTGCCACTCCATGCTCAGGCTCAGAGGTAGGACCAGCTGATGTCTCTGGTGTGTAGACTTCACTCCTTGGGCCTGTGTGAGAGCCCACAGACTCAGCAAAGGCCTGAACAACTTTCATTTAGGGGGTAGGCCATGTTATCGAGGTGACTAAAGGGTCACACTGCCCTGGGAGAGGCCTCTCGGCAGAAGAGGAAGCCCCCGAACCCTCTGGGTTCAACCTTCATGAACCCAGTATCATGAAGTTGCAGAGTGAGCTGTCTGGAAAGGGGGACTGCAGAGGCCTGCTTCAGAGAACTCTGGCCAGCTAAAGGCAGCTTGCAGGCAGGAACCTTGGCCTTCCTGTGGGTGAGGGAGCCCTGGCTAGGGGTTAGAGCTTGCCTTCAATTACCCAAACACTGTGGGACTGGAGTCAGAGCTTCTCTAGTCAGAAGACACAAACCATCCTTACTTCTTCCTTGGGGAATGTCCTGAGAAC
The DNA here is from genome assembly GCF_036850765.1 of Saccopteryx bilineata. Classification (NCBI taxonomy): domain Eukaryota; kingdom Metazoa; phylum Chordata; class Mammalia; order Chiroptera; family Emballonuridae; genus Saccopteryx; species Saccopteryx bilineata. The sequence goes on from NC_089492.1 coordinate 292,802,814, forward strand.
AGCCAAGATTCCAACAGAAGGTCCTGGGGGCTGAGGGTCTGTGACTGGGTCCACACCTATATCTGGGCCACTGGGGAGGGGAGAATGCCTTAGAGAAGGCCTGGGCCTAGGGGTATCAAGATGAACCCTTCTAGGCCAGAGTGCCCTGGATACTGAGTGGTACTTGACATTTTATGAGCCCCCCCCCCCCCCAGGCTCGGTTTCCTCCCCTGTGGGCATCCTCACCCTCAGAGGCAGGTCAGAGTTGGCCTGTGGTGGTGGTGGTGGTGGTGGTGGTGGGGTTCTGATGCAACACGAAGTCTGAGCCCATGGGCTCTGCAGGCACATTGACTTCCTGTGGGTGGAGCATGGGGGCTGACCCCTCTGGAGTCCCTGTCCCGGGAAGTTATGGACCTCCTTGGTGCCATGGCAGGTCACCCCTCCTTCCCAACCACTGACTGCAGTGCCAAACAGTGCCTTTGGCCACCACAGAGGGCGCTCCCAGAGGCTCCTCCCTGCCGGCTGAGGGTGTAGAGTGTGTGACACGCCTCTGTGGGACTGAGGGTCTGTCCATGTGTCTCCGGGTGGAAGGGGTAGGGTGTGTGCACACTTCCTCCTCGTCCCCTCCAGGCTGGTTCTTCTGTGCTCTGACCAGACAGTTCTTACTGGTCAGATGTGACTGAGGCCTTCACGTCTTGCTCTGGGAAGGGGCGGCAGCCATAGATGGAGGCATGTTTTCCTGGTTCTAACCCTTTTTGGTTTCTTGGAAGCTCTTATGACACAGAGGGTGGGCCTTTCATTCAAGGTGCTCAGGGGTAGATGCCCCTGTCCTCTTCCTGCAGCTTGGCCATCTATAGTACTAGCTGTCAGGAAGTTCCCCCCAAAGCCTAACCCCAGCCTCTCTTGCTCCAGAGGGCAGCTTTGGGGTTGAGAAGGTCTTAGTTACCACCTGCCACCATCCTAATTGCCCGTTTCCATCCCAATTGCTGAGGCCACCAGCTGTATGGCCAGAGAGCTGGGCAGCCTGGGTCTTGCTGAGAAGAAGGTAGCATATGTGGATTTGGTGAGGGGAGGTTGTGGGGTCTTGGCAGTTTGCTGGCCACACCTATCTAAGGCACCTACTCCCTCACGGTGCAACTTGGGTGCGTGGTGAGCAGCAGGCTGGCAGTTGATTCTGGGGCTTCAGAGTTGAGCCTCCCTCTGCTACCTTCCCATTGAGACAAAGTGAGGCCCCAGCCCCACACTGTGCTCTGCATGTGTGGGTGGGCATGTACTAGACACACTGTACTTGAACCCCAGGTGTCTTGGGGTGACCTTCCTTATGTAATTTCCCACAAGCTAAAAACAGCTGGGCCAGCCCTGCTTGGGGATGGTGAGCTCTGAGGAAGAGGAGGAGGAGGAGGAGGTGGAGGAAGTGGAGGAGTAAAGGTGAGAGGCAGCAGGAGCTGCAATCAGGGGAAGTCAGCCTTCCCAGAAGGAATGAGGTGCATAAAGAGGAAGCAGGCTGGATTCCCATGGGCTGACTTGCGGCGGTCGACTGAGGGATGATGTGCAGTCCTGGGTTCTGCATAGGACCTGGGACCAGCCCTGAAGCAGTCGCTCAGATCCTGTCCCAGGTGCCCTGGATGCACCAAAACTGGTGAGCCTGGCTGCCCTCCCACCCTATGTCAGTGGTTATTGCTGGGGCTCTTATTGCTTGGCGTCCAGCGTCAATTGTGTGGTCGATCAACCTATTCGGAGAGGCAGCCGGGGTTGCAGCAGAGGATGAGGAGTTAGGGTTTGAATCCCAGCCCGGCTGCACAGAGCCATGTGGCCCTGTACAGTGATGGCCCCTCTGGATCTGTACAGGCTGGTGACCACTGTCTGCCTCACAGTCAATATGCAGCACACTCCAGTTCCTGACATGGTCCTATCGTGGGCTGCCTCTTGAGGGAGTGTGGTGGGAAATGTTCTAGCCTACCCAGCAACCCAACACTTCCCTGGTTCAGATAGCAGCCGTCCCACCCGCACCTGTCTGCCATCCTCCTGTCCTTCCAAACATTCCTCCATGGCATATGTGAGGTGGAGAGTACCAGCTCCAGGCCCATGCATTCAGGGATCCAAATGCTGTCTGGAAACAACAGTACCCTCCTCCCAGACCCCCACCCTGGTCCTGGCCCTGGCCCCCCACTTGCTTGCTTCAGTTCCACTCACATGGTGGGGTGGCCAGGCTCTACGCCCCCCGCCCCGCCCCCAGGGCCAGGGAGGGGACCGTGGGAGCGGAAAGCAAGCCTCAATGCTCTGTCCACTGATGCATAATAACCCTATTCACAGGCTGGGTGGAAACTTCGGTCGGGAAACAGTGGAACTATTTTTACGAGAACGGCTCTCCCCATGGGCAGGGGCTGGGCAAGCTTGCCCACGGCGGACCCCACCTGGCACAGGTTCTGGCAGAGACCAGACACGGGGCACCCAGGACTTGATTTTCAGGGGCCCTGAGCCGGTTGGGTCACTGATAGGCCGGAGACCTCGGCTGCCTGGCTCTTTTCTATTAAGTGCTCAGAAGAACTGGGCCCAGCCGGACTGGGCCAATCCTCTGGAAGGTGGCTAGTGGGGGAATCGGTATCAGTGACTCAGGGCTGGGCTCACGCCAGCACCGCCGGGGTCACCCTTTATCTGGGCGCGCCCCGCTCTGGGCTGGAAACCCTCTGGCCCGAGGTATAGGGTGAAGAGGTATAGTCTCAGAGGAGGACTGCCTCCGGGGCTTCCCACCGGAAGGAGGTATTTCCGAGGGATGCCAGGGAGGGCGATGACAGCCTGACCAAACCAGCCAAGGGTTTCAGGGTACCAACCCGCGGAACTGCCCGCCAGTGCGCACGCGCCTACTGTCTCCATTTTGGGCCCCGCCTGCGGAGCTGCCCGCCAGTGCGCACGCGCCGACTGTCTATCTTGGGCTCCGCCCCGCGGAGCTGCCCGCCAGTGCGCATGCGCTGAGTCCCCACCTCGGGGATCGGAAGGCAGCAGCGAGATTCGGGCTACGTCCTCCCGGTCGCCTAGAGCGGCCGTCCCGGCGAGCCGCGCACCGGAATCGGAAGCGAGGATGGCCCCGACCCACGAGAGCGTCCATCTTGGAAGCTGAGGCGGCGGCGGCGGCGCTGCGGCGGTGCGGTGGGCTCGGTCCCGGGGCGGTGCGGCTCTCCGGCGCGGGCCCCACTCTCCGCTTCTTGCTCCGGCCTCGACCACGGCGAGCCTGAGCGCGGCGGCGGCCCACGCGCGGCGACGGGGAGAGGTGAGTGTGCGCCTGCGCCGGGGACTCGGCCGCTGGTCCCACCCGCCGGCGCCGGCCCGAGCGGGGGCAGGAGACTCGGGGCCTCGGGGCCACTGGACTGCCCGTCCCCGTCCGATCCGTCGCTCGCGGGGCTCCGGCCTGGAGCTCCCGTGCGCGGAACCCGAAGTCGGTTACAGCGGGGCGCCCGTGGCTCCGGCCGCGGTGGTCCTGCGGCCAGCTCGGGCATTTGGTTGCCCGGCCACACGGTGGGTCTCCTGCGGAAAGGCCCCTGTTAGTGGCACACTTGCGGGCACCTCCAGGATGAGCTGACATAGATCTTGGTTTGTAAATGTATCTTGGGAATCCGTTGGGGTGGATGGAGGTGGTACCGTTCAGCTTGCCGCTGCTTCACCTGAACAGTTAGAACCCTAAACAGCTTCCCCAGTCCCCGAGGAGTGAGGGTGCCCGGGGTTGTGCCCCTTGGGGTGGTAGCTGAGGGGGCATTCAGGCGGCATGACTCCATCGCTGGCAGCTGGAGTGGGATTTGGGGTCTGGACAGTGTTGGTAGAGCACTGTCCCGAAGCACAGAGGTTGCCGGTTCAATCCCTGGATTGGAGCACATACAGGAAGCCCCGTCTGCGTGGGCTTCACTCCTTATCTGCTAGTTACCTGCAGTAATAGAGTTATACTCTCAGAGTCTGGCTAGGTGTAAACTTCTAGTTTCTTTTTCAACTAACGCCACACTTAGCTGACCTTAATTCAGTTCTGTTTCCCAACCATTGCTGGGGGCTCAGGCACAAAACAGCTCAAGTAGAGCTAAAAGTGGGTAAGAGATACACCTCGCAGTGGGGCGGGGTTCCGTTCATTCCAGGCAGAGGAAGCCAGGGGATCCAGCTTCAAGAGAAAGGAACTTTAGGGTCTCACTTCACTGAAAAGCCTAGTGTGCAAACTTCAGGCACAGTTGGATCTCAGTGCCCAAAACCTGCAGTTAATAATCTAGTGCCTTGGTAGGGCTTATCTCTGTGGCAGCTCTGTCCTTGGGCAGGTGTGTGAGTGGTGGGGCTACTTCCATCAGCCCGGGCTTCTGTCCAGCCTGTGAAGCAATCCTGGTGGAGATCTGAGAGACTTCTCTCAAAGTTCTGGGCGGGGGTGTGTCACGTGCCCATCTGGTCGGTCAGGCCAAGGTCTCATGCCACACCATCACCTGAGCTACACGTACATAGAGCAGGAGAGATGTCCCAAGAGAAGAGGAGCTGGGTGAACAGATGCTGGGCAGACACTCTGTCTCAATATGAGCCTGAAGGGACTCGGGTCCTGTAAGTGGGTTGGTTGCTTTCCTTCAGCCTTTGGGTGTACTTTCTCTTTTTAACCCATACCACGTCTTTTTCTTCATTCTAATACACCTTATGTGTTCTGCCTGTGGGGACTTGGTGTGAAGGGAGCCCTGAGACACGTCATGGTCTGTGCTATACATTCTGTTCTGATGGGAAAAATTGGGAGAAACCGCCTCACCTGAAATCACCTAGAGCACTGTTCTGTGTGAGGCAAAGGAGGGAGCCCTTTCCTTTGTGTGAACTCAGTAGTTGAACGTAAACATATTACAGCTTTGGAAGCAAAAATGAGCCAGAAGTTTGTTCCTGACCGGCATGATCAATTTTGTTTTGTGTGGCTGCCCATTAACCTGCTACTAAGTGTCTAGCCTGGCCACTTATCTCAGTTGTATTTGAATTGTCTGGTGAATTGTTTTGTGGATGGCAGAGTGTTAACTTCAGCATGAACATTGAAAAGAAATGACAAGCCCTGTGGTGGTTTGTTTTTGCTGTGTTTGTTATTAGGTGTTGGCCCAAGGTGAGCTACCTGGCCCATTGGGCGTCTCCAGCCAGGAGCTTGGGAGCAGTGCTGTGTGGGGAACCTGCCTTCCTAGGCTGGTCTGGGGCCTGCTTCAGGCACACCAGTTGTCTGCTGGGCACTTGGGTTAATGGAGCTGGGCCACTGGGAGGCTAGTGAAGGACAGAATGTGGTGTCATTTGACTAGGAAATCAAGGAAGGCTTTTTAAAATTTTATTTTTTATGTATTGATTTTAGCTAGAGAGGAAGGGAGAGAGAGAGAGACAGGAACATAGATCTGTTCCTGTATGTGCTCCATCCAGGGATTGAACTGGCAACCTCTGTGCTTCAGGACAGTGCTCTACCAACAGAGCTATCTGGCTAGGTCAGGGAAATCAGGGAGGCTTTTGAGAGACTTGGCTTTTGAGCTAGACTGGGAAGGGAGTAGGTGGGTTTTCTGCCAGTGGACTGGGTGGGGAAGCAGCCAAGTGCTTTAGCATGAGAAGGGGATTTGGACCTCAGACCATTCAGTAGCCTTGGGAGTTGGGAACTGGGTGGACTGTCTGGTGTTGCTTCCAAGAGGGGCTGGCAAGCAGGGGAGGTGTTAGCGTTTATCTGTTTGGGCAGATCTTAAAGGGCTGTGATCAGAACTGTGGTGACAAAGTTAATCTGACTTAAGTGTTCAAGATGGACTAAAATGGGGAGAGACAGAAGCCAAGAGGCCAGTTGGGAGGCTGCTGGGGTCATGATGGGAAAACTAACGACCCCCTGCATTAGAGTGGGTTGGGGATAAGGGGAAGCAGGATTCTGAGGGTGACGGACTCCAGAGCCAATAGCAGGGGTGCATGATGGTGCACCTGTGGGTACCCTGGCTGAGCCCCAGGCTGTAGGTCCTGGGGGTGCAGAGTGAGCACACTAAGTTGGTCATGGTTGGGGGTAGTGCTCTGAGGAGCGATCAGATAGGCACAGGGCAGGAGTCCACAGACCTCTCTGACAGGGGATGCAGAAGCTGAAGCTGAAGGGAGGGAAGGAGTGGTCCTGTGGCTGTCCCTAGGGAACCAAAGGTGCAATGGCCTGAGGCTGAGAAGGGGCAGGCACAGTGAGGGGATGAGTGACTTCAGGTTTGTACAGATAAGGAAGTCAGGGTGGAAAGTGAGCCTGGCTATCGGTGTCCAGTGCTGCGGGAAGATGAGTTGGGCACACTTGAGTGGCAGAATGTCGGTAGCACTGGGCTGAGTGGGGTGAGTGTGGCCCCTGCTCCCCTGCCCACCTCTACTCTGCCACCCCTGTGGCCTGGACTCACCTCCTTCTCCCACTTCTGCACACCCTGCATGTCCTCTCTCTTTCATGTTCTGGGCCCGTGGCTTTCACACTTCATTTTTAGCAGCACAACGTTTTTGTTTTTCCATCTTACATTATGAGAAACTCCGGTGTTTAGAGCAGTTGGGTGGAGCTGTTCTGGTGCCTGTGAGAGTGGGGTGACCAGCATCCCCTCCACCTCTGGAGCAGAGCTGAAGTGTCCCAGGGTTCCCTAGGCCATGTCTGGGATGAATGATGGCCACTGCTTCACTCCTGGTCTGTCACCATCGCTGTCCTGCACCATCCTGTCTGTTCCACATCATCCTGTTTGTCCCATGCTGTTCATCCATCCTACACTGAACCACCAAAGTGACCTTTCTAAAAGAAGGTCAGATATACCTTAAGACGTGGACCTAAGACCCTTCTGGAGCACTGCTTGGCCACCTGGCCTGGCCTCCCTGGCTGGACTTGTTAGCCAGAATCCATTCTGCTTTGGCTCCTGACCCAGTGACCCAGTGCTGTTCCTGGGCACAATCTTCTCTTAGGCCTTCTGCCTTGGAAGGTTTTTCTTCCCACTCTGCCTAGCAATTGTGTACAAGTCTTTCAGGGGTCCCATGTTTCTCTCCAGTCTCAGAGAGGCTCTGTGTTCCCCTGTTGCTCCCACACACTTGACAGTGGTGAACGTGCAGGGAGTGGGCTTTTATAGGAGGCTGGTGTGGGTGTGTCCTGACGCCATGACGCCAGCCCAGAGCTGGATCAGTGTGCGCCATTGCCCGGGGTCTGGTCCAGGCTTTAGACACCTCCACCAATGGTTTGAAATTAGATCAAGTTTTTAAAAAATCTTTACATCTGACATTGCATACATGAAGGTTATGGCAGGCAGATGAAAACACAGAATCTGCACAGCCTGTGGTGTCTGAGTGGGTGGGCGAATCAGGACAGCCAGTGAGGCCCTGGGTTCATGAGATGTGCACAAGTGTGGACTGTTGGGGCTCCGAGCAGGGATGTGGTGGCTCCATGTCCTTGTCTCTTGTGAATTCCAGTGTTTACTTTCAATAGATGAGCAGCAACAGCAATAAGAGAGCTCCAACCACAGCCACCCAGCGACTGAAACAGGACTACCTTCGAATTAAGAAAGACCCAGTGCCTTACATCTGTGCTGAGCCCCTCCCTTCCAATATTCTTGAATGGTAAGGCTCTGCGTCCTCATGCACCCGCACTGACTCACCCAGGTTCCCTGTGGTCTGGGCTGGTGGGCTCGGTGCTCCCGTCATGGAGCTCGGAAAGAGGTGCCTGCACCAGTCCGAGGTGTCGATAGATATTGTGAACTTGCAGGCTCATAGTAGATGGCAGCCAGGACAGTTGTCCTTGCTTCCTGCACGCTGGGGTTGAAGAGGGTCCTTCCTGGGAGAGGACTGGATCTGGGGGGCCCAAAGGGGAGGTTTTGATGCAGGCCTCACAGCTGTTGGAGGAGAAGCTGCATTTCTAGATTCTTCTCTGCTCTTTTACTTCTGGGCTCTGTGAAGTAGCCTGTTCTGCTCTGGAGAGTGCGTGACAGAGGGAACAGATGCTGCAGCCCCTGTCACTGGCCCAGGCAGGTGATATGAGGGGCTCTGTGACTTTTGGACATGGACTCTGTGGTAGCTCTTTGCTGTGTTAAAAGTGTGGGGTTAGGAGGCTACACACCTCTGTGGAAATGCTGCCCTTAATAGGTTTGCTGGTGGCTTTGTGAGAAATAAGGTGTAGAGCCAAAATATTAAGAAGCATTTTCTCTTGTTTGAAGAGTGTTTTACATTTTTATTTTAAAAAGTACTTAAAACTGTTTTTAAATCCAGAAAAAAGACGTTCAACTGAGTTAATAAGAAGTATTTCCCAGATGGGACCAGGTGTTCAAGGATTCTAGGTCCACCTTCCTTGGCCTATAGACTAGGCCAAGGCCAGCTCTGGCCAGGTGGGTTGGAGTGCTTGCAGGGTGATGCGGGCCCCAGTGTCTGAATGGGATCACAGTGTCACAGCAGAGCTCACCCTACCTCAAGTGATAAAGTCCATCGTCGGCAGATAGAGGGGCTGGTTTCACCACAGGCACAGGGACCCCTCCCTACATGGTGTCGGGGTCCCCAGATTCAGTCATTTGCTAGGAAGACCCACTGCCAAGGTTTATTACAGTGAAAAGACACAACACTCGCCTGACCTGTGGTGGCCCAGTGGATAAAGCGTCAACCTGGAATGCTGAGGTTGCCAGTTCAAAATCCTGGGCTTGCCTGGTCAAGGCACATATGGGAGTTAATGCTTCCTGTTCCTCCCCACTTCTCTCTCTCTTTAAAAATGAATAAAAAATCTAAAAAAAGAAAAAAGACACAACACTCAGCAAAGGGGAAAGGCACAGGGGGTAGAGCCCACGGGAGACCAGGCACCACTTCCTGTCCCACAGGGACAGCGTGTATGAGGTGCTTTTCACTCAGGAAGCCTGTTAGAGGCCCAGTGCCCAGCCGTTCCAATGGGGGAGGCTCTCATAGGTACCTCTGCCTGGCATCCAGCAGAATTCTAGGCTCCCCACAGGAAAGCAGGCTTCCTGTCAGCACATCCAACTCAGACGTGGCGAGGACCACTTTGTCGGCCCTCATCAGAGAGCGGGGAAGCCCTCTTCCGGAAGCCTGTCCTCTGAGCCCTGTGCTGCCTGGCCTCACTCTCAGCCTCTCCTACCCCCCACCCCATGTACCTCCTTCCCTGGTATGCCCAGGTTGGCACGGGAACTGGAGCAGTGACCAATTAAGGCCATGTTCCTGAGTGTGTTATGTGCTCTGAAGGCTGGTCCTGGTCGGCCGATGTAGATGCACACTTTTTTTTAAAAAATTATTTATTTATTTATTTTTTACAGAGACAGAGAGTCAGAGAAAGGGATAGATAGGGACAGACAGGAACGGAGAGAGATGAGAAGCATCAATCATCAGTTTTTCCTTGCAACACCTTAGTTGTTCATTGATTGCTTTCTCACATGTGCCTTGACCGCGGGCCTTCAGCAGACCGAGTAACCCCTTGTGCGAACCAGTGACCTTGGGTCCAAGCTGGTGAGCTTTGCTCAAACCAGAATGAGCCCACGCTCAAGCTGGCGACCTCGGGGTCTTGAACCTGGGTCCTCTGTATCCCAGTTCAACGCTCTATCCTCTGCGCCACTGCCCGGTCAAGCGGGTTTTTTTTGTTTTATTTTTTTTAAATAAAATGTATCAGCCAGCAGATAGCAGGTGTCTGATGGATGGGTGGTGTTACCACAGCCTGCCATGTATGCCCTGGGGTTGGGAGGCACAGTGTGGGTGTGCAGCTGTGTCTGGTCTGACATTTATGCTTAACTTCCTTCAGCTTTCTCCTTTGTGCTTTTTTGTTGTGTTTGAAAACCCAAAAGTCCAAACACCTCTTGACATAGAGCTGAAGCCTGTGTTATCGATGTAGGGAGTGGGGGTACACGCACCCCTCGGGCTCCGTGTGTGGACTGTGGTGACCGTCGTGGCTATCCCCATTGCTCCTGCCTGAGGACAGCCACTCTGAGGTGGAGTCTGGGGGACACAGTCATTTTTGCTCACCAGCTGCCCCTTGTTTCATCTTCTGCATGATACTTGGGCACACAGAAAAATACAGAATTTCAAGTTCTCAAGAATGGTGTGAAATTAAGTTTTTAAAAATTTACAGTTGATGTTCGTGGTTAGGATTAGCTTTTATATTGTATTGTGGAGACAAAGTACTTTGTGGAAAAGTTAGAAGATACTACATCTGTTAAAAAACGACTAAAACATTGGCTGCCGGAGAGCCTGAGGGCTGTGAATGGCCTTGCTGGTTGGGCCTTGACCTTCAGTGTCATGAACTGTTTGTGAGTGTCTGGTTTTGGTGGCCCGGCAAACCCCTGGCCTTGGCATGACTCAGATTTGGGGAGTGTGCCATCCCGAAAGCCAGCTAACTTTTCTCTCTCCCTCAGGCACTATGTGGTCCGAGGCCCTGAGATGACTCCTTATGAAGGTAAGTCATTGGCCTGAATTAGAACAAGAGGTAGTGGTGTACTCTGAGTAGATCTTGACTGGTAAATGCCCTGTACTTGTAAATAACAGTCTTTCCATGTTGGACTCCTTTGGAATTCATCCTAGTATTTCTCCGTCCTGGAGGTGTTTGCTCAGAGTTTGGTTTTGCTCGTGGGTTTCAGTGACTATCTGTAAGTACTGTAGTCACGCCGTGTCTCCAGTGTGTCTGAGGTCAGAGCTCAGTGAATAATAAAACACGCCAGGTTCGGCCCTGGCCGGTTGGCTCAGCGGTAGAGCGTCGGCCTAGCGTGCGGAGGACCCGGGTTCGATTCCCGGCCAGGGCACATAGGAGAAGCGCCCATTTGCTTCTCCACCCCTCCGCCGCGCTTTCCTCTCTGTCTCTCTCTTCCCCTCCCGCAGCCAAGGCTCCATTGGAGCAAAGATGGCCCGGGCGCTGGAGCAAAGATGGCCCGGGCGCTGGGGATGGCTCTGTGGCCTCTGCCTCAGGCGCTAGAGTGGCTCTGGTTGCAACATGGCGACGCCCAGGATGGGCAGAGCATCGCCCCCTGGTGGGCAGAGCATCGCCCCATGGTGGGCGTGCCGGGTGGATCCCGGTCGGGCGCATGCGGGAGTCTGTCTGACTATCTCTCCCTGTTTCCAGCTTCAGAAAAATGCAAAAAAAAAAAAAAAAAAAAAACACGCCAGGTTCTCCTAGTGTTCCTGAAGGGTGGCTGTTGTCAAGAAGAAGACAGGTCTGTGACTGTTCTCTCTGGGCGAGTCCTGGGGCCTCAGTGGTGGGCACCTTGTATGGACAGGGCACTGAGGCTGAGGGAGGCTGCGGGACCTGCCCTGCGTCATCTGAGCACCTCTGCTCTCCTAACTGGTGCTCATGCTGCTCTGCTGATGCCACCTAGGGTCCTGGTGTTGTTTACAAAGTAGACCTTAGAGCTGTCAGTCAGGAGGTCTCTGTGCACTAGCCTTGGTGGAGACCTGAGCCGTGGCCGAACAAGCCCAGGGCACAGCTATGCCCTGGTGGGCAGTGCCTTCAGCTTTCTAGCTGCTGGTTCCTGTCCTGCAGTGACTGGAGCAACATGTGAGGGTTTGCGTAGGAGTTTCACTAGAGAGGAGTTATGCAGCAGAGAAGAAAGTGTGAGAGCCACTCCTGGTGTCAAAGCTGTGGGCAGCTGAGGAGGCCCAGCTGTCTCAAGGTGGTTTGGCACATATGTCACTAGCTTCACACAATGCTTCTATGGCCCAGGGCCCTGGTTCTGGGAGGATCTGCCCCAGGAAATGCGTGTACAGAAGCAGATCTGTAGGGTGGGGGTGTTGCTAGAAGATAACGTTGGGGATTGTGACAGCGTCCAGCAGCTGGGTGTGGGCTTGATGATAGCCTTGTCCAGGTGGAGTTCCTAGATATACAGCAAAGATGGGCCTCAGGTCATTGTACAGGCCGTATTAAGGTGCACGTGTTTTTTAACAAACTTGGATGGAACAAGCTGCCAGGCCCCCTCAGCTCAGCTCAGCTCAGCTCAGCTCAGGGCTGCCCTCTGCTGACTGCTCCCGGCAAGGTCTTCAAGGGACCAGTCTGAGCTGCTATGTTGTCATCCGCCCCCCCCCCCCCCCCCCCGTGTGTGTAGGGGGGGTGGGGAGGTGGTAGGGACAGCTGTTTGGGCCCTAAGGGTGTGACTATCCTCCTTGCTCCTCCTCCGGCTCCTGGGTGTTCTCACCCACCCTTCCTGGTCTCCCTGCTTCTCTCTCACGTCCATGCCCGTCGCTGTTCACACTCACATTGTCCAGCTCTCTCTGGGCACAACCAGTCCCTACAGTTCACAGCTGCTTCCCATCACCCAGCGCTGCCACAGGGTCCTCCGAGGCTGATTTACAGACTTCACCCAATCCCTTCAGATCCTGGCAAGCTTTTTCATAGAACACAGAAGCTTATTCTAAAGTTCTTACTCTAAAATTTACATGGGAAGGCAAAGGGCCTAGAATAGCTCACATTTTTAAAAAGAATAAAGTGGAAAGAGTCCCTTTGCCTGATGACTTGTGTCTGGAAGGAGAGGATGGGGACAGGACAGGGTGGGGGATGCAGGACAGCTTGCACTGCAGTGGCCCACATGTATTGCTGACCGAGTTACGAAGACAGTCCAGTGGAGAGGAGGCGCCGTGCTGCCCACAGGGGTCTCCCTTCCCCAGGCTCGGTCCCCCTGCACACTTGCACCCTCTTGGGGTGCAGGCTGCTGGGATGGAGGGGATTGCTCTCCGGGTGCCCCTGCCTTGCCTCTTGCCATCCTCAGTGACACCCCCGAGGCTCCCTTCAAGCATAGGCTCTCCCAGAGTTCCCTCTCTGAGATGTGGGGTGCACATCTTTATAGGTTCTGGGTTTAATGTGTGTGGCTCACAGTGTGCTGTCTTCTCCCTGAGCTGTGCAGCCTGCAGTCTGCTCCTCCACGGACTGGACAGCCCCGGAGCTGGGCCTGGAGCCCTGACCTCTGAGGACAAGTGGGTGTTCGCTGGCTTTGGCCCGTAGTGGTTCTTGTGCCCTGGGCTGCCTTTATTTCTCAGGTGGGTGGTGGGAGGAGGAGCGCGGTGCCCCTCAGTGAGGCGGGGCTGCCCCCCACACTGCCCTCCACGGCGCTCACAGTGGCACGATACTTGCTGTTCATTCGGGTCACTTCCTGGTTAGCACTGGAGCCAGACAGGGTTCCCGTGTGTACAGGCTGTTGTCCTTCCTTTTGGGGACACTGCCTGAGTGTGTGTCGGGTTTGTCTCAGTGTGAGTGAGTGTACTTTGAGTGTGGGTGAGGGTGCTCTGAGTGAGTGTGGGTGAGGGTGTGTGTGGGTGCTCTGAGTACCACATTGAGCACTCATCTTGCACTGGGGCTTGTCCGCCTGTGGAGCTGGCCCCATAGCTGATCCTTGGAGTGGAAGGGGCAGCAGTTGTGGGAGGCAGCTGGGGCATTCAGCCATATAGGGTGGTAGCAGGCTGTACCCAAGAGTGGCCTTGGGGCAGAGCCCTGTGCCCATTTGGAACTGCGTGTGCCTGTCCTTGAGATGGGAACACGCCTGGTGAGGACAGGGCAGCGCTCCTCAAGCCTCACTGCATGTGCACATGCACACATGCACACTTAAATATAGCACTGGTCTGGGTGGGCTTGAGGCTCTGCACTTCCAACACTCCTGGGGCTGTCCAGGAGCAAGCTTGTGAGGTCTTGGTTGAGGATAGGCAGATGCGACCTTGAGCTGACCGGCAGGGGTGGGAGCGGTGAGGCCGGCGAGAAGGGCTCTGGATCAATTGGCAGGTGGGACCAGTAGGATTTGTGGATGAATCAGGTGTGATGGGGATCACAGATTTTAGTCTGAACAACAGAGAGGATGGAGTTGCTGTATGGGGGAAGTAGCAGGAATATGTCTTGGACCTTTCTGGGGCACTGTTGGCCTGGACAGTAAGATTGGGACATGGGTCTGGAGTTTGGAGAGGGCTCCAGAGGTCCAGGTGGAGGTGCCAGTTAGAGAGTCATTACCGTTCCTCCCTGTCACATGAGTCCAGGTGAGACCCCAGGAGTGTGATTCTGGAGCTAGAGCACCACAGGAGCTGGGCAGCCCGCACCTGGGGGTGGTGAGCACAGGAGGGGCGGGCCAAGCCAGGTGGGGCCCAAGGAGGCAGGGTCAGGAGTGGTCATGAAGCCATAAATGTGGTCACCCCCCAGTGGGGATGTCTGGTGACCTTGAGGTGAAGTCTGGAGGGCCATGATGGAAGGTGAACTGGAGAGATAGCAGCCCTGGATATGCTCCCAGGGATTGTACAGAAGAGGGGCACAGGTGGCAGGAATCTTACAGGGTGGAGGTCGGAGATTTGTTTTGTTTTTTTTAAGGTGGGAGAAGTGGTAGGTTTGCCTGCTGCTGGGTATGGTTTGATGGAGGAGGAACAGGTCGTGTGTCAGAGAGGACCTAGGGTAGGGTGACCTCAGCCAGTGCACCTGTGTGTGAATGAGGGGGTGGTGAGGAGAGCACATGTGTGCTCATCTGAGGCTCTGTGCTAGGTGAGGGGCATGTGGGAGCCTTGGAGCTGATCTCGCAGTGTGTTCAGGGACAGTTGGCAGGTGGGCATGAGGTTGGGCCTGTGAGCCGGGATGGAGTGGGTGCGGGGGTAAGGCCTAGAGTGGCTTTGTGGACCGTGACAGGGCTCTTTCTCTGTTTTGTTACAGGTGGCTATTACCATGGAAAACTAATTTTTCCCAGAGAATTTCCCTTTAAACCTCCTAGTATTTATATGATAACCCCCAATGGAAGATTTAAGTGCAATACAAGGTAAGGCATTTCCGCCCTGCACCTGGATCGTGGCTGTGGTCATGGCGAGCGTGTGCTCTATTGAGTGGGTCCCTTTTTTGCAGACTGTGTCTTTCCATCACGGATTTCCACCCAGATACGTGGAACCCGGCCTGGTCTGTCTCCACCATCTTGACTGGACTCCTGAGCTTCATGGTGGAGAAAGGCCCCACCCTGGGCAGCATAGAGACATCGGACTTCACGGTGAGGGGTAGAGAGCAGGTTGGTGTGTTGGGTACTCCTGCCTGTGTCCCTGCTCCCCAGGCATCATGGAGGCTGGCCCTGGGGTCCCTCGTTCTTAGCCGAGCTTCCTGGGCAGCTCCACAGAACTGATGGTGTTACCTGCGCGCCCGGTGCTACTCCATCTTTTGACTAGTTCTGTTGTTTAAGTGAGAAGCAAGTTTATCATCATTAATTGATGATAATGGAGACATAGCTAAGCCTTTATGACTGTGAATTAGCTTGCTGTGGAGAGCAAGCTTGCTGAGTGTGTCCAGCAACCTGAAGATAGCAGCTCTTGGCTGTAAAATCATCTGCTTTTAGAACTTTGAAGAATTGAAGTTAGCCTTTGGGCTGACAATTCCCTTCTCTTTATTCCTAGAAAAGACAACTGGCAGCGCAGAGTTTAGTGTTTAATTTAAAAGACAAAGTCTTCTGTGAACTGTTTCCTGAAGTCGTGGAGGTAAGAGTGAAAGCTGGCCTCTGCTTTGCTTCCTTCGGTCAGAAACACTGAAGTTCAGTTCTTTTCAGAGCACGTGTGCTTCTATGTGTCCTGTGCTGCAGACAGAGCATGAAAGAGCACTTGTCACCATATCGCTTTAGGTGCAGGAGCAGCAGACCTTTCCCCCTAAGGTTCCCGGGTACTGTGGAGATGGGGCTGTCAGATCCGGGAGAGGTCAGGGGGCGCAGGGACTGGGTCGGTCCTCACCAAGGACGTGGAGCTGGCCAGCTGAACATGGGCTGCCAAGGTCCTGGGTGGGCGAGGAGTGGGGGAGGGCCCTGGTGTGGTGGATTGGATGCTCCCTGGTTCTGGTGGCCATGAGCAGGGGAGGCTGCGCTGTGTGCAATTCAAGGTCATAGTGATTGTGTCATTCATATCTGGCTCAGTCCGGGGCCCACTAGATAATGATTGGTGATTTGGCAAGTCACTTGGCCCTTATATCTGTGAAATGGCAGTGACCACTGACAGCTCAGGGTCTTTGTGGGTATCACAGGACCCTTCCTGGTCTCAGGGAGTGGGTTTGTTCAGACCCACCTCTGTCTCTCTCTGTTTTTCTCTTAGGAAATTAAACAGAAACAGAAAGCACAAGAGGAGCTCAGCAACAGACCCCAGGCACTCCCCCTACCAGATGTGGTCCCAGATGGGGACACGCACCACGGCCAGAATGGGCTTCAGCTCCTCAATGGGCGTGCGCCGGGCGCTGGGCCACACCTTGCAGGGCTCCAGCAGGCCAACCGGCACCACGGACTCCTGGGCGGCGCCCTGGCGAACTTGTTTGTTATAGTTGGATTTGCAGCCTTTGCCTACACAGTCAAGTACGTGCTGAGAAGCATAGCGCAGGAGTGAGCCACACGCCACAGCCACCGAGGTGGTTGAAAACAAGGGACACTGGGCCCACGCTTACGCTGGCTGGACATGTCGTCAAGCACAGGGTGGACCCGCCTGACTCCTGGGGTTAGCTTTTTAAAAACCATTAAGAGGAAAACAAAAACCAAAGCTTGTGGTTTGGATTTGGAGCATACAGACACGAGTTCCCAGCCCTGTTCTCACCCTGGGTCTTGGGCTGTGGAGCTCGGGGGTTGGAAGGAGGGGCCTCACGCTTTGGTTTTATAGCTTATCTCCTGTATTGTCTTTTGGACCTGTTTTAGTAAAACTGTTTTTCATTTTATAGATTTGGTCACTTAAAAATATAAAACTCGATGCCTATCAAATACTCTGCGTGTGTTCTTAGTCCAGTGGAGCTCTGACCCTCCAGGCAGCGGCTGGTCCCACACTGCGGTTGGCCACATGGGTGGGGGCCTAGTGGGGGGCCCAGGGCTGCCACAGGCTTGGACCGGTTCCAGGAGAATGGGCTTTGTGTTCACTTTCGAGGGAAGCAGTTACTTCCCTGGAAAGCCTGCTCTTTGGCTAAAGTTAAGAGTCTGCTCACTGTGACCACAAGGTGTCACCCTTTACTTAAAGAAATGGCTGGGAGTGGAGAGGCAGAGCTGCTGTGTCTTGCTGGACCTTGGCCTCCTCTACGCTTCTGGTGCCCCCAGAAGCTATGCATTTCTTGGGTTTGGGTGGCCCAGGCGCCCCTTTCTGTGCCTGGAGACCCCTACAGCCCCAGAAGGTCCCCACCCAGCAGGCAGGCTCTGTGCACTTTGGAACTTACCTCACTCTTGGTCCAAACCTTGGGTTGTTGACCTGAAAGGTAGGCTCTTGTCCCTCTTCATAGTGGATCCACATCAGGTACTGGCCCTTCCTAGAAGGCCACACAGGGCACTGGGCATCACAGAAGGGAAAGGCCGCCCTGGAAGGACACAGCCAAGTTCAGGGGCAGAGCCCATGGCCCCTGGACATCCTCCTGTTCTCCGTCTGTGTTTACTGATTTCACCTGGGAGCTACTGGATGACACGCTGTGACCTCGCTGCAGAGGCCAGCAGGAACACGGAAATTGCAGCCATGTGTTTTTACATCTTTGACTTTGTTTTTTGATCGATTTATTTAAAACTGCCCTATACCACTTGTATGTGTTTAATCCACTCTTGTGAAAAAAGTCTTTCATTACATCTTTGTTCCTAAATTTTGTGCTGTTGGAATCTGTTGGAGGAAGTGCGTCGAGTGGCCTGTGGGAGGGCTGCAGGCTTGACCTGAGGGGCCGCAGCAGAGGCAGTGCCCTGGGACTGACAGTGGACCCTGGTGGCAATGCCATGCTGCTGGGCCTTACCCTCTGCCCTCAGCCAGCTGGCAGGCATGTCTGGGGGGTGGTCAGTGCTCCACACACTCATGTTTCCTGCGGCTCACAGGGGCAGAATGTCACAGTAGAATTACATCCTTTCTGTATGTGAGATCTCAGGGGTGGAGGTAGGTTGTCGTTGTGCAGAGCCTTCATTGGTGTCCCCAGAGTCAGCTATATGACCCACAAGTGCAGGACAGTTGTATGTCCTTAGACCACCCCTTGGGCATATGTGTCCCTGCCAGTCCGCATAGCTGAACCCTTCATCGTGCAGGCTGTGTTGTGAAAACTGCCTACATCAGGGAGCAGAACCCAACAAAATCCTGTTTCACGGATACCTGCAAAGCCAGCTTTGGTGTGGAGAGTGCCCCTGGATAAGAGTACTTCCTGCGTCTCTCCCCGAAGTTAAGGCTTTCACACTGAGAGGTCTCAGTCTGAGAGGCTAGAGTTAACTCCTGCTCGGAGGACCTGATGGGTGGCCTGCGGTAGGAGCTATGCCAAGTTCCGTGGTCCTGTCCTCCCCCAGGGGGTCAGGGTGGCCAGGTCTGGGCTGTGAGCTGGCTGGGTGAGGACACCAGCACTGGTCCGAGTATCCCCTCTGGGGCAGCTGGTAACTAGCAGGAAGGCTTGACGACTCCACAGGGTCTGGTCCTTTACCAGGTGTCTGGTCCAGAGCTGGACCCTGGAAGGAGCCACAGGATGTGGGGGAGGGGCACTGGAAAGCCAGGAGGCAGTTTCCAGTCACACAAGCCACTCCCAGCCCTGAGCTGAGGATGCAGTGTCCCCACTGCAGAGCGTGGCCTAGCTCATGCACACAGACTGGTAGACCAGAGCACTGTTTCCTGCTTCCTGCTTCCTGCTTGTGAAGGTTCCTGGAGCTGAGAGCTGAGCCCAGAGTTTCGGGTCGGGTCAGAACTGTTTGTGGCCCAGCCTCTCTTACCTGTGCTGTGTGGCTCCCTGTCCAGTGGCAGAGCCATCAACCATGGGGCTGCTAGGGGCTGGCACAGCAGCCTGTCAAAAACACTGCCAGCCACACTCATTGGTATATGCTCCGGCTTTGGATGACTGGGCCACCAGGACCCAGGTGAAAAGCAGGTGCCCAGCCTCTGAGGAGAGGTCTGGCAGCTTGGCAGTCTCCTGGGCCACCTTTCCTGACCCAGTACAGGGTGGAGGTCGTATCTAGGGGTCCAGCTGGGTGGGGTGAGAAGGGAATCTTTTGCCATGTGGCCCCCAAGACCCAGGTGCCTGGATCCGGACACATGAGGGAGCTGAGGCTTCAAGTGAGCTCAAGGTCACCAGAACTGGCACTGTTGTCCTTGATGTGACCATCTCTGCCTGAGCCAGGAGGGAGGATGGGTGTTCCTGGGTGGACACACCTCACATCTTCCCACCAGCTTGTCTCTGGGCTGGCTCTGCCTGTAGCCGACCATGGGTATAGCTTGAGCTGGGGTCTTCTGCTTGGCTGCCTCTGTCATTCCTGGCAGATGTCTAGAAATAAAAGAGGGTCTGGAGGGCTCTAATGTGCTGTCCACCGGGACCAGTGTGCCCCACCTTCCTTGAGGCTGCACTATAAGCAGCGGCTCCTTTGGGGACCAGCTATGGCTCTGCATCGTTAGCCTTGATCTATACCACCCAATGGGCAGCTGGGGTCTGGGCTCAGGCTTTGAGCTCCACCTGGGTCCCCATGCAGCAACAGTCCACAGGGCTTGTGGACTTGAACTGGCGCCAGCTGTCCTGCTTGAAAATCTGGAAGTCTAGAGGTGGTTAGAGTCCCCAAGCCTCTCTGGGGACTCCCCATACACTGTTGCTCAGGTCCAGCTGGAGGGACATGCTCGCTCTCCTGGGGCAGGATGGCTGTGGGGGGAATGGGCTCTTCTTGAAGGGGACAGTCAGTTGGGGCTCACGCTTGTACTGACCTCTGAGGGGACTGGCCTGGGGACTAGTCCCCCTTTCCCTGCTGGCTCAGGAAGCCAAGAGTCCTGGCTGGCTGAGGGCAGTAAGGACTGGCCCTGTCCCCCAAGATGAGGAGGGGCCACCTGTCACTGCTTTGAGGTCAAACAGTCCATCACTCCCCTGCTGGCACGCCAGGCACAGTGGAAAAGCAGCACCCAGGGTGGTCAAGGCCAAAGAAGGCTGGTAACCTTGTGGGTCTGCTCCATTTCCATGGTTCCTTTCCCAGGGGCAGGGCTCGGGCCAGGCTTTCAGTGTTTCCAGGACCCCTGGCAGGGGAACCTGGCAGGGCCAGCAGGATCCAGGAGAGCCTGAAGGAGGTGGGTCACAGGAGGGGGTTGATGTGTGTCTCCACCCTGGGGTTTCTGGGGCACCATCCTGAAGGGGCGAGTGTGAAAAGCCAGGAGCCTAGCTTGGATGGGGGGAAGGACAAGTCCTTGTTAACGGTTCTCAGGGTGAGTCCGTCTCCTGGGAAGGAGTGGGGGCTCTTTCCAAAGCACGTGGGAAAGGCTGAGGAGGAGAGCTCCTCCACAAACGCTGGCTTCTTAGTACAAGTGCGGAGGCGCGTGGTCAGTGGGGGCGCCCGACCCCGTCCACGCCCCCAGCCATCCTGGGAGTTCGCTGACGGATCATCCCTGTGAGCCCTCCCCCTTGGAGCCCGGGAGCTTTGGGGCGGAGAGGAGGGTTTATTTGGCGGCGGCGCGGGCAAGCGAGGGCAGTGTGCGCCCGAGGGAAAGCCGGTGCTGGCCGAACCTGCGGGGATAGGAGCGCGATCCGCCGCGTCCCTCGGGCCATCTGCCCGTCGGGTTGCCCGCCGCGCCGCCGCGCCTGGCTCGTCCCGCACAGACATGCACTGGCGGCGGCCAGGCGTTCCCCGGGGCAGCGCCTCCGCGTGGGGGCTCTGAGCCATGAACGCGTCCGGGCGCCCCTACATGCAGCGCTGAGCCGCCGCCGAGGTCCGGAGCTGCGGGCTGCCGCCATGCGCTGGGCCTGGGCCGCGGCCGTGGTCCTCCTCTGGCCGCAGCTCACGCTCCTCCGGGGCGTCGGGGCCCGGCGGGAGCAAAAGAGGCCGCGGCAGCCGGGCCAGCACACTGAGCTCCCCAACGCCACCGTAGCCAACAGCGAGGGGCTGCTTGGCTCCCCCAAGGTACGCGCAGACCAGCACACGTGGGCGCGGGCTTGCAGCACACTTGTGGTCGCCTCTTGTTTCAGGGGGCTTTGACTGGCTGGGCACTGTGCTCTCACCTGCAGGTTTTGCCCACCGGGCTGTCCAGGTTTCCTCTTCATCTTGGTGGGGTGGGGCTTTGGGCAGGATCTGCTGCAGAGGGATTTGGGGCTAGCCTCTGACCTGCGATGAGTCTGGGAGGATAGGGGTAGAGGAGAGACTTCCTAGTAGGGCTGCACCCAATGCTTTGAAGCCCTAGGCTGTCCTGCCCTAGCAGCCTACTGCCTTTAAGTGTAATTGCTAGTTCAGGAGGGGTTGGGGAGGCACTTGGGGTAGCCTGCTCCTCGGCTGTCCAGTAGACCCTCTGTTGAGAACAGGCCCCCAACATTGCCAGGATCGGAGAGGCCAAGGCTAGCCTGAACCTGTGCTTCCTGGAGGTACTCACCCTCAACTCTGTTATGTAGCCAGCACTCTCCCACCCCATGGCCTCTGGCTTGGGAGTGCCCCTGTCCTTAGGGTTCTTCTGGCCCCAGCCTGTCCCGGGTCCCCTCTGAGATCTGAGACCCCCACACCTGCCTCAGCCCTGGGTCTCACCATCGTTGGCTGAGGATCTCCTGAGAGGTCTTGGAACTGACCCCATGGGCCGCAGGATTGGGAGGGGAGCGGCAGTTGCCAGGACAGGCCCCCCGCCAGCCCTTGTGCCTTTGATCCCAGCCTCCCTCCACCCAAGGGCGTCTTTGTGGCGGCCAGAGCGGCTGCTCTCAGCCCACGCGGCCCCACTGAGCCGGAGGCACCATTTTCCAGATGGGCAGGTGAGGAGAGTGCGTCCCTGGGCCCTGCCAGCCAGAGAAGAGTGGTTGCTGACCTAGCAAGTGCACAGGGCCATCTGGGGACAGATAGGTGGACCTCTATCCAGGGCAGGGCCTCCATGGGAGTACCCACGGGCCATGTAACACATGCCCCAGGGCGACCCTCCCTGCATGGCAGGACCCCTGTTCTTCATCCGCCCCCGCCTGGCCTTCTACGATGCCTGCGTACCTCAGGTACAGCCAGGGTCTGTGGTGGCCAGGGGCACAGGCAGAACTCAGGGGACATATGAATGTTCTTGGCTTCTCTCTCTTCCCTGGTAGGGTCCAGGTCAGGGATGGAAGTTCTCTCTACCCTGCCTGCCTCTCCCAACCCCTCAGGACAGAGGCCTGTCTGGTCCACTGGGAAAGAGCCCAGTCTTCCCTGGTCAGGAGGCTGCTCTATCTGTGCCTTGGGCTGAGGGTTGACTGGGACTAGACCTGGGGCCAGGACTCCTGGTCTTGCCCAGCCTGGGACGGCTCTCCGGGGACTGTCAAGATTCTGCTGGCTTCTAGGCAGTGGCTATCAAGCCAGGCTAGCATTTGCTTTGCTCCTACCCATTTTTATGAGCTTTCTGTCTGAGTCCTGCACAGACTTCCTCAGAGATGGCCGTCTCTGCAGCCACACTCTCTTACTGAGCACAGATCTCCTTCTCTGACACAGGCAGGGCTGTTTCTTCCTCTACCCCCAGTGTGGAGCTCAGGAGAGTGGTTGGAGAGTTGGGAGCACAGTCTCAGGGAGCTCTGGCCAGTGGCTGGGGGCCCGGGTTCAAGCTTGAGAAGCAGGGCCAGCCTGAGCTCCAGGCTGCTTGCTTGCATGTTTAATGCCCAGCATGGAGCAGGTCCCATTTGGCCCCTCCCCAGCTTAGTGGGGTGCTCTGGGACTCTCAGAAAGACCTTTGGAAAACTTACTCCTGTCCTCCACTACCCGCCTCAGCCTGGAACAAGCCTCTGTGGAGGCACAGGTGTGCCTGTCTGCTTGGGAACAGGGTGCAGTGGGAGGGGACAGGTAACTCCAACACACAGCCAGAGCCTGGATGTCAGGCTTGGCTTCCAGCAAGGCCCTAAGCCATTACCCTGCCTGAGGTCCTGGTCTGAGTCCCCAGGAGTGGCCTTCTCTGCCTTTGCACCATCTTTCTGTGTGTGCCCCAAGTACTGCCGGAGGTGGCCTGTGCCCTGAGGGTCCCCACTCTTCCCTGAGGCAGCAGAGAGGACCCAGTGGGGACCAGATCAGAACACTAGATCTGCCCCTTGGCCTATTAGCTGCCTGAGGCCTCGGGGCCTGAGTTCTCAGATGCCCACATGACATGGCTGAACTTTGTCCGGCGGCCGGATGATGGGGCCTCGAAGAAACGGTGCAGAGGCCGGGACAAGAAGTCGGTGAGCCTGGAGTCTGAGCCTGGGGTCTGAGCCCAGGGTTGGGGTGGCAGTGGCTCCTACTGGGATCCTCAAGTCCTCCTGCCTTCCCCAGCGAGGCCTCTCTGGCCCCCCAGGACCCCCAGGGCCGCCGGGCCCCCCTGGGCCCGCTGGTGCGGAAGTCACACAGGAGGCTCTGCTGCAGGAGTTTCAGGAGATGCTGAGAGGTGAGGTGCTTCTGCCCTGACTCCTCCCAGAGACTCAGGAGGGCCCCCCAGGCCCTAGGGTGCCTCAACCTGCTGTCCCTGCTCTTGCCCCACAGAGGCCACTGAGCGTCGATTCTCGGGGTTTTGGGGTTCGTTGCTGCCCAAGGAGATGGGTGGGCAGCTAGTGGCTGAAGCCTTCCACTGCCGGCTGAAGGGTCCCGTGATAGTGGACAAGAAGACGCTGGTGGAGCTGCAGGGCTTCCAGGCTGTGAGTGAGCTAGAGGGACACCCACAGGGACCCCGCAAAGCCTGGTTGTCTCTGGGAGCACTGCTGGGGGCAGGATGTTGAGGGGTCCCCCACAGTGAGCGGGCCCACAGCACATGCACGCAGTGGGCCCCTGGGGAAGTGGCCACCATGGTCAGGGCTAGGTCCCATGTGCCCAGACCCCCACCTTGCACCAAGCCTTTGCATGGGGTTCAAGGTGGCCAGGCAGCAGAGTTACCTCTCTGTGGGGGCTCTTGGGGCCTCTTCTGCCCAGGGGCCTGAAGCCTGTGGCCAGAGGCCCAGGTAGGTGCAGACGCACAGGTCATACTCTGTTCTGTCCACCTGGGGTGTTCTCGGGGCAGGGGCTGTTGGTCTCAGGTGCCTCCCAGGCTGGGTGTCTGGGTTCTGCAGACTATACTTACCTGCTGTCCCTGCAGCCCACTGCCCAGGGCGCCTTCCTGCGGGGATCGGGCCTAAGCCTGGCGTCTGGCCGATTCACAGCCCCGGTGACCGCCATCTTCCAGTTCTCCGCCAGCCTGCATGTGGGTGAGCGGGGCCGGGCCAGGGTGGGGTGGGGGCTGGCCCTCCCAGGTAGGCCCTGACATCGCAGGTCCCAGGCCTGGGTCCCACGGCAGAGCTGCCTCCTGCTCCAAACCTGGCTCCCATGGGGGGCTTGGACGGGGTCCAACGCCCACATCCTCAACCAGCAGCCACTCCTGGGCCTGTCTTGGACAGTGTGCCTCGAAGCCCCCAGCCCCAGCCCCCGCCTCTCTGCTCCATCCTCCCCGAGGGCCACTGCAGCTGGTTGTCTCTGCAGACCGCAGGGGGATGCAGGGCAGAGCCCGGGCCCGGGACACAGTGCGGGTGCTCATCTGCATCGAGTCCCTGTGCCATCGCCACACGTGAGCGGGCCCTCCTGGGGGCCTCCCTTGACACTGGGGGATTATAGGGAGCTGGGTGTAGGTGCCCGGGTGTGGACTGCCCTGCCCATGGAGAGTGGAGGAGCTGTCCCCACACAGGACTTCACTGACTCTCACCCTGGGCACTGTGTCCAGGTCACTGGAGGCCATCTCAGGCCTGGATGGCAGTGGCAGGATCTTCACAGTGCTGGTTCAGGGGCTGCTTCAGCTGCAGGTGAGGCCGAAGGGGCTGGGCAGGAAGGAGGGGTCCTGTGCCTCTGAGCTTCAGAGGGGCTTCCCCAGCCCAGCACATGGACAAACATCGGCCATTTGGCCACTCAGGACCTTGGGACCCCACAAACCTGGGGTGAGTGCTCCATGTGCTCCCTGTGGGCATGTGGGTGCTGTGGGTGGTGATATTCACTGTGGGGGGTCTGCAGGCTGGACAGTATGCGTCAATCTTCGTGGACAATGGCTCCGGGGCAGCCCTCACCATCCAGAGTGGCTCCAGCTTCTCCGGCCTGCTCCTGGGCACGTGAGGGCACTGACGGGTCCCAGAGGAACTGCATCAAGAGGACTCTCAGGGCCATGGGACACTACCTGGTCACCCACCCCCACTGCCCTCTGTTAAACATGTGGTCACAGCAATAAAGTATCCCTAGCCCTCGCTGCTGTCGTCTGGTCACTGTCTTGCCGTGGGGGGTGGGAGTGTAGGTATGGAGGAACACGTGGTCTTGGGACACAGTCCTCAGCTGGGGGTGGTGTGGGGAGGCAAGGCTCCAGCTGAGCATCCTTCAGCTGTAGCCCCCACAGGCCCTGTGCCTGCCAAGGTACTTGTTTACCCTGAGGACAAGGACTGATGTCCAGCCAGGTCCCTGCGTAGTCTTGCCCACCACCTGACACCACTCCTCTGCTTGCCCAGGGCTGGTTCAGCCTTGCAGGACAGCAGCCTGTAGACCCCTGCAGAGCCAAGGGTACAGATGCGTTCAGCCTGGGGTGCTCGAAGCCCCAGAACTTGGTGAGCAGGACGATGTGCCATGTGCTGTGTGTGTCTGGGGAGCAGAGAGGGGCTTGGAAGCCTTATCCTGTGGGGGTAGGCACGGGCAGTGCATGGGGTGTGGGCAATGCACAGGACTGCATACACATGTGCAGGCCACAGGCACCAAGTGTGAATCTGAAGGGTGACCCTGCCCGCCCAGGTGTGCTGACTGCACATGTTTGTGTGTGCGCGTGTGTGGGGGTGCTAAGCAAAGGTTGTCCAGGCCCAGACCAGCAGGGCACTTAGCTTCTGGCCACCTTTCCCTTGGTGGCTGCCACACCTTACCCCAGTGATGGGGTCTGTAGGTCCTTTGGATTTGGGGTCCCTGCCCCCACCCCATTTCGGCTCCAGCAAACCCAGACCAAAGAATGTAAATTGGTCCCGGGATGTCCAGGCCTCTGAGGAACTGTCGAGATACCATCTCTGGTTGGCACCTGGGCTCTGGGCAGGCAGCCGCCTGGAGCATGAGGCTGGCCCCTGACCCCTGGCAGACGCCCCGGGGGTGTGTGGGGCGACTCTGCTCCACAGCACGAGAGCCTGGAGACCCCAGTTCAAGGCTGAGCAGACAAGAGGAGAGAGTCCTTATCCTGTAGATGGGGGCGGGGGCTGGAGGAGTTGCAGGGGTTGGGGGTCGGTCTGCAGGCTCAGAGGGCAGGAGTAGGAGGTGGGGCAGGTGGAGCCTGGAGCCTGAGGGCCATTACCCAGCCCCTCCCCCCAGGGACCCTGGCCGGCCTGGCTGGGTAATGAGGCAGCAGAGCCTCGGTGCCTGTCGGGCGCTGGTCTGTGCAGCACTGGGCTTGGCCACTGACCCGTCCCCACCTCTCCCTCTAGTCCCCCCGGGGTGGCGTCAGAGGCTGGGGGAGTCTGGAGGTGTCTCTGCTTCACAGCGACTGTAGGCGCCAGCCTGGCCCGAGTGGGGATGTCCCGGCAGCCCATGAGGCGGGGGTGCGGGCTGCAGTCCCTGTGAGGAGGTGGGGAGAAGAAGGGTAGCCAGGGAGGCGCAGGAATGAGTCCCTGCCCCCACCTCTCATCCTGGGGGCCTGTACGGGGCTGCTGCCCGGAGCCAGAGCGCCAGCCTGCTTGGCTATAGGTACCTGTTAAGTGCTGACTGCCGGTTTACAGAGGCGACCGCCCTGGGCTATCAGTGGGAATGCTGAGGGACCACAGCCAGGCTCCAGCCAGACCCCATCAGCCATTCCTGGGTCCTCAAAAGCAGGGGGCTCTCCTGACTGTCCATCAACACCAGCCAGTCCCCTGACCTGTCTGGCCCAAGAGGGGGGCAGGTCTCACCTCCCCATCCAGACCTGCTGCAGGGAGTTGTGATGACAGAGATGGAGACCTAGACCCAGAGACGGGGCCCAGGGCTCTGCAAAGTGCAGCGAACAGACAAGAGACGAGAGACGAGGAGACGAGAGATGGGGAGAGGGAAGGCCAGGCCAGCCCCGAGGAGCTCGCCGTGGGCAGGTGGCCAGGGCTGGGGAAGCGGCGTCCTGGCGCCCAGCTCCACCTGCCCCCCTGTCTCTGACCCCTAATCTCAGGTCATTGCCACTTAGCTGTGACTCCCCTGGAATGTGCTGTCTCCAGCCCCCACAGCTGGAGTGCAGGAGCAAGGGGTGGGGGGCGGAGAGTGGTTACTGGTGTAAGGAGGTCCAGGGACATGAATTGGGGGGCGGTGCTCAGGGCTCAGGGTTTAGGCCCCAAGCTCACAACAGCCCTGAAGGACACAGGCTGTCCCGCCCAGGGCATACAAAGGGTCAACGCAAGGTGAGCCCCCAAAGACCCCCTACCCTGGATCAGCTGTCCCACCCATCTCAGTCGCACCGTCTCCTAGGCCCGGCCCAAACTGCGGTGTTGACAAGCTGCTCAGGGGCCTCGGGAGAGGTCTAGAGTCCCCCTAAAGGGCCTTGGGTTTTTGTGGTCATGCTCACCCAGCCTGAGCAGGGGTCCTATGGATAATATGCAGACTGAGCCAGACCTGCTGCTGCTGAAGGCAGGGGGCTTGCTGGGGATCCCAGGGGTAGAGGAGCCTGGGAGTTTGGGCTCTCTCCCTGGACTGGTCTCCGGTTGTAGAGCTGGGCTTTGGGGTGGCCTGAGCGTCTGGCTATGGCCAGAGCCAAGTGGCCAGTACACTGCTAGTTGGCCTCAGATTGACCCCTGACTGGAGCCCCACCCGGAGCAGCGGGAGGTGCTGGGCTGACCTTGCTGACCCCTCCTAGGGCTCACTTCCCAGAACCTCTGTCTGACCTGCTGCCTGCCGGACGGGGGCTGAGGGGAGGACCTTGGCTGAGTGCTTCACAAACTCCGGTCTTGGGGATATAGCCAGGCCCAGGGCTGATTGGCCTTTCCTGGCCCCTATGTGGCCCTGGAGTGCTAGGGACAGATAGATCTCTGTGTTGGGTCAGAGCCAACTCCCCAAGCGCCTTCAGCTTCTGTCCGGTTTGAATGCAGACAGGAATGTAGATGTTTGGCTCAGGATAGCTGGAAAGTCCTCTCAGGGGCCAGGAGCAGCTCTGGACTGGACAGCCGGGCCCCATCCCAGGCTATGGCAGGAGCAGGGAGAGGTGGGGTAGGCAGGGTTGGGGGCTCCCAACTGTGAGCAAGAGGCTGCCTGGCCCCCCTCCCATGATCCCCTCTGGGGTGGTGAGATGGCACAGGTAGGGACAGGTTGGAGTGAGGCTTTCAGGAGAGACTGTTCACCTGGCCTGGGCTGTAGAGTACTCGTAAACTTAAGGTACAGCTAAGATAGGCCAGCCCTTTGTGTCCAGAGTCGAGCTTTAGGGCTAACTTTGCCCCCATCAGGTTGATTCTGAGGCTGGGAGGGAGGTCTACTCAGTGGTGGGATTCAAATAATTTAACAACTCGTTCTGCGCCCTAATGACCGTTTTAAGTATAAAAAAATATATACCGGCCTGATCTGTGGTGGCGCAGTGGATAAAGCGTCAACCTGGAAACGCTGAGGTTGCCGGTTCAAAACCCTGGGCTTGCCTGGTCAAGGCACATATGGGAGTTGATGCTTCCTGCTCCTCCCCCCTTCTCTCTCTCTCTCTCTCTCTCTCTCTCTCTCTCTCTCTTCCCTCCCTATAATGAATAAATAAAATCTTTAAAAAAAACCAAAAAAGCCTGACCAGGCGGTGGCACAGTGGATAGAGCGTCAGACTGAGATGCAGAGGACCCAGGTTCGAGACCCCGAAGTCGCCAGCTTGAGTACGGGCTCATCTGGTTTGAGCAAAAGCCCACCAGCTTGAACCAAAGGTTGCTGGCTCCAGCAACGGGTTACTCGGTCTGCTGAAGGCCCGCGGTCAAGGCACATATGAGAAAGCAATCAATGAACAACTAAGGTGTTGCAACGCGCAATGAAAAACTAATAATTGATGCTTCTCATCTCTCTCCGGTCCTGTCTGTCTGTCCCTGTCTATCCCTCTCTCTGTCTCTATAAAAAAAAACAATATACCAAAAGGTAGTTTATTATTTTATACATTTAATAATTAAACAAGAATAATAAAAGAGGTACACAAACTAGATTATGTGATAAGAAAGAGTTTTTTTGTTTTTTTGTTTGTTTTTTTTTTTGTATTTTTCTGAAGCTGGAAACGGGGAGAGACAGTCAGACTCCCGCATGCGCCCAACCGGGATTCACCCGGCATGCCCACCAGGGGCGACGCTCTGCCCACCAGGGGGCGATGCTCTGCCCATCCTGGGCATCGCCATATTGCGACCAGAGCCACTCTAGCGCCTGAGGGAGAGGCCACAGAGCCATCCCCAGAGCCCGGGCCATCTTTGCTCCAATGGAGCCTTGGCTGCGGGAGGGGAAGAGAGAGACAGAGAGGAAAGCGCGGCGGAGGGGTGGAGAAGCAAATGGGCGCTTCTCCTGTGTGCCCTGGCCGGGAATCGAACCCGGGTCCTCCGCACGCTAGGCCGACGCTCTACCGCTGAGCCAACCGGCCAGGGCCAAGAAAGAGTTTTAAAATATTAATGAAAAAATATTAAATGATACCTGACAAAAAACAATAGAACTTATTTATTTCCATATTGCTTTTCTGGGTTTTTTATTTTTATTTTTTGTATTTTTCTGAAGCTGGAAACGGGGAGAGACAGTCAGACAGACTCCCGCATGCGCTTGAACGGGATCCACCCGGTATGCCCACCAGGGGCGATGCTCTGCCCACCAGGGGGCGATGCTCTGCCCCTCCGGGGGCGACGCTCTGCCACGACCAGAGCCACTCTAGCGCCTGGGGCAGAGGCCAAGAAGCCATCCCCAGTGCCCGGGCCATCTTTGCTCCAATGGAGCCTTGGCTGCAGGAGGGGAAGAGAGAGACAGAGAGGAAGGAGGGGGTGGGGGTGGAGAAGCAAATGGGCGCTTCTCCTATGTGCCCTGGCCAGGAATCGAACCCGGGTCTCCCACACGCCAGGCCGACACTCTACCGCTGAGCCAACCGGCCAGGGCCGCTTTTCTGGTTTTTTAAATTAATTAATTAATTTATTTATTTATTTTTATTTTTTTCTTTTTCTTTTTTTTTTAAAGTCTCTTTTTTTTATTTTTATTTTTATTTTATTTATTCATTTTAGAAAGGAGAGAGAGAGAGAGAGAGAGAGAAAGAGAGAGAGAGAGATGGGGGGAGGAGCAGGAAGCATCAACTCCCATATGTGCCTTGACCAGGCAAGCCCAGGGTTTCGAACCGGCGACCTCAGCATTTCCAGGTCGATGCTTTATCCACTGCGCCACCACAGGTCAGGCTATTTATTTTTATTAAATGAGAGGCAGGGAGGCAGAGACATACTCCTCCTGCATGCACTCGACCGGGATTCACTTGGCAAGCCCAGTAGGGGTGATGCTCTGCCCATCTGGGGCCATTGCTCTGTTGCAACCAGAGTCATTTTAGTGTCTGAGGGGGAGGCTGTGGAGCCATCCTCAGCGCCCAGGCCAACTTTTGCTTGAACCATTTGAACGCTGGCCGCCGGAGGAGAAGAGAGAAGAGCTAGAGGGGGGAGGTGGAAAAGCAGATGGTTGCTTCTCCTGTGTGCCTTGGTTGGAACTCAAACTCGGGACTTCCACATGCTGGGTTGACACTCTTACTGCTGAGCCAACCAGCCAGGGCCCCATATTGCTTCTTGATTTGTGTCTTCATTTGCAATTTTTTCCCCCTATGGACAAAATGAACATGACTACAAGCACTTAGAATACTCTGTTGTGAGCCCTGGCCAGTTGGCTCAGTGGTAGAGCATCAGCCTGGCGTGCGGGAGTCCCAGGTTCGATTCCTGGCCAGGGCACACAGGGAAGGCGCCCATCTGCTTCTCCACCCCTCCCCCTCTCCTTCCTCTCTTTCTCTCTATTCCCCTCCCACAGCCGAGGCTCCACTGGAGCAAGGTTGGCCCAGGCGCTGAGGATGGCTCCATGGCCTCTGCCTCAGGCACTAGAATGGCTCTAGTCTCAACAGAGCGATGCCCCAGATGGGCAGAGCATCGCCCCCTGGTGGGCATACCAGGTGGATCCTGGTCGGGTGCATGTGGGAGTCTGTCTCTCTGCCTCCCCGTTTCCAACTTCAGAAAAAAAAAAAGAAAGAATACGCTGTTGTGCTGACGAATGTTAAAAGAGAGTAGGGAATATAAATTTGTGATTTCCACATTGGGTGGCTGCCCAGGTACCCACCTTAGAGAGAACCCTGATGACAACTGCCATTTTTACAACCGGTTTGCCAATATCAACAAAAAAGTTAGGTATCAGTTCTGCCAAACTGGTGCGAGTGGTGCGAACTAGCCGAATCCCACCACTGGGTCTACTCCAAGGATCCCTCGGGCTGTCTGTCCCTAGGCAGGCCCTTCCCTGCAGACCTGGGAGGTTCTCACACCCAGACAAGACATCCTGAACTCCTGTAGCCTGGGCCAAGGACTGAGAGTGGCCTGGGCGCATAAGGGGGATGGGGGCATGTGTAGGGGGTAGAGAGGCATGTGGGGGACATGGGGGGCATGGGGACCTAGGTGGATATGTTCATGCTCCTCTCTCTGGGTCTGCGTACTCAGGCTCTTCGTGCTGATCCCATGCATCCTTGGTGGCTGTGATACTGTCTCTGCTCAAAGGGAACTGTGTCTGTGTGACGTGTATGGAGTGGGGTCTCTCTGTCCGCTCTGTCTCCTCCCTGGGACCTGGCCTCTCTTGGCAGAGCTAAAGTCACCAAACCCCTTGGGAGCAGACACAGGGCCGGTGTCTGGGACATGGTGGCTGGAGCCCTGGTTGGCCAGTAACTGCTCCGGCTTGGCTGTGGTTGTGGTCTTTGGTGTCGGGGATACCTGATGGCATTGGTCTAGCCAAGGAGCCCATCGTGCTGGGTGGTCAGGCTGGCGGCCACACAACTGCTGGACCCTGAGGTGGGGATGGACCCCAGGCAGTGGGATGAGGGAAGAGTGTCCTCCTTCAAGGACAGCTTTCCAGCAATGGGTAGTGGGGCAGGAGCTCCCTGAGGGTAGCAGGGAGCCCTTATGGTGTCTGAGGCCTCTGTACTGCACAGATTGCTGCCTGGGGGCAGCGCTGTTGTCAGGGAGCAGAGGGTGCTGTGTCTTGAGGCCTTTGTTCACTGACTGGGTTTGTCCAGTGTGCCCTCTGGGCTCTGACCTCTGCATGACCTCAGTGCCCTGCCCAGGGTCAAGGACATGCTGGATCTCCAGCCCCTGCAACCTGAGTGGAACAAGGAGCTGAGGCCTTCAAAGCCCAGGGCCTCCCACGGCCCTGGGTCTCCCGTGGCCTGCCCCCTGCAGCTGGGTGAAGGCAGCTGAGGATCTCATCCTGCCCACGCCTGTGCCTGGCGCTATCGGCCCATCTGGCCGCCCGCGTGTCTGACGGTATGCCCAGGCGGCCTGGTGAGGAACGGGGTGCTTGGGGACAAAGGGCCTTTGTTTGGGAGAGTTTGGGGTGCAGCCCTGCTCTCACGCAATGACTCACAGCTTCCTCTGGCTGATAACATCAGTTTTGCAACAGCCGCCGTGTCACATACACCGGGGCGGCGGCGGCAAGAGCAGGAGGGACCCTCGCTGGTGCCCGCGGCCCCTCCAAGCTGTCCTGTCAGAGACTGGGTGTGTGAGGGGGTGGAGAACAGCAGGAAACAGGGAGGGTCAGCAGAAGGCTGAGAAAACTCCATTTCTTTCTTAAAAAAATAAAAAAGATTTTATTGATTTTACGGAGCAGTGGTGAGAGAGGATTGACTCACAGCTGCTTCACTTGAGTTGTCCATTGCTTGCTGCATGTGTCTTGACTGGGCAAGCCCCAGGTTTCGAACTGGCAACCGCAGAGTTCTAGGTTGATGTGCTATCCACTGCGCCACCACAGGCCAGGCAAGATAGCTCCGTTTCTGAAGTGAAGTGTCTCTTAGCCTCTCATTTCCCTGCCGACTGCAGGAGGCCCCCTACAGCCCCATGCACCAAGGCCAGACCCCAGGAGACATCTCATGTCTCCCCTGTGGAGGCTGACCAATCCCTTCTCTGAGGAGACATGTCTAGGGGCTTGCTCCTGGTTATGGCCATCTGTCCCTCACTTCTTGTTGGGATCAGGTGGGCAGCTGTGGCTGGTGGGGTGTGAGGGCCCCTTGGAGGCTGGGCTGCTGAGACCCTCAGATGCCACTGGTGGGAGGGGCTGGGGCTTGGATTTCTTCTCTTCGGGTCATGGGGTGGGTCAGGCCCTTGGTTAAGAGGAGGTGGGAGCTGGACAAGTGCCTTCTCCCTGGGCTCCTGTCCTTCAGTTAGGCCATAGAGGTTTGGCTGCTGCCTGCGGTGTTTACTCTAGGGCAGTGGCAGTCAACCTGGTCCCTACTGCCCACTAGTGGGCATTCCAGCTTTCATGGTGGGTGGTAGCAGAGCAACCAAAGTATAAATAAAAAGATAGATTTAACTATAGTAAGTTGTTTTATAAAGATTTATTCTGCCAAACTTAGCAAAAATCCAACATAAAGTACTTGGTAAGTAATTATTATTATATGCTTTAACTTGCTGTAACTCTGTTTTATAAATTTTATAAAGTAAAGTTTCTTCCCTACTTTATAAATCAGCATTCCTGTGGAACCGGTGGGCGGTTAGAAAATTTTACTACTAACAGAGATACAAAAGTGGGCGGTAGGTATAAAAAGGTTGCCTAGCCCTGCTCTAGAGGATGTTGCTGAACAATGTCCAGGTTCCCAGGGCCACATGCTACAGCCCCTGGTTTCTCCCAGCCTTGAGCTCACCCAGCTCCATGGCCAGCTGAGCCTTGCCCGGTGGATCCTGCTGGCCAGGATCAGGGGCCCTGGGACTGTGTGCAGGAAAAGTATAGGGACCTGGGGGCAGAGGCCACACGGGGCACCACCTGTGTGTGTGGGTACAGGTGTCTGTGGGACTGTCCTGCTGAGTAGCTAGGCCAGCAGCTGCCCCTTGTGGACCCCCTTGCTCCTCACTACTGGGCCTCCCTGGGGCTCCAGGTCTGGCTGCCCACCCAGCAACAGAGTCCCCTTTCTGGGCAGGGGTGGCTTTCATTTCTATCTTTTTTTTTTTTTTTTACAGAGACAGAGAGGGACTCAGAGAGAGGGATAGACAGGGACAGACAGACAGGAACGGAAAGAGATGAGAAGCATCAATCATTAGTTTTTCATTGCATGTTGCAACACCTTAGTTGTTCATTGATTGCTTTCTCATATGTGCCTTGACCGTGGGCCTTCAACAGACCGATTAGCCCCTTATTGGAGCCAGCGACCTTGGGTCCCAGCTGGTGGGCTTTTGCTCAAACCAGATAAGTAGGTGCTCAAGCTGGCGACCTCAGGGTCTCGAACCTGGGTCCTCTGCATCCCAGTCTGACGCTCTTTCCACTGTGCCACCGCCTGGTCAGGCTTCTTTTTATCTTTTTTTTTTTTTTTTTTGGCTTTCATTTCTAGACTCGAGGAGAGACTCCTTGGTAGAGACCCTTGATCCTCACCACTGCCTGAGGGGCCCCCACGCCCACTCTGGGATGGCTCAGCTGCAGCCCCTTAGTGTGTCCCGGGCAAGGACAGGAGCCTTCTTACTCTCACACTCAGCTTCTGCCAAGGCTGATTCTCTGGGACCAGCTTGGGCAGACCTTGTCCCTCTCTGAGCCTCCATCTCTACAGGGCCTACTAGTCCAGTGGGGCTGGTAGACCCCCAGGTGCCTGTTGGTGCCGGGACTGGGGACAGCACCTCAGTCTAGACTTCTGACCTGGGCAACTGTGGCTGGCTTCCAGAGTAGGGTCCCTCTGGCTCTGGTCTGAAGGTCCCCAGGTACCTGGCCCCTGCCTCCCAGGGGTTGCTAATCTTTCTCGAGTCTCTTGTTTCCCTTGTGGGTCAAGGGCACAGCCAGTGAGAAGGGCTTCAAGGCACCTATGGAGAGTATAGCCCCCCAGCCCCACCCACTGTGGCCACGAGCTTCCTCTGAACTCCTGCCAGCCTTGGCCCGGGGCAGAGCGGGGAGCTCCTGCCACAGGCATGGGACGTCTGCCGAGGTCACGCTGCAGGTCTCATGGGTCACTGCTGCAGAAGCAGAGCCTTGAGGCTGGCCAGCAGGAAGGTAGGAGAGGCCAGCTTGCATGGGTCTTCTGCAGGAGGGCCAGAAGCAGGGTGGGTGGGGGGAGCCAGCAGCACTCACTCACTGTGTGGGGACAGAAAGGGCTGGGAACAAGAAGGGCACTGGAGACAAGTGGAGAGGGATGTTGGGGGGAAGGGAGAGAGGGTGGGATTGTGGGGGCACAGTGGAGAGGGTGGGATTGTGATGAGCACTTTCTGTGGGGAGTAGAACTGAGGGTGTGAGCTCATACTGGTCCCAAAGAAAGGGGAATGGGTGGTCATAGGGGCCAGGTGAAGGGATCTGTTCCAGCTCCCAATGCTGTGGGGAGGGTCCTTTGTGCAGGAGCTGGGAGGTGACCTCTAGGGCAGGGGTCCCCAAACTACGGCCCGCGGGCCACATGTGGCCCCCTGAGGCCATTTATCCGGCCCCCGCTGCACTTCCGGAAGGGGCACCTCTTTCATTGGTGGTCATTGAAAGGAGCACATTGACCATCTCATTAGCCAAAAGCAGGCCCATAGTTCCCATTGAAATACTGGTCAGTTTCTTGATTTAAATTTACTTGTTTTTTATTTTAAATATTGTATTTGTTCCTGTTTTGTTTTTTTACTTTAAAATAAGATATGTGCAGTGTGCACAGGGATTTGTTCATAGTTTTTTTTATAGTCCGGCCCTCCAACGGTCTGAGGGACAGTGAACTGGCCCCTTGTGTAAAAAGTTTGGGGACCCTTGCTCTAGGGAGACCCAGACCTCATGGTCTCAGAACAAGGAGACCCACAGGGGTTGGAAAGAGACCTCTCAAGATCCCATGTTTGCTTTGAAGCTAGGTGCTGGCTTAGCAGGGCTGCACTCCCCCAGGACTCTGGGTATAACCCTTCCTGGCCTCTCCCAGCCTCTGGAGGTGGCAATTGTGGCATCTGGCTCAGCTGCATCACTCTGTTGCTGCCTGATGTCACATGCTGTCTCCTCCGTGGCCCTCTGCCTCTTTTTATTTGTTGATTTCCATGAGAGAAGAAAAGAGAAAGAGACAGGAACATCAATTTGTTTCTGTATGTACCCTGACCAGGGATCAAACTGGCAACCACCAGGCTTTGAAATGATGCTCTAACCAGCTGAGCTGTCCAGCCAGGGCTGTCTCCTCATAGGGACACCAGGTGTACTGCAGTGGCCCCCCTTTAATGACCCCAGCTTAACCTTAAGTACATCTGCAAATAAGGCTACATGCACAGGAACTGGGGACAACACTTGAACATACTTTTGGAGAAACACAATTCCATCCAGAGCACATCTCTGAGAACCGTCACCACAGCCAAACAAAGGCCCCACTCGGGGGTGGATGGATGAAGATCTCAGTGAAGGTCTGAGAGGACCCAGGCATAACCAGCATTTTGCATCCTGAGGCTGCAATCAGGGAGACTAGGTAGCCACCTGTCCTGTCTAGAGGGACCCAGGTAGACAGGTGAGGGGCTCCTGAGCCAGTCTCACCCCTGGGGCCTTGCAGTTGGTGGGTGGTCTGAATAGGCCTCCCCCAGGAGGGGTAACATTCCAGAGAACCAGGGATGGTGGAGGCTGGAGCAGGGGATGTGTGAGATGGTGGGCAGGAGCCTCAGGGTGAAGAGGTGAAGGGACAGGCCTTAGGGCCAAGGGTATACTTTGAGTACAGCTCACATTGAGAAGGCTCAGGTGGCTGGGGCAGTGGCTGCAGACCCCTGGTGCCCTGCTCACCCTCCTGCTCCAAGTGCCAGGCTGGGCTGGAGGTGGCCGGGGGGGGGGACAGCATCGATGGCCCCCACCCTGACGATGTAGGCATCTTGGGGGCTGCCTGTCTTTCCCTGGGCCTCCTCCCTAAATCTGTGAGCACAACTCAGTGCTCAGGGAACCAGACCCCTGGCTGCAGCTTGGAGACTGGACAGGTCTTTGCATCTGAATGTTTCTATTTTTAACATGGGCTTATGGAAACTAGGGATCTTCCTGGGGCCAGAAGTTACCAGCTAAACCTCGTATACACAGCAACACTGGGGGGCCGGGTCCTGCCACTCATGGGTGACCAGGAGCCAGCATGTGCACAGGGTCCAGAGGGTGGCCAGGAGGGCGCAGGGCCTACAAAGTGCCCCCAGCGCTGAGGGGTGCTTACCTTCTCTGTGCTCCCGCCAGGCTCTGAGACTTTACCCCCAGCCTTCAGCCCTTCCTGAACCAGCTGTCCTCTGGCAGATATGTATCCGGGACAAACCTGACAGTATGGCCTCTCCCCTCCCCCAGCCCCAAGTCCCTGGCCGTTCCTGGGTTTTGCCAACTCCACCATATCTGGTGGACTCAGGCTTTGGGGGCCTGGAAGGGGAGGGAGAGGTCTTCACCCAGACCTCAGAGATGGGTAGATGTTTCACCCATCCTATGGGCCCAGCTGTGGGTGCTCTGGCCCACTATGAGCCTCATGCCACCCCCAGAACCACCTCAGGACTCTGTGTGGTGACTCCAGCAGTACACACCATGAGGCCACCCCTCTCTGCCTCCCCCTCCCCTTGAGTGATTCCCTGCCCGACTCTCCGATCTCCTGGGGGCCTGTTCTCTCCTGGGCCCCGGGCTGGCACTAGGTTCAGACAGCCTGAGCTTGGCCCTGGTCCACAGGACACACAGGTCTCCTGACGGCACAGACCCCATGCTGCCTACTTTGGAGGGCTGCCTGGGGGCGTGGGTCACCGTGGCCAGTCCACAGTTAAGAGGAGCCATGGGGCAGGGGGAAGGTGCTAGGGAGCGTGCGGGGCCAGCACCGTGGCTGAGAGAATCCGCCAGAGAGCAGCTGAGAGGCAGAGACCTGAGAAGGGCAGACTCCACCCAGGGCTGGAGGTTCTCAAGTTCATGGCAGGCTCCAGGACCACAGATACCAGGATTGTGTGGGTCATTCTAGGAAGAGATCCCTTGTCTTTTTTTTTTTTTTTTTGTATTTTTTCTGAAGCTGGAAACGGGGATAGACAGACTCCCGCATGCGCCCGACTGGGATCCACCCGGCACGCCCACCAGGGGCGATGCTCTGCCCTCCGGGGCGTCGCTCTGCCGCGACCAGAGCCACTCTAGCGCCTGGGGCAGAGGCCAAGGAGCCATCCCCAGCGCCCGGGCCATCTTTGCTCCAATGGAGCCTTGGCTGCGGGAGGGGAAGAGAGAGACAGAGAGGAAGGAGGGGGTGGGGGTGGAGAAGCAAATGGGCATTTCTCCTATGTGCCCTGGCCGGGAATCGAACCTGGGTTCCCTGCACGCCAGGCCGACGCTCTACCGCTGAGCCAACCGGCCAGGGCCGAGATCCCTTGTCTTTAGCTTCAACTGAATCCTGACATCACATCAACTGCAGTGTGGTTGTAGTGCGGTCAACATAGGGTTTGTTTTGTTTCAAAATGCAATGTTTCAGGTTGAATATGAGAGTTCCACTTTTGTAGGTCAAATCTGGTTGCACGTGTGGTTCGGCTGAATGCGAAAGTTCAGGTTTCCCCGAGAACATGTGCCTGGACTTGCAGACGTTCTACTGGGGAGTCTTGGGCACTGCTGCCATGCTTTCTGTGGGGTCCACTCTCTGGAGAAACCTGGAAGCTATGGCAGGACTAGGTGGTGAGGGGCAGGAATCAGGGGTCCAGACCTTGACCAGAATGCCAGCTGTGCCACTGGTCGTACTGGCCTCAGCAAGTGCTCCAGTCTCTTCAAGCACCTACTCCTTGTCTGAAAGCCGAGAGGCTGTACACACCAACCACTCTGATGAAACATCCCAGGTAACAAGAGCTGGCAGGAATTGGGTCCTGATGTCGTCAGTATCCCCCTGGGGGAGGCAGGGCCCTGTTATACTCACCCTGGTGCCCCCAAACCTGATATAGACCCTTGTCCTGTGAACAAGGTGTACACAACAGCTGTCAGTCCTGGCTCAAAGCAGCCAATCAGAGAGCTCACATTCACCTTGTAATCAGACAGTGTGGAATCATGGGATCTCTGAGGTTCAATCTCCACCTTCTGAAGGCAGCTGAATTGCATTCAGGTTACCCCCACTCTTCCCATTTTCTGAGCCAAGATCCTGAGTTCCACATATTCTTTCTTTTCCTCCCTCCCTCCTTCCAAGAGAAAGACAGGAACAAAGGGAGATGAGAAGCATCAACTCATAGCTGTGGCACTTTAGTAAAGTTGATAGCTTCTCATATGTGCCTTGACTGGGGTAATCCAGCCAAGCCAGTGACCTTACGCTTCAAGCCAGCAAACATGGGATCATGTCTATGATCCCACGCTCAAGCCAGTGCCCTTGTTTCAAACCTGGGTCCTCAGCATCCTAGGTGGATGCTTTATCCACTGTGCCACCACCTGTCAGGTCACATGTTCTATCTTCAAACAAACATAACCCAAACCTGCTGCTATAGACTGTGTCCCCCAAATTCAGGTTGAAGCCCTAACCCCTCAGTGTGAGGGTGTTAGGTGGGACCTCACGGAGGTGACTCGGGTGACATAAAAGTCATGAGGGTGCCCCCCACTGGCAGGATTAGTGTCCTTAGAAGAGAGGACACAAGAAGGGAGCATCTGTACACCAAGAAGAGGTCTCACCATATCCCGACCCTGTGGGCACCCTGACCTCGGACCTCCAGCCTATAGAGCCGCAAGCAGTAACTGTCTGCTATCTAAGCCGCAGGTCTGTGGGATCTTTTACGGTGACTGAGCTGATGAAGACACCTGAAATGTAAAAGAACGGCAATGAAGAGGCAAATCAGAAGTTTGTACCCCCATTCACCTGGCCCCAGTGTGGACCCGAGAGGCCAGGCAGCACAGCCTGGTCACCCGGACAGAGTCCAGTGTGCGCATGTGTCGGCCTGGGGAGGGCTCGTGGATGTCCTGCAGACACTTTATTTCACTTTTGCCATGACCACAGCACCCACTTTTCACATTTAATGGGGGATAGAAGGGAAGCTCGGTCTCCTGAGGATGGGAGGGTATGCGAAGCGACCGCCTGGCGCACATCCTGGCGTTCTTCTCCAAGAGGACACGCCGGCCAGCTAGCCTGTTATTCTTAAGACAGAATGTGGGAAACTTCATCACGCTTCCCAGGGTTCAGATTCCTGGAACTGGGGCACAATAACAGACGCCGAAGTGAGAAACACTTGCCCCTGTGTGGCCGTGAGGAGGCCTTAAAAGGAAAGTCTTTTCAGAAAGAGACAATAGGACTGACTTCTGTGTAAACTGAAAAGAGAAATGGACAGTTTTAAAATTCTTCCCTGTTTAAACACACATGCAGCACCGGGTCTACAGCTCACTCTGTAAAAACAGATTAATCCACAAATTCCAAGTTCTGATAGAAAGCCTTCTCAAATAATTTTAAAAATACCAAGACCCATAACGCTCCCAACTGAAAACTCTTATCTACAGAAATTTACAATATTCATAAATAAATCACAGACAAGCACGGAATAGCACTGACCACAAATTCACTCTAGGGAAACACAAAGACCAAAACTAATTAACATGAAATAAAGTTCGATGTCAGACTTACACATAAATGACACCAACAGGAAACATAAGGGAGGTAACCTGACCGAACAGAACAGAGGCGGTTGCAACTGGCCAGGGCCTGCGGTCAGTTTATAGCAGTAGAAGCTCTTGGTGCAGAGTGAGACTTCCTAGTTGGGGGGTCAATACACTGGATGCAGGACATGACACAGTCCCCAACCAGAACAAGTAAGGTATGTGTTTGGGGTCAGGTTCCGCAAGTGTTGGTCAGCTCCAGCCTTCAGCTTCCTGTCACTGCCTTTGGGCAGGACAGCAGGGGACAGGCGGTGGGGTGGGGAGACAAGTCTGTAAGCCCCTGCAAACCCAGGAGGTTCTTCCTGACTCATACACAAAGCTGAGCATCTTCTCAGTCCAGACAAACGCTGGCTGAAATTCAGGGGCAGGACACTTCTACCCGGACATGATGCATTGCCCTGGCAAGCTCCGGTGTCTCCCAGACCCCAAAACAAGATACTCTTGAGCTAGGCTGTAGGTATGGCCACTGACGTATGCACTCCTGGGTGCAGACTGGAGCTAGGGCTTATAAGCTGTCCGCTGTTGCATGGCATCTGCCTGAAACCCTACCAGTCACCAGATAAACTAGGTCCCTCTTGAGTACTGGACTTAACCCAGACAACCAGCCAGACCTGCCAGCTTCTGCTCCAGTGTAAGGCGGAGGGGTGGGGAGTGGAGGTGGTGGTTCCCAAAGGACTTGGAGCTGCCACCGTCTCCTGAGGTGTCCCATTCTGGCCACCTCTCTGCGACAGAGGCGTCAGGACTCAGGGGATGCCCTCCTTCCTCTGACAACACTGCGAGGGCGGTGCAGACCAGTCATAGACGTAGGAGAGGCGCAGCTGCACCTCCTGCTTGCACAGGCGGCCATCGCGTGTCAGAGTCTGGTGCTTCTCCAGCATGTCCTCCAGGCTCTGCTTGTGCGTCACCAGGTACTGGTTGCTGCAGCCCCGAGACTTGTACTCGGTGTCGAAGCGTGGGTCGTGCTCGCGCTGCACGTCCACGGGCGCCAGCCACGCGCCCATGGACACGTCCTCGCTCTGCCAGGCGCGCAGGTACTCCCGGCTGCGGTGCAGGTAGTGCACCAGGTCGGCAGAAAGCACGTAGCCGCCCCCCAGCGCGTAGGGCAGGTAGTAGTCGCAGAGCTGCCAGGCCGCCTCACGCCAGCGGCCCCCAGGCTTGACGCGGCCACGACCCGAGAAGAAGCCCCAGTATAGGCGGCGGCGGCGCGCGGGGTCGCGGGCGCGCAGCTCGGCTAGCAGCGCGTCCAGCCGCGCGAATGAGTCGTCGTCCGCCTTGAGCACGAACTCGAAGGCCACGTGCTCGTCGAGCCAGGCCAACATGGCCAGCACCTTGGCGGTGAGGTTCTCGTAGGCATCGCGCAGCGCGGGCAGCAGCAGCAGGTCGCCGTGCCGCGCCTGCTCGCGCTCCAGGGCGCGCCGCTCCTCGGCGCCCAGGCCGCCCGTGCCCACCGCGAAGCGCGCCCACACATCTCCGGGGCCGCCGCGCCGCGCCGCCCCCAGCCACGTGCCGCGGACCACGCTGCGCCGCTCGGCCGACCGCGGCGCGCTGGCCACCAGCACGGCCAGGAAAGCGGCGGCGCGCGCGGGCTCGGCGAGCGGGGGCCCGGGGCCGCGGCCGGGAGGCGGGCGAGGGCCCTCGGCCGTGCAGCGCGCTAGGTAGAGCAGTGCGGCGCCGCACAGCGCCAGGCCGCCCAGGCCCAGCGCCGTCCGGTGCCGCCACGCGCGCCGCGGCAGCTTCATGGCCCGACGGCCGGCCAGCGGACGCGCGGAGGTCCCGGGGGTCCGCGGGTCGCAAGGCAGCTAGCCGATTCTCGGCCGCCCGTCACGTGGCCCCACGCGCCCTTTTCATTGGTCGCCCCCGGGAGAACTTCGCGGCCGCTTCCGCCCGGAGATAAGATGGCAGCCCGGTGTCCTCGCGCACAGGCCGCGCCCACCTTCTCCGCTCGGAGGCCCGCCTCTTCCCGGAAGAAAGATGGCCGCAGCCTAGCCGAGTCCCGTCACGGCGCTCGGCCGCGCTCGGCGGGTCTTGGCGGTGAGTGAGTGAGTGAGGCCCCAGACGGGGCGTGGGGGCAGGGGCGCGGAGGCTGGACGGGGTTCCTGGGCGGCCCGGCCCGTGGGTGTCGGTGACACAGGCCGAGGGACGCTGTCACGGGAGGTTATGGACCCCGCGTTCAGCGCGGGGCGACCTCACTGCTGTCCTCGTTGCGAAACGGGGGCCGTGACGCCAGCGGCTTAGGACTCGGTGAAGACCCGGAGTCCGCCTGCGACTCCGGAGCCTGGAGCAGCTTTTAAGGATAAACGTTCGGGTTTTGGGGCAACAAGAAATGAGTTGCCCCAGGACGGGCACCTAGAGGCGGCTATGGAGGGGCGCGTCTCGGGAGCGGTCGCCTCCAGGACGTCAGCAGGGGATGCAGATAAACGCTGGACCGAGGCCGGGGGGCGCCTGGCCCGTCTCCCGTCCGTGCAGCTTGGGGCCTCGGTGGGTGGGAAGCGCTGTGCGCAGGTCCCCCCCCGCGCCCTACGGCCGGGAGGAGTAAGTTCGAGACTGGACTCTCGGTCAAGGAGCCAAGTGCAGCCGTTGGGAGGCGTGTTTTATGGCCGCTGCGAATGCCAGGGGCTGGCTGTCTTTCTTGGCTTGCGCAAGGCCTTGCTGGGCAGGAGAGCTGGGACGTCGCAGGAGCACACATCCCAGCAAGCAGAAGACTGCACCCTGCGGGGGGGGGGGGGCTTAACCACAGCCACCTGGCATTGCCTCTCGCCTGCGTCCAGGGTGTCCACTTTTCATACCCCCCTCCCAGCTGCTTACCTGGGCAATCGGGTCATCCCACTCGAGTTACAGTTTGGAGTCACCTGTCCTGCGGCCTTTGGTGTGCCCCTTTTTAAAGAATTGCTTGTCGAGTGAGACGAAGAAGGAGAGATAGAGAAACATCGATGTGTTGTTCTGCTTTATTTACGTATTCATTGATTGCTTCTTGTATGTGCCCTGACCGGGTGTATCCGCACAGCGTGCTATAACCGACTGAGCTACCTGGCCAGGGCTGTTCGGTGTTGACTTTTGCAGGATGCTGGCATCTTCCGAAACCCCCACGTGGTGATGTAGCAGAAACGCCTGCATTTATTCACTCACTTTTGTTGCCTGTGTGCTGTGTGTGGGTAGTGTGACAGGTGCTGGGATGCCGAATCTGAGGAAGACAGGGTCCTGTGTCCTTGACAGGCACCAAACGGGGGTTCCTGTAAATGTGGCTCAGGTCAGTTATAGCACAGAGAGCCCAGGGCAGCAGCTCGTGGACTCCAGTGGGTGTAGGGAGGACAAGGGTCACCCCCGTCCTGGAAGAAGGGATGTCAGGCTGCTCTCTGAGAATTATTCCCTCAAAGGAATGAGACCAGAAGACAAGACCTCGTTGAAGGGCCCAAGTGGCACTTGGGTTCA
Organism: Saccopteryx bilineata; assembly: GCF_036850765.1. Lineage (NCBI taxonomy): Eukaryota > Metazoa > Chordata > Mammalia > Chiroptera > Emballonuridae > Saccopteryx > Saccopteryx bilineata. The sequence goes on from NC_089492.1 coordinate 292,846,664, forward strand.
GAGGCTTACATGCAAAGGCATTAGCTCATCATGGTGTCAGTCAGAAATAGGTGGGGTAGAAAGGAGGCATCAGAGAAGCAAGTGGTGGCATCTGTCAGCGCTGCCAGGCCAGCTGGGGTAGCTGCTGGCCATCCCATCCCTATGCGCCCTCAGGGTGTGGGTTGGGGCCAGGCCCTGGTTCCTGAACCCCCCCATGCCCCAGCTTGGCTGCCGATAGCACCCAGGCCTGGGAAGAGTATGCGCAGGGTTACCACCCCTGGGCCCCAGGTGCCAGTGAGCTTTCCTCCGCTGCTCCTTCCTGTAAAAACTGCCAGAGGAGGTGGGGCCTCACTGTACTTGGAAGGACAGCAGGTGTTTACTAGGTAGACAGACTACAAGAGGAAGAGATAAGGGGCAGGGAGGAGCTAGAGTTCCATTTGGGAGAGGTGAAGCGTGAAGGTCCAAGCGGGGAGCTGGGGAGGCAGCTAGGCCCTGTTCCCAGCTCAGAGGGACCCTGGGAAAGGAGCCCAGGGTATGAGGGACAGGTGTGGGTGAAGGCTGTGGCCATGGGATGCCTCGCACGGCCACTTGGACAGAAGGGTGGCCTTGTTCCTTTGCTGCCAGGCCCAGGTACATGCAGGATGACAGACTTCCTGGGTGCTCCTGCCTGAACATGAACAAGGACATGTATATGTGGCTGTGTATGCATGTGTGTCTGGTTATACACAAGCAGGTGTGTATGTGTGTGTGCATGTGCTTGTGCTATGTGTGTAGTGTATGTGTATGTGCCTGGGCGCATGCATGTATGTGTACATATGTATGTGAGCATGCACAGGGGTCATTGAGGTGGAAGGGGGCTGGTGCCCTACTGGGCTTGTGTGTTTGCTGCACCAGGCCCACTCCTCATAAAGCCTTGGGGTAGAGAAGGGGGCTTCCTGTTTCATAGAGGGAAATAGGCTGGGGAGGTCAAGTGGCTTAACCAAGGTCACAAAGCTCTCAAGTGCTGAATTGGAATCTAGAGAGTGAGTTACCATGACTCTGGGGTCAGCCTGGATGCCGGGAGGGGTGGAGACAATGCTGGGAGCAGCTGCTGTGGGCACTGAGGAGGGGCTGCTTCCCCTCAGTGGGAGACATGTGAACATGCATGGGGTCATCGAGATGGGAAGGTGGGAAGGAGCTGGAAACCCAGTGTCTTTGAAGAAGGAGTAACACTGTTCCTCATGTGGGTCCTGGAAATCGAGGACTTTTATTTTGCATTACAAAGAAACTGTCTTTTTCAGTCAAGTATTTTCTGGGGCCCTGTCCAGCAATGGCTCTGCATCCTCTCTGTAGAACATTAACCACTTGTTGGGGTCTGGTGGCTATGGGCTGTGGCCTCACTTCCTCACCTGTCTCTCCTTGCTCCCCAGCTCCTGGCCACCCTTGAAGGCCATCCTGTGGTCTGGACCCAAAGGGCCATGGCGTCCAGGCAGGCTCTCTGCTGTGGCCTGGCTTCTTGCTGCCTCTGGCTCCTGGGTGTCACCCTTCTGATGGACGTGTCCGCCCGGCCTGCCAACCACTCTTCTGCCCGAGACAGAGCAGGCCACAGGGAGGACAATGAGATCCTGCCCCCAGACCACCTGAATGGAGTGAAGCTGGAGATGGATGGGCACCTCAACAAGGACTTCCACCAGGAGGTCTTCCTGGGGAAGGACACGGATGGGTTCGAGGAAGATGCGGAGCCTCGGAAGAGCCGGAGGAAGCTGATGGTCATTTTCTCCAAGTAGGTGCCCGGGCGGGGGCTGTGGGAGTATGGGGTGGGGGGAGCGGCATTGGCTACCCTGTTGGACCAGTCCTGGCTTTGCACGGTGCGGGAAGTGACGTGGGGCCCACTCTCCGACATGCTTTGGAGGAAGGTGCTGTGACCTTTGCCCTTGGTTGACAACACTCGGAGAGTGTTTGCAAGGGTCAGGCTGAGTAACGTGCAGCCCTGAGCAGCATGCAGGTCAAGAGGGGCTCAGAGGGCCAGCCGTGTCAGGACCTTACAGCCGGGAGGGATGCAGGATGGCCTAGAATGGGGCCTGCTTCGCGTGTGGTGGCCACATGCCAGCATCTGCTGTGCTGAAAGACCGTCGGTCATGGGCAGTGGTCACAGCAGGTCACACTACCAGTTAGATGAAGCCTAGCAGCGAGACACCAGGGGCCCGTCATCAAGTGCGCCACTGATGGCATCGAGGGTGATGTTTGGGCACTGGGTGAAATGTTGGAGAGAGGGCCATGGCCAGACCAGCGCCTTTGAGATTCAGTGCTCAGGAGAAGGGAGGGGCCAGAAAAGGAGCCGCCAGGGGGCGGGCAGCAGTCAGCTCGTTGAGCCTGGCCGGCATCACCCTCTTGGATGGCTCCTCACCAGGTGTGCAGAACTGAGTTGGAGGCACCAGAGCCTGGTCCATCACGCACACCTCGCTGGTCTTTGAAGTTTGATGTGTCAGGTGAGCAGAGGAAGGAATCTGTGAACTGTGCCAGCAGGTGGCAGGTGGTTTCTTAGCGATCAGGTGGAGCCAGGGCCACAAAAGGAGGTGGAGCTGGTGCCCCTGTCCCTTCCTCTCCGTGGTGCCCCAAAGGACTTCCCCAGGAAGGGTGTTGGGAGGAGAGGCGGATGGTGTGAGGCAGTGTATGTTTCTCTTAACGTGACCCCTTAATCTGATACTGATTGGCCAGCTAATCTCCCAGCTGCTAGGCTCTCCCGGACTCTCTGAGAGCCACCTTCTCAGGCGGCCTGCGGAGGGTGGTCTACACCAGTGTTTTTCAAATGCCAGTTCATGGAAGAGTCAACCACCCTGATGTTGTATGAAAATCATAGATCCAACTATCTTAGTCAAATTTGCTTATGTTCAGGGTGACTGCCACTCATTAGCATGCATCACTGATGAAAATACTATTGAGGTTGTCTTAAATATCTTTGAAATTTGTAGCTTTGTTTGAACAATCTTTTGCATGTGCAGAGCATTTACAAATCATGTGCAACAGACAAAAAATTCATACAAATTTACGTTGCATTCAATGCATCGTACATGCGGAGTTAGAAAATTAAGCACCAGCTTGTATCGTGTTGCACTGTTATTGCCATTAAGATAAAACTTTATTAAAGCAGGTTGCAATTACAGTGCTTCATTGTGTGGAAGTAACTGCCATTTATCCTGCTGAAAGAAAACCGTGTGTGTTTTTGATTTTGCCTTAATGCAGGTAAAATCATGACAGACTAACATGGACAATTAGGTAAAAAAAAAAAAAGTAAAAAAAATAAAAAATAAAAAAAAAGATAAAACTTTATTTGTTGCGTATTTCCATTTCCAGCTGGTAGGTCACCGGTCCCCAAGTATAAAAAGGTTTAAAATCACTGGTCTGCATCACTGGGTGGGCTGGGTAAGGCACAGAGCTGAAGACACCAGGGGAGCTGGGCTACTTGGACCTGCCCTGGGCGAACTAGGTTGGGAGGGGGCTGCCCTGTGTCTCTGGGATGTGCTGCATCTGCTGGTTTTGGAGCACTCCTTCCTTTCTGGTGCCACCAGATGCTCCAGGTTCATCTCCTGTCCCTCTCTCAGCCCTGGAAGTGGCCATGTCTCTGGGAGCCTGATCTCTTCTGCTGGAGAGTGATACTTGCAGCCCCAGACCCAGGACTGGGTGTGCGACTGCTGTCCGGGTGTCACTGCCTGTGGGAACACATGCGTGCACTGCCCGGTGTGTGTATGCGTGCGTGTGTGCCAGCGTGTACATGTGTGCACCTGTTTCTGCACCTTGCTCTGGCGTTTCACTGATAATCCAATTCCCAGGGACTTGCTGGTCTGTCTGTGTGTCTGGGTCTGTAGGTGTGGGTGGTAGTTCTGCCGTTGAGCAGCCAGGTAGGGAGAGTCCCTTCACCTGCCCGTGGGCCTAAAACTGCTGGGTGGTGACGCAGAGCTGTAGAGCGAACTGCCCATGGCTCCCGATGTCCCCCGGTGTCCTCCCTGTCCCTGATGTTCCCAGTGGGTACAGAGTGTTGCTGTTCGTGGCAGTTTCACAGCTGCCCCGGCTATCCTGTGTCCTTCTGTTCTCCTGCCAATCAGGGTCCCAGGCCTTGTCTGATCTGGCCTGTCCACTTGCAGGGTGGATGTGAACGCCGACAGGAGAATCAGTGCTAAGGAGATGCAGCGCTGGATTGTGGAGAAGACGGCCGAGCACTTCCAGGAGGCCGTGGATGAGAGCAGGGCGCACTTCCGTGCAGTGGACCCTGATGGCGACGGTACAGCCTTGACCCTGACCCTGACGGGCCTGGGGACTGGAACAGACAACATGAAAGCCAGATGGCCCTTCATGGGTGCCACTTCCCAGGGTGCTCTGTGGGCCGGCATGGGGGCTAAGCACACGGTCAGAGCCGGTGCCTGGGTGCATCTGCCTCCACAGCTGCTCTCGCATACGGGTTTTTAACAGACACCTTAGCATGATCAGATGTCATTAAGCATACTCATTGTCAGCCTGCTGGTTGCTCTTTCAGGCCGTGTGTCGTGGGATGAGTACAAGGTGAAGTTCTTGGCGAGCAAAGGCCACGACGAGAGGGAAGTTGCTGAGAAGATCAAGAACAACCAGGAGCTGAAAGTGGACGAGGAGAGTGAGTGCCGGACCCAGGGTTGCAGCACCAGCAGGGTGCTGTGTGGGGGCCTCGTGTTGGACAGAACCCAGCGAGCTGGCCAGTGGGAGCTGGGACAGTTCCTTCCCTCCCCGTTCTCAGAGATGTCCCTTTAAAAGCTAATGTCACTAGAATAAACTTGACGCACAAGGGTCTTAGCCCTTTCCACCACGTCACCAAGAAGACTCGAGCCCTTCACTGGGCACTGCCTCCAGCTTGCCACCCACCCTGCCCTGGGGAGCTGTCCGCAGCCCTGTGTTGGTTGGGCTTGTTGGGGCCTCATGGACGTGCCGTGTGGTGCCTCTTGGTCCTGCTCTTTCTGCTCTGGGGTGTGCCGTGGTCCCAGAGCCTACAGTTGTCATTTTCTCTTGGACGTGCGGAAGTTCCTAGGAGGCATCTCTGCTGATGTTGATGCCATGTGTGTCGTGTCCACTGGCTGTTGGGTGAACTGTGTTACAGCCTCAGTGGTGTCCCCAGTGCCCTCTGTCCTCTGCTTTGTGAAGGCACCATGGCCACCATGTTCTTTTGCCGTGTCTTCACGTGGGCTGGGTGCTACTGTTTCTGCAACCCTGTCTGCCTCAGCCCTGCAATCCTGCCTTCTTGCTGCTTGCATTTCCCTTTGGTTTTTAATCGCAAACTCATGTATTCTACTCTGGTGCACAAGAAAGTGACTGGTGCATGTGTGTCAGCCTGCTGCGGCTGCCATCGTCCCAGAGGGCTGTACAAGTGATGTGATGTCTGCTAACAAGCAGCTCATGTCCTTCTCAACCCTACCTCTCTTTCCTCATCTTGTCTTCCTGTGTGGGCGGGGGCTTCCAGGACAATGCTGAGGAGGGTGGCCAGAGGGGTTTCCTGTCTCTCTTGACCTTGGTGGGTGAGCTTTGTGTATCTTGCCAATGAGCATGGTGTAGCTGTATGTGTGGTAGGAGCTCTCTGTCAGTTTGCCGAGATTGTGAACGGTGTTGGGCTTCGTCAGATGCTTTCTGTGTGTCTAGTGACATGACCGTGGCTTTTTCTTTAGCCTGTTCACACGATGGGCTGATTTTCAGATACAAACCAGCCTTACACACCTGAGATAAGTCCCACCTGCTCGTGGAGGTAACTTTTTATACCCTGTTGCATTCAATTTGCTGATTTTTTTTTTCTTTTGATGATTTTGCATCTAGGTTCACGGGAGATGCAGGTCTGCAGTTTTTTTTCCTCACATTTGTCTGGTCTGGGGGATGGGGTGAAGCCACCTCACAGATCAGTCAGAAAGTATCATTTCCCCCCAACCCCCCATTTCTGTCTCCCAGCTGAGGCCGCAGGGTGGGTGGACTCTCCTCTTGGCCACCTGTTGGCTCATCAGGGAGCCTTCACTCTCATTTTTCCTAAAGCGTTTGTTTTTGTTTTGTGAGCCGTGCTAACGGGTGAGTTAAGCCCATTTACCTTTTTTCTTTTTAAAGATTTTCTGAAGCTGGAAACGGGGAGAGATAGTCAGTCAGACTCCCACATGCGCCCGACCGGGATCCACCCGGCACGCCCACCAGGGGCGATGCTCTGCCCACCAGGAGGCGATGCTGTGCCCCTCCGGGGGTGTCGCTCTGCCGCAACCAGAGCCACTCTAGCGCCTGGGGCAGAGGCCAAGGAGCCATCCCCAGAGCCCGGGCCATCTTTGCTCCAATGGAGCCTTGGCTGCGGGAGGGGAAGAGAGAGACAGAGAGGAAGGGGGGGAGGGTGGAGAAGCAAATGGGCGCCTCTCCTATGTGCCCTGGCCGGGAATCGAACCCGGGTCCCCCGCACGCCAGGCCGACGCTCTACCGCTGAGCCAACCGGCCAGGGCCATCATTTACATTTTTATTTTTTCTTCCTTCTATTTTCCCCCTCAGCTGATGTGAGATTTAGAGACTGACATTCCCTTCTGTCAGTGGTGCCCTGACTTGGCCACTTCTGCATCCCTTGGGGCTGCCTGGTCTGCCCCATGTCTGCCTCACGCCGGCATTGTTGCTGCTCAGCCTGTGTAACCGTCCCGCAGTGGCTCTCCTCCTGAACAGCAGGCGGCTCCCTCCTTGCGGGGCTGGGCGCCCCTGGGTCCTCTCTGGGACGGAGTTTGCCTCTTTCAAGTGCTTGTTTCAGTTTGTGTTTCCCCTGTGGGGCTCAGGCTGTCCTCTGAGGGCCTCTGGGGTCCTGGCCCTTGTCCTCCTCCTGCCAGAGTTGGCAACTTGGCGCTGGCTTCTGGATGGCTGTTAGAAAGTGACTGGCGGACGCCTGCCCCGCCCCTCCTGCTTTAAGGAGCTGGTGTGTCTGGGTGCTGGGACATGTCCTCCCTTTGGGGCTTGGAGGAGGCAATGTAGAGATCCACTCTGTGATCTCTCAGCCTGTCCCTCACTCTTATCCCTGCACTCCTGCACGTTGAACAAGTCCTTGTTTCCCTTTCAGTCTTGGGGAGCAGACAGAGGGCGGGGGCTGCTTGGGGCCTGGGTCTGTCCCAAGTGTCCCTCCAGCTGGTGCTGCTGGTGTCCTTGCATGTGGCCATGTCACTCCAGTCTGTCTTGTGTGTCCCCTCACAAAGGGCACCTGCCACTGGGTGTAGGGCTCACCCTAAATCCCGGCTGACCTCATCTTGGATCTGTAACTCAGTGCAGCTGCGAAGACCTTTTCTCCAAGTCAGGTCGGTTTATAGGCTCCAGGGAGACACAAGTCTGTGTTCCCCACTCTTGTCCCTGCAGTGGGGCAGGTGCAGAACCACCAGCTGCTCCCCGTTTGCCACTTAACAGTCGGCCAGCAGGGACCTCTGTCCATCAGAAGGCAGTAAATGTGTGGGGTGACCCTGCTGTGACTGGATTAGGCCCAGGAATCCCTGTTCCCTCCTGAAACCTGGTGGGATCAGGGGCAGTGGACAGTGGAAAGACCTCTGCCTCCAGCCTCTCCCTGCTCTGTTGGAGCCCAGATGGTCACTGATCTCCCGTGGCCCTTGGAGGCAGTCCTCGCTCTCTCCCCATGCAGCCTTCCCACACAGGGAGGGCGTGGAGGATGTGAGTTGGAGCGGAAAGCGCCCTCCCTCTGCATTCAGCACTCGTGGAAGATGCAGCGGGCAACGTTCTGCTTCAGTCTGAGTTTGGGCGCACTTCCCTGACGTGGCAGCAAGCTGGGGGGCTGCACCTTTGGGTGGGTCTGTGCCTGAGACTCCAGTTGGCTGTGGTGTCTGGGGGGCTTCTTTTGGGGAGGGTTGTGTCTGGAGGGGTGGTTCTGCACTGCTGCCAGGGGCTGAGCTCTTCTCTGGGGCAGGGCTAGTGGCCTCGCGTGGTCGTGTTCTGAGCTGGCCTCTGCATTCAGGCAGCACGTCTCGGAACTTTCTGAACATGTGCAGGTGTTCTGAGTGCCAGGATGCTCACAGGTGCACCTCTCTCAGCACAGGAAGTTCTGGAGAACCTCAAAGACCGCTGGTACCAGGCGGACAACCCCCCCTCGGACCTGCTGCTGACCGAAGACGAGTTCCTGTCCTTCCTGCACCCGGAGCACAGCCGCGGCATGCTCAAGTTCATGGTCAAGGAGATCGTCCGGGATCTGGGTGAGGCCCGTCCCGGGGCCCTGTTGAGGGTGTCAGATCCTCACTGCTGGTGGCCAGGCTGGGACAGTGGGGCTTGCTGTCCTAAGTCCCGCCTATTCCCCTGGTGGGCAGTCACTGTGGGTGGATGTGGGGCTGGGGTGGCTGTGGGCTTGGCTCTAAAGAGAAACCCAGCCATGAGGGCACCGCCGGGCCTCAGCCAGGCTTCCAGCAGACTCGGTGAGGTGTAGCTCTTTAGCTTTAGTCTAAAACGTCACAAACTGAAAATTCAGCAGCAAAACTCACTTAGCTGACTCTTGTCAGTGGCCAGGGGGTCCCGTGCTCATGAGTTCTGAGGTCCTGAATGCCATCCCCTCGCCCCACAGACCAAGACGGTGACAAGCTGCTCTCTCTGCATGAGTTTATCTCTCTGCCTGTGGGCACTGTGGAGAATCAACGAGGCCAGGACATCGACGACAGCTGGGTGAGAGACAGGAAGAAGGAGTTTGAGGAGCTGATCGACGTCAACCACGACGGGATCGTGACCATGGCGGAGCTGGAGGTGAGCGTGGGGTGCCCTGGGGGTGTGCCCTGGCCGGGAGAGCCGCCGGCAAGGTGGTCCTGAACTGGACGGCAGAATTGGTTTGGCTTCTTGTGACTGGCCACTTGGTCACTTTGTGGGGCCTGGACCTGGGCTGAGCCCATGTAATTGCATCTGATGGCCTCGTCGCCTTTCATGGCCAAGGAAGGGGCTGTGCCTGTCCACTGGGTCTGAAAGCCACTGTCGGGCAGTTGGGCCACTGCTCGTGTGCCGGAGCAAGGGTGTGGGCTGAACCAGCGCCTTCCTGTGTGACGTTTACACCTTCGTGTGTAGGTGCCTGTGGAGCTTGTTTTTCCCGTTCTAAATGAGTCATTTCATTCTACGCGAGAATTCTCTGATCCCTGGGACAGCTGGGGGCAGCTCTGGGTCAGGGGTTTCTGTTGGCACCACTGTTCTGGTGGCTGAGTCTGTCTGTGTTTGTGCCCATGTGACCCACTGGCCCCCCGTTCCACACCGGGCAGGGACTCCCCTCCCTGCCCCCCCCGGGAACCACAGAGGCAGCACCCACATGCCCCTGAGCCACTGCCAGCCTGGCATCCACCTTCTACAACTTTCCAGAACATTCCAGAACATGCCTGCCCCACGTCTTGCAGCCCCCAGCTGACGGGGTGTTGTAGGGAAGGTGGAGCTCACTGTGGCGGGAAAGCCCAGCTGCTTCCCCAGCTGAGGGTGCTGAGCCCTTGCCACTCATCTGGGCAGGCAGGGTGCGTCCCAGGGGTCTCACGGCCAAGCTGCCGCTGAGGGGTGTGGCGCCCTTGCAGGAGTACATGGACCCCATGAACGAGTACAATGCCCTCAACGAGGCCAAGCAGATGATCGCCATCGCAGATGAGAACCAGAACCAGCACCTGGAGCCCGAGGAGGTGCTCAAGTATAGTGAGTTCTTCACGGGCAGCAAGCTCATGGACTACGCCCGCAACGTGCACGAGGAGTTCTGAGCCCGCCTGCGCCCATCTGCGTCACGTGCCCATAGGGCGTGTTCGGCATGCACAGGAGTCCCGCGTAATCGCTGCATCGTTCTTCTGAGAACTGGGCGCCGCTCAGGGTCACTGACCACATCAGGGCCTCTGGCTCCTCATGTCGTGGGAAATAATGCAGCTCCCTGGTTTCCTTGATGATGAGAGGTTGAGGCTGTGGTGACCCTCCTGCTGAAAACCAGTGTGGCGACGGGCGGGCGGCCTCAGAGCTGCTGTCAGTGTTCAGTCTCCGAGAAATATACACACACTTGTGGCAAGATTCACATCAACTTGCTCTAAAATATAGTTGCCTTTTTCTCTCAGGTGTATTTTTTCGGTGGACTGAAGGAAAAATGACACTCTGGAATGTTTGTAGCTAGGTGGCTTCCCCTTGGTGCTTTTGATGTGGGCAGTTTGGTTAGAACACCAGGTCTGAGTGTGGTGTCCTGTGCCGGGACAGCAGTGGAATGGGGCCACTCTGGGGTCCAGGCGGGGACTGCCCTCGCGGGCCAAGAGAGAGTGCAAGCTGCAGGCATAGGGGACATCTGAGAACGAGCCCTGGGCCGCTGCTTTAGGGTTGGGGCAGGGGTTGAGGACAGGAGAGGCATGAAGGGGCCAAGAACTTGGGGACACGAGGGGTAATGTAGGCTGCTGTGGGGCTGGTTGTCCCACGCTTGCTGTCCAGAGCCTTCCTGGAGGGTCAGCTGTGACTATTGCTTTGGTTGGTGTGTGGGGACGGAGTGGATTGTGCTTTGAAGGGTTAAATGACTTAAGGTCCCTGGCAAGCTCCCCACCTCCTAGCACCCCATGCACTTGCTGGTCTCCTCCTAGCCCAGAGCTGTGGCTTGTGGTGACTGTACAGCTCATCCACTGGCCAGCAGGTTGGCTCAGGCCTCTGAAGGTCCCACTGTGATGGGGGGCTCTGGCTGGGTGGGCAGAGGGGCCGCCCTGAGCTGCCCATGTGACCAGCCCTTGCTGCAGGGACCCACTTCTGAGCAGCATGGGGTGGGGCCATCACAGAGGAACGGGCGAGATGACACCTGGGTTTCCAGACAAACAAAGCAAAGATTGTTTTCAGAACTGACAGGAACAGGGAGGTTGTGGTGGGCCTGGCTGTGGTGAGCAAGTATGAGCTCAGACAAAGATGTGGACCAAGCCCCGGTCCAGCTGGGTCCACAGGATGGAGGACCTGCGGTGACGTGCAGTTCTCAGTGCCCACGGGTCACCTGTGAGCGGACACCTCATAGGTGGGCCAGGCCTGTGGGACCTCAGGCAACAGAGACCCACACTACTAGAGGGCAGGTGGCCCCACGCAGGCCCCAGGGAAGAAGGGTGCTGCCCACTGTCAGTGGGAGATGGGGCACACGTGCTCACACATGCACACACACGCACGCCAGGCTGCCTGGATGCCCTGCCCCCTCCCCGTGTGGACCCTCTCACTCTTGAGGCTCAGGGAGAACTGATCCACAGTGTTAAGGTGGAATTTCCCGCAGGTGGGCTGGGAATGAGCTTTTACCTGAGCTCAGGAGGAGGGGACTTTCCAGGCCCTGTGGGAGGCTTCTCAGCCTGAAACTTAAATTAGCTGTCACATAGGCAATCCTGTTCCATGGGCAAGACAAAAGATACAAAAACACGAATGGTTCCTCCCTTGTCTCAAGCACGCGATGATACCAGACGTGTGTTCACATGTGTGTCTAGTGTATGAATATGTGCATGTGTGTGCATGTGCTGTTCCCCCTTCACACACCATGTGGCCACCTGTCCTGGGACTGTCCAAGTGTACGTTTGAGGACACCATGTGCTCCCAGGGTGGTCGGCTGGGTCATTCCAGCCTTCCCTGTTCCAGCGGAGCACGGGAAGACCCTGAACCTTGATGGTTTGTCCCCTTGGGATCTCCACAGACAGGCCCAGGTGCTCAGGGAGCAGCAATACACACAAACCCCAGCACGCAAGGCCAGTGACACATGCCACGCCCACACGGACACAGGCCACGTCGCACCCAGGAGTGGACAGACACCTCAGTTGAGTGCACTCTGCTTGGGCTCTCCTGACAGTACCAAGGATGGGTGGCTTAGATGACAGATGCTTTTGTTCCCAGCCCTGGGCCTGGACCTCCGACCCCAGGTGTCAGCCAGCCAACAGCCACCTGTCCGTGTCCTCACATGGACTTCTGTGTGGCTCTCCTGGGGTCACTCCCTCTTCTTGCAAGGACACCAGTCCTGGCCCCACCCTCATGACCTCATCTGACCTTAATCACATCAAATGCAGTCACCTTGGGGGTCAGGTCTTCACCATGTGAATTTGGGGACACAGTGTAGTCCCTCAGGTGCTCAGCGGCTCAGGCACCTGCTTACATGCCTGCACGCACTCGCTCACCCCACGGCTGCTGGCCACCCTGTTCTTCTGAGCTGCCTTTGGGCACAGGCTGGTGATCATGCTCTGGAGCCCAGGGCGCCCCTCTCTCCTGCAGCTGATGAGGAGGAGCCCATCTCCTGACCCAGTGTACTCTGCCTTTTGCTAAGGGGTGAGGATTGACATGCACTGTTGTCTCCCCATTGCTCCCGAGGGGTCTGCCCTGTGCAGGGACAGTGTGTTTCCAGAAGGAGCAAGCATGTGAGGGGTCCTGAGATCACCCTGTCCAGGCATTTCGGCCAGGCTGGGCAGGGGTCAGCCAGGCACCCAGCCAAAGGGTCTCCATTTCCTTGTGAAAATGGCATGGGAGGGCTGGTGTGGGGTGGGTGTAGACCAGACGGCTGGGTACACGGCCTGCCCAGTGGGAGTCAAGCTGCAGCTCCTCACTTTGGTCCTGGGTCTGCACACAGCAGGAGGACTAAAGCCAGGGGTCAGTGGACATAATCGTTGAGGGGTGTCCTTCTGGTCCCCTCCTCCCTCCTGCCCTCCCCGCCCCTCCTCTGCAGCTTTTATAGCCACATCCTGCAAGGAAAAACCCCAGACTCCTGTATCACTGGTGAGACGAGGATGTGTGTGGGTGCTCAGTGGCCCAGAGCGCCCTGTTCAGCCCTCCTGTTCCTGGCGCTGGTGCTGGGCGCCGCGGCCCAGCGCAAGTGCCTCGGGCACACTTACCCCAGGGGCAGCGAGTGCTGTCAGGAGTGTGAGCCAGGTGAGTGGCCTGGCCATGGAGTTAGGGGAGGGGTGCCTGCAGGGACACAGGGATGGGGGACATGGAAACACGGGGTTGGAAGACGTGAGAACGAAGAGACGGGGTCATGGGATGTGATGAAGTGATGGGGACACAGGGACAGGGGAACGAAGACAGGGACATGCAGGGAGAGGGAGGGAGGGATGCAAGTATTATGGGACAAATGGACTCAGGTGACGGGGTGCATGAGGCTTCAGGGTGGCGGGGGACCTGGGGCAGAGGGCCAGGCCTTGAGGAGCCCCAACAACCCCATAGGTCATGGGATGGAGAGCCGCTGCACTAAGGACCATGGCACTGTGTGCCACCCGTGTGACCAAGGCTTCTACAATGAGGACATGAATTACGAGCCCTGCAAGCCCTGCACTCAGTGCAACCAGAGTGAGCGCCGGCCGCCCACCCCAGCTCCCCCCGCCCCGCCCGCCCAGACCACATTCACAGGAGGTGCCTGGGGCCCCCACAGCCACAGAAACAAACCCCAAACCACAGTGGGGCTTGCTCTGCCTGGGGGTCCCCAGGGGTACCTCCGTTCCTCCTCCCAGGGGGCCGAGACCACGTGGGATCAGGATGGAGCACTCGGCGGCCACGTGGCCTGTCGGCCATGCAGAGTCCTGCTGCAGGCTGGAGGGAGGGTGGGAAGAGAGGCCAGATTGGGACAGGGCCATTCCTGGACTATGTGGTCAGGAGGGATGCAGCATCTAGGGATTAGAGGGGAGGAGGAGCTGCCAGCCTCCAAGGGGGCTGGTGGCCTGGGGGAGAGGCTTTGGGCCCTTCGCCTGGTCCTCCAGCCCCCCAACTGTGCCCCCAGGAAGTGGGAGCAAAATCAAGCAGCCATGCACACGGGAGAAAGATACCGTCTGCAGCTGCCAGCCTGGCACCCAACCCCAGGGCGGCTTCAAGCGAGGAGTCGGTGAGCCCGCCCAGGGTCGGGTCCATCTCTCCCCCTCCCACCGGGTTCACGTCACCACCTCCCCAGCACCCCTAACCCTGGCCAGGCCTGGTGCTCCTCCCCTATCAGGTCATGCCAAGATATGGACGTGGGGTAGGGTTGGGGGCTCTGGGTCAGTGCCAGTGGGTGGGATGTGGGCAGGGAGGGGCTTCCAGAGGCCTCTGGATATGAGCTCCCAGTCGCACAGGCCTTGCCTCTGCAGTGGCTGACGGGGACTGAGCCTGCCCTGCTGTCTTTGCTGCAGACTGTGCCCCGTGCCCACCAGGACACTTCTCTCCTGGCAACAATGAGGCCTGCAAACCCTGGACCAAGTGAGTGTCTCAGGGGCTGAAAGGCACAGGTGGCCTGGAAGCAGGAAGCCACCATCTGGGGGAGCCCCTGGCCCCGTCCCCCTGCCCAGCCTCGTCCCGCCGTGCTTGCTGCTGGGTTGCAGTGGGGCACCCGTGAGACCCAGCCCAGGACCCAGGAGTGTGTGTGAGGCTCCCGCTCAGCACGGCTGGGAGGCCCAGCCTTCAGGGCTCTGTGGTTGGGCAGGGGTTTGTGGGAAAGGGTCAGGAGGAACCCATGGGGAGCAGAGTGAGGGGATGAGGGGACATGAGAGGTGGCCGTGGAGACCCTGCAGGATGCAACTGAAGTTTCTGTGGGGAGGGTGGCAGGGTCCTGGCCCCTCTCGCCAACCGCCTTCTATCTGGAGTCTAATGCTGCCTGAAGGGAACTAGTGTGGACTCCCTCAGTCCCTGTGCTGTTACAGTCCTGCCCCTGTCCTGGGCCATCAGATCCATCGGGAGGAGTGGGGGGTGGAGGGCCTGGCCTGACAACACCCCTCCCCCTCAGCTGCACCCTGGCAGGAAAGCGCACCCTACGGGCAGCCAGCAACAGCTCCGATGCCATCTGTGAGGACAGGACCGTGCCTGCCACCCGGCCCTGGGAGACCCAGAGCCCCTCAGCCTGGCCCTCTACCAACCAGCCCACAACTACCTGGGCTAGGACCTCACAAGCGCCTGCGACACCCCCCACAGAGTCCCTCAGGGGTGAGGGTGCCTGGTTTCGCCCAGCAGAGCCCCCAACCCAAAGGAGACCTGGGGGTGGAGAGGGAAGGGTGTGGTAGGACTGTGCTGGCCCCACAGGGCCTTCTCTGGCGGACCTCACTCCAGTAGCGCCCTCCCCACAGGCTCCATGCTGGCTGCTGTCCTGGGCCTGGGGCTGGGCCTGGGCCTGCTGGCCCCAGTGGCTGCTGTGCTGGTTCTGCTCCTGCACTCCAGGGCTTGGAGGCCGCTGACCGATGCCATCAAACCCCCTGGTGAGTGCCGCTGCAACCCAGCCAGACTGCCTGAAGGCCGAGGCCACGGCTCAGGCTCACCTCTACCTCTCCCCGCACCTCCCCAGGAGGAAACAGCTTCCGGACCCCCATCCAAGAGGAGCACTCAGATGTTCACTCCACCCTGGCCAAGATCTGAGCAGGCTGGGGGACGGGGGGTGTCCCCAAGGCACCGGCCGCCACGCCCTGGCACCCCAGTGCCTTATCGGCTTGTTGTCCGCTCCTGTTGTCCTCTCACCTTGTCACCCTGTCACCCCCTCGGCTTGTCACCCTATCACTCCCCTTCCTGTGCCCTGTCACCTGCACCGTTCTAGGTGCTTCTGGGCTGGCACCTGGGCTCAGCTATGTATGCTATGCATACTCCCCGCCCAGGGTGGCATCCTCCAATAAAAGACGTTGGCAAATGGGGGTCTCTGTCTGGGCATCCGTGGGCTGGGGCTGCACGTTCACGGGGGCTGGGACCTTGTCCATCTGGCTGGGAGTGTCTGAGGCAGGGGCGTGGGGTAGGGGCCTCACAGGGCGCTGTCAGGCCCTGGGGCACTGTCCTCCCTATTCTCTGGGCACATCCCAGCACATGTGGGGCGACGTGGAGGCTAAAACAAAGGTCCTGGGCAATTGGACAGCGAGATTCTAAACATGGGCAAGTGGAGCCGAGGTCCCCACAGTGAGGCCCATGGCCTGGAGCAGAGGGGGTTGGGCTGTTGCTAATGGAACAAGAGGGAAACCAAGGCCCTGTTCCCAAAGGGGCATTGAGGACAACCCCGTCTCTGTGCTCCTCCAAGAGCCTAACTGTTGTCTCCTGCTCCTCCCACCCATGCACCGGCCAGCCCTGAGCATGTGGTGACCCGGACCCCCACCCGTGCCTGCAGGCCCACCAGTCTGTCAGGCTGCCTGGTGCCCTCTGGGTGCCTAGGGCCGAGCACCACCTGAGGTCCTCATAGGTGGCCATACTCCCAAGTCCCGCAGGTGGGGCATCAAATACCACTTTGGAAAAGTGGATGCGAACAAAAAGGTCCCAAAGAAGTGGAAACTGCCTGACCTGTGGTGGTGCAGTGGATAAAGCGTCGACCTGGAAATGCTGAGGTCGCCAGTTCAAAACCCTGGGCTTGCCTGGTTAAGGCACATATGGGAGTTGATGCTTCCAGCTCCTCCCTCCTTCTCTCTCTCTCTGTCTCTCTCTTTTCTCTCTCTCTGTCTCTTTCTCTCCCTCTCTCTCTCATCTCTAAATATGAATTAAAAAAAAAAAAAAAAAAAGGAAGTGGAAACCCAAATGTCCTTCGGCTGCAGGGTAGGCAGAGAAATCACAGTGTGTTCAGATGAGCTGCTGGCCAGCACTCCGGAACACCACTCCTCTGTGCACAGCATAGATGGGCCATATATGGTGCTTTGGGAAGGAGACCAGCTGTGCCCACCTGTGACGGCCTCCCCAGGCAGTGTCCAGGGAGCACAGGTGGTCTGCCCCTCAGCAAATCTGCACACATCCGCCTCAACTGAGCTGAAGTGCACAGGAAGCCCGTATCCAGCCGTGGAAATGCTGACGTGTACCTGTGTGAGACCAGCCAATGTGAGCAGAAACCACAAGCCGTGACGTTCGCTAGGGTCTGCCCACAGTGTCTGCACCACATCTAGGAGCTGCCGCGAGAATCAGAAACTAAACATTCCACTCGTGAATAAGACTTCATGGTGCACTGGGCAAAGACTGGCTCTGAGACCACCTCTGGGCACCTGGCCTGCTCTGTCTCCTGCTCCCTGACCCCTCCAGTCCCACTGACCGGGACATGCTGTCTACTGGGTGACCTGCCAGTGCCCGTGACAGTTCCTGGGTGCCTTGTGGCCACAGGCACCATTACCGACATGCACGCAGCTGGGAAGACTCTGGGCTCTGGCTTTGGCAGAGCCTCAGTGCACCCCCTTCCTCGGGCCAGCTTTCTCTCTAAAGTCGCCCCAGAGGCCTCCAATCTGTCCTTCCTCAGACCTCTGACCCCTGTCCCTGGGCCCTCTGGCTGCAATGGAAGGAAGCCATCCTTCTCCAGTCAGCAGGTGCTCACTGAGCTCCCACAGTGAGAAACAATGCCATCACCTCTGATGTGGGGACACTGGTCCCCAAGTGGGGTCTGTGGGAGGTGACAGAACTTGGGGCTTAGAAGGTTGGAATCTTGGGGAAAAGCTTCCTCCCCAAACCCAGCCCCAGTCTGGCTGTTCCATGTCCCCTGTCAGACGGATGTGTGGACAATCGGTGGTCACCTTGTTGCTTCTACACGGCCCATGTCCATGCTCTGTCCATGGCTCTGCTGGCAGCCCCCAGACTTTCTCCTCTCCGGGCTCCATGCCTGAGTCCAAGACCTGGGTGTTGAGCTGTACCCCCCCCCACTCCTACCCCAGGGCCCACAAGCACCCACCCAGCATGTCCCCACCTGGCTCCCCATCTGGCTCTGTGGAGTGCCAGCTCTCTGTCTCTCCACACTGCAGTCTAGTTAATGCCAGCTTTCCCTCTGGGATGCTCGCTGCACGAACATGGGTTACTTCTGTAAGGTGAAATAAATGATGCAAAATTATAAGAGCCCATGAGATACTGGAAAATGGAGACAAGGAGATCATCACCTTGCGTGTCTCACTGCCCCTCACGGAAACCATGCTAGCTCAAAGGGCCTTCCCCGGTGGCTGGGACAGGAAGGCAGCCACGGGCACAAATGCTTCCTGACGTCACCCTTGCCTTTTAAAGGCTTTGTTCACCGCCCTGGCTGGGTGCTGAGTGGGTTAGAACACCGTCATGATAGACCAAGGTTGCAGGTTTGATCTCCGGTCAGGGCACATAGGACAAACAGTGAATGCACAAATAAGTGGTATGACAAATCGATCTCTCTCTCTCTCTCTTCCTCTCTCTCTAAAAATCAATCAATCGATAACAAATAAATAAAGGCTTCACTCACTTTTTTTTTTTCTTTGTATTTTTCTGAAGCTGGAAACGGGGAGAGACAGTCAGACAGACTCCCACATGCGCCTGACCGGGATCCATGCGGCACGCCCACCAGGGGCGATGCTCTGCCCACCAGGGGGCGATGCTCTGCCCCTCCGGGGCGTCGCTCTGTCGCGACCAGAGCCACTCTAGCGCCTGGGGCAGAGGCCAAGGAACCATCCCCAGCGCCCGGGCCATCTTTGCTCCAATGGAGCCTCGGCTGTGGAAGAGGAAGAGAGAGACAGAGAGGAAGGAGGGGGGAGTAGAGAAGCAAATGGGCGCCTCTCCTATGTGCCCTGGCCGGGAATCGAACCCAGGTCCCCCGCACGCCAGGCTGATGCTCTACCGCTGAGCCAACCGGCCAGGGCCTTCACTCACTTTCTGTGTGGCCGTGTAACCTGGCCCTTCCATGTCTATAGTCCTGCAGGTGAGGGCAGCTGGCTTGGGCCCCAACCCCCCTCTCCAGTGGACTTTTCTCTTTTCTGCAGATCCCTGCCCAGCTCAGCTGCCTCCCTGCCATCTTCACCCCATGAACCAATCCCAGAAGGTTCTAACTGTTGGCACTGCCCGAAGGGCCACATGATGCAGCACACAGGCAGACAAACATCACTGTAGGGTATTCATGGTATTTCTGGGGCCACATAGATTGAGTGTTTACCAAAATTGAGTGACACATACTAGCACAGACCTGACCTCTCACGCTTTTCGAGCAGCAGCAGAGGTTCAGAGCCACCTGATTCTCTACGCAGAGCACCTTTACCCTAGCATTCAAGTACAGCCAGAAGGCCTCCCTTTTGGTCCCAGCTCTCAGACCCATCTCCACATGAGGAGCTGAACAGAGATATCAGGGCTCCCCGACCCCACCCATCCACCTTACCCTCTGAGTCTCTGGCAGCTGAAAGCCACAACCATCCTGGAGTCCCCTCCCTGAGGATGAGCTGGTGCATCTTGGGACTTAAGAACAAGACTTGAGTCACAAGCCGCTAACTCCTATCATTTCCCTCAGAAAAGGAATGGCTGCCGCCCTGGCCAAGTAGCTCAGTTGGTTAGAGCATTGATCGTCCTGATATGCTAACCTTGCAGGTTGATCCCCAGTCAGGACACATACAAGGAGTAACCAATGAATGCATGGATAGCTGGAACAACAAGTTCATGTTTCTCTCTCTCTCTCTTCTCCCTACCTTCTCTCTCTCTCTCTCAAAACAAAACAAACTACTCAATTAAAAAAAGAAAAAAAGAAAAGGAGCTGCCCAGGTCTCAGAGGGGCTTGAACCAGGTCTGCTGGGTCTGCCTGTGTCACAGACGGTACAACTCCAGCCCGTGAGCAGACGCTGGTCACATTCCCAAGACGCCACTGCCCAATCCCCGGCATCACCAGCGATCTTCACCAGCTTTCATGTGCTGAGTGAGCCTCAACTGCAAGGCTGGGAAATAAAGGCTGAACAATCCAGGTAAGCTTCACAGAGGAGGTAGGCCCCATAACTCATCAGTGCCATATGGGGAAACAGGCTCAGAGAGACAAGGGACCATTTCAAGTTGAGAATGTTCTTCAGTCCAGGCTTCAGGTGCCTCAAGCTTTAGCCAATGCCCTGGCCTTTCCTCACCAGCCCTACCTACACATTCTCATGTCCAGAGGAGCTCCCTGGGTTGGGAGGGGTGAGAAGTTCCCCTGGGAGCCATGTGCAGGGTGTCTGCAGGCTGCAGCCCATAGGTGTGTGTTTGTGTGTGGGGGGCATCCCAAGCTGCTAGAGCCCCGCCAGGACTGATTGGCTAAGTCGGGGAGAGAAGGCTCATCCTGATCCCTGGGTTGGTCCCCAGGCTGCTGGGTGCTGAGCTTAGAGTTGAGGTCTGGTGGGTGTGGACTCTGGAGGTCTAGAGGCTTCATGGAGGGACTTCAACCCCACACCCTCTTGGAGTCCAAGGAGAGCTTTAAAAACCCGTGTTTGCCCCTCCCCCCAGGGAGGTGGAGATGGGAGTGGCTCAGCGGGGAGCCAAGGGCCACAGAGAGGGGACAGTTTTGACAGAGTCCCACCTGCATTGGGGGTGTCCCTGCACGAGCCCTCTTGTGGACACTGCTCACCCATGATGACTCAGAGCCCAATCTGTCACTCACATCCAGAACCCACTCCCACTGCCCTCCCACCCACACCATGTCTCTCTAGACCTGGCTGCCACAGGTTTTGCATAGATATCTGGATAGGAGGTCTTGGGCTAAAGGGCACCAACACATAGGAAACCCCCAAGGTCACCCCCACATGTGTCTGGAGCTTCAATCAATGGACTCCTGGTGGTCAGGTGCTGGGCTCCACTAATTTTTTTTTTTTTTGTATTTTTCCGAAGCTGGAAATGGGGAGAGACAGTCAGACAGACTCCTGCATGCGCCTGACCGGGATCCACCCGGCACGCCCACCAGGGGCGATGCTCTGCCCACCAGGGGGCGATGCTCTGCCCATCCTGGGCATCGCCATATTGCGACCAGAGCCACTCTAGTGCCTGGGGCAGAGGCCAAGGAGCCATCCCCAGCGCCCGGGCCATCTTTGCTCCAATGGAGCCTTGGCTGCGGGAGGGGAAGAGAAAGACAGAGAGGAAGGGGGAGGTGGAGAAGCAAATGGGCGCTTCTCCTATGTGCCCTGGCCGGGAATCGAACCCGGGTCCCCTGCATGCCAGGCTGACGCTCTACCGCTGAACCAACCGGCCAGGGCCTCCACTAATTTTTTTTTTAAATTGAATCTATTGGGATGACATTGGTTCTCAAAACCATGTGGGTTTCAGCCCTGGCTGGTTAACTCAGTTGGTTCGAGCTTCCTCCTGAAATGCCAAGGTTGTGGGTTCAATCACCAGTCAAGGCATATACAGGAGGCAAACAATGAATGCACAACTAAGCAGGACAACAAATGGATGCTTCTCTCTCTCTCTCTCCCTTCCTCTCCCCATCTCTCTAAAATCAATTAATAAAAAACAAATTTAAACAAAACAACCATGCAAGTTTCAAGTGTACAACTCAACACAGCACCTTGCCTGACCTGCGGTGGTACAGTGAATAGAGCATCGACCTGGAATGCTGAGGTCACTGGTTCAAAACCCTCGGCTTGCCCAGTTAAGGCTCATATGAAAAGCAATCAGTGAACAACTAAAGTGAAGCAACTATGAGTTGATACTTTTTGCTCTGCCTCCTCCTCTCTCTGTATGGTCAATAAATAAAATCTTTAAAAACAAGCAAACATTGCTTGAGCAGGCGGTGGCGCAGTGAATAGAGCTTCGGACTGGGATGCAGAAGGACCCAGGTTCAAGACCCCGAGGTCGCCAGCTTGAGCGCGGGCTCATCAGGTTTGAGCAAAGCTCACCAGCTTGGACCCAAGGTCTCTGGCTCAAGCAAGGGGTTACTTGGTCTGCTGAAGGCCCACAGTCAAGGCACATATGAGAGGGCAATCAATGAACAACTAGGGTGTCGCAATGCGCAACAAAAAACTGATGATTGATGCTTCTCATCTCTCCGTTCCTGTCTGCCTGTCCCTGTCTATCCTTCTCTCTGAAAAAAAAAAATAGAAAAAAAAGTAAAAAAAACAAAAGAAAACAAGCAAACACCATCTGCGCACTGCATCATGCACCCCAACCAAAGTCTCTTCCTGGATCCATTTTCCCCCTCTGTGCCCACCCCACCTTACCCCACCTTCCTTTCCCTCTGGCGACTGCCACCCTATTGTCTGCGTCTATGTGTTATGTGTATATATGTCTTTTGGATGAAAGAAGGTGAAGGTATCATCCACTTTTTTTTTTAATAGGCTTTATTTTTCAGAGTAACTTTAGGTTCACAGGCAAACTGAGGGTCAAGTACAGATACTTCCCCCACTACCAATATCCCCACAGAAGGTGCATGTATGGCAAGTGAGAACCTGTACTCGCTGGTGTGCATTTTTTTTTTTTTTTTTTTTTTTAGAAAGAGAGACAGGGACAGGAAGGGAGAGAGATGAGAAGCACCAACTGGTAGTTGGGGCACTTTAGTTGTTCATTGATTGCTTTTTCATGTGTGCCTTGCCCTGGGGGCTCAAGCCCAGCCAGTGATCCCTAGTTCAAGCTAACTCAGCCAACCTGGGATCATGATGTGAGCCCGCGCTCAAGCCGGCGACCTCCGGGTTTAGAACCTTGGAACTCAGCGTCCTAGGTGTCCTCTGCGCCACCACCACTGGGGCGTGGCAGAGTCCTGACAGCTTGAGCGGGGAGGCGGGCGGGGTCTGAGCTTGGGGGCGTGGCGGGGGGCGTGACGGCCTTCAAAGTCCGGGAGCCTGCCGGAGTGATGGGTGCCATGCGAGCGAGGGGTGCGCCGGCGGTCCTGTGGGGCATCGCGCTGCTCTGCGCACTTGGCGTGGGCCAGAGCTCCCCCGGGGGCCAGAGCTGCGGCCCCGGGCGCCTTCTGCGTGGCACCGGGACGAACGCGCGCTGCTGCGGCTCCTGTGACTCGGGTAAGGCGCGCGGTGGTAGTACGGCTCAGGGCGCAGCGCGCGGCGCCTTCTCCGTGTGCGCAGACCCGGCGGAGGCGCGGCGATGGGCAAACTTTTCAGGTCCAGAGCCGTGGGTCCCAGCGCAGACCCGGGAAAGAGGAAGTGCTCCCAGCTCACGCCAGTGGCCTGAGGCTGAGGCCAGGGACGAGGGCTGTGGAAGCCTTTTCCAAGACGGTTCTGGGATCCTGATTCCTATTGAGTGGGTAATAAGCCCTTGGTCATCACCCAAGCTGCTTCCTGCATAGTTTGGGGTCCCAGCTGCTTCTTCTGCAGCGCTCCCTGTCTCTGGCTTGAGGCTGTGAGTGAGGCGCAGGGGAAAAGTGTCTATCTGGAGACAAATATCAAAGGGAAAAAACACCCCAGGGTGTCACCCTGAGGGGTCCTAGGGTTAGGGCTAGGAGAGGTACAGTCAGGCTGCCTCAAAGGGAATGACAGGCGTGGGCAGTGCAGGGAGGAGAGGTCCCCCAGACTACTTCCCTTATCCAGCAAGGACACATGCTGAGCCACAGCCACACTGGGTGAGAGCAGTTTCAGGACTAGGGAGGGGGCGCAGCCAAGCCATGTAAGTGGAGGAGTCGGGTGGCCAGGAGGGAGGGACACGGATGGACCAAGCAAGGGTCCTGGCTCCTAGACAGGTGTCCTCTGCCCCTGGTGGTATCTAACGGTGGGGGTGTGGGCTGCCCTGCCCTGACACCCCCTTTGCCCTGGAGGGCTGGAGGGGGGAGCACTGGGGAGGGGAGCTTGGCCCAGCTGCTGAAAGGGCTGGCTTGTTTTCTGCCCAGCTGAGGCCTGTCCTGAGGGGATCTGCACGTGTGTTCAGCCCGAGTTTCACTGTGAAGACCCACAGTGCGAGACCTGCAAACACCACCCCTGCCCGCCTGGCCAGGAGGTGAGGGCTCATGGTAAGTCCCTGGTGGCTTCAGCCAGAGCAGGCCAGAGCTCATGGGAGCAGCTGTGACCATGGGTGGCCTGTGGGTGTGGAAGGAGGCTCACTTATGTGGAGGGTGCAGACATGTCCTCAGGGCAGGTGGCACCAGAGTCTCAGCCCACTGTGTGTGCACTTGGGCGAGTCCTTCCCTCTCCTAGCTGGTCTCTTGGTCCAGAAGGAGGGTACTTGTGCCCCTCAGGGCTGGCTGTGGGGAATTGTTGGGGTGTGTAGGGATGTCCAGGGGCTGTTGGTCTTTAGGCCCCAGCTCTGACCACATAAAGGTCCTGCTCCCACCCTGACCACAGAAACAGCCCTGCTCCTGAGCCCCATTTGGGGGGAGGGTCAACCCCTTTTCTGGAAGCAGCTCAAATCCTCTTAGAGCCTGTTTACCTGATGGGAGGGGCTGGGGGGAGTGCAGACATGAGGGGAGTTGTGTGAAGTTGGACAGTGGTAGAGACTCTACAGGGTCAATTGAGACGCCAGCCTCAGCCTCTCTCCACAACCCTCGCTGGCCTCCTGTCCACCAACCTACTAGACAAAGAATAAGGCCCACCTAGCGTGGCTCTAGCCTGGCCTCTGCTTCCACACTGCTCCTCTTCCTTCTGGCCCACCTCACACAGCTCTCATTCCTCCCCGTGTTTCCCCAGGGAGCCTCCACTCAGCCCAGGTCATGGCGTCTGGGTCCTTCCCAAGGGTGCCTCCCCTACAGATGCTTGCTCTGGACTGGGTACAAACGGGTACTGGCTTTATCCGAGGCCCTGGTCCTGTGGGCATTGGAGACCTCTGTCGCAGGGATGCGTGTGGGAGTCCACACCCTCCCAGCAGCCCTGCAACCTGTCCCTTTCTGTCCATCTGTCTGCTCCAGGGAAAATCAAATATGGCTTCGAGTGTGTCGACTGTGCCGCAGGGACCTTCTCTGGGGGCCGCGAGGGCCGCTGTAAACCTTGGGCAGAGTGAGTCTTGGGAAGGGCCTTCAGGTGGCTTCCAGGGTGGGGGCCTCGCCTGTCTTTCTTTCTTTTTTTTTTTTTTCTTCCTTCATTTTTCTGAAGCTGGAAACAGGGAGAGACAGTCAGACAGACTCCCGCATGCGCCCGACCGGGATCCACCCGGCACGCCCACCAGGGGCGGTGCTCTGCCCCCCAGGGGGCGATGCTCTGCCCATCCTGGGCGTCGCCATATTGCGACCAGAGCCACTCTAGCGCCTGAGGCAGAGGCCACAGAGCCATGCCCAGCGCCTGGGCCATCTTTGCTCCAATGGAGCCTTGGCTGCCGGAGGGGAAGAGAGAGACAGAGAGGAAAGCGCGGCGGAGGGGTGGAGAAGCAAATGGGCGCTTCTCCTATGTGCCCTGGCCGGGAATCGAACCTGGGTCCTCCGCACGCTAGGCCGATGCTCTACCGCTGAGCCAACCGGCCAGGGCCCCTCGCCTGTCTTTCCGAGTGCGGTGACCCAAACAGCTCAGAGGGCAGCAGTCATTCAGAGGGGACTGCTGGGTGATTGAGGCTCTGTGTCCCTGTGTCCCAGCTGCTCCCAGCCTGGGTTTCTCACCATGTTCCCTGGGAACAAGACGCACGACGCTGTATGCGGCCAGGTGCTGCCACCTGTTGAGCTGCACTGCCCGCTGACGGTCATCCTCATCGTGGTTGCCTGCATCCTGGTCCTGATTGTGGCCCAGCTTGGACTGCACATCTGGCAGCTGAGGAGGCAGCGAGTGTGGCCCCCAGGTCGGTTGGGCCCTGGGGTGGGGGAGGCGGGTCCCCCAGCCTACCCACTAACCACAGCCCCCCTCTGCAGAGACCCAGCTGTTCTTGGAGGCGCCTCCGCCGCTGCCACGACAGCAGCCACAGCCGCCGCCACTGCCACCGTCGGCCGAGGATGCCTGCAGCTGCCAGTTTCCTGAGGAAGAGTGGGGGGAGCAGCTGTCGGAGGACAAGGGCCAGCTGGGGAAACTGTGGGTGTGAGGCTTGGCTGCCTTCCCGCACAGTGGACCTTGAGCCAGACCCCCCCAGGAGCTGGCCCAGAGCTGAAACTTGGGAGCAAGGGCTCTGTGCCCTGATGAGGGGCCCTGATCTGGCCCGGCCCTGCTCCCCTCAGTGGTGGAAGTAGGTGGGGAGGGTGACAGTGACGAGTCCCCAGACTATGTGGAAGAGGAAGTGGCTGTGGCTGGACCACGGGAGACCCAGACACGGCTGTGGCTGCCTCCCTCCCTTGCTGGACCTGCTGGGGGTGGGCACCTGGTTCCTGGGACAGGAGGCTGTACCCAGCACAAGACCTGGCTGCAGGTGGCGCTCAATAAACACTTGTGCAGCGACCTGCGTGGAGTTGTGCTAGAGGAAGGCAAGGACAGGGACACAAGGCATGGGCTCCAGGGCCTCCCAGACTAGGTGGGGTTAGGGTTAGGGTTGGGGAGAAGTCAGGGACGTTCTGGAGCAGGGAACATGAGGCTTGGTAGGCTTACTGGGGAGGGGTGTTGGGCTGGACAGCTATTCTCTGCCTCTTTGCTGCCCTATCTAATCCTCCTTCCTTGGCAGCTTGCCTGGCACGTGCCAGGATAGCTGGGTCCTGGGGCTGTGTCCGATCTCAGAGCCAGCACTGCTCCGGACTCTGGGTCAGGCTGGCCACACAGCCTGACCCCTGGGGGTGCTGCCCTTGTGCCATGTGGGCCCAAAGTTTAGGGGAAGGTCAGTTTCTGCACTCAATACTAGCTGGTGAGTGGCAGGCAGTCTCAGAGTGGCCTGCCTTTAGCCTCAGCCCTCTCTCCAAGCCCTGTTGCTGATCCCCACTGACTCATAGGACCCCTATCCCTCACAGCATGATTCTGGGGTACCCCCAACAGAGGTGAGCAGCACCTTCCAGTTTCTGGGCAGGGCTGACATCTGGGGAGGTCTGATAAGGACTCGTTGGCACACTTGTCCAGGACGTGGCAGACAGGCCAGTGGAGACCTGTCTCCGCAGCAGCCTCCAGGTGTTAGCATACCTGGCCACCTGCCTGCAGCCCAGATGCTCCAGCCCCCACTGCCCTCCCCTCCCGCCTGCATGCTGTCCAGTAGGGCCCTCTTGACTTATTGGTCTTACCCCCATGCAGTCCCAGTGGGCAGTGGGCCAAGTGGGCACTGCTCACAGCAGGTAGATGGAGGAGAGAGGGGCTCTGAGTGTGTCTCACCCAGGGGCATTGCCCCACCTTGATAGAGAACAGCTCATTTTTTATCCCTGGAAGGAGGGCGGGAACGACTACATGACTTAACTTGGAAAATACTTATATCCTTGGGCGCCTTCTCTGTGCCTGCTGGGTCCCAGGCTCTGGGCACTCCCACGGAACACAAGTTCCTGGTGAGTACCCAGGCAGACTTGCCAATAAATAAAAAAATGTGGGTGGGCTGGCTGGACACTGGGAGACAGTAGTGGACCCATTCTGGGAGACCTCTCAGAGCAGATGGCTTCTCTGGGACCTGCCTGCCACAGTCACCCACCAGGCCAGGTCTCCTGTCCAGCCAACCCTTCACCCACCCTCCTTTGGAAGCCAGCTCTCCCTGGGGCTTGCTCCTGTCACCTGGGTCACTTGACTGCTCCACCCCCATTGACAGGCACCTCTGTGTTCACAGCCTTCCTGGACCCTCCTCAGGTTGCCCTGAGGGAAAGGGGTCCCCACAGGGAAAGGGGTCCCCAGCCAGGCTCAGCTGCCCTGGGAGGGGCCAGGAGTCAGGTCATCAAAAGACCTTCCCCAGAAACCACCCTTGGCTGCCCACGCCCAGGTCCCGAGGGGCCTGGCAGGTGGGTAAGGAAGGGCTGACTCAGCTCGGAAATTCCTCTTAGGCGGCTCGCGTGGGAACAGGACACCCAGACGTCAGCACTAGGTGGCAGGGTTGACGCAGAGTGCTGGGGGATTCCAGGCTTGGAGGGGGTGGGACGTGAGCATCCGGATGGTGGGGTCTGGCCACAGGAAGCCCAGGGCCTTGCGGAGACTCTGGAGAGGTTTCCTCAACATGCTCCACCCCCAGCAGAGATGCCCCCTCCCACCCACTGTCACCTCACCTCCATCTGCCCCCGCCCACCCTCACGAATGCCCCCTGAAGTCTGCTCAGGCAGCCTCCTCGGAGTCCCCAGGACCCTACAATTTGCAAGCTTGGCCTAGCTCTGCCGTGCCCCAAATCCCTTTGCTGTGAAAGGGGCCTGGGCAAGGCATAGGAGCTGCAGGTGGAGGTCAGGTGTAGTCGGAGGCAGCCCAGGGTTTTAGGTGGCAGAGGCCTGGGTGGCTTCAAGTTCACAAGTGGGTTATGGGCAGGCAATGGGTGGCAGTGCCCAGGGCAGGGGGCACTGAGGAGACTCAGGGGTGCTGACTGTGGGGGAAGGGGGTGGGGGCTGGTGCAGAGATGAGGTGCTGTGTGTGGAGAGACTCCCTTCCTCCTCCCACTCAGCCCAACTTCCTAGCAGGGGCTGATACCACCTGCAATAGGCTGGTAACCCGGCCTGACCTCCTAGGCCACCAAGCCCAAGAAAGACTCTGCCCACCCTGAGAACCCAAACCCGCAGGAGCAGCTCTCCAAGTGCTCCGGAAAACCACAGCCACTCCCCTGGGGTTGGAGTTCAGACTCAGATAAGGGCCCAGAGGCGCCACCATGTGTTCTCAGAAGTGCTTCCTCCCGCAGTGGCTCTCCACCCAGCACCCACCCTTCACCTGCCAGATAAGGCCCCTGCCCTTCCTGTTACTGAGGTTGAGGCTCAGCCAGGGAGGGAAGCCCAGCTGGACAGAGACCCGAGGTGGGAGCAGGGAGGAGAGCCATCCTAGACAGAGTTGAACACCAACCCCACCCAGCCCCAGTCCCGGGGCGCTGCGGGGTGTTGTCCAGGGTCAGGGATCCCTGGTTGCCCCCAGGTGCTGTAATGAGTGACCATTGATCATATGGGCCCACCAGACCAGGCCTGGCCATCACTCCTGTCCCCCACCCTCACCCTCACCCTCACCCCCAGGGTGTCCTGAACATTCAGGAGTGCACCCCCCTCCTCCCCAAGCGGGGCAGAGTTCTGAGGTCAGGAAAGGATCTGTTCCTGGAGGGGCTGCTGGCTCCTGTGGTGGTTTTCAGGACTGTGGACCAATCCCTTCCCCCCCCAAGAAGTGGTCATGCCTGTGGTGGAACAAAGAGGCAGGTGCTTCCACCCCCATGTGCCTCCTCTTCCCAGGAAGCTTCAGGAGTTGAGGTGTTTTCCAAAGACCATGACTCAAGCCAGGGCTGCTACAGACTTGTTTCTCAAAGACACATTCCAGGGGCGAGGGGTTGGGGATATCCTCTGAGTCTTTGAGTTTCCATGGCCCTGACTGGCTGCAACAGACCCCTGGCTACCAGAAGGTGCTCAGCACACCTCGGACCTGTCTTCCAGGGGCTGAGGGGAGCCCCAGCAGGTGCCAGGGTGATGGGCAGCCCTCAAGACAGAGGCTACAGGGTTGGTGGGGTTCCTGGTGCTTGGGTCGTCAGAGCTGAGGGCATTATGACTCCCTAAACTTTCTGCTGAAAGAAGGTACTGCTTGAGTTCCCCATCCACCAGCAAGACCCCTGGAGGGGAGAGGGAGAGAAAGGAGAAGGAAAGACAAGGAGTGTGAAGGGAGGTAGCATGTGAGAGGGAGGAGGGGGGAGTAGGGGCAGACAGACACCCAGTTTTCCCTTGGATCGCACACTCGGCTGGGCAGTGCTGGGCAGTCCTGTCCCGGGCACCAGGACACGGCTCCTCCTCCCTGCCGCCTCTGCTGTGATTGCCACCTACTGTGTTGTTTGGATATTGAGGGGGCACCTCCTACCAGCAGATGCCCAGGTGCCCCATGGCTCACACCGCACCAGACTCCATCTCCTGCTGGTCTCACTCCTTGTCTGGAAGGTCCTGAATGTGGGCTGGGTGTGTCCAGGGGTGTGGCCATCCCCTCTGGGGGTGAACAAACAGTAGTGGCTCTGGAAACCTCATTTGACAAATTTAAGCCCTCAGTGGGCACCAGCGACTTAAGAGCAGCAGATGGTCCAAGTCTTTGGGGGAGGGCAGGCCACTCTGCCAACATGCACTTTTTGTCATATCACGGTCCCCGTGGGTCACTCACTGCACCCACTCAGGGTCCAGAGATAGCCCAGGATTCAGGCCACTCCCATGAGCTGCTCAGCCACAGGTTGGTTCCACAAGGGAGAGCTGGAATGTTCTGGGACAGCACTGATGCCATCACAGGCCACATCGCCAACTGTGAGACAGCAGATGGGCAGACGACCCAAAGTCAGGGACTCCACAGGATGAATGGGATGTGAGGGAGGGGTGGAGAGGCCTGTGAGCTGAGACAGAAACCCTGAGGGACAATCTGGAAGTAGCCCTGAGGTGGCATGGCTGCACAACAGCCTGGATGCCAGCAGGGAACACCCCCGGTATGGGTTTTACAAAGACCTGGGTGCACTCAGCCCACCCAGGAGGCCCCCTCTCCCTGCTGGAGGGTGGTCTTCACCCCATACCCGCCTCGGGCACAGAGCAGGAAGTAGCTGAGTGTGGTCTCTCAGAAAGATACTACCAGACATGCTGGAGGGGACTCAGGGCTCCTGGGTCCTAGTCACACAGTGACAAACCTGCTTATGTCTTGCGTGGCGTCCCACACCCCAAGCCACACAGCAGGAGGATGAGCGGTGGCTTGGGGGGCTGTGAGTGACTGGACAGGTCAAACTCTGGCGCCTCGCCCTGACCCTGGGCACCTGTCTGGCTCTGTGATGCTGGGGTACTCAATGACCTCTCTGAGCCCCCAGTTCCCTCTGTCCTCTCTGGTCGCATCCTCCAAGGGGCTGTGGAGGCACAGTGGTACGCAGCGCCCTCTGGAGGTGCCTGGGTGGTCATCCCTTGGAATGCATCTGCCTTCCCCCAGTGGCAGTGGCCAGTGGTCAGGACTGTCACCAGAGCTCAGAAAGAGGCCCAGCAGCTCCTCCCACCTGAGTTGGAGGCCACTGATGTCTAGGATGGATTGGAGTTTTCAGCAGCGTGCGTGGGTCAGGAGTGTTTGTGACTTGGCACGACCACTTGAGGTGAGCAGGGCAGGAGGATGGGCAAGGTGGCTGGGTTTAGGGCCGGCTGTCTGTGAAGGGAAAATTCCTTGACAGGTGGAATAAGGGAAACTGAGACAAAATAATTAAACAGGGCTAAACGATTTGAGCAATTTACATCCAGCTAATGAATCATAAGGTTTTTATCTTCCCTAACCGAGTCTTAGGAGCAAATGTTTACATATTACAGACCATCCTGGGGCTGACTAGCCTCGGTCCAAGTTCCCCTTTGATGAGGGTCTTTAAAAATAAAACTGACCAAAAAATAACCCTGATCCCTCTTTTTAAAAATTAATTAATTTATTTATTTTTATTAAATTTTTTTTTTTTTTACAGAGACACAGAGAGAGTTAGAGAGAGAGATAGACAGGGACAAACAGACAGGAACAGAGAGAGATGAGAAGCATCAATCATCAGTTTTTCATTGTGAAACCTTAGTTGTTCATTGATTGCTTTCTCGTATGTGTCTTGACCGTGGGCTTTCAGCAGACTGAGTAACGCCTTGCACAAGCAAGCAACCTTGGATCCAAGCTGGTGAGCTTTTTTTTTTTTGCCTCAAACCAGATGAGCCCGCGCTCAAGCTGGCGACCTTGGGGTCTCGAACCTGGGTCCTCCGCATCCCAGTCAGACACTCTATCCACTGCACCACCGCCTGGTCAGGCAAGCCTGCTCCCTCTTTACATAGATTTTGATGAATCAACATACTGAAGGACACACCTGGAAAACTAATGACTATTCTGTTAAGACTTCCCCTAGGATTCTAAGAAAAGATATAAAGGCTCAAGACAAAGGACCCACAGTACGCACACCCACGATTTTCTCCCTTAGGCATGTAATTGTCTTTTTCCTAAACTCTAAGGGTCCCGATGAGACTTGCAACCAGGGAAGCAGCGGGTAGCAGCAGCTTATCCCAGGCTCACCCCCTGAACTTGCCTCCAAGGCCCCCTTTTCCTCTTTCCAGTGAGCTGACGGCAGCCCTGCCTTGGGTCACTTCTGTCACTGTGACTTTGATTTCTCGGTGAGTTCCTGGAGCCCAGCGTGGCTCATTTCCTTCCTACAACATTTCTAGAGAAGCCAAAGAAGCCCCACCTAGACTCTCCTGTTACTTCTTCTAAGTTGCATTGTCCCTAACTGTCATAAATGTACTCTCAAAATCACCTGGACCCGTGCTATGAAATGTTGCCTGCATGAAGTCAATAACCTACACTATACAGGGCGGGAGGCAGATCTGTCCCCATCTGGTAACATCTGGACCCTGGGGTTTGGACTGGCGATGGGTGCTGAGTTGCCGGGGTTGGGGGCAGGGGTGAAGAGGGGATTCTGGCTGGCTCCGGATAATTAGTGGTAGAGGCTTGGATACATCACAGGCCCTGAATCACCCTGAAACCTTGGGGCTGGGCCCATGGGGAACACTGAGGCCACACAGGAAATGGCGAGGGAGGGGCCATTGCTAGCTCCACATGTCCTTCAGAGGGTATTGTCCTGCTTTGACCATGTGCCCCTCATTTATGCCATAGATTCTCCTGGCCCCTGCCTTCTGGGAAGTGAGGGGCTGCTGGGTGGTGGTCTGCAGGCCCAGGAAGGAGCTTTGCCTGGAGTGGAGGTTGAGGGGGTAGAGGGCTCTAAGAAACAATCTTAGGTTAAGAAAGCCCTCCTTTGGGGATCTAGTGGGACAGCAGACTCCTTTCCTGGATGCCACCGAGCCAGTCAAAGGGGCCATGCGGGTTTTGCAGCTGCAAGAGGGCACGTGGATGAGGGACAAGGGGTCTTGAAAAGGAGCCCAGGAACGTGTGGCTTCTCCACATGGAGGCAGCTCCCAGAATAAGCAGAGTAGGGGGCTGAGGGAGCACATTTCTGCTTCCTGCAGGGCAGACGACCCCCAGCCCTGGACCCTAGGATGCCTCCCAAGAATAGGTCCCATCAGTAGAGGAAGGGTAGGTAGGGCAGAAGAAAGGACTTCAGGTCTGGGCAAGCCCCCAGGGGAGCATCCCAGGAAGCGGGTCCACTTGATCCGCTTTGGAGGCCGCGTTTGTAACAAAGTAGCCTTTATAGGTCCAGAGGGCGCTGGTGGCGCGCGTTAGGAGCCGCGGTGGTACTCGCTTTTGCGCTCCTCGCGGTTCCCCTCGGCCGGTCCTGAGGAGGGCTCCCGCGCCGGGTCCCTGCCGTCCGCTCGCTGCCGCTGGGTGCCTCGGGCCTCGGGCTCGCCTCCCTGGGCGCCGTCGGGGCCGGGTGTGGGGGGCCGGGGACGTTCCTGCGCGGAGTCGGGCTGCCCGGGCGTGCGCGCGCCTGGCTTCTCCGCTGCGCGAGTCGGGGGCGTGGAGGACCGGGCCTCGCCGGCCGGCCGAGAAAACAACAGCGGGCGAGGAACTTTGCAGGAGCTGGGTAGGCGAGGCCACACGTCGGTCTCGCCGTTGTACAAAAGCACGAAGCGGTGCTGCGATAGCAGCGGCAGCATCTTTTGGCCACGCAAGCTCTTCTGGAAGGTCTCCAGCGCCAAGTCTGAGGGAGGATGGGAGGCAGGAGTGATAGGCATTGGCGGGCGGGGCTTGGGGGCACCCAGCCTCTCCAGCATCACGCTTGTGGGACTGGGGTGCAGGTTCTGGGGGCAGAGGAGGAGATGAGAGGGTGGTGAGGGGTGGGACCCAAGTGGGGCAAGGTATGGATGGGCACTGACTTGAGGGGGAGGTTGGGACAGGGATGCCTTTTTTTCTGCAGGGCCTGAGTTGACACACAAGCACTTGGGATGTTGGAGAGCTAGGTTTGTGGGCACCTGAATTCGGGAGAAGGTGGGATGGCTCATACAAGACGGGCAGGCAGTGGAGGGGGGCGGTTTGAAGATTTTAGGGGGGCTGTGCAAGGGTCTTACCCAGGGTCTCCATGACCACGCCGGGAATCACCTCCTTCAGGACTTCACAGTTGGTGTGCAGGGCAGGGTTGGAGTTCATCTCTAGCAGCCACACCTGGGCCCAACACTGGTTAGCACCCTCCCCTACCCACTACTTGGCCAGCAGGAAGGAGGTTGAGGCCCTGGTCCCTGTTAAGCCAAGTGGCCCTGGGCAGGTCCCTTCTTTCTTATGGCCTCACTCCACAAATTTGCCAAGAGGCTGAGACTCTAAGGGTCTGTGGGCCTGGCCTTGGAGCCTGCTCAGCTGTAGGATGAGTGAAGCTTTATGGACTCCCCCCACCCAGGGCTTAGGGAGGCTTGCCTAGGTGGTCAGACTGTGCACAGATGACCTGCCTCCTAGCACCTGCCTACCAGACCCCACTGCCTTGGGACATCTCCACGGCACCTTGAAATTGTCATCGATCAAGAAGTCACAGCCGATGAGGTCAAAGTAGCCCAGCTTGCACTCGAGCTTGGACTTGACAGCCAGGAAGCAGTGGGTCATGATCTGCTGCATTCGCTTCTGTGGGTGGGGCAGGGCTGGGGTGACTGGATGTCACCTGTAGGCCCTGACTGTGCCTCCTTGTCACAGCTGTGCCCCTCACTTGCAACATCATCTAAAGTCCTACCTGTGCCCTCATTTGCACGCCCGCCTTTGCCTTCGCCTGAGCTACCACCTATGTCCTCACCAGCATCGCCACACCTGCCCACATTTTCTTTTTTTTTTTTTTTTTTTTTAATTTTTTATTTATTCATTTTAGAGAGGAAAGGGAAAGACAGAGAGAGAGAGAGGAGAGAGACAGAGAGAGAGAGAAGGGGGGAGGAGCTGGAAGCATCAACTCCCATATGTGCCTTGACCAGGCAAGCCCAGGGTTTCGAACCGGCAACCTCAGCATTTCCAGGTCGACGCTTTATCCACTGCGCCACCACAGGTCAGGCCCTGCCCACATTTTCACACTCTGGGGGTGTGACAGGTTTACAGCCAGAAACTCAGTCACTCTCATTTTGTTCATGCACACACACACGTGCAGCTCTGGCTGCATGGCAGGTGCCGGGGTATGAGAGTGAAGAGACCTTGCAGGGAAGGTCTGCCCTGGAGCAGCTCATCACGTGGAGCAGGAGAGACAGACAACACAGGATCCGGAGATTATGATCCACTTTGCACAGCGTGTTCAGGAAGACATGCTGACGCAGGAAATAAAGTAAGGTGTGGGGATGGGAGTTCTGGGGTGGCTTTTGCCATGTAAAATGGGGTCTGGTTTGGGTGGGCCTCATTGAAGAGCTAGTGAGCAAGGACTGGAGACTGGAAGGAGGTGCTGTGGGGTGGGCACGGGACACCTGAGCATGCCTGAGGTGTTGCAGGAGCAGAGGGAGGCTGCTGCGGTGGCTGGAGGAGACGGGGGAGGGGAGACCAAGGTGGCACCAGTCACACTGTGGCAGCCCCTTTCACCCTGAGGTCAGAGCTGGTGGAGGGTGGAGTGTCAGAGGAGCATAGGTGACCTGTACCCTAACAGGGTCCTCTGCCTGCTATGCGCAGATAGACTGGAGAGGCTGGGAAGCTGTTGCAACAATCCAGGTGAGGAATGGCGGTGGTTTGGTAAGCTAAAGTGTTGGGATGGGTTCTGAATATATTTGGAGGTAGGGCCAGCCAAAGGGGCTAATGAAAGAATGGTGAGCTGTGAAAAGAAGAAGGAATGAAGGGTTATCCCTAGGTGTTTGGTCCGGAAGGATGGAGCCCCCATCAGCTGAGAGGGGGCAGGAGAACCAGGGAGCTTGAGACATCTCCGAAATGGGGGCAGATCAAGAGCAGATCATCTGCTGGGCCCAGGGCCTCCCGAGAGCAGAGGTTGGGAGATGAGGGCCAGCACAGCAGCCAAGAGGGAGGGGACAGTGTCCTGGAAGCCATGGAAAAGAGTCCAGGGAGTGAGCAGCACTATCTAAAGTGGCTGGCAGGCCTGACCTGTGGTGGCGCAGTGGATAAAGCGTCGACCTGGAATGCTGAGGTCGCCGGTTCAAAACCCTGGGCTTGGCCCTGGCCGGTTGGCTCAGCGGTAGAGCGTCGGCCTAGCGTGAGGAGGACCCGGGTTCGATTCCCGGCCAGGGCACACAGGAGAAGCGCCCATTTGCTTCTCCACCCCTCCGCCGCGCCTTCCTCTCTGTCTCTCTCTTCCCCTCCCGCAGCCAAGGCTCCATTGGAGCAAAGATGGCCCGGGCGCTGGGGATGGCTCTGTGGCCTCTGCCCCAGGCGCTAGAGTGGCTCTGGTCGCAATATGGCGACGCCCAGGAGGGTCGCAACATGGCGATGCCCAGGATGGGCAGAGCATCGCCCCCTGGTGGGCAGAGCATCGCCCCATGGTGGGCGTGCCGGGTGGATCCCGGTCGGGCGCATGCGGGAGTCTGTCTGACTGTCTCTCCCTGTTTCCAGCTTCAGAAAAGAAAAATGAAAAAAAAAAAACCAAAAAAAAAACAACAAAAAAAAAACACCCTGGGCTTGCCTGGTCAAGGCACATATGGGAGTTGATGCTTCCTGCTCCTCCCCCTGTTCTCTCTCTCTCTCTCTCTCTCTCTCTCTCTCTCTCTCCCCCCTCTCAATAAAAATGAATAAATAAAATCTAAAAAAAAAAAAAAAAGTAAATAAGTAAAGTGGCTGGCAGGTCAGGGATGAAGAACGCTGGGAACTGGGGACCCTGATGGATGTTTCAGTGGCACAACAGGGGTAAGAAGCCTCACTGGAGTGGGATCAAGAGAGACAAGAACACCAGTGAAAATGTCAGAGGAGGGACATCTGAAAACAGGCCACTCCATAAATGCAACAACAACAAAAAAACCCACAAAAAAAACAAAAACTGGCAAAAATGGTCGGAATAAACTTTTTCAGAACTCTGAAAATTAACTAAAGGCTTACAGTAACCTGAAGCATGCTTATTCAACAAAAATCTGTGAGAGAGAGAGAGAGAGAGAGAGAGGAAGAGAGAGATGAGAAGTATCAACTCGTAGTTGCAGCACTTTAGTTGTTCATTGATTCCTTTCTCACATGTGCCTTGACTGTGGGGCTCAAGCCCAGCCAGTGACCCCTTGCTCAAGCCAGCGGCCTTTGGGCTCAAGCCAGAGACCCCACACTCAAGCTGGTGAGCCTGTGCTCAAGCTGGTGACCATATAGTTACCTCCGTTTCCAAGGTTGATACTCTATCCACTGAGCCACCACCGGTCAGGCCAAAACTTTAAAGAATTAACACAAAATTTTCACAAACTCTGCAAAAAATTCAAGAGGAGGAAACAAACCACATCCCAAACCACAGAAACACACATGAAGAGAATGCTCTCAACCCATACTGCTAATGAGTGTAGACACAAAAGTACTCAGAGAAGGACCAAACCAAATCCAGAAGTGTGTTTAAAGGGCCATACCCCACATCTGATGGGATCTATCCGAGAAATGCAAGACCGATTCCACATGTGAAAATCAAGCAATGTCGATGCAACCCATGAACAGAATGAAGCCACAGCACCAACCATGTGGACGTGGCTCAAGCACCGGAACAGGATTGAGAGTGTAGAAATAAACCCAACAACACGTCCAGAGCATTCTCTTTGACAAATGGTGCTGGGACCTGGGTAGTCCGCATGCTGAGAGAATAAAGTTGGATCCCTGCCTCATACCCTAGACAAACAAAACAAAACAAAACAAAGCAAACAAAAACTCAAAATGGGTCAATGAATATAAGAGCCAAGGTGAAAAACTTTTAGAAGAAAATGTTGTGTATATCTTTCCAACCTTGGATTTGACAATGGGATCTCAGGTGTGACCTCAAAAGTAGGAATCTCCAAAGAAAAGATGGACAAATGGGTCTTCATCAAAATCTAAAACTTTTGTTCAAAGAAGGACATAATTAAGAGAGTGAAGATGGCGCAGTGGATAGAGCATCAGACTGGAATGCAGAGGACCCAGGTTTGAAATCCCGAAGTTGCCAGCTTGAGCTCTGGCTCATCTGGTTTGAGCAAGGCTCACCAGCTTGAGCCCAGGGTCACAGGTCTAAGCAAGGGGTCACTCGGTCTGCTGTAGCCCCCCGGCCAAGGCACATATGAGAAAGCAATCAATGAACAACTAAGGGGCTGCAACGAAGAATTGATGCTTCTTATCTCTCTCCCTTCCTGTCTGTCCCTATCTGTCCCTCATCTGTCTCTGTCACAAAAAAAAAAAAAAAAAAAAAAAAAAAAAAAGAAAGAAAGAAAGAAAGAAAGAAAGAAAAGAAAGAACTCACAGATCAGGAGGAAATGTTTGCAGATCATATATCTGATAGGGTTTAGCATCCCAAGCTATCAAGGGCTCTAACAAGGAAGAAGGACAAAAGACCCAACTAGAAAATTTTCTAAAGCAGACATGCAGACAGCCAATAAACACATGAAAAGACACTCAACATCATTAGCATTAGCAGAATGCAAATCAAACCCACCCACGAGGGGATAGCACTTCATACCCACTGGGTGAGTATTTAAATAAAGGAAAAGCGTTGGCAAGGATGTGGAGAAACTGGGACCCTCCTACACTGCTGGTGGGAATATGAAATGATGTAAGGTGGGAGACAGAGTTGGAGACACCTCAGAGTGGTCAGGTTCCACTACTCAGTTACATGCGGAGAAACACACAACTTTATGGCAGACGCCCCCCCCCCCCAAGATGGTCCACGTCCTTTGTGCCCAGTCCAGTACTGAGGGAAATACTGCCTCCACCCCACATCCCCTAGGAGTCTTGACTCTTGGCCCCTCCCCCATATGGGGGTGGGTGAGGACTGCACATACCGTGAAGATGGTGTAGACCCAGTCTCTGGGAAGGCCTTTGGTCTTCCTGAATTTGTCGTTGATGTAGCAGTTGAGCTGCTCCATGCTCCATACTGTATCTTCCTTCAGGAGCACGTACAGGGGGTTCTTCTTCTGCATGTACTGGGGGGATGTGGTGTGGCACCTGGAGACCATCACCCCAGAGGACCCAGAGGCCCTGTCCCCTAGGACACCTTGCAGCAACCCTGCCACCGGGACCCTCTCATAGCACCTTCTTTTCCTGAGACCTCCTCAGCCACCAAGTCCCTCACCAATCCTTATGGAGGGCTCCCCACCCCCACCTAGATGTTTCCCATTACGAACCTTCCACAGAGACCTCTGGCCTACAGGCTTTCTCTCTGAGTCCTCACAGAGACCCCCACCCCCAACCCCTACCCATACCCACGCCTCCTTCAAGCCCAGAGGGAACCAAGCTTCAGGAGCTGGGAGCAGGGCTCTTGGTCACTTGGCCAGGATGCCCTGCAGTGGCTGAAGGTGAGAAGTAATGATGACTGCAGGCAGGGGCAGCCCTGGCCAACTCAGGGCCTGGACCACCTCTGGGTCTGAGCCTTATCTACAGCTGGACTCGTCTGTGTTCCTGAGCCATGATCTTGTCCCCAGGCTGCAGAGAGGCCCTTACCTGGTTGGTCAAGTGGCCACTGAGATTTTCAGAATGGGGATCGTAAAGGCCAAGGGTGAGGCGAGCATAGCCATGGCCAAAGAAGACCATGTACGGCATGGCACAGGCAATGAGCAGGTAGGACCGCACGTCAAACTTCTTCCCGTCCAGCAGCAGTGGGTTCTGAATGTACCTGGGTGGGCACATGAGGGCTGAGCACATGACCAGCCTGGTCTGCCCATGTCCCTATGCCCTAACCTGGGCCTGAGCCAGTTCCTCAGGACCCCCACCACCTGTTCCAAGTGTGACCTGTGCTCTCTCTCCCCTGGCTGAGTGTATAGTGTACGTCTGTTGGTAGGGGGACATTTCTGAGCTTGAACAGTTCAGAGAATCCCTGGGTCTCAACCCCCTGTGATGTCTGGGGTGCCCCGGGCTGCAGCTTTCACTAGGAGCCTGGCAGGTGGAAGCAGACTAGGTCCCTGGGCAATGAGGACTGCCTGGAGGAGGAGGGAGGGCTAAAACTGGAGGAGCAGGGAGGGAATGCTCCAGGAGGAGGGAGCTGCAGTACTAAAGACCCAGAAGTTGGAAGCAGCAGCTTGGGGCAACCATTGGGAGAGGTGGGTGGTGGACAGCAGCTGACACAGGACTATGCTCTGTGTTGGCAGATGGGGAGTTCCAGAGGGACCTTTCTGAGGCGAGACTGTGCCTCCTAGTGTGAGACTGGGTTATGGAACCAGTCCAGAGGCAGGGACAGTCAACTCAGGCTGCAAGACTGAAAGCTGCCTATAGGATAAGGGACCATGTCCCACCAGGGGACAAACTGACCAGGCCCTTCCCGTCCCACCTCCAATGTCCAGGAGCCTCTGTCCAGGGGGATCACCTCCTCTGCGACCCTGACTGAATGTGACACCTCTACCTCTGCTGAGTACTCAGGGGCCCTGCTGGGGCACTGCAGCCTTCACCAGACAAGGACTCCTCTGTGGGCCCTGGGACCCCGATGAGCCTCAGGCACCAGCAGAGCCCAGGGTTAGCCCCACACCCGTGGACGCCCTTCGAGGTATCCACGCCCAACACCTCTGCACAACCCGAGCCTGGGGCGTCCGGAACAGCATTTTGCGGTAGTTCGGGTCGTCCTCCATGCTCTGGATCTTGGTCTGGAGGGCAGAGACTTCATCCTGGCTCTGGAGCAAAAAGATGCCTTTGCCCTGGTTGGAAGCGGTGGGTTTACAGATCCACGTCTGGGTTTCTGTGGAGAGAGCCGCCTGAGCACCTCCCTTCCTTGCCCTGGGCCCGCCCATGCCCACCAGCCCCACCCACCGAACTGTGGCTCTGACCACCTCTTTCCAAACCTGATCATGCTCCGCCCAGCCCAGCCCAGAGCACACCCTACCAGGACTGAACCACGCCCCTCTCAGCTCTGACACCCTCTGCCCTGTCCACAGGCAGCCATGGCTCTACTCTTCCCAGGCTCTGTCTCCACTAAGGCCCGGCCAGGACCTCCACCCATCTGGCTCCACGCTTCCCCTCCCTGGTCACACACCCACCTGGACCTATCCCAAGCCTTGCCAGCTCACTCACGCCACAACCTTGGTCTGTCCTGAACCTGTCTCCTCAGAGCAGGCCTGGCAGCCAGCAGCCTCTCACCATCAAAGAGGGTGAAGAATGCCTCTCTCTCCTCCCTGACATCCAGACGGTAGGTCTCTGGGAAAAATTCTTCCATTTTCAGTATCCTGGTGGAGCAGAGAGGTGGGCGGGGACACAGCGTGGGCTGTCTCCCTCCCCTAGAGGCTCAGCTGGTCATTCTAGGGGTCAGAGCTAGGGGCAGGCTGGAGGAACATGAGTTTTTCCCTACATCCCGCCCCCTGCCCCGCTGTTCCCTCTGCTCCCTCTGCACCCCCTGCCAGAGCACTCTTGCCTAACTGGCTTCCCTGCAGGCCGCAGACCCCCTCACCTACCCCAGCCCTCGCCCACTTCCCAGCTCTTCTTCCTGGCCGCAGCCTGCGTGGTTCAGGCATGCGTGAGCACTCAGTTCAGAGCTGTGTCCCCAGGCGGGGACTGTGCCCGGCATGCAGCGAACACAGATGCCTGAGCGCTCTGGGCTGGTCTGAACCTCTTACACTGGCCTGAGATGCCCTTTAACCCCTCGTCATCTATCACCAGGCTATCCTGCAATTCAGGGCAGAGTGGCGCCTCCAAAATGGGCTAAGTGCATCTACCTCTGTGGCCTGAGACCTCCTGGGTTGGCCCATGTGAGCTCCTCAAGGATGGGTGTTGGGTCCTTTCCAGATCTGTACCCCCCGGGGACAAAGGGCCTGGCTTGAGTGTCCACCAGGCAGTGTGTGGAGGGTGCAGATCTGGAGAGGTGGGGGATGGGCAGGGGCTTTGGGTCGGTAGGTAGCTCTGTGGACAGGTGATGTTTGGGTGAGTGGATCTGGGATAGAAGTAGGTGGATGGATGGGCAAGTGGCCCAGCGGGTAATGTGCTTGAAGGAGAATAGGTGACTGACGTGGAGAGGACAGAGCCGGACACGTAGATGCAAAGATGGTGTCGTGGTGACCCGGTGGGGTGGGCTGCCTGCCCAGTGGGGGGTGGACAGGTATATGAATGGTTGGGCAAGGAGTGGGTGAGTGAATGGACAGGCAGACACCAGACAGACGAACACGCTGAGCGGTTCAGGCAGGGCTGCATGCTGGGGAGCGGAGCAGACAGACAGTGACAGGGGGGAGGGAGGCAGTAGGTGTGGTGAGCAGCGAATGACCAAATGAGGAATAGCAGCAGGGGCTCCACGGTGGGCGTGTGTGCGGACTCTGAGGGGCAGTCATGGGTGGCAGGGGTTGGAGGTGGAGACAGGGTGGAGAGTGCGTGGATGGGTCTGTGGGAAGATGGGTGGGTGGACAGAATGGAGGGTGGTCGGGACCAGCGATTGACCCGTCAGATGGGTGGGTGTGCCACTGAGTGGAGGAGGGACGAGAGGGTTGGTAGGATGAGGTGGGTGAATGGTGGGTGCCCAGTGGGTGGTGGGTGAGCAGGGTTGGGCGTACTCAGCCTGGGCGCACTGCAATGTCCTGCTGGTCTTGTTGATGACCCTTGCGTACTCCCTGAGAGCGCTGAGTAGCCCGATCTTGGTGGTGAGCAGTTTGTTGTTAGGGAGCTGGTATAGCAGCTGCTCACCTGGAGCAACAAAGCCGTGGGCAGCATGCGGGTGACCGTCGCAGGGCCTCGCAGCGCAGGCCACCACAGGTTCCCATCAGGGAGAGGTGGAGCTGTTCCTCTGTGCTTTGACCCAGAAGGTCCTTGCAGAGGGTAGGCCACTAGCCCCCAGCCCCGCCACCCCTGGCTACCTTCCCGGAAGCGGCTGTAACTGTCCCGACACTTGACTTCGCACCACTTGAGCCTGTAATCACCTCGCCGGCTGTCCTGGATGCGCTGCCAGCCCTTGCTCTTGCAGTAGGAGCTGATTCTACGGGGCGGAGGGGCAGCCATGACCCTGGAGGCCTTAGGGCTTAAGGAAAGGATGCCAGGGGAAGGCATGCAGGGTCCTCAGGGGGCAGAGCCAAGGCAGGGCTGGACCCTGGGGGCAGTGGGGCTGGGCCCAGCCTGAAGCCCTTACTCACATTGAGGCCCCATTGGTGCCACCAATGTAGAAGAAGGGGCCACATCCCGTGCTGGGCAGTTGCTTTTCCTCTCCCAGCCGGTGCCTTTCCAGGAGGGTGGTCTGGGTCATGGTAGTGACAGCACCCCCCAGGAGGTCTGTGAACATGCGGGTGGTCAGGCTCCAGCCCAGCTGGAGACTTTCCCGCCCCATCCCAGGCCCTGCCTGAGCTAACCTGCATCCTGGTCCAGCTGGTTTAGCTGATGCAAGAGCCCATCTGCTTGGCTGGTCCCCATTGGTCTCTCATGGGCCCAGACTGTGAACAGGGTCATGGCCACTCAGAATCTGGCTCAAGTTCAGTCCCAGTTGGGCTCCAGACCAGCCGCCCTCTCCCATCCATTTCTTGCAAAACCCCGGGGAGTCCCCCCATCCCGTCTGGGCACATCTCATCCCAGGAGCAGGCCTGACCGGTGGGCCTGGTCCCACTACACCTCCTAGGAGAGAGGGAATGGTCACCACCCTTCTGGGTCAGCCCTGGAAGGGGCAGGGTCCCTCCTCACCAACAGGACAGGGCTGGGTACAGGTAGGGGCGAGGGTGTGAGACTAGAGTGGGAGGCAGACATGGCACAGGGACATGCTCAGGAGGTCAAGGGTCACAATGTCCATCATGACATCATGGGTGACCCATGTCAGGCCGGAGAGATGGGCTGCCCTGCCCCGGGCGCGC
Source organism: Saccopteryx bilineata (assembly GCF_036850765.1). Classification (NCBI taxonomy): domain Eukaryota; kingdom Metazoa; phylum Chordata; class Mammalia; order Chiroptera; family Emballonuridae; genus Saccopteryx; species Saccopteryx bilineata. Next base: position 292,889,868 of record NC_089492.1, read on the forward strand.
AGGCTTGGTGCTGGGCAGGCAGAGTGCCTGCCAGACTGTGGAGAGCTTTCACTCCTGTGCCCATTCTGACGCTGGCTCTGCTGGGCTTTTGCTGGGGCATGGCTATGTGGTCCCCCATTAGAACACCTATCTCGGAATGGGGCCCTGGGCCCCAGGGAGGCCATCCCAGGGTTGTATTTATTGATTTTTTAGAGAGAGAGGAGTGTGAGAGAGAGACAGAGAGAGAGAGAAGGGGGAGGAGCAGGAAGCATCAACTCCCATATGTGCCTTGACCAGGCAAGCCCAAGATTTCGAACCGGCGACCTCAGTATTCCAGGTCGACGCTTTATCCCACTGCACCACCACAGGTCAGGCCCCAGGGTTGTATTTACCTGGCCGCCGGGGGTGGCTCCGCCAGACCCCTGTGGTCCTTGACCGCTTGCTTCTCTTGGTGCCAACCGGGGCCCAGGGGTGCAGTTCCTGCTGGTTGTGGATGAAGCAGGTGTGGCCATAGGCCACAGCAGTGGGGACACTGAGGTGGGGGCACCGCTGGGAAGATGCTGCCCCTACCCCTCTCCGGGACCTTCTTGCAGCCCGTGGTCTTAAACCCCGGATCTGGCGTGGGGTCCGGCCCCTCCTGCTGGGGGAAGGACGCCTCCTGGGGTCTCGGATTTGGGTTTCTGCTTGTGGCTGGCTCCTGTCTCCATGGCGATTGTGGAATCTGGTACCCCTCAGGAGCAGGGCAGTCTCTGCATTCTGTCTGTCCTGGGTGAGGCCGCCCCTGCAGGGACTGTCTGTCTGGCCGTGGTGCCGCCTGTAAAGAGGGCGGCCATCAGGCCCAGGGATAGAGGCATCTTGTGTCTGAGGAGGCTGGGCAGTGAGGTGTTGGCAGCATCCTCATGGCTGCCCTGGGCCTGCCCCCAGGAGGGGCCCTTGCTTTGAGCACCTTCCCCCTGTGACCAACTTGGGAACATTTCAGGAAAGTTTCAGCCATTCCTTAACGGGTCCTTCCCAATTTGGGGCTGCTTAGGAGGCAAGGACTTTCCGAAGGGTTAGAAACATGAGCCTTGCAGAGGCAAGCACACCGGGGAGTGGGCAGGACTGAGGGCCTTGGGCTGTCCAGGGCAGAGTCACTCTGTAAGCATCCAGCTGGTCATGCTGCCCGAGGCCTCAGTCCCCACTTGGGACAGAAGTGTGCACAGTTCTGGGAGCTGAGCACGGGCAGGAGGGGGAGAGCCTTACACCTCTGCCCCTGGCCCAGCCTGGCCCCACCCAGAATGGAGGGCTCCTTGGAGGAGGCTGAGCGTCTGGGCTGGACCCGGGCAGGAGGGCCTCTACATGCACACTCAGCTCTCCATGTGGCTAGGACACCCAGCCCCTTCGCACTTGGTTCCCAGCACCTGGCAGCAGGTCCAAGGAGTCTTGCTGAGCATAGAAGACCACCCCCAAGACACTGACATTCAGTACCTTCCCACAGCATTCTTGAGTGAGTGGCCACAGGGCCAGCAGGCATCTGAGGGAAGCCCCCAGGTGTGAGCAAGAAGTCAACATACAGATACTCAGATACACACTTCATAGACACACAGATGTACACACAGACACATGCAGACACACACACACAAAACGTAGATGCAGTCATGCACATGCACAGAGGAAGAGGAGGGAGAGGTGGTGGCACAGATACGGAAGGAAACATCCCCTGGTGCACGTTGCGGTGGGCGTGGGAGGAGCCCTAGGAGGGCTGGCCGCTGACCCAGAGTGCGTGAGAATTATAAATGCAGCACACGGGGCCAGGACATTGCCCAGAGAGAAGGACAGGAAGGTGGCAGCAGGAAGCAGGTGGAGCTGAAGCCCAGTGTGGAGACACCAGTGAGCGGAAGCTGGGCTCCGGGGGCCCTCAAGGTGTTTCCAGAGAAAGACCCAGAGCTGGAGGCACCTCAAGGCTGCACCTCAACTCTCCACTAGTCAAGTGGGCAGGGGTTGCTGCAGTTTCTACACACAAGGTGGGGTGGGCTAGGGGGACGAGGGCGAGGACCCAGTGTGGAAACAGGAGAGGTTCCCGTAGGCTGGCTGGCAGGGGATGCTTGGTTTATGATGTGAGCGTGTGGTGGCGAGGGGCCAGGCGTCTGCCCAGGCCAGCGAGCCGTGGGCAGCCTCAGAAAAGCCCGTGTTGGAGGGCAAGGGGTAGGAGCAGCCTGAGGAGCTGGCCAGTGGCGTTTGCGTCAGGAGGTGGAGGCATGGCAGAGACACCACCACCTGCCTCTACTTGGCTTTTCTAACCATAGATGTATTATTTTCACAAAGAATAAGGCCATGAGTTGTCATTTGCTGTCATTAAAATCAACAGAGAGAAATAAAAGCCACGGGCGAACCTGTGTGCAGTGTCTGCGTGGTGGGTGAGAGCTTGGGGTGGAAGTGGCCGCCGTGTGGGCTCTGCTCTGGCCGGCACTCTCAGCCCCTGAAGGACCGAGTCTAAACACAGACAACGCTTTCCGCTTGGAGAGGTTGGGATGCACGGTGTTGGCGTCAGGACCACGCTGGGGGGGGGGGTCACGGGGAAACTCCACTTTGTAATAAACTTTGAAGTAAACGTTTTACCTGGCCAGGTATAAAGACCAGCAGGAAACAGCACCTTGGCGTGGTGGATGGACGGCCCTCGTGAACCTGAAGAAAACGTCCAAGAAAACGAGAAGACGTCAGTGTCCCTCCGTGCATCTTCCTCAGAAACACGTTTGACAACGTGGGTGCCAGGGAGGTGCTCACATTGTCTGACGGGGTGGTGCCTCCTGGGCAGGGGCAGGCTGTCCACGGGGATATGGGTCCCCACAGATGTCAAGAGGTTGCCTTCTGGGCATCAGCTCTTGGAGACAGACCCGGTCCTGAGCAAAAGAGCTCGTACTGAAGAGCTGAGACACCCAGGAGCCACACCCTTCTTAGCCCGGCCCCTGGGTTTGTGCCTCTCAAGCTTTCACCCTGGGGGGCATGGGCCCTCCACAGGGGGGCACCCTTGCCCTGCCTTCCCCTTCCTTGTCTCTTTCTGCTCCTGGGCACAATCCCCAGAGGCTCAACAATGTCCTTAGTGCTGGGCCGGGGGAACAAGACGGCAGATCCCAGTCCTCACGCCCAGTCAGGACCTCTGGTGTTGGTTCACCTGTCCCTCTTACCTGCCCTACAATCTGGTATGAGCCTTCTGCCTGGGAAACAGTGGTGACCTGGCAACCATCTCCCAGCAACCTCAACCCAGGGCCCAGAGGTGAGCAGGTGGATGAGCAGAGGCAGAGCCAGGGACCCTGGGGAGCTGGGCCCTCTGTTCTCTCTAGAATCTTCCCTGAGCCTTCTCAAGACCCTCAAATCCATGCCCAGACATCAAACCTGACCCTATAACGTTATTTGTATTTAGTAGGCTTTATTGTTGTATTATACCGCCCACATCACAGCCCCAGCACATGTGGTTCCCATTTTACACAGCAGTGAGTGGGGGCTCAGCGAGGCAGTGCCACCCCTGAGGGGGGGGGCTTACCCCTGGGGCTGTGCCTCTGCCCTCCCCAGCCTTGCATGGCTCCTGAGGGCATTCTCTGCTTTGAGTGCCTTTGCTTCTCATAGGGCTGGATGGTGTCATCTCCGATCTGTCCACATTCTAAGCCCCGGCACCTGCAGATGTGACATTACTTGGGAAAAGGATCTTTGCAGATGTGATTAAATTAAGAATTGTGAGGTGATATCCTCCTGCATTCTCTGGGGGACCCTAAATCCAGAGACCAGAGTCCTCATAAGAGGAACTTATGTCCTCAGATGAGGAGACACAGAGGGGAGGAGCCATGTGGAGATGGGGACAGAGGCTGGAAGGATGTGACCACAAGCCCAGGGACAGCTGGAGCCATGGAGGCCAGGAGAGGCAGGAAGACCCTCCCTTAGGGCCTCTGGAGGGGGCGCCCCACCCCACCCCACCTGGACTGTGGGAGAATTCACTTCTGTGGGTTCAGCCTGCCCAGTGTGTGGCCAGTTGCTGTGGTGGCCTTAGAAGACACATGTACCCCTTAAACTCCTCACTTTCGAGGGTCCTAGGCTTCACCCTGACTGAAGGAGGGCCTCTGTGGCCCTACAGAAGCAGCCATACCCACAAGCTCCACGCCTGCCTGTGCCAGGTCCTGGGGACCTTCAGGGTCCAGTCCTTCTGGACTGTAGTCTGATACCTCTCTGACCTGCAGGCAGTGGGCGCTCTGGCCAAGCCCATGACTGAGCAGTTAGGACATTCTGCCCTTAGGAACGGTGGCCCCCGGCTTGGGGCTTCTTCGGGGAGGCAGTGTGGCCCTTGGTCACCCTTAGGCCGCTCCTCTTCCCCTCGGCCTGAGAACAGAACCTTGGAACACCAGAACTGTCCTCCTGCGGAAGCCCGTGCCCCCTCCCCACTTCTCAGGGATGGACTCCTTTGATGCTGCTAGATTCCTGGGCCAGCTGACCACCTGGTCCCCTGGATCCTCATGGGTTCTAGGGTGGTGGCCCCTTGCTTGCGGTGACACCAAGAGCTCATACTTGAAAACTTGACCTCAGAACCCGAAAAACTGCTGGCATGTGCTGCCCCAGACACAGCCTTTTAACAACTCCTGGCCATGGGTGTGCTGGAGTCAGGAGGGGACCATGGGGACCAGGGAGAGGCCCAGCACCCTTCTGCAGCTGTGGTGGGCCTCCCTGGGAAGTTGGCACCTCTTCTGGGGCTGGGCCAGGCCTCCTGGACTTGACCAGGAAGCCTCCTCACTGGTGCCAGGCAGTCTCTTGCCTCTGAGTCTCTGCTTGGCTCCTTCTGGTGTCTGCATGGTCACCCCCTTGATCACCTGCTCAGGGAGGCCTTCTGGGGCCGGCCTCACCTCCCTGCTTGCTGCTCTAGAACTTGGCCATGCAGATGGTGTTCAGGGAAGATTCAGGGAGAGAGTGGGGAATGAGGTGGAGGAGTAGGGGCCTCTCCTAGTACCTGGGGAGCCCTCCTCCCCCATGCCAGCAGCTGGGTCCTTGAGCTGACATAGGGTCTGAGGCTCTGTCCTCAGTGGGACTTTTGCAAGGTTATGGGACGCTGGGACCTGCTGGGAACTGTCAAGGGGAAGGAAAGGGATTTGAGGAGACAGCATTGAGGCTGGGGATAAGGTTCGCATCAGAATTTGGTTTGGGAGACAGCTTTAGATGGGACGTTTCTATGAGCCACGATGGGAGGAGCAGAGGAAGCCTGGCAGGTGGGATGGGGGTGGGGAGGCTGCCCAGCACCAGGACAGCAGGACAGTGTGCCTCCTGACAGCTCAGGCCCCAGGACAGACGTGAGGACCTGGACGGAGGCCTTGAGCTGAGACCTGAGGAAGGAAGGAGGTGGCTGCCCCCGCCCCTCCCAGCCTTCCCTCTGCCTCTTCCCCAGCTTCCTGCTCTAGTCTGATGGTGGGGTCTCTACTCCCAGGACCCTCCAGCTGCCTGACACTGTCTGGAGTGGAGAGGGGGCAGCCTAGAGTCCCTGGGGGCACTGCGTGCTATGGGCGCTCTTCCCTGCCCTGGATTGTGGGGGATGAGGTTGCTTCTGTGCTGTCCTCCTGAGGCCCCCTGCCCAGTGCAGGTCAGGGAGGGCACAAAGGATGAGGTGACCTCCCTGGAGAGGGCTCCAGGCTGGCCTGCAGCGGTGGGGCTGACTGTACTCCCATCTTCTCTGGCCCAGTGACAGGGCCTTCAGCCTGGTGGCTACATGAATGGGCTTCTGGGGGTTGGGCTGTGCCCTGAGATGAGGAGAAGCCAGCCCCTCACACCCTCTATTATTTCAACAATTCATTATGGCTGCGATAGAAAGCCCAGCCTGGGGTCTGAGTGCTCCCCCGTCAGGGTCATGGGGGCTAGGGACGTCCCAGTGTGGTCTGTGCCCTGAGGGGGACACGAGGGCCCCAGACTGGGGCTGGTGTGCACCACCCGATCAGAGCCACTGCTGGGCCCGATGGCCAGTGTGCCTCCACCTCCACCTGGCGTCCGGCGAGAAGACCCTCCTAAGCGGTGACCAGGCCGTGGATGGACGGCATTACCAGACAGTATTAGACAGAAGGACCCAGGTCTAACCGTGTCTGGTAAGACGCCCATCACAGGCTGCCTGTCTTGCGGTGTTCAGCTGGGTGGCAAGACCCCTGGGCTTTACTGAGTCTGAAAAGCGGGATGGTCCTTCCCACGCCCTGTGGCCTGATGTCTGGCTGGAGCCTCCCAGGGCCTGCCTTGCCCTTGGGCTGCTGTGAAGAGGGCCTCCCGCAGATCCCATCCCAACATGCTGTCCCCCAGGTGTGTGCATGTGCGTGTGTGCGTGTGTGCGTGTGTGTGTGTGTAGCTGGGGCATCTGGTTACCCTACACTTGACCCTAAGCCAGAGCTCAGTTAATGAGTAACAGGAAGCCAGGGGCAGACCCTCCTTCCCTGGGAGACTGGCTGGGGCCCAGGGCAGGGTGGGGTTCCTGGGCCAGAAGGGGCTGCCCTTGTGCATGTCAGCCAGGGAGGTCTGGGGGCTTGAGTCCTGGCTCCAGATCAGAAAGATAAAACGGAGGGCCTACTGGACTTCAATTTCAGATGCTGTTCCCATTCTTGCCTGTGACCATGCAGAGGCTGGTGCGTGTGTGGGGGGAGAGACTGTTTTTGTCAGGGAATAGCATAGAATGGCCACTGCCCCCAGCCATGGTTTGGGGCAGGGCACCTGGACGCACCCTGTCTTTCCTGTGTTCTGGGTGGCCCTCAGGAGCACGCTCCCGTCAGAGCAAGACCCTGTGAGAGAAGCCAGTGCCCACAGTGGACCTCACCTGATGGGGGCCTCTCAGGAGGGCCAGCCCCTGATGGCCAGTGTGGCTGGGTCACCCTCTGACAGCCACAATGGACATAGGACCCTGTGTGGTGGTTGGGAGGGGCTGGAAGGGAGTCAGAGCTGCCTGCTGTGGGCCGGCCAGGAAGTGCATTCCTGTGTGGCCGCTGAGTGGCTGGCTGGCAGATGCTGCAGAGCCTTCAGAGCCGGCAGCGCCAAGTCACCGGAGCAACACGGTGGGCAGCGGGGCAGGCTGGGTGCAGGCCAGGTCCTCAGACATGCAGGACAGGGCTGGTGCCCTTCTCCAGTCCCAGCGTGATGGCCCTGATGGTCTCTCCTGGGGGTCAGATCATCCACCTGTGTCCCAGCCAGCCCTGGGCCTCAGCCCAACTCTGGGGACTCAGGACAGCACGTCCTCGGGCCGCTTCCAGGCAGCGAGCTGTGGGTCACCTTTGAACATCGTTACCAGACAGTGTTAGAGTCAAGCCGAAAAATCCAGCACTGTCCGGTAAGATGCCCACAGAGGCCCAGGTGTGCCTCGGCCCGAGGACGCAGGACAGATACAAAGTGCCCACCCCAGGCGGCCGACCACCCATGCTGCCTTTTGCCCTGAGAGCCTTGGCTGCAGTTCTGCTCAGTCTGCACCTGCCGGGGTGCAGTACGGCATCTGCTAGGGCCACGGGCAAGGACCTGGAGACCTGAGCGTCCTAATCCCGGATGCTTGGGGCACTCAGTACAACTCAGGAAGCCTTTCATTCTGGGGGTACTGGGAAGGGGTTCTCAGACCTGCCTGACTCTGGGGAGGGGCCTGCCCAAGGTCAACTTTCTGCCCCCCAGCCCCACCCAGATGCCAACATGCAGGACAGAGTGGGGACCCGTGTGGGGAAAGAGAGGGGTCTGGGGAGCTCAGGCACGGGAGGGTGGCGGCCCCGTCGTTGCGTGCAGGGCCCCGCCGTCATCATTACCAGGCAGTATTAGAGACCTGACACCATCCAATGCTGCCCAGTAAGATGGCGATGGCCACCCCGTGTTGGGTCTGGGGGCCGCCCAGGCTGAGGTCAAGAGGGGACTCAATGTAGGGGCACTCAGCAGCCTGAGGTAGATCCACGTTCTCTTAGGACACTGAGGTGAAGAAGAGCCCAGGCAGGATAGGGGTCACGAGAGGTCCCCATGTGCCCGAGCCCACAGTCCCCTGCAGGCCCCACTGGGGGAGGTTTGGCCCAGGGGAGGCTGGTAGCCTGTGGGGGACCGGATGACAGCTGCCAGCTCTGGGTGTGAAGTGGGCATCTGAGGAGGGGCCAGGGTGTCCTTCCCACAGAGTCTGGCAGCCCTAGGGGTCAGGGGCAGAGTGGTACTCTCCCTCTTGGCAGTCCAAAGGACATCAGGCTAAGCCCCTTGGGGTCCTAGGTGAATGTGAGTGTGTCTGAGGCCAGTGGGGCTGCTGTGGCTGGACAATGGGCCTCTGTCCCCGGACCCCTCTCCAGCAGCTGTCTGCAACCCAGCCCCCTCCAGTCATTGTCAAGGGTGAGGAAGGGTATCAGGATGAGGATGGAAGGTGGCTGTGTCCCCCGAAGCAGGACAGTCCCTGGGGACCTCCTCTCACCCACCAAACGGGGCAAGCTTCTCCCGGAACCCAGGGTCCCCGCACCTCATGCACTGCTGTCTCTCACCAGCAAGGTCACAGACAGGGCTGTCTGCCTGCCCCACCGCTCTAGGGCCCTGAGGCTCTGGCCATTGCGGTCTGTGAAGTCCAAGGGCGAGATGGCACTGGCCCTAGAGGGGGGGTGAGAGGGGTAGCCCTGCTTAGCCTGTGCCTGGTGGTCATTTTGGCTTGTATGCTTACTGGTATGGAGTCAAACCCAAGAGCAGATGAAACAGCAGCCCCCAAATACAGAATGCAAGAGGACAATCCCCAGGTGCCTGCTGCAGACAAGCCTGTGTTTAGTGGCAACCCCCCAGGACAGGGGTTTTCCGAGTGTGTGTGTGGGGGGGTGTCAAGGCAGTGGGCATATCCGCAGCCCCCGCCCTGTTCAGAGCCCATACCTGGGGCTCTTGCATGGGGCTAAGAGACCCTGGTACCCTACTCTGGGGAGACTGAGGAGTCTGTCCTCCTTCCTATCCTTCCCCTGTCCCCTGCACAAGTGGCACCTGGTCCTAGAGAGCTGGCCAGGGCAGCTTCTCAAGTTTTCCAGCACCTTCCACCCACAGAGGCTGCTGGGAAGAGGTGGGGGAACTGCACTGACTCCCCCAGGGCTGCCAGGCTGACCACAACAAAGGCTGCATCCACCCACCCCGGGCCCCAGCCAGGTCCACCTGTTCTCCAGTTCAGTGCTCGGGCATGGCCGACATTTTTCAGAGGACCTGACACTAATAAGGCCCAGCATTGGGGGCCAGGAGGGATGCCCAAGCTCCTGCCCTATGCCCCCATCCCCACTGCTGGTCCTTTCTGGCTGGACACCTGGTTGGTCAAGCTCTGTCCCATGAACCCCGTAAAATCAGTGTGCTTCAGGAATGCAGTCCTGCTGTTTTCTGAGCTAAGTGAAACCAGTGAGGCTTCACTTTCAGAACTGAATTAAATTTCAGCCTCACTCCCGGCTGCCAGGCCACAGGGGGAAGACAGGGGCTGAGTGAGGGGATGCGGTTGGTGCCCAGCGTCCCTCCCTTACAGCCAGCCTGCAGTGCCCAGGCCAGCCTCCCACCCCACAGTCCCCCAGAGCCAGAGCCTGGCTTCTCCAGAGCCCGTGAGTGCTCAGGGCCAGCCTTCCTCGGAGAGAATGGAGGTTCTGAGGGACCCCACAGGCACACAGCTGGCCCAGCCACCAGCCAGGCACCCTGTACTTAGGAGGCGGAAAGCTGTGCGACAGATAGCCCCAGGGACAGGCCTGGGTGGGTGGGCCGTGGATAGCTCTCTCTGTGGACTTCCAGGACCAACCCACTCTCTCTCTTCCAGAACTCAGGACCCACAAGCCCGCCGGCAAAGACCAACGCCTAGCTGGTTCCTGGGCGCCCGCTCAGCACACAGCCAGGGGCCTGAACGCCTGGCGACGATGTGGGGGCCTGACTGGCTGAAATGAAAAGTGAAAATGAAGGTCCCCCGTGTCTGCGTGCCCCGACTGGTACCGCCGTGGTTGGTCGCTGGCAGGGCGTGAAGCCAGCGTCATGGTGCCCGGATGCGGGTCTCGTTCATCATTGCCATGACGACTGGGCTCAGCTTGGGAGACTGGAGGAAGGAGTCTTTGCAAAGCAAACACCCCACCTGAGGGCACCGGCCTGCCTGTGGGGCCCTGGGCAGGCGGGAACCCCATCCCAGCGTGAAAAACTCACTCTCTGCTGGTTAACCTGCCCGACGGGCCTTAATCAATGGTGAGGGCCCACAGAGAACAAAGCCGCTGAAACCCAACCCTGAGCAGGAGAGGCGGGGGCGTCCTCACGAGGGCCTGTCTTCAGCCCGCCTGCTGCAGCCGCCATTTCCCTCCCAGCATCGCTTCTCCGCCCTTCTGGGGGTGCCGCATGCTCCCCACACCAGCTAGCAGACCTGCTCCTCGGGGCGGGGGTGGGGGGCCTCCTTAGACCTTTGACCTTCTCTTAAATGCACACAAAACATGCCTACAAACTGATTTTGCAAATGAGGTATTTGCAAATAACCGGAACGTCTGAAATGGACAGCAGGCTGCGTCCATATCTTACGGTTGCTTTGCGTTTTCATAAATGCAAACTTAATTTTGCTAATTCCACATCCCGTCAATCACTTTAACTTTCAAGCATTTTATCTGGGTTACCAGAAAAAAAATCAAAACAAAACAAAACCGACCCATTTATCTAGATGCTCAAGTCAAAAAGGGCTGACATGCTCCCAGTGGATTAATTTAAATGTCATACACTTATCCCTAAAAGTCTTGTTCAAGAACAACAAGATGCACATTATACCCTCAAAAAAATTAGCCTATATCCCAGTGATGTGACTGCCTCCTCCACTCGGAACCAGCCCAGGAAACAGCAGGTTCACCAGGAGCGGTGCCCGGGCGGCTGCATAGCCATTTTGCATTTCAGTCAAGAATTGGTAGCACAGACTTTGGTCCTGACCCTGAGTAATCGCATCGGCCGAGGGCCAGCCCACTCCTTCTTCAAGTCAGTTCCGGCTTTGTGGGCGCCTCCAACTTGGGCGGGTGAGCAAGAGCCACAGTCTGGGCCAGACCGGCTCTGCCCAAGCCCCGACCGTCCCAGTGTGGTCCTGGCGAAGCCAAGCCCGTCCCACGAGCCAGCTCCAGGGCCCAGCACCAGAGTGGGTGCCCGAGGCCTCCCCGACCTGGTGCCCAGGAAGCAAGGTGCCTCTGGAGCCAGCACAACCGAGGCTCATTTAGAAAAGGGCTTCCATGTGATGCTGTGTCCAGGCAGGTGGAAGCCCTCGCGGCCACCGACCCCCAACTGCCCTCTGTGGGGGGCTGATACCCACCGCCCCATGCCCATGTCTGCCAGGCCCCAGAGTTGCGGCCGGTGGACCCAGGCAGTCAGGCCCAAGATGGCTCCGCACTGACACCCAGTGTACCCAACCCGAGGGGCTCACCTCCTCAGAGAAGAAGGACCACCCTCTCCTGAGTTCTGACCGCAAGATGAATAGGCAGGCACATCACCATGGTTGTGGCGTCCTGTCTGGGTCAGCCGTGCAGGGGACTGCGGCGTCCACCTGGAGGCTCTCCCCACAGCGCGGCCTCCCCAGGCTCCTCCGCCTCCTGCTTACCTGCCCCGACAGGTTCTGCACCTGGAGGAGGAGGGTGGGAGGCCACTCCCTGCCCCCAGCCTGGAGGCTGGGCTAGTGTGTCCAGCACTGTCCCTGTGTCCAGGACTTACCGGGCCTCAGAATGGACACTGGAGAAGCTTTGGCACCAGTGACCCTGTCAGCCCAGGACACAGGTTTGGCTTCAGCCCAACCTGCCCCACCAGCTTCATTGCAGGCAGACCAGGAGGGCGGCCAACCCCAAGGGAAGACCGGCTCCCTGCCTCCCTCAGCTGACTCTCCACACAAAGGAAAAGCTGAAGTCCACACTCGCTGGTAGGCAGCTGGCCTGGGATCCGGGAGGTCCTGCGTGTGACGGGACAATGGAGGCGGTGGTGGCCGGCCCCTCTGCAGCAGCGAAGGGCAGGGCAGGGCAGGGCAGGGAAGAGACGGCGTGGCCGCGGGCTCGCCTTACATGTAGGGCCTCACTCCGCCCCATGCAGGTGCCTGCTTACGGCCAACCAATCTCCGCTCCTGGCCACCGACAGGTGTGTCCCCTGGGCTCCCATAGGCCAGCAGGGAGGCAGTTACGTGACGTGGGCGGCAGGGCGGGCGGCAGGCCCCGCACACATTCCTGCCCCCACCTCGCCCGCGGCCCAGGTTGAACAAAAACCAGGGCAGAGAGCTTCTGCAGGAGCTGCCTTGGGTGCGAGGGCCAGCAGGAAGGGGGGCAGGCGGGCACTCCTCCCTGGACGAGGAAGGGGCAGAGAGGGGTCACACCCTGTACCCACTCTTTCCTGGGGCAGTGCCACAAAGGCCCTCTGCCACTTGGGCCGGCAGCCTCCCATTAACAAAGCACAGAGCTCTGCCTGCCCCTCACTCCAGGCCCCTGGCCACAGCAGTGGGGGCCCTGCTCTGCGTGGATCCCTGGGAAGCCTGCTCCCATGGACCCCAGCTGGCATGTCTCACATGGGCCCACACGCTGGGGAGTGAGGCTGCCGGGAGGGGGCCACCTTGGTAGCAGAGTCTGCGGCAGCCCCTGGAGTGCCCCCATTTGTGCCCCCATTTAGAACCCCTGGACTAAGGGCTCAAGGTGTCCTGTTGGGGTTTGGAAGGGCCTGGGAGTCTGGGGAGGCACAGGGCCCTGTCCAGTGTGTGGAGGTGACCCTCCTGACTTGGTGGAAGGGCCTATATTGAAATGACAAGCAGCCCAGTAATTAGCCCAAACAGCAGAGTGGTCCCCGAGGGCCCAAACCACCTTCTGTAACGAACTCTGGCAGCTCTGCTGGAAACTCTTAATGACAAGGACCTGTCCCCTGATTGCTGGCTCTCTGGTTTGCTCACCCCTGGATCAGGGCTTTGTGGGGCTTGTCTTTCCATTCAGGGAAGGACCTGGACAGAGGGGTGAGTCGCCACCATGGAAGGCTTCTGAGGGTGGCACAACTCCAGGGGACTGCCCCTTGGTTGGCCTTTGTACCTCCTATGTAGGGGGACCCAGAGGACAGTATAGCATCCCCCAAAAGCTCCCATGAGCCTGGACCACTGGGGTCACATGGGGGGAACATGAAAACTCCCATTGTACCCTCAGAGCAGGGTTCTGAATCCACTGCCCCCTGGACATTTCCAAGCTGGTCTACTCCCCAGCTAAGCTCAGCCTGGCCTCATGCCCCAAAGGGCTGTGCTGGGGTTGGGGGGTGCCATAACCAGCGGGCTCCTTCCCAGCCTCTAGGACCACCTAGGAGCTGGTCTGGTGCCCCTGGCCCTAAAATAGAGCTTCTGGAAGCTGGTCCTAGAGACCTCTAACCTTCTACCCCTCTGACCTCCATGACACTAGCATTGTAGATGGCACACACGCCTTTGTTAAGACATCTATCCACCCCGATACCCACTCAGGGTGTGTGTGTGGGTGGGGTTGGGCGCCCCCCCCCAGCTGGCGGGCACCCGTGATTTGGGGAAATTGAAGCATCGCTCACTAACCTTAAACCTGGAGGTGTTTGAAGTTGGATGGGAGTGGGAGGAGGGGCTGCTCGCCATGGACCCTTCTCAGTCTGACCTCTGACCTCTGACCCCTATCTCATTCACTCCATCACTGAGCACCCTGGTGCTGCCACTGGTCAGGACCTCCTGGCTCAGCCCAGATGTGTTGGGTTGGGGCTGACGAGCAAGGTGTTGCCCGACTTCAGAAGCTCCCAGGAGGACAAAGGAGTGGCCAGAGAGAGCACAGCCAGTGTCCACTGAGCCCCTGAGTGCTAGGATGTGGTGGGGATTGAAGGGGGGACAGTCCCATGTGAAGCAGTGGCCCTCCACCCCGACTTGTGGAGGAGGAAGTGCCAGAAGGCAGTCCCCGCTGAGTCTGGGGACCAGGTGGGGGTTTCTTTGGCTGTCTCGTTACCATAGCGGCAGCTGGCCTGTCCTGACCACTCTGTTCCACTGTCAGCCAGATTAGGACACGCTGCTCTTTTCCCACCAATGGTCAGCTCCACCCACAGACTCAGAAACACCAGGTCATAGTCAGCCTGTCTGACTTGGAGGCGAAAGACCAGGCTGTTCTCTGCAGGTTTAGTAAGGCGGCTGCACCAGGGAGCTGGTAGAGCAGCAGGCCGATGCTCTGAGTGGCCCTGGGACACGGAAGACCCCGCCTTGTGCTCCTCTCCCACTCTGGGCATTGATCACAAACTCGCTGTCCCTGTGAGGGGCTACCCCAGCTGCCCAAAGCTGGGTCTCAGAGACATGCTTCTAGCCCAGGAGTGAAAAGGCCAAGAAGCAGCTGAGGTTTGGACTGAGTGTCAGCTAGCCCTCAACTCGAGCTGCTGGCAGGGAGTCAAGGTGCTGTGCCACGTGGTCGGGTGGCTAGGTGTGAGTGCCCCTGGCTGGTCACTTTGAAGAGAAAGACTCTGGTCTGGCTGACCAGCTGCTCCTTGACCTTGCAGTGACCCCCTTCACCATTCTCCTTGCACTGTTTTGCCTAAGCCCCAAGTAGAGTAAAAATGACCCAAAGTCATCTGTGGCACATGACGTCAGCCACCTTGTGGGGTGTGAAGGCAAAGGCGGGGCTAGCAGGAGCCAAATGCCTCTCATCTCTTGGTTTCAATCCAGAGGCTGGTCGAAACACTTCCTTTGTCCTGTTTTCACAGGCAGCCCCAGCCAGACCCAGCGGGGTCCCTGGACCCTCTGGTGTCTCTGAGCTCAGCTGATAGCCAGCTTCCAGGCCCTGAGCTAGGTGCAGTCACTCCTAACTGAGAAGCCGAGGGCTGTCACCAGCTGTCAGCTGCAGCCGGATCCCAGCTTCTGCCCTGTGCAGAGGCCCTGGGAGGGTGGGCCCTGGGCCCTTGCCAGCACAGGTCTCTCTGGAGGCAGCACTCCCACCCCTCAAGGAGCTGTGTGGACAGGGCGTGGTGGGGCTGAGTCATGGTGAGTTCCACATCCCGGATGGTCTGCATGGGCCACTCCACAGCACACCAGGCCCACGTCATCCTGCCGGGCAGGCAGCATGTGTACTAAGTGTCAGGATTGCTGGAGAAACCGTCACCAGACAGAGGTCCCAGCCAGCCCACCTGGGGGTGTGCATGTTTCCATGATGGCGGGAGGGAGAGGCAACAAGCAAAATGGGCTCTCCAGAGGTGGCCAGGGGTGAGGGTGGGCTGGCTTGGGGAGGGGGACAGTGGCAAAAGCCAACCCCGCACTTGGAGACACAGTGGGCTGGTGGAAGATCTGGCCTGGCTGGGGCTGAGGCCTACCTGGGCGGGGCAGGTGGGACAAAGGGCCATTGTGCTATGGCTGGACACTGCTTCCTGCATGGCTGCCAGCCACAGACAGCCCCAGGGTCCCCCACCCTCGGCTCAGCCTTGGCCTGGAGGCCAGGCTGATGAGGGACTCGCCTTCTGCTAAGACAGTTTTGGAACAGTGGGGCGGTCCGGGAGCCTTTGGGGCTTGACCTCAGGCCTGCGTCCTCGCCTAGCGCTCCAAGCCAGCTCCGGGCTCTGAGGGGCATGGGCTCAGAGACACCTACGCTGGTTTCCCTACTTCTGGTTTGTGTCTCCTGTAGTCTTGGGCTCCTCTGACTCACCTCACAGACTGGGCAGGACAAACACCTGGGGCAGGTATGGGTGGATGCTGGGGCCACCCACCAGCCCCATGTGGGCTGACTTGGGCAGCTGTCCCTGGGGTCAGTGCTCCCCATGGGGGTGGCAAATGCTGTCACTCACCCTACTTGGCCCTCTTCCAGGTTAGGGCTGCTGACCTAAGTTGGGGAAGGACCTGTGACTCCCCCGCCTGCTAATTTTGCCTTTGGCCACCCAATCAGCACTTTCCTAGAACACGGACATGCTTGATTCAACAACATCGGGAGGGAGATCCAGTCACAGGCTCAGCAGAACCAGACCCTAGAGTTTGGGGTTCAGACTTGGAGGTTCCTCTCAGGATGGGGTTCCCCTCATGGGCACCAGCTCTGCCTGCTCAGGGCCTCCCAGTGGTGTTTCTCAGGGTCCCTCTCTGCCCACGTCCACTTTGAGTTGCAGGATGCAGCAGAGACCCCTGCCCACTCCAACAGAAAGGCCATTTTAGGGTCACTGTGTTCCGGAGTGGGCGTGGGGCTGCAGTGGCTGAGTCCCTGGGCCAGCCCACTCTGCCAGCCTCACTTTCTGCCCTTGATCCGCAGGGACGAGTGCTTCCCTTCCCGGGCTGCTTCCTCCCGCTGTGCTGGCAGGTGAGCAGGACCCAGCATAGCAGGTGGGCTGGGCTGTAAGGAAAGGCTACACAGAGAGGGGCCTCTACTGCATCCCCTGCCAGCCCTGGCTCCTCCAACCAGACCCAAAGGCCCAGGGACTGCCTCAAGCTCAGGGCAAGAGAGTGCTCATCCAAGACCCCTCCCCAAAGCCAGCACGCTGGCCTGGAGGCCTAGTCATCACATAATGCTTTGGGAATGCCCATAGACAGGATTAAGATTATCCCATCACTTGGGGTCCCTTCAGCCCTCCTAGATAAATTCTGGCCATCCCTTCCCCCACCTGTCTGCTCTAGACCACAGTTCCAAGCTTCTTAACCCGTTAGAATGCTCTTGCAGCCCAACGTGGACTTGACACTGTCGGCTTCTACCTGAGACCCAGCAGCACCTGTGTCTTTCCTGGGCCCATCTCCCTGAGGGTCATACATGGTCACTGCATTTAGAAAACACTGAGCCAGACAGCCGAAACTCTGTGAACATCATTCTTAGACAATGTCTTCTGCCAGGCATCTGTCTTCCTGATCCAGACTGTCCATTATTTCTTTTGGAGTGTCCACCCCAATCCTCCACGGCTACCACCACTGAGGTCCCTAGCTGTCTCCAGGGTACCAAATCCAGCGGTCAGCTCTTAGGCCTCTTTGGCCCGGTCTGTCAGAAGCTGTTCATTGTGTGCTCTCAGAGCTTCTGCTCCGTTTTTCCACCAGAGCCCAAGGCACCCTGGGTCCACCCTGGGATAGAGGGAGTGGATATAGACAGCTCTGGGCACTCCAACATCTAGAGGTTAGGGAGAACCCAGGACATTCTTCCCCGGTGTCCTGTGGTCTCAGCTCAGACTTCCTGCTGGTTCCAATTGGGCCAGTGGAGTTTATGTGGGACGTTTTCAGGTGGAGATTCCAAGCTGGCTGTCATAGGTCAGCAGAGACCCTGGGCAGGAAACACATCTTGTGACTCTTGCTGATGGTGGGAACAGAGGCCACATTCAGGGACTACTGTACTGAGGGAATCCCAGGATTCCTGGTTGGCAAGTAGGCGATGGGTTCCCGGTAGAGACAGGAGTGAGCAGGAGAGTGAGGTGTCCCAAAAGCTGAAGGGAGAGAGTGCTCCAGGGAGAAGGTGACCCACACTGGGCTGCCTCTCGGCAGTAGTGGTGGGCAGAGGCCCTCAGGTCAACCTGCTCGCCGAGACAGCTAAAACGCAAGCCATCCTGCTTAGATTTGATGAGCCAAGGAACTGGCATGGATAAACCAAGCTAAAACTGAAGGAGCATGTGAACACTAA
Source organism: Saccopteryx bilineata (assembly GCF_036850765.1). Lineage (NCBI taxonomy): Eukaryota > Metazoa > Chordata > Mammalia > Chiroptera > Emballonuridae > Saccopteryx > Saccopteryx bilineata. The sequence goes on from NC_089492.1 coordinate 292,907,363, forward strand.
AGCTACTGTCCTGGGGATCAAATGTGAGCATTTGCTCTGGGGAGCTGGGGATGTAAATGAAAGCTCAGGGTCCCCACTAAGAGAGGGTGTGTGTCTAACCAGACATCCTCACCCTAGAAAGCTAGGAGCCCCAGGGGTTCCACCCCCACAGTGAGGACAGAGTAAAAGTGAACCCTTTCTCTAGAGGCTTTCCAGCCTAAATTCAAGCCACCTTGATCTTCACCTCAGTCAAGGTGTTCCCAGACCAGGTAAGGCCCAGGTACCTTACAGAAGAAAATCAAATTGGGAGGGTACCTTCACACTCTAGCAATTCAATTATTCCTACAGACAATTTTTCAAGTATAATGACTAGCACATAACCAAAGATAACCAGGCATGTAAGGATGTAAGAGAACATGAGTAACAACAGAAATCAGCAAGACTTGCAAGGACCTCAGATATTGGAAGGCTCAGATACAGACTGAAAAAAAATAAAACTTACTACCTGTATGTCAAAAAGTAAAAAAGAAGACAAGTTTAATATCTTCAGGAAACAGGAGTTTAAAATTTTTGATATAGTAGATTTTGAAAAAGAATACAAAGGAACATTTAAGAGTGAAAACATATAAGACCCATCATTTAAAACTCAATGGATAAGTTTAATATCAGATTAAAAGTAGGCAAAAAGAAAATTGGGTTGGCCCTGGCCAGGTAGTTCAGTTAGGTATGCCAAGGTTGTGGGTTTAATCCCTGGTCAGGGCATATACAACAATCAACTCATAAATGCATGAATAAGTGGAACAAAAAAATCGATGTTTCTCTCTTTCTCCCTTCCTCTCTCTCTCAAAAAAAAAAAAAAATCAATAAAAATCAACCAAAAATATTTTTAAAAGAAAACTAGGGAACTGGAATGAATACAGGGAAGAAGAATTTATCCAGAATGAAGGCTAGAGATAAAAAAGGAGACATTATGGAAAATACAGAAGGGAGGGAAAGATATAGATGCTAGATATATTATATATATAATGTATAATGTGTTAGAGAGTTGGAAGAGGAGAGAATGGGAGAAATTAATTTTTGAAAGAACACCGTGTGAGATTTTTCCATAACTGTTGAAAGATATCAAAGGACACACTCAAGAAGTCCAAGGAACCCACACAGGATAAATGAACAGAAATTACACCTTGTTATCAGAGTGAAATCTCCAGAAAGCCAAGGAAAAAACTTAAAAGCAGCCGGAGAGGAAGATGGGGAGGAACAGTGAGCCTGACTCCTGACGTCCCGGCAGGGACAGTGGGAACAGAAGACAGTGGAACGACCACTCCAAACAACCGCTGGCCAGTCTTTCCTCAGAGTGAGCTGACACAGGCACTCGCCTATAAAAACCAAAGCAACACGAGCAGAACCAGGAGAGAACAGGGAGGGTCCGGTCTCACCCGCCGGCCTTCAGTCAAGGAAACCACGTGACACCTAGCAGGTGGAAGGTTCAAGGTGCAGAAGGTGCTGAATCTAAATGAATTCTGACTTCACACAAAATGAATAAATAACCAAAGCTGTGGCCTTCCAAAAATTTTGAAATGAAAATACAAGACAGTAAAATGCATCCCGCCAGTGGGAAAACCCCCCGTTGAGTAATTAAGGCCACGTTAGTGACGGGTAGTGCTGACCACAGGCACCCTGGTAGACGTGGTGGGGAGAGCACCTCTGGGTTGCCCCCAAAGCCAAAGTCCCAGTCCACCAGGAGGAAATCCCCACAAGTCCAACATCAAGGGATGTTCCACACGACACCTGACCAGGCTCATCAACACTGTCAGAGTACACAGATGCAAGGGACATCTGAGGAACTGTCACCACCCAGAGGAGCCTAAGGAGACAGGATGACTAAATGCCGTGTGACAGAAACACTGGGGAGAAATGGAGGGGATCTGTCAAGTGTGGACCAGAGCTCACAGTGACCCCTGACACAGAGGTTAACCGTGAGAACAGGGCTCTCAGGAGCCTAGCACCTGCCGCAACCTCTGGACGCCTGAAACTATTGGAAATAAGAATGTATTTTGAAGATCCCTGCTGGTGACCTTGGCAGATGTCCTCTCGGTGGCAGGGGACAGAAGCAGGTTGCTGAGGGCAGAGTGGTCATGGAACTGAGGAAATAAAGGGGCACGAGTGGCTGTCAACTATGAGCCCAGGCCGAGGTGGGACAGAGCTTGGGAAGGGGCTGGGGGCTTGGGTCTCACTCCATCTCTGACTCTTGACTGAAGCTAGGAGAGAGGGCTGTGGCCTCAGCCCCTCCCCACCCATGGACCTGCTTCTCTGGCCAGGCTGGACTTGGTGCTTGGAGCTCTGAGGTCCCTGAGGCCCCTGAACATTCCTGGGACTCTAACCTGGCACTTAGCACTGCCACAGTCACCTCCATGTCTTGTCTGTTGGGGCCCCTGCAAAACGGCCTTGACATCTGGAGCCTGCTTGCGGCCAGGTGGGGAAGGGTGACTGGGCTCCTGGGGATGGACTGCCCTTGGACAGCCCAGGTCGGCTATGCAAGTGGGCCAGCCCCAGGAGTGGGCCCTGGAGGGGACAGATGTGGGAGTCAGGAGGCCAGTCAGCCTTCCCAGAGACTCTGAGCAAAGACTGGCTTAGGGTCTGAGTGACCAGTGGCCAGCCTCTTTCACCCTGGAGAGGGGCAGCGATGAGAGCTGATCACAGAGCTTTGGTGTGGACTCTCTTAGAGGGGTGGAAGAGCTGTCTGCACGCTGTCTCTCTGAACCCCTCAGCTTGGGAGGCAGAGAAAGTGGGCTCAGATACCCTGACTAGGGAGGCCGTTGAGCCCTGCCCATACCCTACCTCAGCCAACCTGCCCTGTGCCCTGGTGACCCTTGGCTTCTTGACCATCAATCAGCCTTTCCCAGCCTTGTTCCATGTCTGGCCTTTGTGTCTAACTGTCCACTGGCTCAGGTGGCCAGATGGAAATTTAGCCCCTGGCTTGGGGGGGTGTCTCATCGGTGATGCCCGTGCTCAAAGGCCACAGGCTGTGTCCAGCAGGCCCAGCATGGAGGGTCTGGGTGGAGCCAAACTGAGCGGCTGGTGGACCCTCTGTGAGCTTCTGTCCAGTTTTCCTGGTCCTAACATTGAGGCCTGGGTCCTGGGGTGCTGGGGGGTACAGTGAGCAGGTGAGGGATGCTGGGCCCGGCTCCCCAGGTCCTGGACACTGTCAGTCCCTGAGTCATGGCCCTGAGTCCTGTTGGCCAGCTCTGAGCAGTTCCAGACAGATGCCAGGGCTCCTAGCCTTTACCTGCTAGGAGTCTGATCTCTTCTGGCCTCTCCTGCCCTGCAGGGCCCCCACCTGTCCAGCCTCTTAGGTGGGGGCAGTCCCAGTGACTCAGGAAGAAACAAAGAGTCCAGGGGCATTGGGGTGGTGGAGTTCCGGCAGATGCTGGGGCAGCCACCTGGGCATCTTTGTTCACCACACAAATGGGTGTAGCTAGGGGCCCAAAGCCATGCACATGCCCCACCTGCCTATCTCGCAGCCAAAGCTGGGTTTGCAAGTGTGACTGTGGCTCCTGGGAGCCCCACTTCCCTGGGTATCACCTCAAACACAGCACTCAAGAAAGGTTGGGTTTCCCTGGCCTCCTGTCCCCCCCAGAGGCTTAGACTGAAGGGAAGGGGCTCCACATGTTTATGGTGTAGAGGGAAGGCAGGGAGTTCCAGGCAGAAGAGGTCCTGGGGGGCTGGCAGTCAGGGTTTCATGCTAAGGAGGTTGGTTTTGGGGATGCAATGGTCATGAACCTATGCAGGTGAGGGTGGGGTTGTCTAGGGCTCCCCCTGGATAAGGTAGAGGCCTGGAGGGCTGGTCTGAGACCACTTCAGGGAGACATGATGGAGTTGTGGCTGCCAGAGTCCACCCCTGGCTTCTCCAGGCTCAGCTGAGTGGCGAGAAATGGGGTGTCTCGACAGTCTGCCCTGAGCACGAGCGTTACAGGCCTGGCAGGTTGTGACAGGGACACATCAGTAGCAGCTTGGGGCTCCCAGCCAGGCCGGCTCCTGGGTCTGTTCTCCAGTGAGTTGAAAGTGAGTTGCTGGCTGGATGCCTCTCACCCTTGACGCCCGCGTGCTTATCTTAGGAACAAGGACAGCCCCCCAACCCCACCCTACAAAGTAACACACATCCTGGGGATTCCTGTTGCCCACCCCTATGTCTTCTTGTCTGGTCTCAGACCCCATTGACCAGTCGTCTCAATGGCATTCTTTACCACAAAGGATCCAGCCAGGACCATGTGTCGCCCTGGACCCTGTGTCCCTCAGGACACACCTCGGCCTTGCTCAGACCCCCGAGACCCTGACCCCCCCCCCTGCGGGTTCCAGGCTCCTCTATGTGGGCCTGATTTCCCTCCTGCATTCAGGTTGTACTGCTCTGGCTGCAAAGTCACAGAGGTGGTGCCAGTTCTGCAGGCTGGTGATGGTCAAACGGTGGGTTCCTAGTCCACGGTTCCTTCTGTGTTAGTCAGGAAAAGCCGTTTCCTCTCCCTACGTGTTTGCCTTGTGCATTCCTGTTCCATTCACAGTTACAGCCTGTTAACAGCTGTAGCCACTGGGGCCTCCAGGCCGGTCCTGTGGCTCCCACATGTCCCGGCCTTCTCCGAGAGTTGGCACACGTTCCTAAGGTGCTTTCCTCCCAGCAGCCCTGGCTCCTTTCAGTAAAGAGTGAATTTAGAAACCATAATCTGAGAGCTGGGTGTGCTCACCGCGGTGGGGTGTCACTGGTGGGCAGAGTGCCACCGCTGCACAGCCACCTCTCTCCCACTAGCTCACACTGACACTGGGTTCCAGACCTGCTTCTGGAACCCTCGTCCCTGCCCAGATCAGGTGTTCCTGTCTCCACAATGAACAGCTGGCTCTCAAGACATCAAGATTCTCTCGGATCCTGGTCAGCTATGCCATTGCCCCTCCCTGGAATGGACCCATCAGCCTGCCAGGCCGTGCTTTCAATTAATAAATACATGGTGCCTGACCAGGCGGTGGTGCAGTGGATAGAGCGTTGGACTGGGACATGGAGGACCCAGGTTCGAAACCCCAAGGTCGCCGGCTTGAGTGTGGGCTCATCTGGTTTGAGCAAGGCTCACTAGCTTGAGCCCAAGGTCGCTGGCTTGAGCAAGGGGTTACTCGGTCTGCTGTACCTCCCCCATCCGGTCAAGGCACATATGAGAAAGCAATCAATGAACAACTAAAGTGCCACAAAAGAAGTGATTCTTCTCATCTCTCTCCTTTTCTGTCTGTCTGTCCCTCTCTGTTTCTCTCTGTCTCTGTCACACACACACACACACACAAAATAAATAAAAATAAATTATAAAAAAAAAAAGAAAAGAAAAAGAATACAGGTTTTTCTTTGTCTATATTTTGGGATGTTTCTGGCATTTGTCAGCTCCCAAACATTAGCCATTTGTTTTTATTTGTTTTCAGATTCTAAATAAAAATCACACTTCAGCCCAGTTTTGTATGTCTTTTTTTGTGTGTTATTTTTCTTAAACAGGGTGTTAAACTGCAGGAACTTCATGCCTCACCAAGCGAGATCGGGGGCCTGTCTTCTCCTCTGCTCACCAATCGATCCCGGTCCTGGGGTTTGGACTTGCCCCCATCCTCCCATCGTTCCTCAGACCCCTCAGTAAATCTCGGCCTGGGTCACGTCCACACGGGGCCTGAGAGAGCCTGCCCTCTGCCCCAGTACAGACCTGCCCAGAACTCCAGAGCCCACCTCCTCACCCCAGAACTCCCAGGGCTCCCTGCACAACAGCTCCAGGCCAGAGCTTCGGGCAGGGTCAGAGGGCAGGGGGAGGGTCAGCAGGTTTGGGACCTAACGGCATGAGTACTGGCGCCAGCGAGGCCGCGGAGCATTTTGCCCACGTGGACACGAAGCGACACAAAACGTCCCAGAGGACTTTTCACCAGTGCTGCTCTTGTTTCCACGTGGCCTCAGAGCCCACCCTCCTGTGGGTGGAGGTGCCAGAGCTCCAGCATTGCCCTCATAGGGCGGGTGGTCGGCACGTGGGACGTGCCCTCAGAACAGCACACAGACACTCGGTCAGTCCCAGCGCCTCACTCCAATGGCACCGCCAGTGGGGGTGACTTTGGCCCCGGGGGAACCTGAGCCCACAGACCCCACCTGGCTGCCCAGCAGCACGTGCAGGCCCATCAGATTTGCTTTCCAAATTAGCTGCTGCAGCACATCTTCATCTAATTTGAGTGAAAATTCTCAGATTCAGGGCAGAGGGTGGGGCTCCTAGGGATGGGCAATGTACCCGGGTGACGAGCCCCTGGGGGACATCCTGCTCCCTCCCAGGGCTCTGAGGCAGGTTGGCACTGCCCAGCTGTGCCCCGAGGCCCTGCAGCTTCTGCCCTCCCAGACTCTATGCTCTCCTTCATGTCTGGCTCAGCTGCAGTGGTCACACTGCTCTGTGGACTCTCCCCTCTGGTTCCTGCCCACCTTGTCCAGCCACAGCTGCAGTCATGAGTGGGGAGGACCCACCATCTGCAGCCTGAGACCCCTCTTGGCCCCCCTGAGCCTCAGTGGCGATGTGGGTAGGTGTGGCCCCAGCACAGGCTCAGTGCTTCCACATGCCATTAGTCCAATAGAACCAACCAGCCCCACCTTTGCCCAACATCCTTGGTGGCTCCCAGTGCTGAGAGGGCAAAGGCCACAGAGGCCGTTTGGCCCCCCGACCCCTCCATCTGGCTCTACCTGACCCTCACCCCTGGCCTTGACCCCCCCCAGCATGCCTTCTAGGGGCTTCCCTGATAGATGGACAAACTACCCATCTTCTGGAAGGTTCCCCTTTATTAACCTCTGACCTCCTGGTGCCCCCACCCCATCAGGCTACAGGCCCAGGAGCCCCCCAGAGCCCCCAGGGCTGGCAGAGGTGAGGGATCAGGAAATCCTCACTGGAGAAGGAGAAGGAGGAGGTCAGATGGGGTCAACAAGAGGGTCAGGTAAAGTCAGTGAGGTCAGACAAGATGATCAAAGTCAAGTACGATCAGTGAGGTCAGGTGGCGGTCAGAGAGGAAGTCAGGTAAGGTCAGCGAGAGGGTCTGCGAAAAGGTCAGTTGAGGAAAAGTGAGGAGGTCAGATAAGGTCAACAAGAAGGTCAAGTGAGGTCAGGTGGGGTCATCAAAGAGGTCATTGGATTGTGTGGCCTCCATCCCTTTCCTGGGGTCCCACCTGAGGACACCCCTCCTGGTCCTGGGTGGCCCCTTGGCTGTTTCTGCTCTGTTGTCCCTGCAGGGCCTGTCTTATGAGGTCTCTCCATGGGGGTCCCGCTGGGGGAGAGACTGGGCAGATGGACCCTCATCCTGTGCCCAGAGTTAGGTTTGAACGTAACTGTAGGAGGAGACTGAGGCCAGTCTAGAAAGGGTGCAGGGTCGAAGTGGGGGTGACTTCCAGGGAGGAGGGAGAGTGCTGTGGGGCGGGGCCCTTCCTGGCTTTGACTTTCTGGGTGCCCTGTGGGGAACAGCTGCTGTGAGCAGGGGTGTGTGTGTGTGTTTGTGTGTTTGTGTGTGTGTGTGTGTGTGTGTCGTGAAGCCATGCCATGCTCTGCCCATGGGTTCCTGTGGCTGACTCAGAGCAGGACAGTGTGGCCTTGAATTCTATGTCTGGGGACCAGCAGGCAGCCTCAGGGTTACAGGGAAGGAGGGGCAGAGGCTCTGGGCTCTCTGCTTCCATGGAGGTGGGCAAGGTGTCAAGAAGAGCCGTGGACCCTGGCTTCTGCCACTGGAACTTTGAGAGGCCTCTAGTTTGTCCTCCTGCCCCATTCAGTCTGAGTGGACTTACAAAGGACGGAGGTAGAACTGTCCAGAACCCCACATTGATCTGGCAGGGAAAGAGAGGCCGCTGAGGGGACTCTGAGGGAGACAGCTCTGGCCTGGTGCTGGGAGCCGGCATGTGGGGCAGGCACACGTGGGCCTCAGGTGCTGTAGGAACCCCCACGGGACCTTGTCTGATGCAACCCCGGCACCAGGACTGCAGGTATCAGCTGGGCTGTTGCCTTGCAGGCAGGAAACTCTGCAGCTCTGTATGCCGGCAGCCTCGCCTGGGAGAGGCTGAGCCCACCTGGGGCCTTGGGCCTGGCCAGGCTCCTTCTGCCCCACCAGGCCCTGGACCAGCCTACCTCCTCCCACTGAGGCAGAGGCAGCGAGTTAACGAGGCCGTTGGGCCCTGCCTGTCCCCACCACCTGGGTAATTGGTCTCCAAAGGAGGAAAGAGTTACCAAAATGCCTGGGGCTGCCACCTGGGAAGGGGCGGGAGAAAATTACCACCTCCTTTTTCCACTCGCTGGAGTATAATTGTGCTATGGGGCCTCCCACCCGGCACTGAGCGTTTGTTTTTCAGAGGCAGTGCACACGAGGGAGGGGGGAGGGACGCAGGGAGGGGACCAGGAAGGGCCCAGCGGCCCCCAGCACCTGGATCCTGGTCTGGTCTGCCTGCCAGGGGGTTTGGGAGGAGCTCATTTTTCAGGGCATTTTTTTTTTAATTGAGGTGAAATTTACATAACACAAAGTTAACCATTTCATTATTATTATTATTAACTTCATTTAATTTTTTATTGATTTCAGAGAGAGAGAGAGAGAGAGAGAGAGAGAGAAAGGGAGAGAGACAGAAACATCAATCTGTTCCTGTATGTGCCCTGACCAGAGATCGAACCCACAACCTCTGTGTTCAAGATGATGTTCTAACCCAGTGGTCCCCAACCTTTTTTGGGCCACGGACTGGTTTAATGTCAGAAAATATTTTCATGGACCGGCCTTTAGGGTGGAATGGATAAATGTATCATGTGACCGAGACAAGCGTCAAGAGTGAGTCTTAGATGGATGTAACAGAGGGAATCTGGTCATTTTTTAAAAATAAAACATCATTCAGACTTAAATATAAGTAAAACGAAAATAATGTAAGTTATTTATTCTTTCTCTGCGGACCGCTACCAGTCCGTGGCCCGGGGGTTGGGGACCACTGTTCTAACCAACCAAACTCTCTGGCCAGGGCAAAGTTAACCATTTTAAAAAGAACAATTGAGGGAGATTTAGTGTATTCACAGTGTTGTACAACAGTCACCTGTATCTGGCTCCAGAACACGTCCTCCCTTTACCCTTCAAAGAACATCCACCATGACCCCCACCCTACCTGGGAACCACCCACCTGCCTTTGTCTCCAAGGTTACTTCCTGTCAATGCACTCTGGTCCCCACCCCTATGCGACTGAGCTCCTGTAGGAACTCTGGCCCTTGGGGTGAGAGGACAGGCAACTTGGAGTCCCTTCACCTCCATCTGCTCATGGTTTAGGCCAGGACACCCACAGTGAGCAGCAGAGGGCTGAGTGAGGGGAGGGGATAAGAAGCCAGCCAGGGCCAAGGGCAAGGGCTGCAGGGAGATGGGAGATGGAGGCAGAGGTTGAGGACTGCAGGGCGTGCTGAGAGCAAGGGGTTTGCTGCAGACAGGCCATTTCCTCTGTCAGGGGCTGGGGCTCCTGAAGGGGATGACATGGATTGGGCTGTGTCAGGGTGTAGACGAATGCTGAGGCAGCCAGGTATGGGAGGGAAAACCGAGGTAGAAGCTTTGGGCGAAAATATGTCAGCTGCTGGTTAGACACTTCAGCGGGCGCATGGCCCCCAGCCCAACCCCAAGAGTGTCAGTGATCGACCAGAGGACCAGCACCCATGAGAGTCACAGGTATCAGAGCTGATTGAAAACAGCCTGAGCCCCTCAACACTTGTGCCTGGTCATCCTCTCTGGGCTCATGTGAGGGGCACCAAAAGCTGGGCCCCCCAAATGTGGCTACAACGGTTAGAAACAATCAGTCAGTTGGTATTTTTATAATGTGGGTGAGAGGTCTGATGAGAAGGGTCAAGACTTTGCTTAAAACAATGACTAGCCTGACCTGCAGTGGCACAGTGGATAGAACGTTGACCTAGAACACTGAGGTCGCCAGTTCAAAACCCTGGGCTTGCCCAGTCAAGGCACATACAACAAGCAATCAACAAACAACTAAAGTGAAGCTACTATGAGTTGCTATTTCTCATTCCCTCTCTCCTTTCTCTGTAAAAATCAATAAATAAAATCTTAAAAAAAAAACAAAACTGTAGCTAGGACCTTGCAGGGGGTTGGCCTGGGAGTTTGGGAGGCTGGGGGACTGGGGAGCCAGGGGCCTGTGCTGTCACACACCTGTGACCAGGTAGGTCTGCATCTGAGCTGACCAGACACCTTCCCGCTCCAGACCTGTAGGAGCTCCACCCTAGGGTCCAGTACCGCTGGGTGGGGCTGGGGTCTGGATGTAGAAGCTGTGTCTTGGGAAGCAGAGATGTCTCGGGTGGATAGGGGTTGGGGAGCAGGAAGAGGGAGGTGACACAGAGGCCAGGCTAGTAGAATGCCAGGATGGATGGAGCAGGGAGGTCACTGTGACCTTGACCAGGCAGGCAGCAGGAGGGAAGAGCCAGACTGTGGGTTCTAGAGGGAGGAGGGAAGCAGTGAGCAACTTTGCTGACCCGGAGACAGAGAAGGGCAGTGGCTGGAGGGGTCGCTGGGGTTAAGGAGGGTTTTGTTCAGAGGTGGGGCAGCATGCTTGGGTATAGCAGGGCTAGCACAGGGGGTGAAGACAGACACTGTGGGGGCCCCATGCTTCCCTAAGCTAGGAGCATGGCATCTACCCCAGGGATGGCTCGGGGCCTGACCAGTTTGAGAGGAGGCACCAGGCTGCACCATTCCTGCAGCCAGGGGTGGGAGCTGAGGAGGTGGAGAAGATCAGGCTGCCCTGGGGACCAGGGACAAACTCGACAAGGAAGAGGGGTGAAGTCCACAAAATAAGGAGTGTCTCACTGGGTCTGTCCAAGGGGCAGCGAGGGGCCTTCAGAGACTGACCTTGGAAGCTGCAGGCTGCAGCCCAGGAGGCAAGGCCTGGACATGTTCATGGGGGCCTGGCCCCCTGGAGAGTCCCCTGTGGGGATAGTGAGGGTGAGAGGATGTGGGAAGGCCCTGCAAGAACAGAGGGTGAACTCTTGGCCCAGGGCCACGGGCTGCGGAGAGCTGTTAGGGAAGCAGGATTCTGAGGATGGGGGTTGGAGGAGGCAGGAGGTGGGGGTCAAAGAGGAGGGACATCCACAGGCTTCGAGAAGGGGCAGGTCCCTTTGAGGGTACCAGCGCACAGCTCTGGACCTGAAGTCTCAAACCCCAGAGGACTTCAGAGAGGGGTATAAGGACAGTCAGAGGAGGAGTCCCAGGGCTGCTTTGCTGATGGTCTGGGCGGATGTCCTGCCCAGCCAGATGGAGCAGGTGGGCTGGGTGGTTCCCCAAGTCTGGGGATAGCGCAGGGCCTTCCTGGAGTCCACTCCAGTACCATGGGGACAGAGGGGGGACTGCCTATCCTCCTCCTAGAGGTGGGCCTCTGGTCTACTAAAACTCAGAATGTGACACCAGGTGGCACCTCAGGACCCCTGTATCTCATTGGGGTTCAGGAGCCTTCATACCCCAAACTAGAGGTTCCTTACATCCTCTGTGATGTCCCACCCATTTGATCATGTACTGGCACCATCAATAGGCATCCGGCCACTGGAGCCTGACCAGGGAGCCAGGGCCTGGGCTGCTGCCTGGCGGGGGGTAAGGGGGGGTGAGGCTGGTTGCTAGAATGACAGTCATCAGGGGCCAGGGTTGCAGAGAACAAAGCAGGGCCCATCTGTGCCAGAGGAGGTGTGTGGCCACATCGACTTCTGGAACTTTCTGAGCAAAGCACAGAGGAGTCTCACTGTTGACCGGGTACAATGCTATGGCAAGAGTAACCATCTGTGAAAACGTCAGTCAGGAGCGGCTCTCAAGTGGTCAGCCAGGAAGGGCTGTGGCCAAATGCCATCATAGGCTTGTGGGCAATAAACACCTAAAAAATCTAAATAATAACCCAAGGCAGGATGACAGAAGCCATCCGAGTCCTGATCATTCACCGTTCGCTGGGCAACATGACATCCCATGGGAGGATGGTCAAGCACCATCCTGGACATCTTATAAACCCATTAGAGTTGAGAACATCATAAGTCGAAAGTGCACTTGATCCACCTAAACTATGAACGTCCCAGCTGAGCCCAGACTCCCCTGAATGTGCTCAGAAGACTTCCATTAGCCACAGTGGTGATGTCTGAGTTCCATCTCAAGTCAGGCCTTCCCCTCATCACCAGAAGCAAGAGACACGGGTTGGGGTGGGGTGGCAATTTGTAGATGTGATAGGATGGGAAAATACAAGACATGGCATCCAAAAAGCACCCAGTGCTGACCCTCGCAATCGCGTGTCTGGCGGGAGTCCCAGCCCGCTGCCCTGCCCAGCGTCCCAGAGAGAATCGTGGCACCTTGCTAGCCCAGGGAAAGGCTGAAATCCAAAGTATGGCTTCCACCAAACACGTATCATTTTTTTTTTTTTAAGATTTTATTTATTCATTATAGAGAGGGGGGAGAGAGAGAGAGAGAGAGAGAGAAGGGGGGAGGAGCAGGAAGCATCAACTCCCATATGTGCCTTGACCAGGCAAGCCCAGGGTTTCGAACCGGCAACCTCAGCGTTTCCAGGTTGACGCTTTATCCACTGCGCCACCACAGGTCAGGCCAAACACGTATCATTTTCACACCATTGTCAAGTAGAAAAATCCCGAGGAACTATTGTAAGTTGGAGACGGTCTATATTTGATGTTCAGCTAACAGATTCTATCTGGGCTTTGAGTCTTTCAAGGAAAAAGTCTGTCTGGGGATTTTCCATACCTTGTCCCACAGCAGCCGCCAGAGGAGGCCAGAGGTGTCCATGGCAACCAGGTCCAGCTGCCTGGGAGCTCCCGGTGGAGCAGAAGGTGCTGGGGGCAGCAGGGTTAGGGGTGGGCTCTGCAGCCAGGAACTGAAATGCCCACCAAGGTCTCCGTGCTCATTCTGCCTGAAGCCTGAGCTCAGCGTGGGACGTTGGGGCGTGAGTTGGAGGGTGCCCCATGCACACAGCCCAGCTGCCTTTTGCTGGCTCTGCCTGAGCCTCTGTCGCTGAGAAGCAGACCTGCCCCATGAAGGTGGCTCAGAACCTGACACAGGGGACCCTGACCTATTTTCACTTTAACATCCACACTCTACTGATTTACCTCCCTGGAAGCTCCCCAGGGAGGCAGCACACCTCTCTTCCAAGCAGACCTGCAGGCCTGTCCAAGAAGTGAGACTGTGGGGTTCACACATCACTCAGGACATGACCCCGCCTCAACTCCTCCCCCTACGGCGTGGGGTCAGGGGCTGCTGCTCTCAGATTCACCCTGCAGACTCACTCCCAGGACACAGGAGGACAAAGCAGCACCACAGTTTATACCAGGACCCAGGAGTGCTGAGGCCAAGGACACTAGCCCACCCCTCTCCCACTTGACCTTTCCTGTTGAAGCTCCTCCCCTGCTCCTCCCCCTTCCTCTGCCTTTTGTCTTTGTTTGTTTGTATTTTTCTGAAGTTGGAAACGTGGGAGGCAGTCAAACAGACTCCCACATGCGCCCAACCAGGATCCACCCAGCATGCCCACTAGAGGGTGTCGCTCTGTTGCCACCAGAGCCATTCTAGCGCCTGAGGCAGAGGCCACAGAGCCATCCCCAGCACCCGGGCCAACTTTGCTCCAATGGAGCCTTGGCTGCGGGAGGGGAAGAGAGAGACAGAGAGGAAGGAGAGGGGGAGGGGTGGAGAAGCAGATGGGCGCTTCTCCTGTGTGCCCTGGCCAGGAATTGAACCTGGGACTCCCGCACGCCAGGCCGACGCTCTACCACTGAGCCAACCGGCCAGGGCCTGCCTTTTGTCTTTTCTATAACAAGGTAGCAAGTACCCAGGGGGAGTGAGAAGTTTGAGCTGCCCCTGAGCCGCCCCTGAGCAGGGCTGCTTCCCTTTCTGGTGAACACTGGAGAGGCACACCTCTATTTGAGCACAAAGCACCTGGGTTCCAATGCAGTTCCTACCATCTCAGACCCCACAGCTCCCTCAGAGTATGCCCAAGGGCTGCTCCCGACTGCACATGACCTCATGCCAGCGGCCACCCCACAGGGTGTCCTGCTACGTCCAAGATTCCGAGATTGGAAGCCAGAACCAGCCTTTGGGTGTCGACCACCTCTCCAAGACCACCCTCCTTGATGGCCAACCATACTCAGGACAGCGCTAATCAAAACCCAAAGATCCATGTGAGACCAGGAGGCAGTGAGTGGTTTCCCGGTCAGCAGGGTAGCCCCTCAGCCCTGGGGGGCCCGGAGGCCCAGAAGCCCAGCTTTTGGCCACTGTTCTGCTCTACTCTCCAAAAACACAGATACAGCTTGACCTGTGGTGGCGCAGCGAATAACACATTGACCTGGAATGCTCAGGTCACTGGTTCGAAACACCAGGCTTGCCTGGTCAAGGCTCATACAAGAAGCAACCACTATGAGTTGATGCTTCCTGCTCCTCCTCCCCTTCTCTCTCTAAAATCAATAAATAAAATCTTTTAAAACAAACAAACAAAAACTCAGATACAGTCCTACCGTCTCCAACTTTGGGGACAAGCACATGCTTATCTGACAGAAAGGGATGTTCAAAATGCCCCCTTCTCCCAACTACCACTTACAAAGCAAACTGTGGTTCAACACCAGTCAGTGGGGAGGACACAGCCCCAGATAAAGGATGCTTTCTTTGAATTGTATAAGTTCAAACCCAGCTTTCTGGAAAATTCACTTCATTCCTCAGACCAAGAAGCCCTGGGCCGGCCCACAGGTGGGGAGGGAGCCATCTCTTGGAGAGGGGCCTCCAGTACACACCTGTGACCAAAGCACCTGCAAACCTGCAGGGCCCTCCCTCTCCCCCTTCTTCTCCCTACCCCCTTCCTTTCTTCCACTGCTTCCTCTACTCTGTCCTGCTGCCTGCCTGTGAGTCCAGAGTGTGAGGGAAGCTCAGGGAAGCAGTCAGCGAGGGCTTCCTGCAGGAGTCATCAGGGGTGGAGTAGAGCAAGGGCCACGCCTGTTCCTGGAGAAGGAAGGCTGGAAGGAGCAGGCAGCTTGTAGTCAGTCAGGTGGAGCCGAAGGTGACGGCTGGTCAAGATAGCCCCAGTCCTGATGAGACCCAAGAAAGTGAGGTCATCTGGTTGTCTTTGCTCCAGGGCTGCCTGCCCCATTTCCCTCCCAGGGCCCATGGAAGGCAGGAAGGCCAGAGGCGCCCACAGTCTGGGAATGGGGCCCAAGGCTGGAATGGGAACCCAGGACTGGGGAGAGCCCTGCTGGCCGTCACATGGCCACCAGCTCCAGGCACACCGCTCTGAGTGTGTGCACGCAGCTGTGCATGGGGCACGTGGGGCTGTGGTGTGTGACTGAGCGTCTGTGTGCCTGCGAAGCATGAGGAGCCCAGAGCAGGAAGAGCCACAGGGAGGGGCTGGCGGAGGGCCCAGAAAAGCAGGGAGTGGAGTGGTCCCTGCCCAGCCCCAGAAGCCCTGAGAGAGTGGGGAGACCTCAGGAAAACTCCCCACCCCCAGCTCCATCCCGCCAAAGTCCTTGGCTGCCTGTCCCAAAGGCCTTGCTGGCAGTGACAGGAGACTTGAACCCTTTCCCAGGGTCACAGGGCTTTGAACCCAACCCAGAGGCTGTGCCACACTCCTGAGGTGGGCCAGGTAGGGCTGAGGGGTCCTCTCTGCAAGAAGCCCTTGCTCCGTGCATCCGCAGCCCCCAGGGGGTGCCCATGTGCACCCGGGATACTGCAGGTGGCAGAGGCCCCTGCCCTGGACATGAGAGGGCTGTGGCGCCCAGGACTGCAGTCCAGGTCTGTGAGTGAATAAAGACAGGGAAAATGGCGAGGGGGGGTGGGGGCTGCAAAGCCACTTTCATTTAAAGCCTCTGCCCTTTCCAGGGAAACCCTCTCTGAGGACTGATTTGGTCACAGAACTAAAAGATGGCCCCCAGGACAAGCCTGCCCTGCTCCAAGGCGCCCCTTCAGCCCACAGGTACAGGGGAGGGGTGGGCAGAGGAGGTGGGCAGGGGTATGTGGAACCTCTGCCTTGGGCTGCCTGCTCACCTCCTCTCCCTCCCAGTCCTCCCATCCCCCTCCCAAGCACAACTGAGGCCCTACCCCTCCAAGCCGCCCCACTGCCTTTGTCTTCTGTGCACCTGGTGGGGGCTCGGGTTTCCTTATGCAAAGCTGGGCTCCCCACCCACCGCACCCGCCCCACCCTCCCTGACAGGCAGTCCCCAGAGTGAGGCCACCACAAAGCCCCCACCCGCATTGTTAGCTGGAAAACTAAGGAAGGGGCGGGGCTGGGGCTGGGGACAGGTGCTGGGGCTCAGTGCCCAGGTGTATGCTCATGGAAGAAGCAGGTAGGGGCTGCCTCTCTCCCTTCGCAGTCCTGACCCCACCCTGTCAACCTGCAGGGCTGCCATCAAAGGCATGTGGCCAAGTGCCCAGGGTAAATTGACAGCCTGGTCCAGGTTCCAGTCTCCAGCCCCACACTGGTCGGCCCCACTGCCTGGAGCTCTCACAGTGCCTAGAGGGTTAAGCCGGCTGGCACCCCACCTTTGTTTGCATATCTGCACCTGCACTTGAATTAACCCGGGCAAATGAAGGGAGGTTGCGTGAGTCCCACCAGGAAGATCCGCCCTGCTGTTCACCCCACTGGCTTTGCATCTTTAGGGCCCCCCAGGGAACCAGAACTCCCCACCAACCTTCAGCAAAAGGCTGTGTTTGCTCACGACAGAGAAGCTTCAAGTTCTGTATCTGGATTCTACTTGCGGGCAGGTTTTAGGGTGTTTGCCCAGAGAGCATGTGGCCTCCACTCTGTGCTTTCCCAGCTGCTGCCCATGCCAGCCTCAGCCCCACAGGCCCAGGCAGCCCCTCTCCCAGGCTGCCTTCCCAGGGAGGACACCTCTGACCTCACCTGTTCTGCTACGGGTGGCCACACCTGCCTTCCACCTGCCAGCCCAGCCCACCCACAGGGTATGGACCCCAGGGCCTCCTTCTCAGGACAAGGAGTCCCCACAGACCTCCACTCATAGCCCTCCAAATACTCATGCTTTGCCACACCTCTGCTGAGCCCAGAGCCCTCCAGGGCCAGCTTGTCCACCATGCAGTCCCCAGCTTCCACCCCGTGTTTTTCAGAGCTCTGTCTGCCCCTCATCAGCTGCCCCCCACTCCCGCTGGCCTCCTCGGGGCACCCAGGTAGCTGGCGAGGGTGGTGTGGATCTGGGGCTGCAGGTGTGGACACCCCTGTGGCTCCCCTGTGGGCTCCCACCCCCATTCTGCCTGAGCTCAAAGGGGACTAGCAGGCCCCTTGCCCAAGTTTGGGTGCCCATCATCACCCTTGGAGCCATGGGCCACAAGGACACCCACCCAAGGTCCACACTTTCTGACCAGAGACAGACCTGCTTCTGCTGATGGTTCACAGTCTACACAGGAGCCGTAAGGACGTAGAAATCTCTGGACTCCTCACATGGGGATGACCATAGCCAGGCACGTGGGAGACCTTCCCTCCCTTGAGGCCACCTCACCTGCTGGGTACCACAGGGTGACATCCTGGGAGGCATTGATGTTGACAGGATGTGCAGAATGGTTTTATGGAGAGAAGGCACCAATCTGTTCAGGTGTTTACAGTGGGAGAGGGAGGGGGTGGGAGACCTGGGGCTCCTGTGGGGGGTACAGGCGCACTGGGGCCCTAAAAGGTAAGGGTGTGGAGGGCGATGGGATTTTGCAATAAGGTAATGTCCACCATGCTATTCATGTTGGGCCTGTTTCTTAGGAGGAAGAGAAACTTTCCAAGTTTTCCTGACCACTGACTTCTCACACATACCATCAAAGACGTGCACAGTAATCAGGAAAACAAAATTCAGGATCCATATTCTAGGACACTTACCCTCCCCAGACCTACCATCCATGGGGTTGAGTTCCAGTAAGCTCTGCATTTATCCAAACAGACCTGGGAACCTGGATCTGGCCTGTCCATCTCATGGACAGGCAGACAGACACCACAGGTGTCCACAAAGTTCCTGTACTGACCTGACACACACTGGATGGGTTGGGAGGGAGAGGTCACTGCTCTGTCCCTGGGCGGGCACTGGAGGTGGATTTCTGCAGGAGGGAAGGGCTATCCAGGGTTAATCATACAGGGGAGGAAGTGAAACATTAAACACGGGAACTGTTGTCTCGCTGGCCGCCTCCTCTACTGCCTGGGAACGGACATTCTGGGTCTAAAGCAGAACCCCCTCCCCGGGGGCCTCCTGGCACTGGGGTGGCGGGTGGGGTGGGGTGGCCACTGAGGCCTGGTGGGTGGGGAGACCACCGTGTGCCCTGCTCCCAGCCTCACCCACAGGCCTCCGTCCACAGGGCAACATCACCCTTACAGTGAACCCCGTCTGAGAAGGACACACTAGAGGCTGAAGACAGGAGACCCAGGCCGCCCACTGTGTGCACTGGGGATTCCACTTCAGTCCCTATTTGACTGGGTGCATCTTCCCCATGTTTTTTCTATAAGAGGCATTTCTGTTCATTTCTCCTTCACACAAATGTGTGTGTACAGATTCTTCTGAGGGACTGTGGCAACATGGCCACCCTGCAATGCCGCTTCCTCTCCCTCCCTGGGCAGAGTCCCCGTGTCCATGTCCCCGGGCACCAGCGCGTCTCCCTCCACAATTCAACCAACGGAGGATCAGAAAACAATATTTTCTTATGCCCAACCCCGATTCCCAGCTGTAGACCCAAAATACTACGTCTGATGCACAGTGGTTTGCATCGCGATGTGAAACCCGCGGTTATGCAGGGCCAGCTGTATTTATTGAAGGGAACACATGTATAAGTGGACCCCACAGCTCGACTACAGATTCTTACTGGTGGTTTTGCAAGAAAGGTGCATCAGGTGGACTTTCTACTTCTCACCTAGGTCTGCCCCCCACCCGAGTCACCTGGACCCCTTCCCTCATGGAGGGGCTGCACCTAACACCCTGTGATGGCTGAACTCTGTCCCCAATACTTGTAAGTGAAGCCCTGACCCAGTGCCTCAGAATGTGACTGTATTTCGAGACAGGGCCTGAAACAGGTGACTAAGGTAAAACGAGGCACGAAAGTGAGCCCTCGTCCAGTCTGACTCTGTCCCTGAAAGAACAGGAGAGCAGGGCACAGACAGAGGAAAGACCACGTGAGGCCACGGGGAGGGAGGCCTCTGGTGAAACCAGCCCTGCCGATGCCTGGACCTTGGACTTCCAACCTTCAGGACCCTGAGGAAACAAATGCCTATTGTTCAAGCCCCTGGCCTGGCCCTTCCTGAAGGCTGCAGTAGCTGACTACGGGTCAACCAGCCCCTGCTGCGCTGGTCTACTGCGTTCTGCACTGTGAGACGTCCGTCCGTCTGTCTGGGAATGAGGGGTGCAGGGAGTCTGGCTTCAAAAGCTTCTGATTTTGGCAGCATGAGCAGCCCACCTTCCCCAAGGGCCTCCAACATCCATGCTTCTGCTGCTTCCTGTCACCTCTGTGACTTCCCACATGCCCTTTCCCCTCTGGTGAAGCCAGGGGCCGCCCAGGCCCCTCTGGCAGGCCCACAACCCCAGCTGTCCAGGGCTTTCAGCTCCCTCTGGGTGCGGTCACCCTGGTTGTGCTGACCGACGCTGAGGCAGGGCAACCCGCTTGCTCTTCCTGCCCCGCCTAGCACCCGCGCTGTCGGGGCTGTCTCCGGAGAGGCCCAGCCTCAGTGCACCTGGCACAGGGCACCCTTCCCCAGGACCGTCCCCGTGTCAGTCACTGTTGCTCCCGGGACAGCTAGTGAATCTGCCTACTCATAGCCCTCGCTCATCTTAGCAGGGTGTTGCTTGTCTTTTTCTTGACAAGTTATAGGAGCTCTTAGCACAAACTGACTTTAACCACTTGTTATCTGCATTAAAATATTTTCTCACATCAATGATTTTTCTGCTGACTTTGCTTGTGGAATGTTTTTCTATATTGAATTCTTAACTTTGATACAGTCAGCGTGACTGTAACAAAATACAGAAATATATATATACAGGCCTTCCCTGGGGCTACGCACAAGATAGGTTCCATAGCTTTGTTCTTAAGGTGAGTTAGTACGCAAGTTGCAACAGGCGCATTTACCTATTAAGTGCAACTTAGACAGACATTTGTCTTAACGTGGTATTTATTTGTACTTTTCTGCATATATGAATATCTAAACGTTTTCAAACCCACAGAACCCATATCTATATATAAACGATTACTATATATATGTATGTATACAGTATATATATATACACAAACATTTTATATATATATAAATAATTATATATATATAAAATCTCTCACAAAAATTAGGGTATCTGGGAATGTGCAGATACTTTAGTACTTTCAGCCTTCTGTATAGTACATTTCCACCAATGAAATAAAATTTGGTTTTGCATCTCATTTGCATAACCAAACAACTTTCTTTGACTTGTCGTTTGCTTCTCTGATGTTCTTGTTTAATAAAATAAAAAAAAACCAAATGCTTCTTTTTTTATTGCTTCATATTTGTTTTGAAATATTCTCTAATTTTTGTGAGCAGTGTGTGTGTGTGTGTGTGTGTATATATATATATATATATTATAAACAGTTAACTGTGTTTCCCTGGAGTCAGTGCAAAGAGAAACATTTTTTTGTTGTTTTGTTTTTGTTTTTTATATTTTTCCGAAGTTAGAAGTTAGGAGGTAGTCAGACAGATTCCTGTATGCGCCTGACCGGGGTCCACCAGACATGCCCACCAGGGGGTGATGCTCTGCCCATCTAGGGCATTGTTCTGTTGCAACCGGAGCCATTCTAGCGCCTGAGGTGGAGATCATAGAGCCATCCTCAGCAACCAGGCCAACTTTGCTCCAATGGAGCCTTGGCTGCAGGAAGGGAAAAGACAGAGAGAAAGGAGAGGGGGAGGGGTGGAGAAGCAGATGGGCGCTTCTCCTGTGTGCCCTGGCCAGGAATCGAACTCGGGACTTCCACACACCGGGTTGACCCTCCTCGCTGAGCCAATGGGCCAGGGCCAAGAGAAACATTTTTAAAAAATCTTATTATATATTAATATCCTCAGAGAGGTAAGAGAAAATAGTGTGACCCCAGAAAGAAAATCAGGATGCTGTAGAAATAGATACTTAGAGAGCAAAGGTGACTTGGAAATGAACATGACAGCAGAAGTGGAAAGCTCAGTGGAAGAACATGGAACCAGAGTCCAAGCATCTCCACGAAAGCAAATGGAAAGACCAGGGGAAGAGAAAGGAGGGGTTGATGCTAGTCCGATGTCAAAGATCCTCACGACATTGACAGCAGGTGGAAAGAACAGGGAGGACAGAGGGAGGGTATAAAAAATTAATAATCAACATTTCCTGGAATTTCCAGATTGAAAGAGCCACTGGGGACCCAGCAAAGGGGATGCGAATGACCCACACAAGGGTCATTGTTGTGATCTGTCAGAACATGGGACAGAAAGGAGCCCCTGGAAACTTCCAGAAGAAAAGCGAACGTGCCAGAGATTGTGTTAGAGTGCCGCCACATTTACCCACAGCGTCGGGGGAAGATGTTCACGGCTCGAGGTAGGATGGTGACGGCTGGTGTTCTGCACCTGCCTCCCTGTCCCCTAAGAGACAGGGGACTGAAGGTATTTTAAAGCCACATGTCTGCCACTAGGACAGAAAACGAGTCCACCAAACAAGGAGGAAACCAAGAAGAGGAAGACGGGTCCTTGGAAACCCACTCGGGGGAGAAGCAAGGCATCTTCAAGATGAAGGCCAGGGCAGTCTGGGTCCCACTCTGTGCACACCCAGGGTCTGTCCACAGCTGGGGCAGAGCTCAGTTCTCGCAGGGGCCCCGTGTATTTCAATCTAAGCTGCTGGCCAGAGCCTGAGGATGAATCAGTCAAAAGTTCAGAGGAAACTCAGCGAACAGGAAAACGGGAAGGTGATCATTAACTCCAGGGAAAACCACACGTGTGCGGGCTGGGACAATGACCACGGCACACCGCCTGCAGGGTGTGAGCACGAATATAGAGCCAACTAAATTAGCGTGTAACTGTGGAAATGCGGGGGAACCCAAGTGTGTGTGTGTGTGTGGGGGGCGGTGAAGAAGCAAAAGCCAGCAGCTTCCTTAGGGCGAATTCCACAGATGACACCCAACGTGTTAACAAACACTCAGAAGCTGCTAGTCAGTAACGTTGTTCCATAAATTCAGTAAACAGCATAAAGAGAGTTATCTGGAATAGAAGCCGGATGTGGAGGCCGGCTGGAGCAGCAGGGCTGCGTGGGTGGGAGGCTGTTTGTCCAGCCTCCAAGGGGTGTCTGACTCGGAAACGACATACAAGTGTAACTGATGAAACATGAAATTAAAAATTCAGTTGGTGCCGTCTTCATTCTCCGAGGCCTGGGAGTCATTCCAGTGATATCGGAATGACCTATTATCAAAAGTTAGCTCAAACTTTTCAGACACATTTTTAATCGCCTCTCCTAACTCTGCTGCAGTTCCTGCCCTTGTTACGGTCTCCCTCTCCTCTTTCCTGCTGGGACATAGCAATTTTCCTGGAATTTCTCATCACTGGACCACACCCCCACTCATGTCCACCTTCCTGGTCAGGCAGGTCTCCACAGCTACCTGCCCGTTTTGCCATGCGACCCCTGGAGATCACGGGCCCTGTGGAGACGTCCATGTCTTAGGCCCTCATCTCGTTTCTTTTGTGCCCCCACATTCACTGTGACACCCTGGGCTCCCAAATCACAGCAGGATTGAATTTCAGCCTTGGCAAAGGGAGTTGGTCCTACGCTAGCCAATGAGGAATGCCACACGTACAAGGTATTCACAGTACACCTGTGTCTTATTATGTGGAATAAATATGGTTTCTTGGCAGGAGCTTTCTGGCCTTGCCATGTCCGGGAAATGTAAACCGAGGCATCCCAGGCCCATTCCCTTCCTCCCGAGCCCAGGACTGCCTGTGTTCTCAGAGCTGGCTGGCTCGTAATTAGGTCCTACAAGCAGTTTAGGGACCTAGCAATCATTTTTTCCCAAAAACACCCACACGTGTCACAGAGGGCCAAATGCCCAGCTTCCCCTAGGGGAGCTATGGGTCCCTTGGGGCCTCTCATGCAGACACATGGGGCTGCATTTCCAGCGGCCATGGCACTGTGGGGCCACAGGTGGCCAGCTGGCCTGCACGGGCCTGGTGGCCAGCCTCAGCTTTTCCAGCTGTTTGAAATGCCCCCAAATGTGTGCTGAGGGCATAATCATCATCTCACTCCAAACAAAGAACAAAAACGCAGCTTACTGTGAGTGTCCCCAATGACCCCACACCCTGCTAAGGACCCGAGCCTCTGCGCTCACTGCTGGGACCTCCCGTGGTCCCTAATGCCCAAGTGCCACTGGCGGCACCCCACCATCCCAGAGATGACCACAGGCTGGACCACAGCTCAGAAAGAAAAGCTTCAGAATGGAGGGAGAGGGGGTAGAAGCGACCGCAGACCCCACAAGACAAACTTCTCCCAGGGGCTGCCGTCAGCCTCAGTCCTACCTGGCCCCAAGAGGACGGTGTCTGGCCACTGCGATGAGGCTCCCCAGCAGCGTTATCGGCCTGGCCGGCCGCGGAAGGCGGTGGAAACCTTTGCCTGGTACAACCGGCCTCCGCAGCACAGCCCAGGAATTCCGTGTTGAATAATTTTTAACTTCTGCTCTGAGAAAGAACCAGGCTTGTGTATCGCGTCTGTCTACACAGGAATGCCAAGGGCTTTCAGTCAAAAGTAAATACGTCAGAAATAACAAGGAAAGCTGCCTTTAGGGGGGTGGGGGAGAAGAGAAAAAGAACAGAGGAAGAAAGTGGTCACAGGGGCAGCAGAGTGGGTCTTACCTCCCCCGCTGGACAGAAGCCAGCAGCCTCACCTCTCAGGTGGGCACTGACTCCCGACCACGGCCCACATAGGGGACCTGTGCACCTGCCCCACACTCCTCCGCCGTCCTGTCCTCACCTGGACTCCAGATAAACGTAACTGAAGCCTCACGGAGATCCTGTGGGCCTTGTGGCCACGCTGGGGGAGGCCCACATCCAGCCCAGCCCTGCCCTGAGTGACCGTCACACAGTGTGCTGGGAAAGGAAAATCCCAAAATCAGTTTTCCTTTAAAAAGACCTCAAGTTTCTTGAGCTTTGGAATGGGCATGACCTGCGCTCATTGTATCCCAGGCAAGACCTCTAGAGCCCATGTGAGAGGATGCTGGGCCTCCATGGGACATGGCATCACCACCGGCCTCAGAGGATGGTGTCCAGGCAGCCACGTGGCTTGCGGTGGCCACTGTCGGTCCAGCTCTGTCTACACATGGGTCACCAGCTCAGCGCCATGGAGGGACATGTGTTGGAGGGGCTCTCGTCCAGGCTACAGTCAGACTAAAACCCCGGGACCACGCATTGGCTGCAGGGGTCCACTTGAGGCCAACCATCTCACATGGTGTTGCAGAGAGGTAACAGAAAAGAGACCACAAGGTCAGGACCCCTGACAGTTGAGACGCGGCCTGTTGAGCTGTCAGGCACCTGCAGCCCCATGCACAGCTTTGTGGGGGCACCCCTGCCCATACCAGCCCATCCTCAGCTGGCCACCCCAGCCACACTAGCACCGCGCAAGCTGGGTTCACACACACCACTGCTCTGATGCCGAAAGGGCCGCTCTTGTGACTGCTAATGGGCTTAGAGTGTCCCCACAAGGCCCAGGGTCCCCTCTTCTCTTCTGAGACATTCTCATTCATAGCCTTTGCTTGCTTCTTCACCTGTGGGAACGTGGGCACCACACACTGAACACCAGGCTTTCAACCACAGTGGACGGTCTCACCCCACCCCACCCTGGCCCGTGTTCCCTGTGCCAGGTACAGCGGTGAACACCATGCACACGTCCCTTCCCTGACACCTGGGGCATCACAAGTTCCCCTTGGAACTCGAGGGACCATCGGTGGATTCCTCGTCGTGACTGCAGGTGGTCAGCCTGTAAGATGTCAGTTCTAACGGCATTTAAATGCCTACACCGTTCTCAGGAAGGAGGATCCAGGTGAGGGGAACACAGACAGCATTTCAGAACAAACCTCCACAGGCGAGAACAGGAACAGGTGACAGAAAAAGAGCTTACTGCCTAACAAGTTCAACTCCCCAGGCTCTTGAGAAAACTTTTCACAAGGGAGGCATCTCGGGAAGCTGAGCTCAGGAAAGTGTCCGACACCCAGAACCAGAGACACAAGCTGAAGCAGAATGAGGTGAAGTTTATTCAGATGATCGCAGGGCTCTGGGTGCCTGCGCCCCACTGTTAGAAACTGATGAGAAGCACAGACCAAACGGGTGCATCTCGGGGTGCACGCTCACTGCTGTCACAAACCAGCAGCCTTTTAGGGGACGCTGCCAACGCCACATCAGGGGACAAGACGGCCAAGGGACAGAGGATCAGAGGGACCCTCTGAGACGGTGTTCGTGAGTTCCAATTAGGAGCAAGGTGATATCAGGCACTGAGGCTGCAAAAGCAAAGGGCATAGACCAAGGCTCGGGAGATGGGGGCTTTAGTCTGGGGGGGCATGCGCACAAAGAAAAGGAGGTGGGGTGGGGTTCTTGGGTAAATGTCCCCAGCAACGGCAACAGCCTTGGGGGAAGTGGATAGAGTGGACAGGAGTGAAAGCCAGGGCAGGTGCAGAGGGGGCAGGTATGGTGGGGGGCACTTGCGGCAATGGGGGACAGTATTTGGGGGGGACAGGGCCAGTGACAGTGGGACAGGGCCAGAGCATGTGGGATCTTGCCTGTAGTCAGAGCAAAGGATCGAACTGTGGGGAAACCACAAATGTACAGGAATTTGCAAGGACCAGATGCCTCATCCCTGGCAGGAGTGGGCAGCGACCTTAAGCCAGAAGGAGACATACTGCCTAGTGGTAGGTCTGAGGATGGGGGAACCAACAGATCCAGGCCCACAAGGCTCAGAGGGAGGCCACAGTGCTGGAACCACACCATGGCTTCAGACAATCAAGAGGTCAGAGGTACTGTCTGTCCCCTGGAGCAACTTCCAGGTCAGAGGCCAACGATATGACCTCTGGGTGGGGCACCAGGCCTGAGAGCAGAGCGAGTGTCGCAGAGCTGTGCCCCTCCAGCTGCTGACCACCTGCGCACACCCAGCTGTCCATCCTGCACCTCTGGGACCTACGGTCTGCCTGCTGGTACGTATCATGTCCAGAGTGGGAAAGGCAGCATGACCGTGAGCTCTTTCAACCCATGGGGAAGCTCAGGGACACCAGAGGATGGGTGACGTCAGGGACACTGCTGGGCAGCTGGGAGGATGGCCTCAGAGCAGGTCTGCTGTGTTTGCATGTATCACATGAGCATGTGCATGTGTGTATATGTATGAGTTACGTGCGTGTGCACACACATGTTCATATGTGCGTTAGACTATGTGCATGTGTGTGAGTGCATGTGTTCGACACATACACCTGTGTGTGCATGTGTATGCACATGTGTGCATGCTTGTGTAAGTATCTTCCACATGCATGCCTCCAGGGAGGTGACTGAAGACCCGGTTCAGCACTGGTCCCTTAGCTACTGAAGACACAGTCCAGCCCTTGGCTATGAAGACGGTGCCTGGAGAAGCCTGCCCAGAGCCCAGGCTGTCACAGTTCAGGGAGCCTGGGACAGCCACAGGGTACCATCCAGCCAGGCCGATGCCCCTTCCAGCAGGCACCAGCCCCCCTCATGTCCCGGAGCCCAGGCATGGGGGGTCAGGAGGTCCCAGCAGAGCCGCTGCTGTCTTGAGAGATGGAGAAGGCCCTTCCTAAGATACAAACTCAGGTGTGCAAAGTTCCTTTTGCCTCGAAAGGCTGAGCTCA
The DNA here is from genome assembly GCF_036850765.1 of Saccopteryx bilineata. NCBI lineage: Eukaryota > Metazoa > Chordata > Mammalia > Chiroptera > Emballonuridae > Saccopteryx > Saccopteryx bilineata. Next base: position 292,934,177 of record NC_089492.1, read on the forward strand.
CAGCTGACTGCTGTTCTTTCTCCCCAGAAGGGGAGGGGTGCCCGCAGTGCAGCATCAGGTCAGCACAAGGAGCTGACAAAGGGGCTTTCCTTCTGAAATGAAATGTGGCTGCGAGGAGCCCGTGGGCTGGGATCTGGGACAGTCCCCAGCTCCATCTGACCAACAGGAAGGCTCCCAGGCTGGCAGTCAGGCTGTGGGGAGGCGGGGAGGGAACAAGACACTCCTAGCCTTTGGCCACCTCCAAAAGGACAAATAGCACAACACATAATGTCCAGCGTGGGCTCTCCTGAGAGAACCTCGGGGGAGGGGCTTTGCAGGCTGGGCCGGGGCACCGGCTCTCGAAGGGGGTCATTTGGCCGCGAGCCAGGTGGTATGAGCCAGGTGGTCACCCACTGGTCACTCGCAGGTCACCCACTGTAAGGCAGGTAAGAAGGACGACCTCAGCCCTGACCCACTTCTAATAACATCGCTGACACTCGGTGTGTTTCCTTAGGGAGTCTTTGCTGTGCGTGGATATGGTAAAGGTAACAAAAATAAATAAATATTGGTTAAAACCAACAAGGCTTTTTCTATTCGAGACAACATTGCATTTCCCCCTTTGCTGTTATTACTTCTCGTGGACACGGCCGTGTAGCTGCGTGTCACGGCATCATCTGACTCTGTAGCTGTGTGTCGGGTTATTATCTGTCCACAACGGGATGTCGGGTGACACTTGCTTCCTGTGTCTGAATAGAATTCCAAGGACAAAGTCAGAAAGCCAGCACCCCAGGCAAGTGACAACCATACCTGTGTCCCCTGATTACACTGACTTCACAGACAAGCCACAGGGAAGTGGGTGGCTTCCCTGTGGAGCAGGAGTCAGGAGCAGGAACTGAGGGCCAGCGCCCCAAGCTCTGCAGGCAGCCACAGCCTCAGCGCCTTGGTGCTGCCCCAGGGGACACTGGAATGCCCGTGGGCCAACACCCCAGCATGGCTGAGGGGGCTCTGCTCAGAGCTGTGGGGCCTCCCTTGGTTTCTCCTGAGCTGTGTCTGCACCTCCCTCCCACCTGTCTGCTTCTCACAAACCGGCAGCAGCTTGGTGGGTGCCCCCTGGTGGGACAGTTCTAGGGTCTGCAATGGGCTTTTGTTGACTCGGAGGCTGCTGCGTGCTTTATATTTGTACCAGGGAACTTGGGGATTATCTTTCAGAGGAAGAGTGACCCTTGCTGAGACCATGCGTGTCACTCCTTGGACAGCCAGCTTTCTGGAGGAGTGTGGGTCTGGCTCCATGGTTCCACGGTGCCTCTGAGCACCCTGACCACAAGCCCAGTATCAGAGAGCAGAGGGAATGTGGTCACAACAAGGTGGGCCCTGGGTCTCAGAACCTGTGCCTGCCCAGGAGAGGGCTGGACCCAGAGCACAACCCCTGCCAGGCCTCCTTGCCCTGGGGCAGCCCGAGGACTGGGAAGGAGGTGTCCTCGTTTGGAATCCAGGCATGAGTCCTAGATTCCTGCCTGCACTGAGCAGCCTGGGGCCAGCTCCGGGGGCTCATCCCAGCTCAGCCAGCAGCCACCTGCTGCTGTGGCCCGGGGCAGGCCCCTTCCTGGGCTCTGAGTCTGTGTGGCTGGGGTCCCCACAGGACACCTCTCAGCACCCACAGCCTCTCCAAGATGAGCAAGGCCTGGGGCTGGTGCCACCAGGAGAGGCCTGCAGGGTCCTCAGAGGTTCCAGGTGGACACTCTACTCCCATCCCCACATTGCTCTGGGACAGGATGCCCACACTGCGCCCCAAGGCTGGGTGAGCCCAGGGTCTGGAGCCATGCGTGGCCAGGAGGTCTGTTCAGTCTGTCCAAGAGACCATGCACTGTCTTGGCCTCAGTGAGCGCTGCCCTCCGGCTTCTTTCCATGCCACAAGCCTGGGACCGGGAAGGTGCTCCAGGGCCTCGCATCCCTTTAATCCCCTTGCCTCTGTTATCATACCATCAGCACACAGAGACCTGGCATCAGGACGCGTCCCCAGTCACGGGCCAAGCTCCCATCTCCCCACGGCTCGCCATGCCCTCTGCACAGGGGACAGAAGTCCAAAGGACCCCTTACCGTGGTCTCCTGCCAGATGGGATATCTTTGCTTTGCGTCTCCAGGACACCTGAAGTCCTCCAGCACATCGGTCAGGGGCCTGGGCCACCACCCTCCCTTGCCCCACACCAAACCCCTTTCCTGGGCCAGTTGGCCCGATGGTGTGCTTATATGCCACCCCGGCTGTGACAAGCCTTTCATGGCCTTCGTCCTGGTGAGCCCTTAATGGCTAAATACATATTTGCCTAGGGAAGGGCTTGGTGTCCAGGATTTAGTATTAAATGGGCCTAAAGTCGGAGGATCCTTTGACAGGCCTTTAGGAGCCTGGGCAGCTGTGGGGGGCATGATGGGTGCTGGACCTGGGACTGGAAGGCAGAACTGACCCCTCAGGGGACACGGCGTGGGCGGAGGTCAGCACAGGGACACTGAGCTCTCCCGCATGCTGTGTTAGTTACCTATTGCTGCATGAGAAATGTCCCCGGTGTGGAGCCTGAGAACAGGGGCGGTTGTCAACCTCTGTGACTGATGGAGCATGAGACCACCATCACTGTGGTGGACGGCTGTGTCACCTCACCAGGAAGGTCCTCTTGGGCCTTTCATAAGCAACCTTGAAAGTGCTGTCCCATCACCTTTGTCACAGGGGGAGGGGACCACACAAGGCAGTGATTCCTGAGAGCAAGGACCCCGCCATTGGTGCCTGGGTTACAGTGGCCAGGCCAGGGTCAACATCCCCTGGGTTTTGTTATGCTTTTTTTCCTTGGAAGATATTCATCCCGTTTAGGGGTTTGATCTTTTTAGCTGGTAGGCCGGCACTTGGTTGGTTAAGAGTATCAAGTCGGAAAAGATGCACTTTGTTTTTATTTAACTCGTACAAGTGTGAGGCCACCACAACCCTGAATCTGATGGCCCGTGGCGCCTCCCACGTGGCTTCTCACAAGGCCTTGTCTTACAGGCTGTCTTCAGCGCGTCTTTTCAACGTAGCTTTCATAGGAGGAGTGCGGTGTTGGCGCTCATTCTGTTCGTTTACATCGTATTTCCTTGGCTTACTCCTCGCCGCACCTCTGCCTTGGTCCCTAGTCCCTGCAGTGAAGCCAGACTCTGGGCTGATGGTGTGTCAGCTTGGCTGGGCCTCAGGTGGCTGTACTTGGCCAAACATGAGTCCAGGTGTTGCTGTGAGGGTGTTTTGGATGAGATTAACATTTAAATTGGTAAACTGAGTCAAGCAGATGGCCCTCCCTGGGGTCAGCCCCATCCAATCTGCTGGATCCCTCCTGCCTGGCGGCCATCAAACTGGGGCGAAGGTCTTCTGCCTTTGGACTCGGGCAGGAAGGACCCCCATTGGCTCTCTTGGGTCCCCAGCTTGCCGACTGCAGGTCTCAGGTTGTCTTAGCCCCCATAGTCGCATGAGCAATCCTAATAATAAATCTCCTTCTAGGCTCATACACCCCTTTGTCTTTTTTTTTTTTTTTTTTTTTACAGAGACAGAGAGAGAGTCAGAGAGAGGAACAGACAGGGACAGACAGAGAGAAACGGAGAGAGATGAGAAGCATCAATCATCAGTTTTTTGTTGCGACACCTTAGTTGTTCATTGATTGCTTTCTCATATGTGCCTTGACCGTGGGCCTTCAGCAGATCGAGTAACCCCTTGCTCAAGCCAGCGACCTTGGGTCCAAGCTGGTGAGCTTTGCTCAAACCAGCTGAGCCCACGCTCAAGCTGGTGACCTCGGGGTCTCGAATCTGGACCTCTGCATCCCAGTCCGACATTCTATCCACTGTGCCACCGCCTGGTCAGGCCATCCATTTGTTTTGTGTCTGGAGCGCCCCAACCAGGAGCCACAGTTTTGAGTGAATGACTTGGTGTGTCTGGCTCCTCCTAGTGGAGCAGAGGGGGTGTGGGTGGGCCCTGCACCATGGGGCGAGGTCACAGCGTCCATTTACCCACTCTGCCCCAGGGTCAGTCAGAGGAGCTAGGTCAGCCACCTTGGACTGGGAAGTAGATCAGAGACTGTCCTGGGTGTGGGGTGTCTGCCGTGTGAGTCAGAGGGACGCTGAGACAGAGGATGTCTTGGTAACAGAGGACAGGAGGATCCCAGCTGCTCGTGTGGCCAGAAGGTGTCATGAGGATTTGGGGGACCCCAGGAAGCCATGATTTGGGGCTTTTAGGCCCCTGGAACATGGAGGCACAGGTCTAAGATGGGGTCTCTTCTCCCTCAACCCCCCAGGGAAGGGGTTACCTCAGTGCTGACCCCAGGAGCACTCCCCATTCCTCTACGTGGAGGGGCCACGGTTTTGGTCTTGGGGCCCCCATTTCAGCGCCTCTGCCTCAGGGAGAAAGGGTCTAGGCCCACACTTCTTCCCCCTGCGATCAAAATGGCCTGGGGCAGAGGGGGCAAGGGCTGCAGGCCAGCTGCCTGCTGGACAAGTGCGCCACCTGCAGGCCGCCTTGAGAATCACCACCCTGAGGGACTGCCCCGCCCAGCGCCTCTGTGGGGAGGGCTGGGTCCCATGTCCACCCCATAGTAGGCGGCCGTGCCAGGCCCCAGCCAGGCACTGGCCTAGCCCCAAAGATAGACATTACCTGGTCACCTCAGCCCACCACGAAGGCAGGGTTGTTAGAGGTTTGCTGACCACAGAGACTGACTTCCCCACAAAGCTAGGTTTCTGGAGAAAGTTCTGGAAGGCCAACATGCACTTGGAGCCCAGGGGCTTGGCTTGGCAGGCACCCTCCAGGCCTGCATCCGACAAGGGGCCTCTCCTCACAGTTCACCAGGTGACCCTTGGCGCCTCCAGCCCACCCCACAGAGGGGGCACACTGCTGTGCCCTTGGGTCCTGCTGGTGGCACTGGTGAGTGCACAGGATCTCTGGTGAGCACCCCATCCATTCCCCTTCTCCTCAGCCCCAAGGCTAGGATCGGGTGGACAGGCTGAGGCCCCAGCCTGGCTTCCTCCAGTCTGATGGCTTTTTCCTCATTAGAAAGGGAGATTCAGCCCAGCCGGGAAATGGGCCTGGTCTGCTTAAGTCAACACAGCAATTAAGGCTGCCCTCTAATCTAGGCGATGAATTAGCTGACAATTGAGCCTCCCCCAGCATCTGCCAGTTGGGAAGAGCTAACAACCTTCATCTGCTCCTCCCTGGGCTGAGTCCCTGCAGGTAGGGCGGGTGGGGTGGGGCTCAGGGGGTTGGCTTACAAAGCCTGGCCCTCTGCATCCTGGAGGGGAACCAGGATCCTGAGCCTGCCCACGTTCCCCAGACGTGCGTGAACTCTGGGGTCAGCTGTGTGAACAGTGAAGCACCTTCCCAGTAACATGCAGAAAGGCAGGCCCTGGGAACAAAGTGCAGATAGTTGCTGCCTGGGTCCCACCCCTGAAGAGCAGGAAGCAAAGAGCCTGAGCCAGATCCTGCTCGCCTCCTGCCTCCTGCCTCCTGCCTCCTTCCCCGGGGACGCCTTCCTCAGGTGTCGCCCTGGAGCCGGGGAAGGGGGAGCTGTTTTTCGAGGCTCAGGCTCCTCTGGGGCAGTCCTGGCACAGCAGCTGGTCCTGGGTTCTTCCAGCAGCTCCCACGCTTCCCCTCTTTCTAAAGCTGTGGTCATCCTGGGGCTGCGATCCCTTTGTACAAATAGCCATGCTATAGGAACAAGCTGATCATGAGGAATGTCCCTGGGTTTCAGGAGACCAGACAGAAACCAAAGACCCAGAGGCTGTCAAGTCCAGGGGGAGGCGGACAAGCCACCAGGAAGCTGGAGTGAGCAGACCTCAGTGTCCCCCGTCAGTGACATCTCCGTAAAACTGGCATCAGCACAGTTTGGTTGTTGTTGTTATCTCATGTGTGATTCCCATGGGCACCCCAATCAAGACACAGAGTCCCACCCATAGGACCCCTGCTGCGACCCCTCTAGTGCCCCCTGAACCCAACACACACACTGTCTGTCCTCCGTCTCTGTGAGTTTGTCACTTCAGGAACATGAGACCAGTGAGTTCGTCCAGCATGTGATCTTTTCAAATTGGATTTTTCCCCAGTGCATGCCTGAAGGTCCCCGTGAGCGACCGCCCGTTAGCTGTCCACGGAGTGGCCCTGCCTGCTGAGGAACGCTGTGGTTGTTTCCAGTTTGGAGCTTTTTAAAGGAAGCTGCTATGAACAGTTGTATACAGGCTTCTGTGTGGGATAAACACCCAGGGGTGAGACTGCTGGGAGTGGGGTGTTCAGTATTTTAAGAAACCGTCACACGGCTTGTGGATGCACCATTTCATGGTCCCACCAACGACACACAAAGGTCTAGTAGCCCATTCTCCGCAGCCTTGCCAGCATTTGATATTGTCACCTTTTGGACGGCGGGTGGTGTCTTCACTGGGGTTCTAGTTACAATTCCCTGGTGGCATCTGCCATCTGCCTGTCTTCTTCAGTACAATGTCTCTTGGTGTCTTTTTCCCACCTTCAAATATTGTAAACTATATTTGCAAATATAGTACATTCTTTTTCCTTCCCAACTTTGTCTGAATTTTTAAAATCTTAAGCTAAATAACAAATAGACACCTAGATTAAACTTATACATAGGTTTCCCAAAAAATTCTCTTAAATTTTCTAACACTGTACGTAACTTTGGTAGGATTTCACCTTAAAATACCAAGTCTAAATAATTTCTGTTAGAAGGATGATTTGGCGGCAAGCCAGCCCTCTTCATGGGACAAGTTCTCAGGCATCCCAAACATAAACATGCACTGACACCATCTCAACACAAGACCCTGGTCACGATGCTTCACACTCCCATCCTCCTACACTGAGGATGTCTCCCTGGGCCACAAGGTGCCCACTCAGGGTCATGGTTGCACAGTGGGCTGAGGCTGCGCCCCCCCCCCGAATGTTTCAGGCCAGATCTGCCCAGGCAGGTGTCACTGAGCACCAGCCCATGTCTCACGCTGCCCCCATGGCCTTCAGGGATTGTCCCCATGTGACTGCTGTGTGGGTGCCTGCATCTCTGTATCCTTGAGACTGTGAACATGTTTTCCATCCCAGTCCAGACATTTTTCTTAAACGTGATGAGCTCCCGAAAGGCGTCTTTATCCTCTCCACCTGACCTAATGGGATCGCATTCTCTCATGTCCCTGGGACCCTGTAGCTCACAGGGCTACTTGGAATGTTCCAAGAACATCACTCTTGGTCTTGTCTGGGCCACAAGGGGTCACTGCCCATCACAGTTACCTGACAAAGACTTTCCCTCACTTTATGACCTGCTCTCTTGCCTGCAACAGCCTCAGAGAGGTCTTTTTTTTGGGGGGGGGGTAGGTAACCTCTGCCTGCCTTACAGCAAAGGGACTGGTGCCAGGCTTGCACAGGCCAGGAAGGTGCTCTGCTCCCTGGAGACCAGCCTGGGCCAGCCAGAGGGACCCTGGCCCCGGAGGGTGGGTGTCCAGGTAGGCCCGCTCTGGCCTGAGCCCATACCCCACGGAGGAGCAGACTGACCTGTGTGCTTGAACTCAGTGTGTGTGGGGAAGTGGGGGATGCTTATGCAGCAAGTCTATGCCACAGCAGACACATGGAGGATCACAGAGCCATCATAGAGGACCCCAGCCAGAGGGCGGGTGATGGGGAAGGGCATAGATGTGAGGCACGGGCTGAGAGGGCGGGTGTCCAGCAGGGCTGGACTTAGGAGGGGAGCTGAGGGGAGTCCAGGCAAAGAGATGGTCAGAGCCCTGAGCTCCATCCTGCTGCTCCTGAGAACATATGCACAAACGGCCCTCTGTGGGGACCAGCCACAATGGGGCAGGGTGGCTGGGGGACAGGGGCTCCTGGGTACAGGACCCACCTGATTGCTTAGGAGTCGCCTGGCTCATGGTCCAGCCCCCACCAGGGTCCATAGGGGCCATTCTACCCTCCCCAAGACCCTGCAGCCTTAGGGTTGGGGTCTTGAGCCCTGAGCTACGGACACAGACACCTAATGTTCTCCCTTCCCTAGCCCTTCACCAGTCTCCTGGAGCCCTGTGTCCAGAAGGTCCAGGAACTGATGCCTTCCACATACATAGGGGAGGGGTCTTCAATACTCCTTCGGCCTGACCTGGCCCTGACTTGGAACCAATCAGAAGAGAGAACAGAAAAGTCAGAGCACCTCCCCATGGCCGGCTTCCCCATCCATCTCTGTAGGCCCTGGGGGCTCTCGGGGCACATTGTGACCCCCAGGTTCCCTGGTCACTGACTCGCCCACCTGACACCAGGCATGAGACATACTAGACATCCCAGGTATCTGGTGGGGGAAAACTGCCCATGAACACCTGACCTATGAGCTCTACAGGACAGACAGGTCCTGACACCACTGCTGCAGCCAAACCACTGACCACCAGGTGGCGCTGCTCACCCCAGACCGCCAGCCCCAGTGCTAAAACTAACCCTCTCCCTCACCACCCAATGCTAACCTTCACCTGCATGGGGAAAATGCAATGATGAGAGGAGCAGCAACCTGCTGGTGGCCGGGCAGGGCACCACTCTCTGGGAAATGGTGTGGTGTAGTGGTGCCCAGACACAACTTCTAACCAGTCACTTCTACTGGCCCCTGTCCCCAGTGACCCATACTGAAGAAAAGAGCTTGCAGGAGGAAGGTGTCCACTTAGCATAACTTGTAGGAGAACGAGAAGCAATCAGAGAGGGAATGCAAAATACACAACTCAAAGATGGCACCCAAGCCACTTGCGTTTCTCAAGTTTGTGAGTGCTCTGTCTCATGGGGGGGGGGGGGGGCAGAAAGTGGCTGACAAAGCGCAGGAAGACAAAGTAAAAGTTTTAAAAAGTGAGGACAAGAAAGTGTGCTTCCCTCCGGTCCCGGGGATTCTGTGGGACCTTCTCCCCGGACCCAGCATGGTGAGCTGGCCGGCAGTGACCCTGTGTGGGCCCCTGGGGTCATCAGTCTCCTTTTCTGCACAGCGATGCCTCTCGAGAATTTACTGAGAAACTGTGTGAAAAGTGCCTCGCAGGGGTACTGGGAGATAGTGAACATTTCTTTAGAAAACATAAAGTTCTTCTTTTGTTTTTTTTCTGAGAGAGAGAAAACCAACTTATTCCACTTAGTTGTGCCACTGATTGCTTCTCATATTTGCCCTGACTGGGGCTTGAACTGGTGACCTTGGTGCTCCAGGATTAGTGCTCTATCCACTGCACCACCAGCCAGGGCAACAATATGATTTCTTTTTTGTGTGTGTGTGACAGTGTGACAGAGACAGAGAGAGAGAGTCAGATAGGGAGAGAGAGGAAGGGAGATGAGAAGCATCAATTCTACGTTCTGGCTCCTTAGTTGTTCATTGATTGTTTTCTCATATGTGCCTTAACCTGAGAGCTACAGCAGAGTGAGTGACCCCTTGCTCAAGCCAGCGACCTCAAGGTTTCAAATCTGGGTCCTCTGCATCCCAGTCTGATGCTCTAACCACTGCACCACTGGCCAGGGCAACAACATGAATTCTTAAAATCTAAATCATGAAAGCAGAAATGTTGCAAACTAAGTGTAATAATTGGAAGATAGAAGAAAAAGAGGAAATAAATACAGAAAAACATTACGTCATCCCACAAGGCCCAACATCTAAACTGTGGAGAGAGGGACCAGAGGAAAAGAACCATCATGAAATGACATCAGATGCCTCCCAGCCTGACCAGGCAATGGCGCGGTGGATAGAGTGTTGGCTTGGGATGCAGAAGATTCAGGTTTGAAATCCTGATGTTGCCAGTTTGAGTGCAGGCTCATCTGGCTTGAGCATGGGTGGACTCACAGCTTGAGTATGAGATCATAGACACAACCCAATAGTTGCCAGCTTGAGCCCAAGGTCGCTGGCTTGAGCAAGAGGTCACAAGCTCTGCTATAGCCCCCCGGTCAAGGCACATATGAGAAAGCAATCAATGAACAACTAAGGTGCTGCAACAAAGAATTGATGTTTCTCATTTTCCTCCCTTCCTGTCTGTCTGACCCTATCTGTCCCTCACTCTGTCTCTCTCACTAAAAAAAAAAGAAAAGAAAAAGAAATCTCCCAACATAGATGGACAGACCTCTCCAGAGTGAAAGGGCCCTGTGAGTACCAGCAATAGAGAGAAGAGACCCACCCCAAGATGCATAGTCACAGCGACCCTTTGTTCACAGGGAAAATGAAAAGATACCAACAGTGTCAAGAGAGAGAAGCCACGTACAAAGTCTGGAGATGGCCGACTGTGACACCGAAGTCTAGAAAGTCCACTTTCAGACATGCTGAGGCCCCAAATTCCTCAGTACACCTGTGTCGGGGCTCCTGGGGTGCTCCGGCCACAGTGGGGAGGAAGATGAGGATGGCTCCTGGCACGGGGTCCAGCATGGGAGACCCAAAGACATCTCCAGGGTGATGATCAAGCAAGGACCTCACAGATTGAGAGCCGAGTGAAGGTGCCCATCGTGATGGCAGCACAAGACAGAGCACATGGCAGGGCTCCGGGGACAAAGTGGCCAAGGCGCCAGCACGTCCTGAAGGGTGGGTGCTGCTGCTAGATCGGGGCATGGACACTGGGCACTCAGCCAAGGTGTGCACTAGTCTTTATTTCCTGTAGGAGCCAAAGTGTGGCCTGAGCCACCTGCTGGGCAGCTCTGTGCCCTGCTCAGCTGTGACATTTCACATTCCTGATCAGGTGACTCCAGACACCACTACCGTGCACACCAGTCTCAGCTGTGCTGGGAGCAGCTGGGATCAAGAGGCCAACACTGTTTTACACAGCAGTGAGCCAGCATTTAGTAGCTAGTGGGAGATGGGAAAGCCAGGAAAACCATATTGTTTAAGGAAATGGATGTAACTGCTACTCACAGTCAGCGGGCTTTCTCCCCTGAGGAGCCAGGATTGGGAATCTGGAAGGGTGGGGTGGGAGATAAAAAGAAAACTAGAAATAGACTTCTGCTTTTGGCCAAGATGGAGTCACATCTATAACCCCCTCCCCAACTAAAACCCAGACAAGATCCACAGACAACAGTTTCCAAGGCACGGGACATCAGGCAACAAAGCATGATCATCCCAAGAAATGGGATCTGGTTTCCCCACTCACTGTCTCAAGTGTCCAGGCCATGGATGGACAGCACAGGCCAGCGCAGCAGAGGGGAGAGTGCCTGGCCTGCAGAGCACAGGTCGGTGGCCCATGTGCCCTCTGAACTCCCAGCACTCTGGCAGGGAAGCCACAGGGCCTTGCTGACTAGTGGGGACCAATGAACCCCAGAATGAGCACTTGCAAAACTTAAAAAGAAAGGCCCCAGAGGATCAGATCATCTCCAAGTCACTTTGTACATCCCACAACAAAGCTCAGGAATATCCTCAGAATTTAAAACTGTCCTGCACCAGTCATGCAAAATCCACAGCTGGCAACCGATCAAAGATTGCCAGTGCTCACCCAAGCGTAGACATACAACTTCACTAAAGAAATTTGGTATAGCCTGACCAGGCGGTGGTGCAGTGAATGGAGCATCGGACTGGGATGCGGAGGACCCAGGTTTGAAGCCCCGAGGTGGCCAGCTTGAGCGCGGTCTCGAAAGCAATCAATGAACAACTAAGGTGTCGCAACAAAAAACTAAGGATTGATGCTTCTCATCTCTCTCTCCGTTCCTGTCTGTCTGTCCCCATCTATCCCTCTCTCTGACTCTCTCTATGTCTCTGAAAGAAAAAAAAAAGTAAATAAATAAAATTTTAAAAATTAAAAAAAATAAATTTGGTATAAAGTTAGGAACCTTTTTACAAAGAAAATTCCAGCTCCAGATGGCTTCACAGGTGAATTCCAGCAAACCCCAAGGGAGACAGTGTTCCCTGCTTGTCCAGGGCGCCGGGGAGCAGGGCACAGCCCTGATGATAGAACAAAGGCTTACCAGGAAACCATGGGCCTGTGTTCCTCACAACACAGACACAGACATAGCAAATTAATTCTTAACTCAGAAAGTTTTAGCAAATTGTATACAGCAATCCATTAACAGGTACCAGATGGGGTTTCCCCCAGGAATGGAAGGTTGGCTTAACATTAGAAAAACAATACATGAACAATAATTCGCCACATGAACAACTAAAAAAGAAAAACCATATGATCGTCTCAATAGATTTTTTTTTAAATGTGGCAATCAACATCCATTCCTAATTAAAAACAAAAACATATAAAAGCTCTTTCAGCCATGTAGGAGTGGAGGAACCTTCCTCAGCTTAGGAAGGTCAGGATTCCCTGTGGACCATGGACGGTGGTATGGACGAGGCTTCTCTTTTTTTTTTTCTTTTTCTGAAGCTGGAAACGGGGAGGCAGTCAGACTCCCGCATGTGCCTTACGGGGATCCACCCGGCACACCCACCAGGGGGCGATGCTCTGCCCCTCCGGGGTATCATGCTGTTGTAACCAGAGCCACTCTAGCGCCTGCGGCAGAGGCCATGGAGCCATCCCCAGCGCTCGGGCCATCTTTGCTCCAATGGAGCCTTGGCTGCGGGAGGGGAAGAGAGAGACAGAGAGGAAGGAGAGGGGGAGGGGTGGAGAAGCAGATGGGCGCCTCTCCTGTGTGTCCTGGCCGGGAATCGAACCCAGGACTTCCGCACGCCAGGCTGACGCTCTACCATTGAGCCAACTGGCCAGGGCCAGGACAGGGCTTCTCAGCAGAGGTGTCCATGGGCAGGGGGTTATGTGAGACTTCAAGAAATTTCAACAACAGCCTGGCCGGGTGGTGGCGTAGTGGATAGAGCGTCAGACTGGGATGCAGAGGACCCAGGTTCAAGACCCCCAGGTCGCCGGGTTGAGCACGGGCTCATCTGGTTTGAGCAAAGCTCACCGACTGGGACCCAAGGTCTCTGGCTTGAGCAACGGGTTACTCAGTCTGCTGAAGGCCCGTGGTCAAGGCACATATGAGAAAGCAATCAATGAACAACTAAGGTGTCGCAACGAAAAACTGATGATTGATGCTTCTCATCTCTCTGCGTTCCTGTCTGTCCCTCTCTCTGACTCTCGCTCTGTCTCTGTAAAAAAAAAAGAAAAAAAAAGAAACTTCAACAACAAAAGATAAAAGTTACAGATAACTTTATTGTTCATTTCAGAAACTTGACAGAAAAATTTTTTAAACACCAAGCTTTTAATAGATCTCATGAAAAGACTCCTCAGAACCTTTGCCTTGCTGTGTCCATCAACCCTAAACTACCACCAGGACCCTTACCCACCCAATCCTAACCAAGCTCACTGAACACGCCGACCCAGCCCTTGACTCAGCAAAGACTCAATCCAGAATGCACTCAACCTGGCCCATGGAAGGCATTGACCTAAAATGGTGAGGTTGTTGGTTCAAAGCCCTGGGTTTATGCGGTCAAGGCACCTACGAGAAGCAATCAAATGAACAACTAAAGTGAAACAACTATGAGTTGATACTTCTTGCTCTCCCAACCCTTCTCTCTGTAAAATCAATATATATATATATATATATATATATATATATATATATTTATTTATTTATTTATTTATTTATTTATTTATATTTAAAAATGCATTCAGGCCTGACCAGGCAGTGGTGCAGCGGATAGAGCGTCGTACTGGGATGCAGAGGACCCAGGTTTGAAATCCCGAGATCACTGGCTTGAGCACGGGCTCATTCGGCTTGGATGCGGGGTCACTGGGTTGAGCGTAGGTTCATAGACATGACCCCATGGTTGCTAGCTTGAGCCCAAAGGTTGCTGGCTTGAAGCCCAAGGTCGCTGGCTTGAGCAAGAGGTCCCTCGCTCTGCTGGAGCCCCCTAGTCAAGGCACATATGAGAAAGCAATCAATGAACAACTTAGGTACCTCAATGAAGAATTTAAGTTTCTCATCTCCCTTCCTGTCTGTCTGTCCCTATCTGTCCCTCTGTCTCTCTCTCTGTCTCTGTAAAAAAAATAAAATAAAAGCACTCAGCACCCTCTTGCCAGCAGATTTAATTAATGGCATTTTCAGGGAGCCCATGTTCGAAATTTCTGAGAAGCACTGGAGTGAAAACATCACACTGTAATATTCAGTTATTTGTTGTGAATGGATGGATGACACTGGGGAGGTTTGGGGCTGAAGCAGACAACCTTGGTGATAAATCACACAACGCCAGGAACCACTGTGTCCACTGCTCTTCAGGAAACACACAAGGAAGTGGAAACAGCTCGGCTCCTAGACATGCAAAGTAATTTCGTGCCCCATAGCAGGCGCAGGGCAAGAGGAGCCCTAGCAGATGGCAAAGCAAGTGCTGTCACACAGATGGGAATCGGAACTCTCAGACAACTGATGTTCCTCCTGATGATGCTGGCCCACGTACACTGTCACATGCTCAGGCACAACTTAGTTCTTAAACGTTCTTTTTTTTTTTATTATTCATTTTTTTAGAGAGGAGAGGGAGAGACAGAGGGAAAGAGAGAGAGGAGAGACAGAGAGAGAGAAGGGGGGGAGGAGCTGGAAGCATCAACTCCCATATGTGCCTTGACCAGGCAAGCCCAGGGTTTTGAACCGGCGACCTCAGCATTTCCAGGTCGATGCTTTATCCACTGCACCACCACAGGTCAGGCCTCTTAAACGTTCTTGTGGTCACAGTCAGAGTCCCACAATTTTGAAAACCTGCTAGCATCAGTGACCAACTCGTCCTGGACACTTATACCCAAAGTTCTTTTATTTATTTATTTTTATTATAATTATTATTATTTGAGAGAGAGAGAAAGAGGCAGGAAGGGAGAAAGATGAGTAGCATTGACTTATAGTTGCAGCACTTTAGTTGTTCATTGATTGCTTCTCATATATGCCTTGACCAGAAAGCTCCAGCAGAGCCAGTGACCCCTTGCTCAAGCCAGTGACCGTGGGATCATGTCGATGATCTCACACTCAAGCCGGTGAGCCCACGCTTGTGCTGGTGAGCCCATGCTCAAACAGGATGAGCCTGAACTCAAGCTGGCAACCTCAGGGCTTCAAATCTGGGACTTCAGCACCCCAGGTCGACTCTCCATCCACTACATCACCACCAGTCAGGCAACGCTCAAATTTCTGAGGGACAGAAACATAGTGTCATTCTAAGGCCAGATCTGGAGACATAAACTGCCCAAGGGCTGAGGGGCATCCTGGACTCGACCTCCTGCTTCCAATGAGAGAAACAGCAAATGCTGTTCTCCAGAAAATACACACAAGACTCTCCCTCTTGACCTGATACCCTGGCTTGGGGGATATTCTTGTGGCACAAGACTGGCACTCTTCAACTGCTGAAAACTCTGGACATTCAAACTTGGGATAGATGTCTTGAGACAGAATCAAAAGGGAAAGAGAACTCCTAGGACTCAGCTGGATGGGTATCCCAGAGCCAGGGAGCCTGGTAGCTGGGGATGGGCAGGTGACAGCTGTTCTGTGGCACCTATGGCCCAGCATACCTGCAGCTTAGTCCTGACCAGCACCCGACTCTCACCAAGACAACCTCAAGGATGCTGACAGGGTCCAAACCCTTTCATGAACACATACATGACTATTCACTGAGAAGTTGTGACTTCTCCAGGACAAATATTCAGTGGTGAGATTTTTTTTCCTGTTTTTTTTGTTTTGTTTTGTTTTGTTTTTTGTTTAGGGTGGCTCAGATGTAGAGCCTGAGACCACTCATGTGGAAATTCTACCTGCCTTAGTGTCACCCTATTTGGACAAAGCCAGCTTATTTGGACAGGGTGCCAGTCCTGACAGCTAGACCCCTGGTCTTTGGGACTGACTGGGGAGCACTTTCAGCCCCCTCCCTACCAGGAGTCCTCAGGCTGCAGGTACCAAGAGTTCATGGGGTGGAGCTTTCGCAAGAAGAAGAACCAGTCCGACCAGCTTCACCAGCTCAGAGGAACCGGGGTCACACCTGTCAGCTCACATTCACATGGAAGTGTACGTGCTGAAGTGAGGAGAACTGTAGAACCTGTGTAAGAGTCCCTACACTGTTGTGCGTGCCCTTCCTGGTCCAGGCCTAGGCCACAGATCTCTCTGTTTAGATTCACTGGCCCTGCCCTAGCCGGAGAGCTCGGTTGGTTAGAGCATCATCCTGACGCACAGAGGTAGCTGGTTTGATTTCCTGGTTGGGGCACATCCAGGAACAGACATGGCCCTTGAGGAAAATTTTTATTTATTTATTTATTTATTTTTATTCATTATAGAGAGGAGAGAGAAGGGGAGAGAGAGAGACAGAGAGGGAGAGAGAGGAGAGAGAGAAGGGGGGAGGAGCTGGAAGCATCAACTCCCATATGTGCCTTGACCAGGCAAGCCCAGGGTTTCGAACCGGTGACCTCAGCATTTCCAGGTCGATGCTTTATCCACTGCGCCACCACAGGTCAGGCCCTTGAGGAAAATTGACTCCTCACAATGACAGAGAGCATCCCCTGTCTTAGATGACATCCCCTTAGGCACACTCAGTGACCTTTCTTGTCTGCTTTGCTCTGTGGGTCAACCCCACCATCAGGGAAAGTATAACCATGCTGGACAGAAAAGGGCAATGGTCAGGCTCACTGTCTTTTCTCCCAGAAGCTGGGGGTGGGGGGTGGGCAGCACCAACCTTCCCAAGGACGGTTTCACCAGGCCCTGTGATATCCTATTTAATCTTCACCCCAGAAAGGCTCTGCATCACCCCAAAGTGGCAGTGCTGGGCTGCAAGATAGCCTGAGAACAAAGATTCCATCAGGAACCCCACGCATCCCTGCCCGGCCTTGGCTAAGCGCTGGCCTTCTCAGCCAGGCCTCTGAAAGGTCTCAGCTAGATGTCTGTATTTTGCAGAAGGCATAATTAGGAGACATTCAACGACACCGAGGCGTTCCGTTGCGACATGGGTTAGGCTGCGTGCTCTCCAGTCCACTCAGACAACGGCATCCTCTTCAGATCTCCTGCCACGTGATCCGGTCCACAGCGAGTCACACCTGCTGTCACTTTCTCTAGTGAAATCGAGAGGCAGTCAGGAGCTTTCTATTCCCGCCTAAAACCAGCAGACAGACACGACACGTCGTCGCCTCGGCGGGCAGACCTGCTTGCTGTCTTCATTTCGTGGGAGATGGGCCGACCCCATTGACCCGGGGCTTCCTCTCGGGAGAAGTGCCACGCGGGAACCAACACCCGGGCTTGCCAGGACCCACGACGCGCTCTCGCCAAAGCGGCATTCCGGCACCTCCTCGAGCTGGCCCACCGCCTCCAAGCTTTCCGGTCTCCTAGCAACACCGAAGCTGGCCCACACGTGAGGAATCCTGGGCAGTGTAGTACCTTCCCTCCCTCCTTAGCCCGATCAAGGCTAAGACTAAGAGAGCTAGGACCGAGGCGCCCGGCCTAGACTATCCTTCCCAAGTTGCTCCGCGCGCGCCTCCAACGGCCTCGCGAGAACTCTCTGTCGGAGCCCACCCGGCAAAAGTGAGCTCTCGCGAGGACCGCCGGGAGGTGTAGTTTTTGCCTGGAAGTCTCGCACCCCAGCAACCTGGATGCGGCAGCAGAGAGACTACAAGTCCCAGGGGGCACGGCGCGACCGCCTGGAGGGCGGGGGGTACGAAAGAGGAACCCAAAGGGCGCGGGGGTGAGTGAGGGGCTGGGGGCGGACTGGGGGCGGGCTGGGGGCGGGCGAGGGGCAGGGCCGTGGGGCAGACGGAGGCGGGAGCTGGAGCGGCCCTAGGGGCGCAGACGCCGGGGTGGGGCCGCCGCGGTGAGGGAGCGGGGTCGCAGAGGCCGGACAAAGGACCTCCCTGGGCGTCGTGGCCGAGAGCCCCCGTACCGGGCCTGGCTCCCCGAGCCCCGCGGGGCTCCATGGCGTCCGGCCGCGCTGGACCGTCCGGAAGCTGATGGGCCAGTACCCGGAGGTTTCCGCGTGGATCGCCCTGACAGAGCCCAGCTTTAGCCGCAGCGCAGGTTCCCTCGCGGTTGAGCGTTGTCAGCGTCACGCTCTGGTAGACGTTTCAGTTCCGGGGTGGTTGGGGACTAGGTGGTCGGAATGGTTTTTGCAGCATTTCAAAGAACAAATGCAACTTCTGCCCCACAATCTGCTTCGCCGCCTTGTCCTATTGAACGCGTGCTGGCCTTGCTCTGTGTCGCTCCTGCGTCCGGAGAAGGCAGCCTTGGTCCGTCGTTGCCCCCAGTCCCCGCGCCGGCTCTCTTGGGGGCCAGTCAAGGGTCTGCATGGCCAGGGGTTTTCAGGAGCGTGGACAGAAGCAGAGTCTGTATTGTGCAGACAGAGTATAACTCTGATCACCACCTTGGAAGTTGACATCAGTTTGCTAAAACCTGTCTAACGATTTATTTCAGGGTGTGCAGGCCTGATTAGTTAGAAATGAACATCTCAGGCTCCGAATCACATGGGCGGTCAAGTCCTAGTGTTTCAGTGTTAGGAGCTTTGTTTGCAGTGGTCTCACTCTGTATCCGTTGTCCCCTCAGAAGTTTATCTGTTTTATTATGGTCCTGCGTCACGGTTTTAGAAACTGACCTTAGTCACCCCAGTTATGCCTCTCACTTTTCTGTGAAGAAAGTGGGGTGAGCAGCAAGACCTGTGAGACTGAGAGTCCCTAACTGGCTGGGGTCCACCCCAGAGACCCCCTTGCCACCTAACAGGTCAGTGTCGGAGTGGAGACGCTCGAGACTGGAATTAGGGTTTTACTAGGACAGAACAAGGCGACAGATGGCCAAATTCCGACTGAGCTCATGTACAGGGTTCAGGGATGGTTCATCCTGACCCGCTTCTGCTCAGTCCTTCCTCTGGCAAGCTATTAGGGGGAGGGAGCCATCCAGAGCCCAGACCAAATGCGTTCACCATAACCCCTACATCCCCCCTGCTGATGGGGGGCTCCCTATGGGAAGTTTAGTCAGACCGAGCGCCAGAGGCTGAAGCCCTCGCCTGTTTTGGCTGCACAGTTGACCGGTAGTGGGCCTTACCTGGCACCTTAATTTGCAGGTCTTGGACCGGCGGAACTCAGGCCTGAGTGCTGAGTTGTGAGGAGCTGGATGTCTGCAGCTTGTGTCCTGGAGGGCCAGGTCAGGGTCCTCCGCCCCTGCCTGGTGGCCGCACAGCGCCCCTCTCTGTTGCAGACCCTGTGCTCTGGGACATGGCGCTCCAGCGCGCTGTCCTCCTGGCCGGCCTTCTGGTGGAAGTTGCCAGCAAATCTTCAGAAAGTGTGGTAGGTGCCCTGTTGCGCGACCTGGGTGCCTTACTGGTCCTACTTCATGGAAGTGGGGGCCCTTCAGTCAGGACGTCTCACCCTTCAACCTCTAGAGGTCCTGCATAAGCTGCACGCTGCAGGGTCTGGAAACTGACTGTTGTTTCCTCTCTAGGGCCAGCAGTCTGAGTGTTGTGTGGACGTGGTAGACATCAATACCACCTGCCCAGGCACAAGCCTCTGTGGCCCAGGTGAGCACTGTGGTATGAGCTGACTGAGGCCAACCTTGGTGGCCAGCACTGTTGAGCTCACCCTGCCCGGTGAGGACACGACACACACGGACCTCTCGGGGAGGACACTGGAGGGGGTCCAGGAGGGGTGGGGCCACATGCAAGTCTCTATCTCTGCCAGGCTGCCACTTCCTGATTTGTGTAGGCAGAACCCTGTGAGGGGACTGACTCTGAGCAGTGGGAGGTATAGGGAAGCAAGGTGCTAGCTCTGCTCCCAAGGAGTCCCAGCTGGGCCTGAAGACTAGACTGACATGAGAGATTAACAGGAGAAGCACGCAGACACATGTGTATAGGTGTGCTTGACCCAGAGCCCTTGTGAGGAAATAGAGGGATCAGAACTCCCTTCTTGCACCAGCTGTGTTTTTAAGTGTCTTGAGCTAACGATTTTTATAATAAAGAGGCACGTTTTAGGGTGACATATTCTGGCTTCCTTCCATCCCTCTTTTTTTTTTTTTTTTTACAGAAACAGAGGGGGCGGGGTATAGATAGGGACAGACAGGAATGGAGAGAGATGAGAAGCATCAATCATCAGGGTTTTTTTGTTTTGTTTTTTTAATCATCAGTTTTTTATTGCAACACCTTAGTTGTTCATTGATTGCTTTCTCATATGTGCCTTGACCGTGGGCCTTCAGTAGACGAAGTAACCCCTTGTTTGAGCCAGTGACAAGCCAGATGAGCCCACACTCAAGCTAGCGACCTCGGGGTCTTGAACCTGGGTCCTCTGCATCCCAGTCCATGCTCTATCCACTGCCACCGCCTGGTCAGGCTCCATCCCTCCTTTGTTTTGTTTTGTTGTATTTTTCCGAAGCTGGAAACAGGGAGGCAGTCAGACAGACTCCTGCATGTGCCCGACCGGGATCCACCCGGCATGCCCACCAGGGGGCGATGCTCTGCCTCAATCACAGCCATTCTAGCGCCTGAGGCAGAGGCCACAGAGCCATCCTCAGCGCCCCGGCAAACTTTGCTCCAATGGAGCCTTGGCTACGGGAAGGGAAGAGAGAGACAGAGAGGAAGGAGAGGGGGAGGGGTGGAGAAGCAGATGGGTGTTTCTCCTGTGTGCCCTGGCCGGGAATTGAACCCGGGACTCCTGCACGCCAGGCTGACGCTCTACCATTGAGCCAACTGGCCAGGGCCCATCCCTCCTTTGAAACTCTACCTTCACAACTCTACCTCAGTAGCCGTAGAGGCACAAGCAGACAGGAGCCAACCTGAGTGCACTGTCCCACACACTGAGTCACCTTGATCAGTGGACAGCGGTGTCTTGTGTGGGGAGGCAGTGTTGCAGGTGGGCTCCCACCACAGTTAGGCCTCTGCATGGAGGAGCAATTAGGTAGTGACACTTCTTTGGAAATAAAAAACCCAAAGGTTGAGGGTTGAAACCATTACAAACCCAGTGTTTGAGTCCAGAGAGCAGTCAGCTGAGAAAATTTCTAGATGTTGGGCTTAAAGCACCTTTAGATGGAGTGAGGACAACAGTGGCAATCTTTGATGACTTTCCTGGTTAGCAGCTTGAATGTCTGGTGGTGGCATTGGGGGTCCTTGTGACCTGTCTGAGTGACGCACATGGCAGCAGGCACAAAGGTTGTCCACACATGACCTGTTGAGGTGATTTCAGTTTGTAGAGCTTCAGGCAAAGGGCAGCTTTTTAGTTCATAGTGATCCCTAGTCAGTGGGTAGGAGAGAATGGGAAACATCATTGTGGAGGGTTGTAGGCAGGTATCGGGTAGACTAGAAGAGATCTATCCAGGTACAGTTCACAGGCAGATGAACCTATGCTGTGAGCCGACCAGAAGCCCACATCCACAGGAGTGCATTATAGTTTTCTACTGAAGCGTAATTTTTCTCTGTGGTCACCCATCCGCTACCAAAGATAATCACAGTAAGACTAATTTGCTCTTAAAATAAACCTAGTCTCACTCACTGGGCCAATTATTTACGTAAGCTCAACCAGAGTTGTGATGACACATAGTCTCCTTATGTCTGTTTGGCTGGACCTCTTCACAGAGAATCTCAGATTGGACTTTTAAAAGCCCGACTTTGCCAGCAATATCCGTAGATCTGGGTGAATTATCTGTCCTCAGGTCCCCAAATATCTGGAGGTTCCTGATCCTGCTAGGAAGTAACCATCTTTACCTAGCGTAGAAAGGTGCCAGGTGGTTTTCAAAGGGCTTGATGGGCTCCAGAGTCCATCCTAGCTCCTTAAATGTTTCTGGTTACAGGTCCTGGCTCTCCCTCTGGCCATGCCTTGTCCCTGCACACAGCACAGCTGGGGCTTCTTGAGAGAGTCACTGTATTGGTTCCTAGGCCTCCTGGAGCCAGCCTTGGAATAGATACCGTGTGCCTCCTTGCAGCCCGCCCCTCCCAAGAAACACCAAGGGAAGGACCAAACCTCCATACTTTAGAAGAGAAACCCTGTTTCACAAGAAACAAAAGCCAGGTTCCAGGTCGGATCCTACCTGGCCCAGCTGGTCACAGCTATGCCCATATCATTCTTTGGGCCTGTCACTGCTTGGTATCACAGCAGAAAGGCCTCCCTCTCACACTGACCAGTCTGTGTAAATTAAACATCTGTGAAGTTCACTGTGAGGGGCCTGCAACCTGTGGCTTATCTCCGGACATGGCCCATGGCCAGTGCTGGCATTCAGTACTTGTCATTAGTATCAGATGAGCCTCTCATCTGCTCAGCCTCTGCGCTAAATGTTGTGAATGTTAAGAAATAATAATGGTGCAGGACAAACTTCCTGCCCTTAAAGAGTGCAGATGGCAAGATGGACTGCCCATCAGCCACTGGCTGAGGTGCAGCTTCATTGTGGGAGGGAAATGTGGTTTGAGTATTCTGGGACCTCAGGCAAGGGTTAGGAGCTCCAGAGCAAAGGTCACACCTGGCTGAGTGAGGGGTACAGCCATTCAGGCCCTGGTGGAGTTGGCAGGAGGCCCCAGAAGTCAAGGCTGTGGTGGCGGGGGCCCTGTTCAGAGTGCTAGGCCACACAGCCCCCGTCCGCTTCAGATCGCTGTTCTGGACTCTTTGAGGCCATCCCAACTTCCAGAACGGGTTCATGAGTGTTCTGGAGCAAACACTGCTTTATAAACTGAACGTATAGATGGCCTGTCAGCAGCTAGCGAGCTGACTGTCGGCCTCTTGCTGCTTCCGCCGGCACAGGCTGCATCAGGCACTGGAATGAGGACGGGAGCGTCATCTGCGTCCAGTGCAGGAATGGAACCTACAACAGCTCCGAGTGCAGAAGCCGTAGGTCATCTGTCCACCCATACCCCCATCCCATGCCCACCAAGCCCGCTTCTCACTGAGACCACATCCCCAGGTTCTGGATGAATGGGTGGGAGTCACCTTTCTTGTCCCCAGAGCAGCGGGAGAGGGGGGAGGCACCTCACCCCGAACCTCCCTCTCTCCCTGAGTCTCTTTTCTGGTCAGGACAGCTGTGGGCTGAGAGCTGCTTTGCCTCCACTGTCATCCCCTCTCGTTTCCTGCCCGTGACTCCTCTGTGGGCTGTGTCTCTGGCTTCCTGGGGGTCCTTGCGGGGTCCCAATGCGAGGTCCAGCACTGACAGGTGTGCTCCCCACAGTCGCTGGGCAGGGCGTGCAGTCCCCTGTGAACAGGAGCACAGAGACACCTGGGCGGCCAAATCTCGGTAAGTGTCCTGGCGCATCAAACCAGAGCAGGGCCTCTGTGCAGGTCTTAGGGGAGGGGGCGTCCTCGGGGCTGTCCCCAGTGTGGACAAAACCATGGTGCTGGCCGCAGCAGGGCTGTGTCCACTTCAGAATCAGACCACCCCAGCCATGAGCTTGCATGGGGAGCAGGACCCCTGTGGCTGTGGGCAGTTAGCAGGGGCCCTGCCATGTGCCTCCAGGTGGTCGCAGTAGGTGAGAGCCCTCATGGCTGTGAGTCGTAACAATCACCTCATTCCTAGCCCAGCAAGCCCCTCAGTCCATGGGGACTCAGGACATAGGGTTTTCCAGAGAGCCCCGTCCCCCGTGGCTCTTCTAGGAAATGAGGCTCGGAGGCGACTGCAGACACTGCACACCAGACCAGTGCCCCTCACTTCCTGGTCCCCAGGCACAGGCACAGGACCCACTTCCTGGACACTCCATCCCCAGCCTGCTCCTGCTGCCAGGCATCGGTGCTTCCTGAAGTGCCCACTGGGGCCACTGCAGCCAGGGAGTGATGGTGCCTGGGTTATGCTGGGGTCCCTGAGACGCTGCTCTTGAGGTACCTGGGCTGAGGGCTCAGGCTTTTCACATGCATCTCAAGACCAGAAGGAAGTGGCCCTGTGCTGACCTGGATCATGGTGGCCAATGACATGGAGCAGCCGCATTAGGGCGGGGTCAGCTCACACAGCCTGCCCTCCCGCCACTGGGGCCGGGCAGGCAGCAGGGGTGGAGAGCATGCAGGAAGAAGGCCCATGAGTCTGGTCCACTGCTGCAGATTGGGGCAGATGCACTGCCAACAGCTGGGACTCATCCCTCCTCCAGTTTGTCTTGGGGTCAGAAAGTCACCCCCACAGCTGGCCTTCGCTGCTCAGCCTGTGGCCACTGCCTGGGGCCCAGGTGTGTGCAGGAAGGGCTGAAGCACTGTCCTTGCCCACAGGGGGCCCGCGAGTGGCAGCCTCCCTCTTCCTGGGGACCTTCTTCATCAGCTCCGGCCTCATCCTCGCTGTGGCCAGTTTCTTCTACCTCAAGCGTGCCAGTAAATTGCCCAGGCTCTGCTACGGAAGAAACAAAGGTATTTCCTCCTGCCACCACGGTGAGACCCTACCCAGCCAGAGGTTCCTGACCAGCAGCGCCCACATGAGGCCGTGGGTGCTGCCTGGGGACACAGAAGTGGGGCTGTGCTGGTGTCCAGCCATGAAGCCTTGAGAACAGCAGGGGGCACTGGGATGAGAGGGGCTGTCACTTGCTAGGGGTGCTCAACACAGATGTTGTGGGGTCTCAGTGGAAAGAACATTGGTATGACTCCACACCCTGGGCCATCACAATGGTGTCCTGGTCTCGGAGCCACCTGCCGGCCACTCCCCCTCTGGCCACGTCCTCTCCCCAACCTACTGGAGTTGGGAACGGCCAGGCTGGTGTGAAGGCGGTGGGCCTCTGGGCCACCCAGCTTACCCTGGGCCTGGACGCCGGCCCAGCCTCCTCCTGAGGACATGGGTGTCACTCCTGCTGTGCCCTTCAGAGTGCCAGGCAGGTGGGCCGCCCAGGCTGAGGTGGCTGCATGGCCTCCGGGTGATACCTGTTCTTCCCCGCAGCCCCGGCCCTGCAGCCTGGCGAAGCTGTAAGTAACCCGGTGGGCTGAGTGCCTTCGTGCCCTGTGCCCTGTGTCCGCGCCTCTGTGAGGCATCCATGGTCTCACTGTCCCTCTCTCCTTTTCAAGGCCGCGATGATTCCACCGCCGCAGTCCTCAGGTATGTTAGCTCTTAGTGTCCTTTGTCTCTCAGGGCCCCTTGTCTCTGGGCAAGAATTTCAGAATGCCAGAACTGTCTGCAGGATCAGGGGGCCACAGCAGGGATGGCCAAGGACTCGGCTTGGTGGCTGGCATCTGGCCCCACATCCCCCACCCCTGGCTGCTTGGGACACCGGCCAAGACCTCCTTATCAGCCACAGCATTCATGCCATTTCCAATTCATTTGTGAAATGCTGAGTTTGTCGGAAGAGGAGGAGGATCCCCAGTATGGGGTCTCAGGTCAACCTTGCCACCCTCGCTTGGCCCTTTGCCAAGTCCCTGCTCTACC
This sequence comes from Saccopteryx bilineata, assembly GCF_036850765.1. Taxonomy (NCBI): domain Eukaryota; kingdom Metazoa; phylum Chordata; class Mammalia; order Chiroptera; family Emballonuridae; genus Saccopteryx; species Saccopteryx bilineata. The sequence goes on from NC_089492.1 coordinate 292,959,339, forward strand.
TGAGCAGTAGGCGCCAGGAGCAGGTCAGCCAAGAATGGGCCTTCCATGGCCCCTATTGAGGGCTGGTGCTTTAATTTCACTGGGTCAGGCGTATCCTGCCTCAGCCGGCTCTGGGTGTGCCAGGAGCACACACACAGGTCATCCAGCTGCAGGCCACCTGCATTATCTGACCACCCAGCCCCTGTTCTCACCGCTGTGCAGGGGACTAAAGTGGGGGCAGGAGAGGATGTCCCTCTTCTTTGGGGGACAGAGAAGTCACTTTGTCAAGGCGAGATCGGCCTTGTTACCTGAAACACTTGAGTGCAATTTCTCTAAAGCAGCCTGCTAGAGCCTCTTGTGTGTCCCGGTCTCCTCTGTGTGTCTTCTAAGGCCGCCACAGCAAACGGCCCTACGCTGGGCAGGCTGAACCCACAGAAATGCATTCTCCCACAGTCCAGAGGGTGTGGGGTGGGGTGGGGTGGGGCGCCCCCTCCAGAAGCCCTAAGGGAGGGTCTTCCTGCCTCTCCCGGCCTCCATGGCTCCAGCTGTCCCTGGGCTTGTGGCCACATCCTTCCAGCCTCTGTCCCCATCTCCACACGGCTCCTCCCCTCTGTGTCTCCTCATCTGAGGACATAAGTTCCTCTTATGAGGACTCTGGTCGCTGGATTTAGGGTCCCCCAGAGAACGCAGGAGGATATCACATCACAATTTTTAATTTAATCACATCTGCAAAGATCCTTTTCCCAAGTAAAGTCACATCCGCAGGTGCCAGGGTTTAGAATGTGGACACATTGGGGGCCACCATCCAACCCAACAATGCATCATGTGCCTGTGGTTCTGTGTTACAGGTGTGGCAGGCCCTGCCCAGGCCAAGGGGCTCAGGGCACAGGGCTCAGCTTCTGTTGACAATAGAAGCTCTCTGCTGCAGTGACCCTGTTCACTGCGGCTGGGGGACGGAGGGGGCCTGATTGGGGTCTGCCCCCCATGGCTGCTCCACAGCGACTCACTGCCATCTGAGGCCCTGCACTGACTCCACTTGTCTCCCACCCTGTTTTAGTGCGGAAGCCACGCTATGTCAGGCGGGAGAGGCCCTTGGACAGGGACACAGGCCCCACTGCTGTCTCAGTGGAGGCCCGGGTTAGCAACGTCTGACCCAGAGGCTCACCTGCAACTCTGCACACCGCCTTGGACGGAGCCCCGCACACAAGGGCAGGTTCTGCCCAGTGAGGCCATCGGACAGGCCTGGACTCGCCCTGGCTCAGCCCTTCGCCTCCCAGCAGCAGGTGCTGAGTGGGAACTGGCTGGCTTCCTGGAGGTGCTGCGTCCCTGCCCACAGCTGCTCAGCGTAACTGACCAGAAGCAGGCGTCGCTGAGACGGGCTGGAGCGAGGCTGTGAGGGTCTGGACCCCTCGGGAGAAACAGTGAGGGACCGCTGGGCTGCTCCATGCCCACAGCGCTGGCCCGGCTACTTGCCCTTGGGAGCCCAGCAAGCAGAAACCCTGCTAAGCGCAGTGAGGCCGAGGCCTTTGGGTGTTCCAGCTGTTGTCCAGACGGGGAGGGGGACAGGGACATGGAACCTACCCTTGAGGCCACAGCACCTGCAGGGCTGTTCTGCTGTGGCCAAGACCCCTGAACCATGACCACTCCAGGAGCTGCAGAAATGAGTTCCTGGTTTCCTATTGACTTTTGTCTGCAGAAATTCATTTTGTAGAAGTCTGAGAGGCACTGTTGTCCTCACCTGCACCCCACAGCCTGGGCCCCACACACTGTGGGCTCTGTCTACCCAGGACGTACACTGCCTGCAGCTGCTGGACGTGGAGGCTGGTCCCCACAGGGATGCTTCCAGCAAGGGTCCTGTTACCTGGGTGCGGCCTGGATAGTCTGGTCCTGCCTGACCTGCGAGAGGATGGGCTCCTGTGGAGACAGCAGCTCGTGCCCACCTCCTCACACTGGGCTCAGCGCTGTCTGTCCTTCCCAGACCCTCAGCTGGAACCCACACTTCTCCTTCAGTGTCGGGTCCACGTCTGCGGGGCCAGAGGTGGGGCCTTCATGGCCAGCCTCCTGTGCCCTTTGGGATGGCAGTGCCGTCTCAGGGTTCCAGTTCATAGAGTCGAGCTCATCATCCCTCCGGCAGCTGCAAGTGGGAAGCCAGCTCACAACCAGTGTCCAATAAACCATTCAGGGCTTTCTCTCCTCGTCTTCACCGTGCCAGGCTTTGTCTGGTCCAAAGTAAGGTGAAGCCCCACCGTCCAGAGCCACTGCCCCTCTCTGGGGAAGGAGGGTGGAGAGGCCTCAGTGAGGACCAGGCCCCCGCCTGAGAGTCCGAGCCTTGGCCAGAGCAGGTTCCCACAATGTTACTCCTGGGAGAAGGGGGCTTGTCTGCAGCTGCCTCACGCAAGGAGGACAACGTGCTTCACAGCCTGTCGAAGCCTGAGATGGGAAAAGTGTGGCTGCTTCCTAGAAGGGCTTTTCTGTAAAATGAGCAGACCCAGGGTGGAGCATGGCGGTCACAGTGACCACAGGCCCCTGCACAGACGGACCCCCAGGAGGAAGTGACAAAGGGGCACACTTCCAGCTAAGGGTCTGGCGATCATGGGGACATTTGTGGACTTGTAGTGGGTAGATTAGCCACAGTGGGCTCAGGGCTTCCTCCTGGTAGCAGGACCGCCTGCCCTGGCAGCAGGGAGCCTCTCCCAGTCCTGGCTGTGGCTGCTGTTGCCTTGAGGGTGTGTCCTTAGACACCTGTGCAACTTTCCCTGGGAATGCCAGGTCTGAGGTTTATGGCCATCGGGCACCTAGGGGAGAGTCTGCTCTGCCCTGGGCCTGGGGCCCTGCTGGGCTGGGGAGGGCAGGGAACTGCACAGCCAGAAGGCTGCAGGAAGCTCCCTGGGGCTCAGCCCTTTGTTCCGGGAACAGCAGCATGGGGAACTACCTGCCCTGCCTGTGGCTAACAGCTTCCTCAGGGCTAGGCCCTGGCAGGGAGGGTGGCTGCCCACCTGTCCCTGAATTGGTGTCTGTGGCAGGAGGGGTACCTGGCCAGACTGAATCAGTGATAGGGTGGGACCCTAGTGCGAATATTGGTGGAGATAGGAAGGGAGGGGCATTGGCTGGAGATCCTGGGGTGCTGAGGAGAGGAGCACAGTGGGTCCGATCCAGGCTTTTCCACTTCATGGGTCGTGCCCCTGTGGGCACGGCTAGTCTCTCCTCAGACCCCTTTGCATGAGGAAAAGGGACATGGATAGATGTGGGGAGACCAGGGTCAGGTCCCCAGTGGCTTCAGGGACCACAGGGAAGGGAAAGGACACCTCACAGCCAGCTTGTGCATGGCCCCCGAAGCCAGGGGAGCCTTCCAGCCTCTAAGGCAAGGGGAACACATCAGGCTTACGTCCTCTCCCATGCTGGCACCAAGCCAGGATTCTAACGTGGGGGACAAAACAGGAAACAGCCGTGTTTGACCAGGGCAGCAAGTCTGGCCAGTCAGGCACAGAATGGGGTCCCTCCCCAGTTGTCCCCACCTCTGAGGGCTCCCACCCTCGCCATCTCCTCCCATCATGAAATCCAGGGTCACTTCAGCCAGCTCACCCTCCCCCAGCCCCACACTCTGGGCACCCTTCCCTGATCTTGGAGGCCTGTGTGGCCTGGCCCTGTGGACCCTCAGCCACGCTGGCCTCTCCTCTGCTGCTGGCACCCCTGGGCCTAGATGCTATGTCTCAGGTCCCCAGATTGTAGGGCTAGGATTGCTGAACTCACCAGCTCTGTGACCCCAGGCATCCAGGCCAGAAAGCAGGTGGTAGGAATGCCCAAGATGCAGGTAGGGCCTCTGGCAGGGGCTGGTAATCTGCAGTAAGAACCCTGCACAGCCCCCTCCCCAGTTTTCTCCATCCCTAGCCCCTCACCAAGCCCTTACCTGGACTCCGGGCCCTCACATAAGAGGCCAATGTGTAGGGTCATCAGTTCAGACCAAAGCAGGTAGGGAACCATGTCAACTACTACAGAGGTCTGTGGAGGCTGGTGAGCATGGTTTGGGGGGGTGCAGCCCTGGGGTCACAGCTGTAGTTCATTCATTCCTTCATCCACTCAGCACTAGGAGAAGCCCTGAGAGCCTACAAAGCAGAGGTCGGAGGTAGGACAAACCTACAGCAGCTTTGGGAGGTGGGTGCACAGGGCGGGACAGAGCAGGTCCTGAGGAGGTGATGGAAGGGCAGATGCCCTGGCCAGCGGCCTGGACATGGCCCCAGAAAGAGCCAGCCCATAGCAAGGTGAGGGACGGGCGTCCAGCCTGAGCTTCAGGGACCTAGCTCACTGCTGGGTCCACCTTACGTGCCAGCAGAGTCACCTTGTCCAGAGCCCAGCACAGGCGGTGGGGTGGAGGCTGAACCCAGCTGTATGGACCACCCTGCTTCTCCTGGCACTGGCCTGGGGGAAAAACCAGTTTCTGTCCATGTTGGGACACCAGGACCTCACATACCTGGTTTCATGGGAGGAACTGCAGCCCCTCCGTGTCCCAGAGCCTCAGGATCAGTGTCCCTGGCTGGTGGCGATGGGACAGCAGAGCCGTCTGCAAGTCAGCCAGCACTGGGCAAGAGCGGGGTCCACCCACCCTTGGACCCAGGCATTGGGCCCCAGATGAGCCCTTCAGGGCCTCTCCCCCCCTGGCCATTTCCTGTGCTGGGCAGCACTCAGGGAGTCATAGCCAGTTCTGTCCCAGTCCTGGGGGTGGGGAACCATGCCAGGGTGGGCCTTGGGGCACATCTGTGTCAGCTCAGGTTCCCAGGCACCCTGAGGGCTCAGGGCCCAAACATCTAAGAGCCACGACTGGACAGGGGTGTCACTGAGAGCCTTGTCCTCGCCTCAGTCCAGTGAGTCCCAGGGCTATGGGGCTGCACACCGGCAGCCATGCTCCCCTCACATACGTGCACGCAGCTGCACACGCAGGGATGTGTGCTGTCACACTCTCAGCCAAGTTAACTGCTGGTGCACACATGCCCACCCACCCTCACAGAGGACACATGCAGCCCACACACTTACAGGCACAACTGCTCTTTTGCTGGCTGGAGAGTGAACAAGTGTGGGAACCAGCTGAGCTGACTGGGCCCCAGCACCAGGGTCTGGTCCTGCTCCCTGTACAGTGAGGCTTAGTCACACCCCAGATAGCACATTCCTCAGTTCTTCCCATCCCTTTGCCTCTGGGCACTGACTGTCCCCGGAGGAGCTCAAGTGACCTCAGAGCTAGGATATTCCTAGGAGCCTTCAGGAGAGTCTTCTCAGAGCAGAGGGGTTGTGGACACTTCCTAGAGGCAGCATGTGACCCCGAGTCATAATCCCCACAGAAACTCAAGCCCCACAATGCAGAGACTCCCTACATGGAACCCCACCCTCTGAATTCCCACCACCTTTCAGGGCCCCCGCCCTCTCGAAGTCCCTAACCCCCTCTCTGGGCCACATACTTCTCTCTGGCTCCCCAACCCATCTCATAGTCCCTACCCTCCTCTTTGGGTCCCCATCCACCTTTCTGGGCCCCCACCCCACTCTCAGAGCTCCCAACCCCCTCTTTTGGTCTCATTTCTTTCTTTGGAACCCCACCTCCCTCTCTGGGCCTCCACCCCACTTTCTGGGACCCCAGCCCTTGGGGGTGCTCCCAGCCCTGACCTCTCACCCTACTCCCTGGACCCAGAACAGGCAGTTCCTTCCCCATCTCCAAAGACTGTGGTGAGTGGGAGCCAAGGCAGTGGAATCACAGATTTGGGAGGGCCATGCATGTGAACATTGGGGTGGTACACGTGTTGACACGCATCAGTGGTCCATGCGTACCAGGTGAGGGGAGGGGCAGGAAAGAAGAATAGGGGAGGGCATCTGTGAGATCACAGGGTATGATAATTTGGGCTGAGATTGTTAGTGGGGTCTGGGAGGCCCCCAGAAGCTCAAGTGCCACCAGAGCCCTGAATAGGGCCCGTGGGCTGGTCTATTTCTGGAGGGGCTATTCTAGCATTCCAGGGGCGACAGGGGGAGGTTTGACCCAGGCATCCACCCCTGAGACCTGCACAGGTTGTGAAGGCCTACACTGACCACTCCACCACCAGCCCACCCCAGGCTCTGACCTCTCACCTCTGACTCCCCCGTCCTTTGCACCCAGCTTGCCAGGGAGAGGACAGGAAGCTAGCCAATCCCGAGGCTGAGGCCACGCCCCTGGCTAGCATGACCTGAGCCTATAAATACACCTGCCAGGACCCACAGCCAGAGAACTCACACCTGCCTCAGCATTCCACAGCTGGAAGAGCACACGTAACCCCTGTGCCCCACCTGCCAGAAACATAGTAGAAGGCGCACCTGCCAGACCAGGGCCACTGAGACAGCTGCTGGCGACCAGCCCGTGAAGGGACACCTGCCAGGTGGAGCACAGGCTGGGCCTAGCCTCAGGAGAGAGTGAGTGTTGCTGGAGCAGAAGAGCTTGGAGCCTCAGCGCCTGGCCGTGGCTGACCAGGAGGACTATGCCCTGGCCGCGCTGACCCCCGGCCACCAGGTAAGGCCCACTCAGCTGGCACTCACCTCTCACCTGTACAGGCTCAAGGTGGGGCAGCTCCTGGGGAGGTGGGGCCTTAGAGCCAAGGAACCGGTTATGTGGGACACACCGGCCTAGGGGAAGAATAGCCCACAGTCCACCAGGCTCGCCTAACCTGCAGCCGCAGCTGTCACCAGGATATGGTGACATTTCATGTAGTGATGTGGGGGGCACTCATGACATCACAGTGATGTCACCGTGACTCATGACAGGCAGTCATGATGTAGCAATGCCCGAGCCTTCATGGCGTGTCACCATGAAGTTATCCCACTGGCCCACCTGGACTGACAGGAAGTCAAGGTCAGGGTCACCTCTGGGGGGGGAGCTCCTGGGTCTCCTCACTCCACCATGTTGTAGAGACCTGGGCCTGGTGGAGGGCAGGGGGCAGGGCTGCACAGTATCCTGGTCAGCACGCTAGTCACCTAAGCCTGGTTAGGGAGACAGAGATAGGGTCTCCCATGGAAATGGGCGCGGGTCAGGTGGATGCAGTTGTGTGCTCAGCTGAGAGAGGACAGAAGGGCCCATCTACCTCCTGTTTCCCTCAGTGGGCTGGCATGCCAGACAAGCTGGCCCTTCAGGTTCCGGGCATGGCTGGAAGACAAAGCCTCCTTGGGCCACCAGCCCTACCCCTGCTCAGGCTTCTCTGTGTCCTATAGACTGACTGGTTTGGCCCAGACCCAGACCCAGTGTCCTGACCCCCCAACCAGTCCTCACACAGCTGCCTGAAAATTGGGCACCTGCCAACCCAGCTAGGTGCCTATATTGGAATCCATGTTCAAACCCACTTTACCTGACGCAGAGCCATACCCTTCTATGAGAGCCCAGGGCCCACTGGCCAGGTGACCTGGCTGAGTCACCCCACCCTCCAAGCTGCCTTTTCTACTCTGTAGCTGTTGTGTCACATGATCTGGCTCAGTCTAGCAAAACCCAGATGGAAACAGTAACTATTGTGGGCCATTGTCATCAGTTATCACCTTTATTTTTGCCAGGGGGCACAGCCAGGTAGGGCAGGGTCAGCAAGAGATGTCCACTAGGCAGTCAGCACAACACGCCTGCGCGCACGGCGTCTGTTCTAGGCTAGTCAGGCCTGAACGCTCAGGACGCTACCTTTGTCTCAGTGTGAGGAAATGGAGGAGTTGGGACAGAGGTACAGGTGGGGCTCTCTGGACATGTCCACAGGTGGGCAGTGTCCTTCCTGGGATCTTTGGGACTGGTGCTGGGCAAAGGAGAGAATGACAGGCTGACCCCACAGGAAAGGGGCCATCTGTGGTCACTCACAGTTATCTCTGTTTGTCTCACAGCTCAGAGCCATGTCCGTAGGCCAGCAGGTGTGGCACACAGCCATGCCGTCCCCCAGCCGGAGCAGCCCCATGGCCACAGTGCCCAGTTCCCCCAGCCCAGCCAGCAGCCCCAGGTCCCCCAGCACCCCTGGCTCGGAGAAGGTGGCCTCCCCACTGGAGTGCTCCATCTGCTTCTCGGGTTATGACAACATCTTCAAAACGCCCAAGGAGCTGTCCTGCACTCACGTTTTTTGCCTGGAATGCCTGGCACGACTGGCAGCTTCCCAGCCAACAGGCCGACCTGGCAGCGAGGCTGTGCCCTGCCCGTTCTGCCGGCAGCCTACAGCTGTGCCCGCTGCTGGGGCCCCCGCACTGCGCACCAGCCGTCAGCTGCTAGCCAGGATGCCAGCGCACCTTCGGAGGGAGGAACCCGTGTGGCTGGAGGGCACCAAACTGTGCTGCTGTCCCCCACCCTCTGCACCCGGCCTCTCGGCATCTGGCCTGGTATGCGTGGATGTGGGCCTGAGCAAGCCCACTGAGCCCGCTGTGCCCACGCCCACCCCAGCCCCTGCCCACCGCTGGGGCCGCCTGGCGCGCTGCTGGGCACGCTGCAGGGACTGGAGGCGCATGGCACTCATCACGGCTCTGCTGCTGGTGCTCTTTGGCGTGGTGCTCTGGCCTGTGCAGTGTGCGCTCAAGACCGGGAGCCTGCACTGCCTGACCCAGCCGCCTGCCAGCACTGCCCCGGCCACCGTCACCTATGCAACCACCTTCTCTCTTGGGCCCCTGGCCGACAACTAGGGTTGTCCCATGCTCCACGTGTGGGTCCCCAGCCCACAGCTGGAGTCACGGGTGCAGCAGTTGCTGGGAGTCAGTCCCCTAGAACCCCAGAGGAGCCCCAACATCTTTGAGAACCCCATTTGGCTGCCCCCACACTTATGGGACTGGGTCCTGATGGAGTAGGCCAAAGGCTCCCCACAGCCTCCAAGAATAACTGGCTCCTATGAGCCTCAGAGACCAGCCCCCTAACCCCCATCACACACTTGGGGAAACTGAGGCCCGGGGGAGACAGCCTGGCCAGGACCCCTCCCTGTACACACTGTGAATCGCTTATAGGGGCAGCCCCTTGCTGAGAAGAAACCTTATTTTCACATTTCACCCACAGCTCCTTCTCCAGACCCTCCCCAGGCAGGGCTGGCCCCTTACATTGGGTGGGGGTGCTGACCCTACTCTTGGAACAGGGGGACAGAGGGGAGCCGCAGAGAGCCCAGTCCCTCCTGAATTGTACATTTTTAAATAAATTATTTTGTATCCACATTTCATAAGGAGTTTTCATTCTGTTCACCCGCCTCCCTGCACCACTGACTCCCTCCCTCGAGAAAAGCCCACAGTCCACCCCTGCCTCAGAGAGCCTCAATTCAAAGGACACCCCTACTGGATCTGACTTCCAGCAGCCCTTAGGGCAGGTGAACCCCAGGTTCCAGGGGGTCCACCTCCTGTCCCCTCCAGGCTATGGATGGGTTAGAGCAGTTTTGGGGTTTTTTTGCTTGTTTGTTTTTGCGAGAGAGAGAGAGAAAGAGAGAGACAGGGAGAGAGATGAGAAGCATCAATTCATAGTTGTGGCAATTTAGTTGTTCATTGATTGCTTCTCATACATGCCTTGACCAGGGGTCTCCAGCCAAGCCAGCGACCATGGGGTCATGTTGACAATCCCATGCTTAAGCTGGTGAGCCTGCCCTCATGTCAGCGACCTTGGGGTTTCACACCTGGGACCTCAGCATCCCAGGTCGATGCTCTATTCACTGCACCACCACTGGTCAGGCTGGGCTGGCACAGTTTAAAATGTGGCTGTCTCCCAGGACTGTGATGCTTCACCAGGGAAGTAGGAATGGCCCACAGCATCTGGGACAGGGGAAGCTTTGGCCTGGTCTAGAACCCACCCCCATTCTCAACTATGGTCACCATACCCCCAAGAAGCCTCACGGCCCTACAGTCCTTCTGGAAGCCCTGACTGGAGAGCCACAGAACCCCATGGCCCCACAGGAACCGAAGGCTAATGGTGCACAGAAGCAGAGGTTGTGACAACCAGTGTGTCCTGACAATACACAGACCACAGACTCCAGCAGACCCTCCCTGGGCCTGGCTTGTGAAGTGACCAAGTCCAGCCAGCCTCCACCCTGCCCAGACCCCACCCCCATGCCGTTTGTGCTGTTAACCCCAGGAACCCTGCACCACGAGGTTCACATGGCAAACAAAGGCAAGGCTAGTTCTGGCTGTTGTCCTCCTCACCTCTCACCCCAGAACCCTGAACTTCCTGCTCCACCTAGCTGGGCTGTCGTAAGGACCAAAACACACCCTTTCCCCATGCCCCAAAAACACAGAACTGGGAACAGGGCATTTTACTGAGAACACTACAAAGGTACAGGACCATTGGGGATGGGACAGTGCATGCCACCATGGACCACATGACAGTGACATTGCACCTGTCATATACCAGTAATGCACATACGTAGCCTCTCCCTCATCACGGGCAGGGCCAGGCATGTTGTACGTGCAGTCACATGAGCATTTCACACACTCCCTCATTCAACAAGCATTTATCCATCTGTGTGATGGATAAAGCATTTATCACAGTGTGATGGACTGGGGTATGCCTAGACACAGCAGGGACATAGCCACTACCCAGGCCACATCCCAGACCACCGCTGTGGGAAGAGTGGAAGGGTGGCTCTGTTGGTGGGGGTGGTACCCGGCAGCCGGGCAGAAACCACACTGGCCACCAGCTTGCTTCCTTACTCATGACACACATTCAGGCTGACACTCAAACATATGGTACTCAAGGTCACACGTGGTCGCTGTGTTGTGCAGGTGGTCACTGGGGGCCACTGGAGGCATCCTACACTGGGAGACAAACCACAGCCGTAAAGCCCTGCCCCCTCCACCCTCTCCAAGGAGCCCCAGAAGGGACAAGGACACCAGGATCTCCCAACTGCCCTTCCCCATTTCTAGGCGTCCAGGCCTGTGTGTAGGGTCTGAGGGTTGGCCCCAGAACAAACTCCAGTTTACTGTCCTAAACACAGTCTGAAGAACGCAGAGGCAGCCAGCCTTCCCAGGCTCGGGGCCTCCTCGCGCGGCTCCCGGCTCAGGTTCGCGGAGCCCCTCATCTCCTGAGGCTCAGCAGGTCCTGGTACATGCCGCCGGTGGTCTCTGGGGTCCTGCAGATGGAGACCCGGCTTTGTTGGTTCGCGCACCTACGCTCCGGCCATGTCTTCGCGGCCTCCTGCCCCAACCTCGCGGGGACATCGCCCGACCCCCACGCGGGACCGCGGCCTGGTTCCGCTCCTCGACGCCCCCACTCGCGCCACAGGCACTCGGAGGGCACGAGTCCACCGGCGCGGCGCCCACGTTCTGGTAGACACGCTCCTCCGAGGGTTCGCTCAGGGGGCGGGGTCCCCGGTCACCAGGCGGACGCCCGCGCGGACCCCGCCCCCAACTGCTCGCGCAGGCGCAGCTGCTCTCCCTGGAAGTACAGCTGCGGCGCCAAGTGCACGAACTTGTCCGGCGCTCGGGTCTGCACGGTCCCGTGGCGAATTCGCAAGACGAAGCCATGGCCTTGCCCCGGGTTTCACCTGCAGTGCACCCCGGCAGGCCTGCCGTCCGGCCCCTGGCGTTCTTCTCTGGGTCCAGTCCGCCTCTTCCAGGAAGCGAGGACGCCCGGCGGGCTCCGCGAGGAGTGGTCGGGCGGGCCAGCTGAAATGCTGGTAATGCTTCACTGCGCGTGGAGGCTCTTCCCGGGCAGGGCGGGCTGGTGAGCGCCCTGAGCCATCTGGGCAGTTCTCAGGAGGGGCCGACTGCAGGGTCAGAGCCGGTGCTGCAATGACCCCGGGGGTGGGAGAGGCACAGGAAGTAAACTGGGAGGAGGCAAGCCGTGGCCAGGAGTGATCATCAGGGCAAAGACAGAGCAGGAGAGGTTGGGAGGAAAAAATGGGACTCAGGGCTGGCGGAAAGGGGGCACAGGTGGTCCAGGTGCCTGGGGAAAGGAAAAGGGATCAGGTTTGGGGGACAGAGAGTTTTATTTGGGAAGGGCCAAATGTGAAGGGTCTACACTGTAGACTCTACAGCAGTGGTCCCCAACCTTTTTTGGGCCATGGACCGGTTTAATGTCAGAAAATATTTTCACGGACCGGCCTTTAGGGTGGGATGGATAAATGTATCACGTGACCAAGACAAGGGTCAAGAGTGAGTCTTAGACTGATGTAACAGAGGGAATCTGGTCATTTAAAAAAGATAAAACATCGTTCAGACTTAAATATAAATAAAATGGAAATAATGTAAGTTATTTGTTCTTTCTCTGCGGACCGGTACCAAATGGCCCACGGACCAGTACCGGACAGAAATAGGCACCACTGGTATACAGAGGAGACTGAAGCTGCTGAGATGGCAGGAAGAAACTGTAGAAGCCATGAGTGTGTGAGACCACCTGGAGTCAGGCATCTGGGGCCGGGGGTTGAGAATGTGGCCCACCTGTACACACTGCCCAAAAGAGCCCAGGCCAGGATTGTGCCCACTGGGTTGATGGACATGGAAGCCAGCAAAATCAGTGGGATTGGCTGGAGCCAGTAGGACCCTGTTCACCCTCATCGCAGACCTGAGGACTTCCTGACCACTCTAACTTGGCCCTGCATGTCCCATTGTCCTCAAGGCTCACCTGGTCTGGCTGCCACACCTGCAGCTCCTGCACACAGTAGTCCTGGGCCTGGCACTCAGCCACACTGCACATGTGCACACAGTCATACAGCTGCGATGCAGCTCTGACCAGTACCAAAAACACTTGTTCTGGGGTTGGGGCCGGGCATTGCATCAGTGGTGTTGGAAGACCACCAGCACCCTTGCCCCTGTACCCTGAAGGGACTCACAGACACTCATGTATACACAGAGCTTCCTGAAGACTGAAGAGGCAAGGTTGGGCCAGCCACAGGCACAAGTCCAGATAAGCACATGGGAACAAGCCTATACTCCTACCTGGCCTTGCAGTACTTCCCTGGACAATGACACATGTATTCTCTCCTGGGTGGCAATGTACAACTTGCCCAGTCCTCGGCATGGCTTCTCCTCTGGGTCACTCTGAAAGAGGATGGGGGACAGACAGCTGCCTGCCGTTTCTAGGAAGAGAGGACAAATGTAAGCCTATGCAAATTATATACAAAGTAGTCCCTGGTGACTCACACACACAGTCCCTTCTACTGTAGGCTAGGGAGGGGCTTAGAACCAATGTTTAGTCCAACCCTCTCTGAGGACCCCTTGGGGACTGCCACACCCTCTCCCCCCAAATATTTATTGTCTTGCAAGTTCCATTGCCTGAGGCCTTGGCTTTCCCTAGGACATGCAGCAGGCCTGGCACACTTGCTTTGTGCACACCCACACTGATATAGTTGGCATTGATGTAGTCAGTGCCAGACATGCAGTCGTCCACCCCTTACAGGACAACATGGATGCTATCAACTGGGAAGGGAAGATGTCACTCAGGTCTCCAGGAGGGAGCCTCACACCTGTGGTGGGAAGTGGTCCCTACCCCCACCCCAAGGCTCCTCACAGGGAAGGATGTTCTTGTGCCAATTCTTGGGTTTATTGTCTGGCCACTGCCCCTCCTTCCTGGGATATGAGAGTCGGCATTCCTGCTGCTGTAGCACCTAGCAGGAGGAGGGGATTTCAGCCACAGCCAACCCTTCCCCAGAGCCCACAACACCCCCAACACCACCTATGACCTGTTCCCCCAGTCTACAACACCCCACAACACTCCCCTACTCTGCACCTCATACCTTGAACTCCCAGAAGCCCTGCTTGGCCTTCTTACCACCGGTGTCTGTGACCTTGTTGAGCTCCTGCTTGTGGCTGTCGATGGTTATAGTGCTGATCCTCGCGGCTTTGAGGGATTGGCAGGGAGAGGCCCATGCCCAAGCTTAACAGGGTCCCATGGTGCCCATCCAGGAGCAGCAGCCCGAGCCCACACCCTGCCCCTTGGCTGTCCTGCACCTGTTTTTCCTGCGTGGGGCTGTGTTGGCATCCCTTGGGCCCTGCAGGGGAGCAGTCCACTCTGGATCCCAGGGTCCATATGCGGAATGTGGGGCATACCTGCAGAAAGGGGCACCACAGCCCCTGAATTCACTATGGCTTTTTTTCTATTTTAGAGAATTTTTATGAGTTTATTTGAACCCAAACTAGTGACAGAAAAAATCTCAAATTCTCTCCCATGGGATTCTTAGAGCTCTCAACCAGTTTGCTGAGGGAGTGGAAACTCTCCCTGCCTTCCCACCTTCAACACCATGCTTCCCATCTGGCTGTGGGGGCAGCAGTGAGGGGCCTGGCCATAACTGCTTCCCAGAAGTCACACCCCACCGTGGCTGCAGCTCCCTAACCTGGAAGCAGATCATCATATGGTTGACAGGTGGCTGGCAGGCCACCTTGTCCAGCTGCTATGTCACAGACAGCATGAAGTCCCCAGGCTTGTCTGACTCTCCCTGACATTCCTTCTCCATCAGTAGCTTCTCAGCATCCTTGCCAGGTGGGTGTGCCTGGTACCACCTGACCTAGGGTAGGGGTGGGAGCACAGGTGAGATGGGGGGGGGGGGGTTGGCACAACCTGGCCAGGTGAAGGGGCACAGATTCACATGCAGCCAGAAGGCTCACAGACAGAGACAAACAGGCCCACCCAGATTTTGGGGCCCAGGCAGCAGTCCACCCTGGCCATCAAGCATCTACCCTGCCCATCTCTGACCCTCCCCTACTCAGGAGCCAGCAGGAGGCAGAGCAGGTAGGCTCTGCAGGGCCTGAGGTAGCCACCAGGTGGCAGCCTAGTCCTCAGCAAGGAAGGAAAGAGCTTCCCCAGACCAGCCCCACCCCCGTGACCCTCACAGATGCACCTTTGGGCCTCATCAGTGCAGATGGGGAAACCAAGGCTGGAAGGCCCTGCTAACCCCATGTCAACAGCCAGGAAGCAGGGGTGAAGCTGGCTGTCGGACCACTGTGCACACTCCCCCTTGCATCTTGTGTCTGAGTCTCAGAGAGGGCAGACAGGACAGTCCCTCAGCTTTGCTGCAGCCATGAGGAGTGGAGGATGTCTCTGTGCCATGCCCAGCATACCCTGTCTGGGGATGCTCACATGCATACATGTGCAGATACAGGCAGATACTGCTGCTCACTGCTCAGGCATCAGGTCCTGGCAGTCCAGCAGGTGCTGCAGCCCCACGGTGCCCCCCTGTGCTCACGGAGCTGACACCTGCACTGGCCAATGTAGTGCTGCACCAGCCTGGCCAGCATCCATTCAGGTCGTAATAGTCGCCTGTGTTCTGGATCTTGATGTGGGTCACCTCCGTGTGGTGCCTGGAAAGGCCATCACCATTGGAGGGCCAATTCTGCTGTTACTACCCTCAGCTTCCAGGACAGACTCTGTGCTCTTTCCCCCCTGAGATCTTGGTCTCTGACAGTAATGGTAAAAGCCAGGACCCTGGCCAGCAAGTGTGCACTCTAGGTGGTGAGCACCCGCCCCTAATGTTCCCCAACCCAGCCCTCCTTGACAGGCTTGGCCTCACCCTAGAAAGAAGCTCCCCACCAGCCACCAGTCAACAGCAGTCACTCTGCTGAACCACATCCTGTGCCCAGATGCCCCCTCCCCCTCAGACTCCAGGCCAAGATGGGCAATGCCCAGAGTGGAGGCCGGGGTGCAGAGTGGAGGCGCGGAGTCAAAGCCACAGAGAGAGGTGAAGGGCACCTTGTTTGTCCTTTTGGAGACTATCCTAATCATGCTTTCCATCCCCCTCCCTCTCTACTAGCTGCCGCTGGGTCTCTCCAGTGGAAATCTCCAGGAGTGGGGCATTCTGAGAGGTTGCAACAGCTCACACCACCACCTCCCACTATCGCAGACCAAGGCAGGCCTCATGTCCCCCCACCAAGCTGGAGGTGCACCTGCTGCTGAGGAGGTGGGAAGAGACAGAAGGGTTATGGTTCCCTGTCCCCCGGGCTCAAGGTCCCTCTATGCTGAAGGGCTCACTGCTCTGTGGTGGGTCAGTGACTCATCATGTGATAACATGGTCAGACAGGCTTTGAGTGGGGACAGGTAGGGTGGGCTGGGCATATAGTGTCTCCAACAGATCTAACAGCCTGGGCCCCTCGAGACCTCCCTGAGCCCAGTCAGTGCTCAGGAGCCCAGGACAGCACAGGCCAACCTAAGAGACCAGCTTGGACCCAGACTGGCCACTGGCTGGTCCAGCTTCCTGTGTGGCTTTGGTGTCCCATCTGTAGATGGCAATTCCAACCCTGAGACCCTGGGAGACACGTGAACAGCCTGTCAGCATTCCTATACACACAGTATAGGAGCTAGACATGCCTGCAGGCAGGCACTTGTGACAGTGGGAGACACATAGCAGTAGAGAAGGGTCCCGGGCTGGAATTTCAGGGCTGAGGATCTGGGAGCACAGGCTATGCCCTTCCCTGTTTCCCTGCCCTGGACCCCCAGGTTCCACCCAAGCCCTGGCCCCTCCTGTTCCCACAGGAACCTCAACCAAGTTCTATCCTGTCTTCACAGAACTATGTCAGCCAGGCACATGCTTCCTCTCCAACCTCTGGAACAAAGGGGTGTGTGAGGAGGGACTCAGTAGCTCGCCCCCAGGGGTCCCAGCCCTCCGCCAGGCACAAGAGCCGCACGTCTCAGAGCTAGGTCTGTGCCCGGCCCTCAATGGGAGCCCTGGGGGAGGTGGTACCGATGGTGCTGCCAACTGACCAACAAACCATAGGGCTATGGCAAGGGGACATGGGGCACGGTCAGCTCTAGAAGGGTGGGCTTTACTTTGGATTTGGTCCAGCCTGCCCAGGCTTGATGGAGGCGTGGGCAGGGGCCCAGGGGCCAGAGGATTGACAGTCCAAATAGGCGGTCATCAAAGGGTGGAATGGGGAGGGGTTGGGGAGGGTGGATTGAGCCTCACTTGTGGTTTTCCCAGGCTGGCCAGGGTCACACACACGACATGGACAGAGACTTCTTGGAAAACCAGAACTTGCCCAGGGGACAAATAAGATAAGGTTAACTGGAGCACGTGGTGTCATTCCAACCAGCCTTGAAACCCTTTCCTCCCTGACCTTAAACTTAGAATCACAAGGCTTTAGGGCTGACAAGTTCTTAGGGACCTGACTCATTTCCACTATTCCTGAGCCTAAGAGGGCCCATGACCTTGCCAGAGGCCACTGTGCCAGGCAGCCTCCTCACAATACCCCTCATAGGGATCCTGGGACCCTCACCACTGAGGCACTGCTGGTGGAGGATGGGAAGAGGCAGAGGTCTGCTGTGGTCTAAGGACCTTGCTCAGGCACAGAGAAGCCCTGTGGGCCCCACAGATCAGACTTTGTCCAGCCCCTTGTTGCTCTGGGGGGTCACTCAGGGTCATAGGGCGACCCCTCCTGTGACCTCTACCCTCACCAAGCCGAAGAGGGGGTGTGCTCTGGGTGTGCCAAGTGCCAGGAAGCAGTGACGTCTGTCTTACACCTGAGTGGCTTCCCATGACAGGCACATGACGCTAGAATCTGAGCTTACACGTATGTGTGCACACACCCAGGGAGCAGGGATTCAGCAGAAAGGTCAGGGAGTGCCTAGTTCCTGTCACACTCTCCATGGAGGCAGGAAGCTGGAGACCCGGGGCCTGTCCTGACATGCACTGCCCACTGCAGGCTTCAGACACTGTCACCCACCACCTGCAGCATAGTCCGTTCCCTGTGGCCAGAGCACCTCTGACCTCCGCCCAGGCCCAGCCCCATCAGAAAATCCTGTTCCACTGGCCTTCCTGAGCCAGGACCCAGGTGTCTGGCCTTGGCTGTGGAAGGGGTGGTGTCACAACGTCAGGCCTGGGGACTACAGGCCCAAAGTGGGTGCTCACCTGGGCGAGGTTATATCTGCCCTGCCCACACAAAAGCCACGCCCCTGATGAATGCCCCCACAGAGACAACCCCCCACTGGCTTCCTTAAAGGTGCTGCGCCCCCATTGCGGAAGTTAAGATAAAAACAGGTTTTCAAGGAGTCCACAAGGGCGTTGGGGCTCGGAGGGCGAAGGGCCAGGCGGCCCGTGTCCGTGCTGTCCCCACCCACTGATGCCTTCGAATTATCAGAACAGATGGGTAGGGCCTGGTCCTGCTCTCCTGGGCTAGGGAGCTTCCAGGCCCCTCGGGGCACCGCTTCAGAGCAGAGGGTGCAGGTGGAGGGTGTCACGTGCTCCCCACACCTTCACTCTCAGCCCTCAACCTCTGCGGCCCCCTGCCTGCCGCCGCTGGCCTCCCCTCGCCAGCGATGCTCGCGCCCCTCTGACCTCAGGGCTGCTGCTTCTGCCGGACTGCCCCTCCATGAGTCAAAGCACTTTTCATGAACCTGTCCCTGGGGGGTCACCACGCTTCCCCACCTGGACTCTCAGCCTTGAGATCCATCCCTTGGGAGTGAGGAACTCCGAGGCCTCTCCTGCCCAGACCCCTTCACCCTCTTTTCAGGAGTGGTACCTTCCGCTGCAGCTTCCAAGCCCTGATCCCAACCCCCACCCTGAACGCTGACCTGAAGGTCCTGCCCTGAGAGCCTCTCCTTTTGGAAGCACTGGCTGTCCAGAGCACCCTCTCCTGAACTCCCAGTGTGGGGGCTCCTCTCACTCAGTGCTGCAGAAGCCCCCTGATCCCTCACCCTCCCAGCCTCCCCGCCAACCAATACTGCCTCCTGGAGACCACTGGGCAGGCTTAGTGCTTTGAGCCCAGCTCCTCCAGATGCACCAGGGTGGTCCAGCCCAGCACAGGGCTGTCCGATCTACCCCCAACCCCTTCTCTCCATTTGCGTCTGGGCCCCAGCATTGTTCTCACACTGCAGGCCCATTCTCATAAAGTCTGAAAGCGCAGGACCCAGCTGCTCCCGCCACCCTGACTGTCCATCCTGCACCCAGGCCCACAGCTGCTCCTTCTCTTGTTGCTGAGCACGCTCCTGCCCACCTCGGCCTTCACACCCTCACTCCAGCACCTTACTCACCCATCGGATCTGTGCTGGAGCTGCAGCTTTTCCCAGAGCCCTGGGCTAGTCCTGCACCTGACAGCTGCCCTGCACCGACTGCCACAGGCCACACCCACACTTGTCCCCTGAACAAGCAAACGAATGAAAGCCCACTGGCTGATGGGTCATCTGGGTGCTGAGCTTATGAGTGTTACTTTCCTTTTCTTTTCTATTGACATACACACACAGAGAGAACAGTTTTGTTTTGTTTTGTTTAAGAGAGAAAGGAAGAGAAACACTATTCATGCCGTCATCGGTTGCTCCTTGTATGTGTCCTGATCAGGGATAGAACCCACAACCTTTGTATGTTGGGATGATGCTCTAGGTAGGTGAGCTCTTTAGCCAGGGCCAAGAACATAATTATCTTCAATAAAAGTCAGGAGTTAAAAAAAAAAAAAAAAAGTCAGGAGTTCCAAGGAGGAAGACACACAACCCTCCTTTCTTTCCTGCTCCTGGTTTGAGGTTCACAGCTGCTCCAGAGACCCATCCCCTCAATGCTGCTTGCCGAGGGTCTCCCATCAGGGCTTAAGGTAGGCCACCCCGGGCCAGTGCAAAGGTCCCCTGCCACTCCCAGCCCTCTACTCCCTGCACACCCTGGCTCCTCTCCAGGCCCTCTTACCCCGAGTGGAAGCCCACTCTCCTCAGACAGACCCCTCCTCATCCTGTGCTCACAGACACACGCACACACTTGCACACAAGGGGCAGTGTGTCAGGATGCTGCCTGAAAGACCATCCCCAACAAGGCGACCCGGAGTGTGGCCTCCACAGACCCTGTCCCATCAGCTCCATGCACAAGTGTGCGTTCACTGCACGGGGTCTCCTCGCCAAAAGCAGCCTCCCAGTGCAGGGCCCCCTCCTCAATCCAGAGCCATATGATGGAGCTTGAAGCCTGCGCCCCATCATGAAGCTTAAAAAGCCACAGGGAGACTGGCAGGACAGACATAAGCATCTTTTAATGTGTTCAAACTTTATTTCACGGTGACTGACAGACACAGACTGGAGTTAGTAATGTGACATATGGGGCTCCCTTCAGCCCTTGGACTTGACAGCCCAGCCCCAACCACGGGAGTCAGGACTGCCACCCCGACCAGTACCAGAGCACGTGGAGGGGGTGGGATGGGTCAGAATGAGACACAATGTTGCGGTTTAAGGCATTTCTGGCTTTTTAGCCATTTCTGCCATCCCTGCACCCAACCCTTGGCCTTGGTCAGACACCCAGCTGACCCCTAGGGATTCCTGAACAAGGACAACCAACCCTCACACCAAAATTGGACTGAGGATTTGCTGTGCAGTGTCCTCAGCTGCTCTTGGGCCAAGATGACAGCCCCACTATCCCAGATATCAAATAAAATCAATACATTAAGAATTCTGTGGTTGGTGTCAGGCCTGGACATCTGTCCTCAAGAGGGGAATGCTGGCTCCCCCAGCAAGCAGGCAATGGACGTCAATCACACCACACAGTGGCTGCCTCCTTCTCAGGCTCAGGGTTCCTCACAGGGCCTGAGGTGCTGGGGAGGGGCACAGCCATGTCCAAGGTTCCTGGGTGGGTGGGCAGGGCCAGCTGAGGTGTAGGGCCTCCGGAAGAGGCCTGAGTCTGGCCTCTGCTCTCCAGCATCCTGGGACTGATGGGCAGAGCCGAAACGGGAGGCGCCATGTGGTCCCAACAGTAATATCATTTCTAAGTCACAGTACTGGTGCAGGAGGCCCAGGAGGGGCCGGCCTGGCTCCAGGCAAGTCCTGGTGAGGCCCTCATCGTGCCAGCTCAGTGGAAGCCGAGGAAAGTCCTCTCCAACCCTCGCTGCAGCTTCCCACTCTGGGGACACGAGCCGTGCCAGACGGAGCACGATGCGTGTGTGGAGTCTGCCAACAGGTAGTGAAACACAGCAGAAGAGGATGGGACATGGTGACCCGGGGTGAGGGGTATGTCCTGAGGCTGCTGTCTGAGCCAAGCCCTCCATGCTGCCACATCAGTCCCATGAGTCCCTTGGCACTGAGACTGTCTCTGCAGCTTGCCTGGCTGGACAGCAGGGAGGCCAGGCCAGGAGTCTCTCCAGCCAAAACACAGGCAAGAAAATCATATCAAAAAAGCAACAAGTTTACAAAAATATAAAATAATTACAGCAGGGTGGGCAGTGGGCTGTGGTGCAGCTCACGGGGAAGAACAGGGCCGAAGCTCCGGCTTGGTGACTGCGTCCTCCAGCAGGTGCAGTGGTCGCCGCCCCACCACCACGTCCCGCAGGCAGCCCACGAAGCCCGTGCCATAGGCTTTGGGCAGGGCCAGGCCCACGGGCAGTTTCTCCAAGCCCCCTGCAGGACAAACACAGAAAGGCCAGCTGGCTATGACTTAGTGATGGGCAGGCCAGGATACTGGTGGGCAGAGGAACCCACCAGCACCTGCATGACAAGGTGAGTTACCTGAGACCTATCTGTGTCTGGGGGCACCAGGTGGCCAGCAAATGTGCTCTAGTCTCCTGGACCCACACCACCCTGGCCACTGCAGGGGCTAAGAACAGGAAGATCAGGGCCCTAACCCTGGCTGTCCTGTATGCTGCTGAGTGGGGCTGACTCAGGTGCCACTCAAGTATTGGCCTCAGGGGATGGGGTCTGTTTTGCAGAGATTCTGAGACCCTTCCCTGGCATCCCCCCAAACACTCACCCAGCCACAGGGCTCCGTCTGTGTCCAGCTGCGTGGTGCCCAGTGGAGAGGAGCCAGTCACGGGGGCCTCATTGCCCACCTGAAGGGAACCTTCCCTCTGTTCCCTAGGGATGTGGGTGGGGTGAAGCAATCAGGTGACTCCAGAAGGCCCACCCTGCTGCCTCCAGGTCTTGAGCCCCATCAGGTGTCACCCCTGGGGGCCAATAATGGTGGCACTAACCCCTAGGAGAGTGCCTGGTAGCCAGGGCAGGGGGCTGTCACATGGGTCAAACTTTGTTGGAAGGGATGACCAGGTTCAGACCAGAGGGATATGTCTCCAGCTTGCAAGGAACCCCTTTTCAGATCTGAGGTTCCCTAACCATAACCGCTATATCCTCTTGTCCCTCCCCCTTACTAGCTGTGACCTTGGGTCAGGCAGCTGGCCCTGCCACCTCTCCCCCACCAGCTACCAGTGACCCAGCACACCATGCCGCTATTCTTGGTGCACCCTGTGCTCCCAGCTGACCTGTGTGCCCTGACCCGCAACCAGCGGTTGGTGTTGACCGGCACGGTAGAGCGCAGCACCACGGGCTGGGAGCCCAGGTCGTAGGTCAGCTGCAGGCGCCCATCCACAATGGCCAGTGCGATATAGTCAGCCCGCTCCGTGGCCTTCCCACTCCACAGCACCAGCCCCTGCGTGGCCTCAGTGCGCAGGCTCAGCTCAAAGTGATCACTCTGCAGCGCCTTCTCACTGGAGGACAGAGGGTTGGTCAGGGCTTCCGGGAGGGTGGCGGGGGACGGGGTGGACAAGGCAGGAGGGCAGACACCAACAGTTGGGCAGATGACTGAGTGATGGACAGTGGGAGGTAAGGCCAGACTGGCAGACACGAGAGAGGTGGACTGAGGGACAGCTCGGCAGAAACAGTCAGAGAGATGGGAAGACAGTGGGCAGACAGCAGGGGCCGGACGCCGCGTGCTTACCTATAGAAGGCCCCGGAATCTGGAGCTTCGGGGCTTAGAAGCAGGGAGAGAGGGAGGCAGGTGAGCAGGGGACAGACAGCTGTGGTGCAGGGTAGGAATCCGCAGCAGCCCTCCCCACGTCCCCTTTCCAACAGTGGAAGGCAGGAGGAGCAAGCATCCTCAGAAGACACAGAGGACCCCGGGCAGTCCACTCCACACACCAGAGCCCCAGCAACAACACACGTGCAACACACATGTGCAGACACAGAGCTGGTGGGCATGGTCCAGGTTGGGTGCAGAGTTTAAGTGCTGAGGCATGGGGTAGTAAGAATGGAGCCTGAGGGCTCCCTGCTGGAAGAGGCCCTCTGATGTCCTGACACACATGTGTAAGCAAACACACATGCATATGGATGCTCATGTGGCAAGGGCTGTGGCTGAGGGGGTGGATGCATGACTCCCCTTCAGTATACATCTGGGGACGGGGTAGCTCCCCACTTCCAAGCTGGGAAACTGAGTATCGTGCAGCACAAGCAGTCCCGACCCCATCCTCCTCCACTGGGAAGGGAAGTTCCACCTCCGCTTCAGGTTGTTGAAGAGCAGAGAATGGGTGAGTGAGAATGCGGGTGGCAGGGGGCCCAGGTGCTACTTACGCAGGGATCTCATTGGTCAGTTTGCTTGGAAACAAAGAGACAGAGCTGGTGAGAGGAAGGAGGGTGGAGGAGGGCATGTGGGCAGGCGGCGCGGGGCCTGCCCTTCCTGGCCATGGAGCCGAGGCGGATGTGGCACGGCCAGCATCTCACCCTGCACGGAGTACGGACAGGACTGGCTGGACAGCAGAGGGCAAAGGGGGCGATTACCTCTCCATCACGGCGTTGAGGTACTCGATGTAGGTTCGTCCATCAAAGGCCAGTGCATCCAGGTCCCCCGCCGACTTCTCAACCAGCCCTGAGAGACAGTCAGGGTGAGCACAGGCCTCGCGGGTCCACCACGCAGACTTAGCCCGGCTGGCAGTGCTCACCCTTCTCGCAGTGCAGCCCTAAAAAGCCCACAGGACACAGGCACTCGTAGGAGGCCTCCTGGGGGAGACAGGAGCCCCCATTGAGGCAAGGGTGGCCCGAGGACTGAGTACAAGGGTGGTCTGCAAAGGACGAGACGTGCACTGCCTGCACCACGTGCTCCTGGGTCAGCAGCTGGTGGCCTTTCAGGGAGACCTGGGGGGATGTGGGAAAGAGAGCCATGGTCTTGCCTGCCATGCTCCCTCCATGGTAACCCCCCACAAGACACCTCCCCCCCCGCCATGTACCAGCTGGATGGCGCCATCGAAGCCAGAGGACACTGCAGCAGCCCGGGCCAGCTTGCTGAAGTCAGGAGCCCCCCCCAGGTAAAGCGGTTCTTTCAGGTTGAGGACAGTGTGTGGCACCTGGGGGTAGGGGATGGGTGAGAGGCTGTGGCATTGCCCCCTGGGAAGGGATAGGACAGTGAGCCCTGCCAGGGTCCCCCCTCACCCTCCGGCCTATCTAAGAGGCATAGTTAATCAAACAGAAGTGGCCGATGTGGCTTAGTGGGCGGGGAGGGGGGGCTACTCTAGGGATGGAGGCAGCAGAAGATGATGAGCAGGATGAGCAGGGAGACTGGTACCTTTCGGGATTTCTGACATCCGAAGAACGGGGTAGGGGTTGCAGAGCAAGGCCAGAGAGCAGAGAGCAGACAGACAGAGGCACAGGACAGACAGGAGAGAAAACAGTTCAGTGAGAGTCACACGGGTGGAGGCTGCCACGTCGCCCAGGAGGAGGAGAAGGGAGGCCCACAGCCCAGGGATGCTCACCGGGGACTCCCCCAGTACACGGGGCCCATCGCCAACACGCATGACGCCCTTACGGCCATTCCGCTCCAGAGAGACCCTGGTCCAGGTGCCGAGGGCCACGGGCTCTTTGCTCCTGGTGAGGAAGGGGCACCATAAGCTGTACCATCTGCCTAGACAGGCATGAGTGACCCTGCCTTGTGTCCCTAGCCTTGTCCCCTCCCACATATGCACACCTGATAACTGCTGCCCCCTTGCCCAGGTCATAGCGGAACTCCAGATGGCCATCACGCAGCGCCAGTGACACAAAGTCCCCCCGGCCATCCGTCTTCTGCCCGTTGTAGAGGAGCAGGCCACTGGGGCCACGGGCCAGGAACACCACCTCCAGCGCCATCTTCTCCCTGGGTCACATGGGCAACATCTCAATGCCCATGGGCTAGATAAGGCCTGGGGGGCTGCTGAACCTCGTCCACCCCTCCTGCCCTACTGACCCCAAGTCCCGCTCAAAAGTATGCAGGCCTTTCAGCTCCAAGTAGGAGAAGCCGTTGAAGTCAGCCAGGAAGGGCCGGGGATCGTTTTGTTCTGAGACTGTGGAGGATGAGAAAGGGGTCACACGGGGTGCTGGGCACTGA
The DNA here is from genome assembly GCF_036850765.1 of Saccopteryx bilineata. NCBI lineage: Eukaryota > Metazoa > Chordata > Mammalia > Chiroptera > Emballonuridae > Saccopteryx > Saccopteryx bilineata. Next base: position 292,984,247 of record NC_089492.1, read on the forward strand.
CCTGGGGGTCGCCTGCATCCTCACAGCTCTGCGAGCCCCCAGCCTGAACTCCAACCCTAATTCCAAGCAGAACTCAAACCCAAATGCTTGACCTAACCCTCCTCCCTGCCCTGAGGCCCACTGCCCCCACCTGTTTGGCAGAGAGTGCCCCCTCGTCCCAGGGGACACTCGCACTTGGCTTCACCCCCAGGCAGCACACGGCAGGGGGCTGCTCCATGGCAGGGGTTTGGCTCACAAGGATTCTTCTCTTCGGCACAGGTTGGGCCTGGACAGAGACAGGATGGGGTCCCAGGAGGCTTGAGCCCCTGCCTGCTGACACACAGGTGTCCCCCCAGAATCCGGCCCAGGCCCTGCCCTCACCGAAGCGGCCCGGGGGGCACTGACAGTGGAACATGCCAGCCTCCAGAGCCTTGCATGGGGCGCCCCCGAAGCATGGACTGGGCAGGCAGGGGTGGGCCCCGCACTCGCCCACACGGGAGCTTCTGGTAGCCCCTTGCCAGTTGCTGAGCTCCAAGCGCTGGTTGTTGACGTCCAACAGGCGGATGCAGCCCCTGAGGCCAACGCTGACAGAGGTCCGCTCGAGTACCCTGCCGCCAGGATGAGGGTCAGGGGTCAGGGCTGCTCCCCGCCCCCTTTCTTGGAGCTCACAGACGGCCAATCCCCAAAACAGAGCAGATCAGGCATGGGCTGAACATCAACCCAGTTTCTCCTTGGTGGTCACACTGGTCGTCAGGGGTGCCACCCACACAAGAGGCAGAGTCAGAATCAGGATTAAGGGCTGGGATTGAGGTCAGGGTCACAGCCACAGTCCACACCTGCCCCCCACCCCCTTGCTATTCAGATGGCTTGGGCTTCCAGGATGTAGCCAACAAGTAAGAGATCAGGACCAAGGTCAGAGATCGAGTTTGGGGACATGGCCACTCCAACCCTCCCCAATGCTCACACAGAGGCTTGGTCCTCCGGGACACCACCCACAAACAGGTCTGTGTCCAGGTTGAGGCCATCAGTGCCACTGGGGCTCTGGCCCAGGACAAGGGGCTCGCCGTCCACTGAGAGAGTCCCTTGGCGCCAGTGCCGAGACAGTTCCAGGCGATGCCAGCGGCCTGGCTCCACGGGCACTGTGCTGGTCAGCACCGCAGGCCCTGAACCTGTGTCAAATCTGAGGCAGGGAAGGGGAAGAGGTGCTCAAGACAGCTAAAGGGAGCCAGGACCACTGCCAGGGCCACCTGAGTAGCACGTGCCCCACCCCTACCGGCCCCACCCCACCCAAGCTGCAGGACACCCTGTCCATCCTTGCCCCGCTCCCAGCCCGAGAGGCACTAGGCCCACTCACCTGAGCTGCACACGGCCCCCCGACAGCGCCAGGGCCAGGAAGTCCTTGCCCCTAGCGTTGCCATTGTAGAGCAGCAGTCCCTGTGGCTCTAGCGCTCGGAACTCCAAGGCCAGGCGCAGGGTGTGGTAGGCTCGAAGGGTGGGGAAGGCCAGGAAGGAGTGGCCCCCAAAGGACGGCACCGAGGGGTGCAGGGCTGCGAGACAGACACCAGCTGAAGGGGACAGAGGACCAGGGCCCCAACAGCCCTGTCCTCCAGCCTGAAACACCCCTTCTGTATCCCAAGCTTGGGGGTGAGTTCAACCTGCACTCCCCACCCCAACTTGGCCCCCTCTGTCTAGCCCCCCCACTCCCTATGGTAGCTTGACCCAGCACCAAAACCTGACCCTCTGCAGCAAGGATGACCCTTACCCTTCTCACAGACAGTGCCCCCCCTGCCAGCTGGGCAGCTGCAGGTGAAGGTTCCACCTGAGTCCTGGTCCTGGCAGGTCCCCCCATGGAGGCAGGGATGGGAATCACAGGGCCTTGGAGGCTGCTGGGTGCCTGGGGGCAGGGGCCGGCGTCCAGGCACACGACTTGGGGCAGTGGTGGGGGGCCGGCGTGTGGTGAGGGGGGCTGTGGTCCTGCTGATGGGCCGGCTTGTGTGACTGGGGTAGAGGGCCCGAAGGGTCACAGCAGAAGAGGCTGCCGTGGTGGCCCTGGCCATGGCCGCAACAGGGGTGGCTCCTGTGGTGGCTCCCGTGAAGAATGCAGGAAACCAGTCTGAGGGCAGGGGGAGTTGTCAGGGTCCCCAGGGAGAAGGGCACAGGGAGGGCCAGCAAAGGCGGGATGCTGGGGGTAGCAGGGGAGGGGAGAGGCAAGCTGTGACACAGGCCAGACCAGAGCTCACCAAAGTCCATGAAGCGCACGTGCTCCTGCAGTGGCCGCCTCACCCCCAGGGACCGGCGCTTGGATGCCTGGATCTGCCGGAGCAGGGCCCGGCCCACATCAGGTGCCCTGAAGCTTGTGGCTGGGGAGGAGAGACACTGAGCATGGTGGGGGTCTGTACAGCCCCACCACCACCTTCCAGGAGGGTTTGGGTGGGGGGACTCACTGGGGTCAAAGTGCACATCCACAATTGCCCGGACTGAGTTGCCAGGCCCCAAGTCCCGCAGGCGGACACTCCAGAAGTCCTTCTTAACGTCCGAGTTCCGGAAGAGGTCATCCAGCTGTGGTTGAGGAGTGGGTGTGGGCTCTGGGGGCTGCCCAGACCAAGCCATTGGGCCCTCCTACCCCAGCAATTCTCTGGCTGGGCCCAGGGTAGGAAGACAGGGCAGGGCCCCAACTCCTTGAGCCTTGAACTTACTGCACTCTCAATGCTCCTGGCTGTCTCCCCAAATAGCTCTGACTTGGGGTCGGCCATCTCTGGTGTGTAGAACAGCTCCTGCCCCTCGACCCCCTCGAGCTCCAGCACACCCTGGAACGCCTTGGTGGCTGTGGGGGAGGGGGCAGTGAGATTCCGCGGAGCACCAGCCCAGCCTCTGGGCCGGCCATTGGGCACAGGCTCCAGCAGCAAGCCACATGGGTGCAGGGCAGGTGGCAGTTAGTCAGATGGTCATGAGGTTAGTGGGGAGCCAGGGGCAGGGCTGGCATCAGTTACCAGGCAGACTCCTTGGAGCAGTGCCCCAGGCCAGCTTGCAATGGGAAAGACAGGTTAGCCACCCGGGGGGTCCTAGGCACCCACATATGTGCGGGGGCCAAGACCTCACGTGTGTGTGTGCATATGCTGAATTCCCAAGACCATGCACATGTGTGTACTAAGGTCAGAACACCAGAAGTCCTGGGTGCCCACCTACTGGGCAGACTTGCTTCCTGGGAGGAGAGACAGCATCCCTGGCCAGATCCAGGCCACTCCTCACGCTGCAACCTAGCCCCGGCTACCCACTCACCAGGACAGTTGGAGCCCTCTGCATCCAGTGAGGGCGTCTTGCCATCTGAGCAGCAGCCCAAAGCTGAGTTGTAGCAGGAAGCCCTCTCAATGGGTGGCCCAGGGGTCACAGTGCTGCCGTCCTCAGGGGGCTCGAGTCCTGGGGAGGTACAGTCTGAGCCCAGCTGCAGGTACAGCCTTCCTGAGCTCTGTCCCCCTTCATGTCCCTGATCCTGTGCTCACCCCCTGAGCCGGCCCCACTGGCCTCCAGGTCCCCACTGAACTCCTCATCGCCACTCCCGTCAGCGCTGCCAGATTCGCTGAAGGCAGATGTGGCGAGGCTGGCTGCCATGGGGGGCGCTGTGGGTGGCATGGTCAGCACAGGCCTCCTGGTGGTCCTAGGGATGCTGGCAGTGGTCCGAGGTTGTGATGAGGGTCGAACTGTGGGCCGGCTGTGGGGGGTACTGCTGGGAGCCAGGGGGAGGGCGCTGGGTGGGGGCGCCTCGCTCAAGTAGTGCACTGAGGTAGCCACAGACACAGATGTTGGACGAGCACCGGGAGCAATAGCCTCTGTGAGGAGAGGAGCATTGGGTGGGGGTTGAGTCAGTAAGGGCAGGGTCAGGCCTTCCTGGTCAGTTCTGAGGCAGCAGATCAGGCCTCACCTTGGCAGGGGCCGAGGTTCTGGATAGAGATGTCTAGGCCCTGGCGGCAGGCGATGGTCCTGAGCTGACACTCATTACCATAGGTGACTCCATCCGACCCACAGACCTGGGGCACAGGGCAAGGATGCTATGCGGGAGCCTCTCCCTACCCCCGCCACCCTCCACACACGCCATCCCTCACCTTGGTAGCATTTGCCCCCGGACAGGTGGGTGTTGGGCACACACAGTGGGCGGAGCCAGCCTCCTCTACACAGGTCGCCCCAAACTCACAGTGTATCTCAGCACAGGTCTTGGGCACCGAGGAGTCTGGGACACAGACACAGGAGACCCCACTGGCTCAGAGGGCTGGCCCTCATGATGGCCACACCCCCAGCACAGGGAGCCCCCATCAGCACCAGTTCTGGTCCTCACCTGTTTCACAACCAGCAGGGCCCAGGGCACGGCCATCTGGACACTGCCCACACTTGGGTCCAGCCACCCCAGGCTTACAGGAGCACAGCCCGGTCATTTGCTCACAGTCATCCCGCACAGCACCCTGGGGGTCACAGCTGCAGGCTGAGGGGGATAGAGGGTGGGGGACCTGAGGTCTGTGCCTAGTTTACCCACTGGCCCAAGTAGGGGACACAGAGGCATAGCAGCGGTGTGAACAGGAGAGAAAGCTTGGCTGAGGACCAGCTGTGGGTCCTGTCACTCACGGGTGCAGCCACTTCGGCCATCAGTGACGATGCCACGGAAGTTCCAGAAGCCGGGCTCACAGCGGTCACACTTGAGGCCCCCCACACCCGGACGGCAGGAGCACTGGCCCGTGCCTGGGTCACAGGTGCCACTGTAGGAGCCGTGTGGGTTACAATGGCACAAGCCTGAAAGGCCAGGGCAGGACAGGGTCACTACAGCTGCATGGCTTTGCCTGGCTACAGATCAAGGCCAGCTCAGGTACTCACTGGGGCAGCCAGCCAGGCCCACACCACGCGCAGCAGTGATGTTATCTTGACAGCAACCAAAAGGGGTCTGGGTGCAGTGCAGGGGGACTGCAGGTGGCATCGGAGCCACCGTAGGACCTGCAGAGGAGGGGCAGAAGGTTCAGACACCATACAGTGGTGGGCACCCATCTAGGCCTGGCCACTCCACCTCAGCCTCCCTTGGTCATCGCCGTCACCCTCCTGATGCCAACTGCCACTGGGGCTAAAATGTGAGACTCAGGTCACGGGTGAGGGTCTTATATCACATACAAGAATACATCTATACACAAGACCAGGGACACATGGGATACCCAAAGATCCAGGACATGCAGCCCTGGGCACACCATACAACCAGAGCCACTCATGCTCATTTAGTGTGTCTCTGCAAGCTGACACGCATGCATGTGCATGCACACACACACTCACATGTCTGTGCAGACATGCATGAGCACACAGTCATGGGCACTTGTGCACTGTGACATGTACTTGATTACCACCAGTCTCTCCCATAAGAGAGAAAGTGCCCAGATGGTGGGTGGGCCTCTCTGACTCCCTGCTGCCTCCTGCACTAAGGCACAGCCTGGTGCACAGTAGGTGCTTAGGATACCCTTGTTGACTAACAGTGACACACCAGTCCACACACTGCAGCTACAGATATAAATATGTACCAACACTGCATACTTACCAGCACATGTGTTCACATGTGTCTGCCACAGCACATACATAACACCCATGGACAAGCTGCACACCATGCACCTCACACCTGTGCACACACACTTTTCAACATGCACACATAGGGAACACAGCAAATATGCGCAAGAATCCATACACCCGTGTGCACCCGCACATGCCCACGTGCCCGCACACCTCGGCAGGCTCCTTGAGCCACGACGTACAGCTCTCGCTGGGACTCACACCGCGCTTTCTTCAGCTCACACTCCGTGCCATAGGTGATGCCATCAGAGCCACACACCTGGAGGGGTGGTGTCATTGTGGCCAAGGGTGGTCATGGTCCCTTCCTTGCTGCCTGCCCAGAGCCAGAGAGGGTAGGGGCCTCACCGGGCTCCTGAGAACGCCCTGGCAGCTGAAGCCGCAGACGCAAGGCCCGTCCTCTGAGTCCTCGTCCCAGACACCACCATACTGCCGGCACAGCTCCTGTTCACACTCACTGTCCTCTCCAGAGCCAGAGCCTCCTGAGCCACACTCGGCTGTGGGAAGGGGGCCAGGTAACCCACAGAGTGCTGGTCAGAGCCAGCACCCAGCAGACAATACCAGTCACCCTGAGCCTACCCTGTTCACAGGGCCCTGCCCGGGCCTCCTCGATCTGGGTCTGCTGCTGGCAGGCGGCCTCTCGGAGCTCACAGGCACTGCGGTAGGTGATGCCATCGCTGCCACACACAGGGCCGGGTGGTGGGCGCTCACACCGGGGACACACACACTGCCCCGCCAAGCACACTGCCCCGAAGGCGCACACCGAGTCTCCACAAGTCTCTACAGAAGGCAGAGCCAGGCTGGGTCAGCAGACCCCAGCTGGGACATGTGGGGACTACAGCCCCCCAGCTCCACCCCCACTCACGGCAGTGTCCAGCCGAGGCCACATGCAGGCTGATCTGGTGTGTGCAGGCATGGACGTGAAGCTCACACTCGCTGGCATATGTGTGCCCATCAGAACCGCATACAGGCTGGGCTAGGGCCACACACTCAGAGGGGCACACGCAGCGCCCAGTCTCGGCCTCGCACAGGGCTCCAAAGCGGCACTGCCCACAGCGGTCTGGGGAGAAGGCTCCATCACCATGGCGACCAGGACCCCCTCCCCCAGCAAGAACTCCTTGCCCACCACTGACCACAGGGTCCTCTGCGAGCCACACGGATCTCCCGCCCAAGGGTGCAGGCTGTGGCCTTCAGCTCGCAAGTGCTGCCATACGTGACACCGTCACTGCCACATACAGGGTCGTAGATGCCTGGACATGCCTGCTGGCACACACACTCAGCTTCCCCGTTCTTCACGGCACACACCGCCCCAAATAGGCACTGCATTCCGAGGCACGGGGACCGGGGTTGGTCTGGGGAAAACATGGGCACTCAGTAGGCCCCACCTCCCCCAGGCAACTGCATAAGCCCCCAGCTCCACGCAGCAGACCCTCTCCCGGGGTGGGGATGGCACAGGAAGACTGGACCAGGAAAAGGGCCGGAGGCATAGGACACAGCAGAGAAAGGAACAGACACATGACGTGGACAGGGAAACAGACCCAGCTGGTCCCAACCTCCTACACAGGTGTAGTATGGGCTGCCCTCAAAACAGGAGATTCCTGACTGCCCATCGTGCGTTGTGTGAGGGCCAGGCTTTCCCAGCCCACCCAGGCCACTGACCCCTGACCACCAGCAGCCCTGGGACACATGTGCACGTATCAGGGGCTCTCTCTCTCTTTCTCTGTGGATAGGAGACTATGCAACCCAGAGTCAGACCCAGGGCTGCACAGGGGAGGAGGTGTCTGTCCACTTGCTCTGAGGACCACAAGGCCAGGCAGCAGCGAGCCACCCCACCCCCGCCGCACTGGGCGCAGACCTCGGGCTGTGGGCTCCTGGCGGCAGGCGCGGCACCTCATCCTGCCCGTAGGTCAGGCTGGAAGACACAAGAGGCGCAGCCGAGAGGGAAGAAAGGACAGAAGAGAAGAGAGAGACGCAAAGAGACCAGAGAGATGCACAGACCCATGGGCAGAGCTGGAGGCGGGTGGGGCTACTGTGCTCCTCAAAGCCCAACTGAGACTCTGCCTCTAAGGACCCAGAGGGATGCAGGAGCCGCATAGGCCCCACCTCTGCCTCTCTGTCCCCAGGTGCTACAGGCATCCTCCTGACAGGTGCCACCACCCCAGAGTGACCCGCTCTCACCCATGACCCCAGGAATGTGACTCAGAATGGAGATGGTGTGTGATGATGGTGGCAGGGACCAATGCAGGCCCAGCCTGCTCCAGGCACTGACCCCACCCACGGTGCTCACCACACGGGCCTTGGTGCTTGGGGGGGATGGCACGCTGCTGCTGACACTCGGCCTGCTGGCGCCAGCAGTCACTGTCATACGTGTGCCCGTCATGGGCGCACACGGGTCTATAGGCCCCATCACAGATGATGCGGTCACAGGAGCAGCGGGGGCGGCCACGGCGGGACAGGCACACAGCATTGAACCTGCAGGTGTCTGGACACTGATCTAGGGGGCGAGGGAAGGAGGTCAGAGAGGCCAGAGTGCCATGCCATCCCCAATCTTGGGACATGCAGGGGTCCATGGGCACATGAGGCAGTGTGTGGGAATCTAAGAGGCATGCAGGGGACAGTGGACATAGGCAGGATTGGGTCCACCCCCCCTCCCCTGGGAGCATCCCACCCACCTTGAGGCTGGCACTGTCCAGAGCGCACTTTCTGGAGGAGGATGCCGCGGGCAGCCCCCGTGCGGCCCATGACACAGTCGTTGTCATAGGTGACTCCATCGTCACCACACACAGGCGCATGCCGGACAGGGCAGCTCTCTGGCATTAGGAGCATCTCAGGGCGCCGCGTTCGAGGGTTCACGCGGCAGATGCGGCTTGGGTCGCTGAGGGCACCCTGGCAGGGGTCTGGGGGCAGGAGGGCAGAGGTCAGTCACGTCCGTGGGCACTCACACAAAGGTCATGCTACATGCACCCAGGCAGCTCACCACAAGGGCCATCAAACTTCTTAAAGATGTTCTCTTGGCGGGCACAGGCACGGCGAAGGAGCTGGCACTCTCCGGGATAGTCAGCGCCATCACTGCCACACACGGGGCCCTCAGGAGCCCCCTGGCAGGTGGCAGGACATAGGCACGTGGCTGTCTGTCCATCAGCGGAGCGTGCACAGGTGCTGCCGAAGCTGCAGGTCACGTTGGAGCAGGGGTCGCGGGGCCCTGTGTGCAGGGCAGGGTGGGGTTACGCTGGCCTCCCACCCACCTGTGTTCCCCCGCTGCCAGCACTCACCGCAGGGCCCTCGGAAGAGCAGGCGGATGCGTCGCTGTTGGCTGCACTGCGCCCGCTGCAGCTCGCACTCGTTGCTATAGGTGGATGCATCGGAGCCACACACCGGAGCCACCACGCTGGGGCAGGCACGCTTTTTGCACACACAGGAGGCTCTGCCCGGACCCTCTGCACTGGGCTCGCAAACAGCACCAAAGCCACACAGCATTCCTCGGCACGCTGGTGTGGGATGGGACCGGGAATGAAGAGTCAGAGCCCACCCCTGCCAGCACCCCACACACACAATCATTTGCGCACATAGTCCAGCGTCCACACTGTTCATTCGTTAAACTCCATGGACACATTCACACGTGCACATGAGTGTCATGTTCATGCTCACACTCACAGAACACTTGTGCACACACCCATGGGCACACTCACAGAGCCTAGCCCTCCCCTTCTCAACCCCTGCCCACTGCAAGGCTTCCCCACCAGCCTCAGCCTCTCCTCATGGCTGATCCTTTCCTGCCCTGGCCCCCATGCCTCCGCCGATGAACAGAAGGGAACATCTCCCGACCTGCCTCAGCAGATGGCCAGCCCCAGGCCAACTCTATCAAAGGGCATCAGTGCCTGGTTCTGCTCAGGAGCTCTCCCCGCATCAGAGCAAAGACCCACATCTGATGGGAGACCTACCCCTCACAGCCCTGGCCCTGCAGGGTCCCCCAGCACACCTGATCAGTGCCACTTCCCCATAGACCAGCTCTGCTGCCTTTCCTGGACTCCTGGGGACACACAGCTGAGGGGGTGCGGTGTCAGGAGATCTGAGGTGAGGTCACATGCTCCACCCTCTGGTTCAGGCCAGGAACCCAGTGCCCAGCTTCCCAGCTGCCTGGCCCCCATTTTCCCACATCTTACCTTCCTGCTTCTCTGGAGGCTACCAGCCCCTTAGTTCTGTCCCCATATGAGCCCTGCCTCTCCAGCCTCACCCAGGCCCACTCTCTGTGAAGGTAGCCCTCCTGCCCTTCTGCCTCCTCTGGCCTCTTCAGCCTTGTGGTCATCTCTCCCTGGGGTCCCTTGGGCACTCAATGCCTCATCCTACCCCCCCCGTCCCCCTGATCCCCACCTCAGTAACGTCCTCACCCCTCACACTCAGAGTGGCTCAGCACAGGGATTCTGCAGACTTGTCACTTTTTTCCTTCTGTAATTGGGAGCTGTGTATGCCCGGCACAAGTCCTATCAGGGACCCTCTGCGGCAGACCAAGGAAGTGGCCACTGGGGAGGGACCACGGTCCTGAGTGCAGGGGACAGGGGTCAAGCTGACTCATCAAGACCCCTGCTCAGGACTGCACACCCACAGGTGGCGGGGCTGGGGACATTATAGATACATTATAGATTACAGCTGTTGTATCTAATAAATGTGTAATTGGGCTTAATTAGCATTAGGTGGGGAGGCTCCCCCATCACCTCCTAGCAAACTCAAAAGGTAGGGTGGGAGGAAGCACCCTCAATTCCATGGAGGGTGGGAGCACAGGGAACTGGAACTAGCTCTTGCCATGGCAACGGCCCACCCCGGGCTCCTGTGTGTCTGGTGGGTGTCCCCATCCCCACCCCACACAAGCAAACTGAACCAGACAGAGCCTGGGGCCAGTGTGGACACCCTATCCTGAAGTCCTTACCACTCACCTATCCTCCCTCCCCACCCCCAACGTCAGATCCCAGAGCCAGACTCTCTCCAACTCTGCATTCACTCACCATGCCTCAGCATCTCCTTCTGTCAAAGGGGCCAATGGGATCTGCCTCCTGGGGTTATTGTGAGGTTAAATGGGCCAGTACATGCAAAGGCTCACAGGGTACCCAGAGCACAGCTCTGTGTGGAACACCAGCTACCACAATGACTGTGGTAACAAGAGCTGTCGTTACCTCAGCCTCCCCTGTGTCCTGCTCAAGCCAAACTAACTGTGTCCACCCATGACCCCTCTTCACACTTCCCATCTTCCCCGGTCCCCCTGTAGCACTTCTCTCTCTCATCCAAGGCCCCTCAGATCCCCAGGTCAAAGCCACTGGCACTTGCTGATAGCCAGTTGGCTGTTCTCTTTGGTCTCAACTGAACCTGCTGATCAAAGCAACCACGGCCAAGGACCTGGTCACCTCACTGTACCTTAGGCCCCTTGGCCAGCTGCTGTGTCAGTGCCCTTGGGCTCAGGCCTCTCTCTCCTTCTAGTCACCTTAGTCCAGCCAGACCTCTGCCTCATCCCTTTGGCCACCTACTTCTGGGTGACCAGCATGCTCCTCATCCATCAAGACCTGCACCTTCCTCCACAGCCCAGGGATCTGCTCTGTCCCTCAAGACAGAGACCTGGGGTGGAAGGTGATGAGCAAAGCTGGGGCACTGGGCACACACCAAGAATGAATGGGAAGACAAGGGCTAGGGGCAGAGACCAGAGACCTCAGAGACAGGTGCCTTGGGACTAGCTACTGGACTGGAGGTGGCTGAGGGCAGAGGAGGGGCCAGGGTGTCTCTGGGGGGCCATCAAGCTGAGGCCCCAGCACTGACTCTCGGGTCCTGGTCTTTCCATCTCCCACCAGAGAGACAGCTCCTGAGGGGTGGTCTCCTATATGTGAACTGGAGGTGGATCTCCTGGCTCCCAGAGCAGCCAAAGCATTCGGTAATTCGATTCAGGCAAAGCTGAGATTTGGAGCATAATGGACTTGTCCCTTATCCAGGCTGAAATATCTCCTACCCAGGCCACGCTCAGGCCATTAGTGGGGTGAGGGCCGCTCCTGTACACCCCAGATGCCCACTTCACAACTGTGTGCCTATACCTCACAGGACTAGAGGATCATAAAGTCTCAAGATGAGTTTTTTCAATGGACGTAAAAGGTGCACAAGTGCAGACAGATGCAATCACAAACATACCTGTGCACACATATGCAAACAGCTCTCTGTAACAGTCACACCGGGTGTGTCAGGCACCACTCGTGCACACTAGTATTAGCTCTTATCATCCTGGCAACTGCCTCCCATAAGTGCAGGGGGAGCACCCAGGCATCTGTGGGCTGTGTGCTCCTGATAGATTCCCTCAGGGCCCCGGATGCCTGCCCCAGCCCAGGACCCTCTCTGTGGCCACTCCACTTCCTTCACAGTCTTGCTCCCTGCAGGCTCCATCCCCATGCCCCACAATGTGCTATGCTGGAGACAGCAGGGGCATTTTATAGCCACCCACTGGAGCAGGGATCTTAAACTCCCCTCCAGGTCTCAGGTGGATTGAGAATGGAGAGGACACTCTGAGCCCTGCCTGTGACCATCAGTGTGTGGTGTGTGTACCCGGGAGGGAAGACGATGGTCATGATGTGTGGCTGTCCCTGAGTGTGCAATGAGATCAGAGTGTGGGTTGGGGGCCCCTGTGTGCAGCCATGGGAAGGGCCAGGGGGTCTAAGGAGCAGGAGACACACCAGCCCTTCAGACTTCAGGAGAGGAAGCAAGAAAGTTGGGAGAGGGAAGGGTCTCCTCCCACCGAGCCTAATCTTTAAATCTAGGAGGCCCTAGGTTCCTGTCCACAGCCTCTGGGAGATACTCCTGGGCCCCTGCCCCCAGCCAAGCATAGACCTGCCTCATTTCATGGCCTATCCCGCATATAGACAGGCCCTTATATGTGACTTCCATGAATCTGTGCAGGACCAGCCCAGTAGAAGGTCCAAACACTGGAAGCCCCCCGCCTCCTCAGAATGGACATCAGGCCACCCCTGCTGCACTAACAGCTTCCTCTCTCCTCCTCTCACACCTGCAGGCCCAGGGACAGGCCCTCTACTTCTTCCTCAGACAGCTGTCATTGGTCCTGTCAAGGCCCCCAGCCCATCCCATTCCTCCGTGCTTTGCACATGTCTAAACCATCTCACACCTGTGGTCTCCAGGGCTTACTCCCAGAGAAGTTAGAGTGATGCTTGTGTGCAATGGCTGGCACCAAGATGCTGCTAGGCCCAGGAACTCCAGACCTATGATCCCCCACAGCTTATCACTGTGGACTCCCTGGAAAGGAACCCAGGCTCCCCTACCCAGCCTCCTTCCTGCTCTAGACACATCCCAAGAATAACTCCAGCCCCTCAACAGTGCCACTGCCCCTCCAGGCACAGACTCTCAAGCTCAGCCTGTTACCAACTGATGCCTCCACTCACCATCCGGAGGTGTCGGGGGCACTGGTGTGAAGTGGGTCCCAGGTTTGTCTGGAAAAGAAACAAATCTCCAAGTTAGGCCCCTCTGAGCAGGCCCTTCCATTCCATAGCCTGTCCCTTTGCCCAGCCTAGATGGGGTCACTTCTGCCTGCCTACATCCCTCCCCTGACCCCCCCCCCCAATCCCTGAGGACTGGCTGAGGCCTGGGGGAGGACAAAGGCAGAGGCCCTTGCTTGTCTCTGGTCCTCAGCTGTACGATCATGGCCTGACACCAGCCAAGTGGGGTCTCAGTTGCAGCGCTGAGCCCAGCGTAGACCTGGCCAAAGCCCCACTCTCAGTGTAGCCAGCTGCCCCCTTGCTCCCCAGCTCCCAAGGAAAGTTGTTTCTGAAGCTCAAGATGACAGTAAACTCCCACTCCGTAAGCCCAAGCACAGGCTTCCAGGAGCCCAGGGATCTACAGAATGGCCCATCCTGTCTCCAGAAGAGGCAGGTAGCACATTTGATCTGCATCGCAGCTGGTGGCCTCTCTGTGACCCTGCTTGTCCCCCAATCTTTGGCAGATGAGGCAGGGTAGCTCAGCCAGCAGAGGCAGGGCCATTTGGACCTGGCCCAGGGTGGCCACGCCCGCAGCCACGTACAGTTGTTGAGGAAGAGCAGCACCGCGAAGCCAAGCGTAGCGGTGGCCAGCAGGATCAGGCAAACGTTGCAGGGGATCATAAAATATCGCACCAGCAGGGAGACCCCACGCTGCTGCCGGGGGTCCCGCTCCAGCGGCAAGGGAGGCATGGCCTGGGGCTCCTCAGCCTCCACTCTTAAGGTGTGGGAGTCCTCACGGGGTGCCCTTGGGCCTCTTCGGGGCTACTCCCCCCATTCTGGAAACCCTGGGACAGTTGACAATAGCTATATTCTCAAAGTTCAGCTCCAGTCATACCCGGAGGGCACCAGGCCCCCTCCACACCCTCCAGGCTCATGATGGGAGGTGTGCAGAATTCTCCGGAGTACAAATCCTAAATCTGGGCTCAGAGGGAGGCGGAGGATGCTGGTCAGCAGCCACCCATGCTGTCCACAACCTCTCCGGCTGGCCGAAGTCACCAGCAGCTCTCCGCAGGGTGCTGACGAGCTGTCTTCTCGGAGCCCCTGGGAGCCCCACAGCCTGGATCGATTCTGCCGGCGGGATACCCTGGAAGAGGCCTGGTCGGAGGGGACTGATGGCCGGCCGCCCCTGGGTGGGGACGCAGGACGCTGAGGGTCCCGGCTGCTCCGGTGCCTGGCAGAGGCAGGCGGGGGCGGCGATGGCAGCGAGCTGGAGGAGCGCGCGTCAGCAGGCAGAGAATAAAGAGCGGGCGCGGAGGGCCGGGCCGCGCCTTGGCTCCCGCCTCCAGGCAAACAGCGCCAGCTCCCCTAGCCCTCTCCGGGGCTGAGGCGGTGAGTGAAGGGCGAGGGGCGCCGCTGAGGGAGGGCTGAGAGCAGACAAAGGAAGATGCCTCTAGGGACCCCGGCGTCCGCGGGGATCGCGGCTCGCGGTGCAAAGAGAGATCTAGCGGAAAGGGACGGAGAGCAGCGGCACAAAAGGCGATGCGGGGGCAGGCGGGTAGGGGCTGTGGGACAGGGGCTGGGGAGCGGGCCGGAGGTGGAGGCTAGGGAGGAGGTGGGTGTGTTGGGGCAGGAAAGGGGACAGGGGTGGGAGCAGGGGCTGGGAAGTAAAAGCAGGGGCAGGGGCAGGTGAAGGAAGAGGAGGCAGGTGCTGGGGAGTAGGGGTGCATGAAGGCGTGAGAGTGGGGCGGGGTCAAGGACTGGGAGGGGCCTGGAGCTTGGGCTGGGGCTGCGGCTGGGTCAGGGGTGGGTCCCCTCCTTTTCCCACCCCGAAGGGCTGGGCTGGGCTGGGCGAGAGGTCCGAGTCCCCGCAGGAGGGTTCCAGCCTGCAAGAGACCTCATTCTAGGCTGCTGTGTGCCTGTCACTGTGTGTGCCTGCGCGTGCGTCTCTGCTCCAGCTGGCCCCACCCTGGCTGTGTGTGTGTGTGGGGGGGGGGTCCCCAGGGACAACACATAAATGGAAAGAGGGCTGAGTCCAACACAGAGGGTGTAGGAGGCATGATGGGCACACCTCTCCCTAGGAATGGCCAGCAACACCTCAGACCACCCGGGCACCTCCCAACTCTCTTCTGGGCGGTGAGATGAACATGCAAACGAGGTACATGTAAATAAGCGTCATGCAATTAGTCTCGGGACTCCTGGTTCCATGAGCCTGGAGTGCCCCCCAGAGGCCTCCTCAGTAACTTTGGGGCCATGACATCACAGTGAGGCCAGGCATAGTCAGAAGTCTCCACATCTGCCCCCTGAGGACACCCTTCCCCAGCCCCTGCCTGCTTGGTGGTGGTGGTAGGGCATGAGTCACACGCCCTGTCCCCTCCATCCACACCACTCACACTTCCCATTCTCCCCCCCCCCAAGGACCCCATAGGTGACCATCTCCATGACCAACACCTTGCACCCCACCCCTCCACTTCCCACAGTCCTTTAGGAGGGGCCCCTATGCACCCAGTGCTACACCCACTGACGTTGGCCCCTTCCATTGTGGACCTGGTCATAGGCCCTGCACCCCTGCAATGATCTCTACCACCTGCCCCTCCTAGAGTCCACCAGCCCTTTATGGGGAGGGAGAGGAAGCTGTGGATGAAAAAACGGGCCACATATTAAATCTGACAAGCTCAAGGAAGGCCTGCATGGTAGTCCTGCCAAACTCGGATCCAGAAAGGAACCACACAGCACAGTCAGAATATACAAATTCCTTACTAAATGCAGGTCATGGCAGATGCCACATCCTAGGCCTGTAGCTTCTTTGACAAAGGTCAGTCTTTGGTTCTGGCCAGTTGGCTCAGGGGCTAGAGCATCAGCCTGGTATGCTGATGTCCCCAGTTCAATCCCTGGTCAGGGCACACATGAGAAGTGATCACCTGCTTCTCTTCCCTTCCCTCTACCCCTTCTCTCTCTCTTCCCCTCATGCAGCCAGTGGCTCAATTGGTTTGAGTACTGGCCCTGGGTACTAAGGATAGGATGCTCGACTGATTTTCACATTGGCTCCAGATGGGGGTTGCCAGGTGGATTCTGGCCTCCTGAATCGCATGTGGGAGTCTATCTCCCCTCCTCTCACTTCAAAAAAAAATCAATCTTTGCCATAAGTGAGGCTGTCTATGGTCTCTCTGCATCTAAGATAACATACCTTTGAAATGTCAGAGTGATCTTTCCAGACCCCTCAGGGCACACCCATGCACCAGAGCATGAGACACAGACCCCTCACTGTTATCTTGTCCCCTGCGCACCTTCTCCGTGCTGTAAACGTTAACCGTCCTGATCCTAGCAATGTAAAAGTATGTGTCTTTCCATGTCCCCCTTTATCCAGTACCAGAGATCTCCCCCACTTTGCTTTCTCTCACCCCCTTAATCTACCACAGTAGATTCCGTGTACCCTCCTCTATGTCTCCTCCCTTAATTCTAATGTATAAAGTAAGCTGTAAAACTACTACTTTCCAGAGCACTTTCTCAGTCTGTTGATTTTGCTTCCTGGTAATTATTTTCAGTTTGACTCAAATAAACTCATAAAAATTCTTACAGGTTTGGATGTTTCTTACATTGACAAACCATAGTCTCAAGCAGAAGGTCCTTCTTCTTGGGGCCAGGTTGTACCCCCGCCCCATCCCAGTACCCTTCCAGACCAGTTCCCTCCAATGGCCACTGACCAACTCCCCACCCTAGCTGAAAAAACATGAACTGCACCCCTGCCCATCCCCCCAACTCAGTCACAGCCATCCTATCCCACTCATAGTCACACTCACATGCTCACAGACACTGCACTCAGCCCTTGGGAGGGGTATCTGCATTTTCTGTCCACAGGTATCTTATCAGCCAAATTGCTGTTGCCACGGCCACCAGTGCCACCTGGTCTCTCTTAGACCTCATCGCAGTCCATCTTGAGAAAGAGCACTGACTCAAGCTTGCACAGGCAATAGTGTCACCTGCGTGCATGCACACCGGGCACCTCACACACATATTCACCTCCATGCAACATAAGAGAGTAACCCAGCTCCCTGGAGTTCCTCTCCCAAAATCTGGGGGCTCCTCTGCCCTGGCCCTGGAGCAGACCCTTTAGGAGCCACCCCCGTCCCACTCTCTGCCCTCTGCAATGGCAGCACCACAGGGTACCAACAGCCTCCAGCTGGACCACCTCCCCAAGGTCATTCCACCCTACCAGGTATCCAGCTGCCTACAAACAGGCCCTGGAGTCCTACCCTGGTCACTCCATCCTGGTCAGGTGGGCTCTTCCACATACACGGCCAAACTTCCTCAGCCAGGCAGCCACCTGGCAGCCAGCACCCTGTCTGCCAGGTCCAGCTCGCTTGACAACTCTCCATCCCTCAGCAGGCACACTAGTCCCACATCCCCCACGGGGTCAGCTCTCCCGTCAGGGTCCTCCAGCACCCACAGCAGAGGTCTTCAAACCTTTTGGAGCCCAGAACCTGAGGTTCTAATAAAACCTTGCAGGAAAAGCCAATGACCAAAGTGGTTCCACCACCCCATGCCATGATGGACCCAGAGCAACAACCCATCAAGCCACCTGGAGACCCTGGCCAGTGGCTGCCTCACTCATCTCAGGGGGACCTCCCATGCCTGCTCACCTCACGTGACCTGGCACAGCCCACACCACATTGATAGTGCCTGTGGCTCCCTGAGCACCACCCTGGACTTGGACTACCCAGGACAGAGTCTGACTTTTAATCTCAGGGCACGGCTTGGCCCACAGCCCAGGCAGTCACACACTTTCCCATTTGCTTCTCACTGCAGCCCGCCCCTCCTCAGGACTGGGTCCACATCTCAAACTGCAGGTGATGCCCAGAGCCCACCAGGCAAATGTGCACAGGGGCCCCGTCTGCTGCTGCCACTGCAACTGGGGACATCATGGGGGACTTTGCTGGGAGGCAGGGGAAGGAACCACAGCGTGAGAGGGGTAGGCCTAGGGATCTAGCCAGGTTGGGGCTGGCAGGGGAGGCATCCCCCAGGCAGAGACCCTAAGATCTGCCGTCGATGGGCTGGCCAACCAGCCAACACTGGGGTGGAGCTTAGGGCCTATGTGCCTGGCCTGGGGAAAAGGGAACAGGCAGGCAGCCTGGTCCCTCCCAGCCCCAGTCCCAGTCTGAGCCCCCCACAGGGGCTGGCGTCCTTTAGAGACAAAGGGCCATTGAGGCCCCAGACCCAGCTGGGGGAAGGGAACTCAGGCTACCAGAGCTATTTTGGGATCTTTAGACTCAAAATCATTTAGCCCTGACCAGCCCAGGCAGGCTTATGCCCCAAGAAGGAACAGAAGACACTCTGAGCCAAGAATTAGCCCCCAGATCACTGGGCCTACACACAGCAACGTGAAACTACACACATGTACACACTCAGTGTTCCAGGTGTCACACAGGCACACACATACACATGCACGCACTCAAGCTTGCACAGGCAATAGTGTCACCTGCGTGCATGCACACTAGGCACCTCACACACATATTCACCTCCATGCAACATAAAGCTTGTTCCTCATCCACACAACACATGTACAGTACATGCACGTACACATACGGAAGCTCTGATTGGGTACAATTAGGTACTACTTTGGCCCAGAAAGGGAAGGTGGGGGATAGGGTCTGGAGAGGAAGAGTCCAGCCTACTAGCAATCTGCTGGCCCCTTTCTCATGCAGATGACCCTTGGCTCAATCCGGATAGACTGGGGCCCAGCAACTTCCGAAAGGGTAGGGTGGGGGCGGGGCAGAGCCGCTCTACCCGCACTCCGCACATGCACATGCGCACTGCTAATAGAACACCAGTCACAGGTGTCTGGCTGCCTTGGTGGGGGAGGGGAACAAGCCAGAGCAGAACAGCCCCTCCCTAACCCCGCCCCATCCTGGTGTCCGGTCTCAGGCTGTGGCAGTCCCCTCCCCCAGATTTAGCAGACAATTGGCGTCTCATAGCAGGACGTCCCTGCTGGACCCAGGCCAGCTTCTGGTAAGGAGGTGGCCTCCAGCCCAGGCCCCAGATCACAGCCACAGGTGAGGCCAGGAAGTGCCCACCTACCTGGGCACCAGGTAGGACCCGCACTTCTGCCTTAGCTTGCACTGCAGGGTCTTGGGATTAAATGAGTTTGGAGAAGGGGCTCAGCAGGGCTGGCTCATAGGGCTGGATGCTCGGAAGGCAGATGCTGACCCAGTGGCCTCATCACCCCTCCTTTCCTCATTACTCAGCACAGTTTATTCCTCATCTGTGCACAGGATCCCTCCCAACCCAGATTGTTTGAGCTCCTCCCCTGCGGGAGGTGTGTCTGGAGTCCGATCAGCTTTCTGCACTCTGGAGGTTACACTGTGGCACCGAGGGTCTGAGGGGTGATATCTGCAGAGACCAGAAATGATAGGGATAGGGGTTTGCACACAACTAGAGGAAGAGCCCTTGGACAGGCAACAACAAAGGCCCAGGTGAGAACAAGCTCAGGAGGCTGCAGGAGGCCAGGAGGAACCAGTGTGGTGAAGACCCAGGGTGACAGCAAGGAGTCAGGCAGGCCCTCAGGCCTGGGGAGCACAGGGGAAGGGAGTCTGGACACTTGCCAGGACACAGAGCACAACCACTAGGGGGCACCTGTGGAACAAAGGTGGGGGAGAGTAGGCAGAAGGAGAAAAGGAAGGGGTGAGGTAAGCTGACCTACGCCTCTGTTCCTGTCTCCAGGACAGCCAGGAGCCCACCAGGTCCTACATGTCTCCAGGAAGGAAAGAGAAAGGTAGGGGAGCCAGGGAGGTGCCCAGGTGTGGTCAGTGAGTCAGTGGTGAGTCAGGAGGCCCTGTGGTCCTGCTAAGGACCCAGCTGTGTTGAGCTGGGCACCACAAGAGGCAAAGAGGGATACACGACCCAGGACCAAGGTGTGAGTGGAAGGCCATGGGAGTGCTTCATCGCACTGGGTGGGTGTCAGGATGAAGAGGCATGGCAAGCCCTGACTGGTTGGCTCAGGGGTAGAGCATTGGCCTGGCGTGTGGAAGTCCCGGGTTCGATTCCCGGCCAGGGCACACAGAAGTGTCCATTTACTTCTCCACCCTTCCTCTCTCCTTTCTCTGTTTCTCTCTTCCCCTCCCGCAGCCAAGGCTCCACTGGAGCAAAGTTGGCCTGGGCGCTGAGGACAGCTCCATGGCCCATGGCTCCATGGCCTCCGCCTCAGGCGCTAGAATGGCTCCAACTGCAATGGAGCAATGGCCCAGATGGGCAGAGCATGGACCCCTAGTGGGCATTCTGGGTGGATCCTGGTTGGGCGCATGCGGGAGTCTGTCTCTCTGCCTCCTTGCTTCTCACTTGAGAGAGAGAGAGGGAAAAAAAGAGGCATGGCAGACAGATACAGGGAACAAAGGAGCAGGAAGACAGAAACTCAGAGAAGACAGAGCTGGAGAGATGATAAGACAGATGGCCTGACCTGTGGGGGCACAGTGCATAGCGTGTTGACCTGGAAGTTCAAAGCCCTGGTCTTGCTGGGTCAGGGCACATATGAGATGCAACTATGAGTTGATGCTTCCCACCCCTCCCCCCACTCCCTGCCTTTTTCTCTATCTCTCTCTCCTCTCTCTAAAATCAATATATAAAAATCTGAAAAAAGAAAAGAAAAAGAAAGAAAAGAAAAGACAGGTGCAGAACAGGGAGATTCTGAAGGCCTCCAGGGTACAGATGGGAAGTGCTCAGGAGACCAGCAGTGAAGGTGACAGGTGCCAGTTGGCAGGTGGAAGGCTGTGGCTCAGAGGGGTGATTGGCTCGGTTCCTATCTAGGGGTTATGGCAGTGGACTGTGGGTTTCTAGCCATTTCCCCTACACCAAGCCCTCAATAGCTTTCTCCCGCCCTATACCCTTCATCCAAGCTACAGTGATCGCCTACTGCTCACCTCATCCCACTGTCTTTCTGCCCAGAAAGCTTCTCGCCCTGCACCTTCGTGCCTGCCCACACACCTGGCCTCCTGGGAGGCACATCAGTGGCCCTTTGAGGATCTGCTGAGGGTGGTGGATGGACATGTGGATGAGGAAGGAAGCAATAAATGAATAAATGAACTAACATGCTGAGCCTCTCCCCTCCCCTGCAGGAAAAGAAGTAGGCCCACATCTCCTCCCCACTGGTGGTCAGGTAGGGCCACAGTCAGGCCCCCGTGTGCACCGGGGCCTCACATCTGTGGACAGAGGGACAGGTGTTACACAGCCACGCCAGGCTGCCTGCTTCTCCCAGGGCCCAAAGTGGGGTGACTGGAAGGAGCTACTGAGGGGAGGAGCAGGGAAGGCTCAGGCGACACAATCCCTAGGGGCCTGTGTCAAACTCAGGGTCTGGCAGGCACATGAGGGGACGCTGAAACCAAATGGCCCCCAGCGACTCATGTCTTCACGACAGCCCTTCGTCTCCAGCATTGAGAGGTGCAGGAGGAGGTGCCCGGCCCTTTGTCAGGCAAGGGACAGGGTTGAGGGCACAGTGAACGCTGGGGCAGCATGCAGGAGACGGGACAACTTACAGCAAGCAGAGGCTGGGACCCACAGAGGACAGAAACTAGAGCCCTGTGCCCAAGGGCTAGCACACAAGCAAAGGTCACCCCTTACCAGCCTGTTGTCAGAGCATCTGCAAGGACCCCTGACCCTCAACAGTAACCAGGGAAACCAAGGAAACCACCATGGCAGGGACCACAGGCCGCCTGCTGGGGCTCCAACCAGAATTCTCATGAGCACAGATCACTGCATCTGAGGCTGGGGATATATATGCAGACAAACAAACAGACACGTGCACACACACATGTGCAAGCCACATAGCTGGACAGAGAGCTCTCCCTCTCCATGCCTCTCTCCATGGGGGGGCAGTGGGGGAGTGGCTAGGAGGGGCCTCTTCCCCTTCCCAGGTCCAGCTGTCAGGAGCCCCTGGCAGGGGGCCTTCCTCAGAGGAAGTTCTCAGGATCTGCTGGAGGGGGGAGGCCCCTTGGAGGGGAGCTTCCTGTCCTATTGCAGACCTAGATCACCTCTTCCTAGATCCCAGCCACAGCCTGGGCTCTAACATGAGGCCCAGTGCAGATCACAGGGGGGCATGGTTCTCCCCTCAGCTGAGCTGCGTCACTGGGTAATTGTCACTGGGGTGCTGTCTCATTTCTCTGAGTAAGAGGTGGGCACTTCTATTGTCAAGTGCCACTACAGCACTGTGGTGACTGTGCCTACAGCCCCAGTGGCTTGTGTGGGGAGCCTTCCTCTATCCCAATGGTGAGGGAGTGCTAGGGCCAGGAGGGCAGGGCAGAAGGAAAATCCACCTCCCCCGCCAGGCCTCTGGGCAAGGTTGAACTTGGAGGGGGCAGCAGGCCTGGGTTCCACAGGTGGAAGCAAAAGACTGGGGAGGGTGGAACCTGTTTCTGCAGCTGTTTGCCACCCCCTGAGGGGATAGGGGGACTATCCCTCCAGGAAGGAAACAAAGCAGACAGGCTGGAGGAGGCTGGGCCGGCCTGACAGCCGTAGGGGATGGTAGATGACTCTGGCTAGACTCATGGCCCTGGGTCTGGGCTGGCTGCCCTCAGCACCTTCCCTGGGGCAGTCCCTGCACTTCCTGCCCCCAGGCCTTTGAGAAGTGTCAGGGCATGTATCCCCAGACCTAGGCGAGCTAGTAGACTTGCCACTTCCTTACCTGTGCAGCCTGGGTCCCAGCACCCAGAGACTACAAGGGCACAGGCAGGCCCCACCAGAATTGATCTGTCCAGCACCCATGTGACAGAGGGAGGGAGAGAGGAGGGCAATTTCAAAACAAATTTTTTCCCATTTCCAGTCTGCAGGAAGAAGGGAGGCTGGGCTCTTCCCTGGGTGGGGTGCGAGGGGTGAGGTGGGGAGTATGGAAAAAGCCCAGAGCTGTTCCACCAGCTCAGCCCAAAGGGAAGCAATGAGATCGCAAGGCCCTGCTGTCCCCGTGAACACATGCATGCCACCTGCCAGCACAAGAACCCAGGTGGAGTCTAAGCCCACACAAGTCCAGTCCTGCGCCCTGGAAGCACCCATCTCTGACTTCCTATGAGGGACCCCAGGTGGGCGAGTACATCTCACCTGGGCACACTCCTCCGCCAGCCTTCCCCAGTCGCTGGAGGGAAGGAGCTAGGCGGGCAGGCAGCCTCCAGCCTGGACCTGCCACCTCCAGGCCCGGCCTGTAGGAGGGGCCAGAAAGGGCGCTGGGTGGGGTCTGGAGGGGGCAGGGTGAGAACCTACAGGACGGAGGGGGCAGGAGAGGGGCAGTAGAGGGAACCATGGACAGGAAGAAGCCACCTTCCACGTCAGCAAGGAGGAATGTGGAGGGGGTGGGACAGGCCAAGGAACTGTGAGGGGTGCAGAGGCTAAGTGCCAGACAGCAGAGGGAGCCAGCCTCAGCCTCAGCCCCAAGGGAGGCAGCCCAGAAACCTCCCCTGGCCATCTACCTGCCCCCGCACGATGGAGAGCCAGCTCCCAGGCCTGTAGGGCTCACACTCCTGCAGCCTGAGACATAGCACTGGCTCCTGAAGACCCTGGACAGCTGGCCCGGCCTGGGGGAGGGAAGGTATACTCAACATCAGGCTGGCCAGACTGGGCCAGCGAGTGTGGCTGCCAGGACCCTGGCTTCAGGGCTGGGCAGGGCCAGGCTGGGCCAGCGCCAGACTAACTTCGACCCTGTCCCTGTGCCAGGCCCGGCGGGGGCAAACAACACTTCCTTTCTCTGCTCCTGCCTCCTACTGGGGAGGGGAGGGCCCCAAGCTGCCCTGCCTGCCTTCAGCCAGCCTGTGTCCTCCTGGGGGCTTCAGGGGAGGCCCAGGACTAGCCTTCATGCGGTAGGAGTAGGCAGTGTGGTAGGAGTAAGTGAGCAGTGCCTAGACCAGAACAAAGTGGCCAAGAGCTGGAGGAGATGTCCACTCGGCTGCCAGCCTGGGCAGGCTCACAGTGCATGAGTGGCTGTCACTGGAAGAGGCTGGGCCACATCCCTAACAAAGTAGGGGGAAGTGGGTGTCTCCTTCCGGAAGAGGCCGTCCCAGAGCAGCAGGCCTCCCTCACCCAAAGGTGGCGCAGAGGGAGGGACACATACCTGTCTCAGTTATGCCAGGAATGTGGCTTCCCAGGTCAGGACTGGAGGAGGTGCCCTTCTAGGGGCTGGAGGCTGGGGAAGGGGCCCAACTAACAGAGCCAGGAAGACCCTCTAGGTCCTAAGAAACTGAGGAAGGCAGGTCCTCGCAGGGACCTGGTGTGCTGACAGCAGCAGGTGCCCCTTTAGTGCCTAAGCAGGGACGAGGAAGCGGTGGGCCAAGGACAGCACCCCAGCAGGCAGGCCAGGGAGGATGCATCCCTCCACCTTGGCCGCTCTGGGCCTTGCAGGGAGTGAGGTATGCTAGAGACAAGGTGCGACCTGGTGGTCTTGGGGTGACCTTCACAGACTTCAACCTGGGCCCTGAAGAGCCCCTGGGAGCACAATGAGGTCAGAGTCAGACAGGAAAGGGT
Source organism: Saccopteryx bilineata (assembly GCF_036850765.1). Taxonomy (NCBI): domain Eukaryota; kingdom Metazoa; phylum Chordata; class Mammalia; order Chiroptera; family Emballonuridae; genus Saccopteryx; species Saccopteryx bilineata. The sequence goes on from NC_089492.1 coordinate 293,008,756, forward strand.
CAGCTTATATCAAGCCCTGTTCCCCTCACTATGGTGAGGCCTGAGTTCCTGGAGAGCCTGGGGTGAAGTCCTAGGTGGGATCTGAGGTCCTCAATCTCCTACAGAACAGGAAGTGACCCGAGGCCCCTCCTTCCACCCACCCAGCCTGAGGAACACAGGCACAAAGTTGTCCCTTCCCAAGCCTGACCCCAGCTCCCGGGGAACTTGTCCCTCAGGCTTTGGGGCACTCAGGGGGTCACCCACATCTTACCCCAGGCTCTGTTATGCCCCTGTGATGTATCAACCCTGTCCAAGCGCCCAGCTCACCCACCTCAGCACCCTGGTCTGCTTCCAAAGCAGAGATCCATGTGGCTTAGTTCAAAACTCCAGCACCTTCCAGTGGGGCCCAAGATCAAGCTTGTCATTCTGGGCTCCTCCCCTCCCTGGCCCCTCCCAAGCCTTTTCCTTTCTCTTCATCTTCACAACCCCCCCCCCAAGACCCTCCTCCCTGGACCTACCTCAGGAGGGTCTGGTGGCCTCAGCCCCTCCTGGACGCTCACCCCATTGCTGCACACTGGCCTCTGGGTCCCAGCATCCACCCCAAGCTGGAGCTTGGGTCCTAGGCAGGCCCAAGGGTTGGCTGCCGTAGCAGTCAGCACAGTCGGTCAGTCTTGGCCGGGGGGCTCTCCCTGTGTACCTTCTTGTACAGCTGCCCCTCTGCCCAGCCTGGTGTGTTCAGAGATGGGGCTGGCGTGGCAATCTGGTGGAAAGGCCAGGCTGAGACTCCTCGGCTGAGCCAGTGTTGGGATGGGATGAGGGACACACAACACTATTGCCTGGCTTCCTTGTGTAATGCTGTGGCCAGGGACCCTGAGGCAGCCCCAGAAGCAGCTGACCAATCAGGACAAGACGCGATGGGACTCCCACCCCACTCCAGCCTGCCCTCCACCCCACACAGTCCTCCCCAGGCCAGATGAGTCCACCACCCAGGACCCCACAAAAACCAAGCAGCATCACAGCACTAAGTTAGATAGAAGGTGGGACTTCACTACAGACCAACAGAGCAAATCAGAGGAACAGGGTCACCCTTCCCAGGACAGGAAGTCACAGACCCCTCCTACTCCCCTGGGGAGGAAGCATTCTCTCACAGTCCCCCCCTCCCCGGGCATATATTCCAAGGCAGCCATGAGGGGATGGACAGGATGTGGGGACAGCGGCAACTCTTAAATTCTCCCTGCCACGTTCCCTAGCCAAGGATCTCAAACCCCAGCTGGGACTATCCTGGGGATAGCAGACAAGAACAAGTTCTTCACTTTGATAATGGAGTACCACACACCCTCAAACCCACAGAAATAACAGGCCTTGGAACACACAAGGGGGCAGCCCCCCAACCCATACTTCCCATCCACTGGGGTTTGCTCAACATCTGGGCCGCGTCTAGACAGATGTTTGGGCCTCTGTAGGAACATGAACAGCTGGTGTTCATTCACCTGGTCCCAGCCTTTCCCCTAGAAAAGGACCCTCCAGGAGATGCAGTGCCAGGGTGGGGGAGGGGAGGATAAGAGGAGGAGGCCCTGTGCAGGGCTGGGGACTTGCCTGGCTCTAAGACAAACGATGGTGGCATTGTGGGGGCTTGGGGGGAGAGAGCACTGCAAATGTCAGAGACTGGAGTTGACCTTGAGATGGCAGGCACAGCCAGGGAGCTAGGAAGGAGGTCAGACCATGAGACACAGAGTGCTCCAGCTACAACACACTCCCTCTGCCTTTACACACCTTCCACACAGTGCTCTACCTCCTCCAGGTTCCGCAGGGTGATGCGCATGAGGCTGGAGTTGAGCATCAGCTCGTTCTTGTGCGCTGGCCACAGGTATGGGGGCGCAGGGTTCACAAAGAAGATCCTCGTGTCCCCTGTGGACACCTGGTTGTCACAAATGAGGGGGTCTCCGAAGCCACCAATCACCACCTTGTTGCTGCCGTCCAGCAGGCTCTCCTGAATCACCACATCTTTGCCCTTCAAGTACCGCCAGACCCGAACCTGGAGTGGATGGGGGGCAGGAGTGATAGGTATCAGTGATCCTCTTTCCACTGGGAAGAGGGGACCACAGAGTCCAGAGGCAAACACCATCCTGGATGCCTGGACCTTTTCCTCCCTTTCCACCTCTGCTGCTCAGGCCAGATGTTCAGGGCAGACCTGGGAAGAGATATAAGGAGACCTTGGGTCAGCCCCCCAGGAGGATGCAGGGAAGCACACACAGGATGGATGCCACTGCCCACACGCGCATTGTACAGGAAGCTACAAGGTCTGTGAATATACTCCCTCTCCCAGGAAACAGCTCCCCACCCCAAGGTCTAACTGACCTCAACCACCCTGATTCCAATAATGTCTATGTCAGCTCAAGTTGCACATAGGAAGGGGACCTACTGGGCCTGGGTTGCTTGCCTTCCATGCCCAACTCTCCCCATCTGCTCTCGCACTACTCCAGGCCATCCTGAGTAGAGCCAGGAGCAACTAACATGGACGGTAGAATTTCAGGGCAACAGCCTCTGAGCTTAGGGCTCTGAGCCAACTGGGTTCCTTGCAGCCCTGTGGGTGGGCTAAAACACCCCCCCCCCAGGAGGTAAAAGACCACTCCTCCTGCCAGGCTCCTACAGTGAGTGTAGTCAAGGGAGCCTATGAACCACAAAATCAAGTTTGGGCAGCACAAGGCAGCCCCACCCTCCACAAGCTGCTCTTGGGGCCCTGAGGGTACCTGCTCTAACAAACTATGCCCTGGGATGCCCAGAGCCTGGGGAGCAGGGAGGGTCTCAGGAGCTGCAGCTGAACAACGTTGCCATCAAAGAAACAGGTCCACAGGATATGCACCCAGGGGACTTGAGCCCAGCACTCCCTGAGAAGAGGCCCCTTTCTTCAGGAGCTCTGGGGGGCCGGGGCTTCTGGAATGGGGGAATGAAAGACAATGGTGGCCAGTCCACCTTCCTACCTCCCCCTTGCTGGGAGCCTGGGGTCTGCAGCATCTGCAAGGAACCCCTCCATCCTCTAGTGGCCTGGGTGGATCCTTGTACAGCAGCCCTCTCCCTCCGACCTCCAGACACACAGTAGGCTCCAGAAGGACGGTAACCAGCAGGGGGAGGGCTGGGCAGCTTACATCGCCTCCCCCCACCCCAGCCACACCCAAGAGCAGCAGGGAGGAAGTCGGGAAAATCCTGCAGGGACCTGGCAAAGTGCCCCGAGGTGAAGGGGAGGGGGCCCAGCGGGGGATCCCAGCTGTAGCCCTCACAGGCCTATATGAAAGAAGCTGCCGCCCCTCCCCATCTCCAAGGAAGAGGAATGATCCGATTTCTGGCCCGGGAGATAGTTTTAGGGGTAGATGAGGGGGACAGGCCTGGGTGCCCTGAGCTCACCCTAGGAACGGATTGTGGTTTAAAACCGTCTTACCTATCCCAGGGGGCTGCCGGGTCACACTGAAGGAAAACCGGCAAGCGCCCCCACCCCTTCCCCAGGCAGAGGAAAATGCAGTTCTCCCAGGAGCGGATGGGGTACCTGCCCCTGCCCGCCCCCTCCCTTACACGCACTCTTGAGGCTCAGCAACGGTCCCGCCCACTTCTGCTCCTGCCCCCACAACCAGGCACTGCAGCACCCCCCACCAGGATCCCTGGGGTTGGGAAATTAGATGTGAACCCTCCTCTCTTGACCACCCCTCTCGCCCGGAAAAGGCCTCTGGGAGGGGGCGACAGCACTGGCCACAGGCGAAACCCCCACCTCCATTCCAAGCAGAAAGCGTCACCTCCCCTCGTCCCTTTTTCCTTTTCTTTGGCTGGTGGGCAGGGTGTGTGGTAGCCATACACTCTCCCTGGGGGGCAGCGCAGTTGTTTCTAATAGGGATTGGGCTTGGGGCGGAGAAGCAGATGTGATCGGGTCCCCCAGGCCTGGGGACCGCCAGGTGGGACTGCAGCGGCACCGCAGGAACTTTCCCTCCGGCGCTCGCGAGTTTTCCGGGACCCGGCGCCCCACCCGGGGGCTCGGCGGTCGCCAAGGGAGCGGGAGCAGGAGCTGCGGAGTGTCTGGGGCTCGTTCCCACGGTCTGGGGCGGGGGTCTCTGCGGGGCGGCGGGCATCGCGAAGGGAGGGCCTACAGGTTAGGGGCCAGGATTGCGGGGGAAGGGGCGCCCAGCAAGGATTCCAGGAGGGTTCGCAGGGGGCCTCAAGGCTCTGAGGGTCCCGGCGGGGGCCCACCTTGCACGAGTACGTGTGCTGCACTGGGTCCACGTTGAGGATCTCCTCCACTGTGCCCGTGAGCACCACGTTCGCCTCCTCCTCCCGCCGCTCCAGCGCGCGCTCCGGGCACGTCCCGTCTGCGCCGGGCAGGGCTCGCGCGGCCACCACAAGGACCAGCAGTAGTGGCTGCAGCGGGACCGGGCTGGACAGCCGCAGACTGGCCATGGCGCGGGCCGAAGACTGCAGAAGGCGGCCGGAGCAAGCGCGTGGGCCGGGCCGCGCCGGGGACCGGACTGGACAGGACGGGACGCAGCTCCCTGGAGGCAGTGGGAAAGCTGGCGGCGCGGAGGCGGGGCGGGGGCGGCACCTGGGGCAGCACCGCCCCCTTTCCGACACCGCCCCCCCCCGCCGGTACCGCCCCCGGCCCGCCCGGCTCCCGGCGACCTGCGCCGGCCCCGCGAACAAAGCGCCGGGACAGCGGCGCCGGGCGGAGGCCAGGCTGGAGGGAGGGGGCCGGACGGGTCGGGTCGAGATGGGTGGTGGCACTGGCAGGGCGGAGGGCGGCCCGGCCTAGGGGGCGGGGCGGCCTGGGTGCTCTCTTTGCTGCGGAGGCCCCCACGGACGCCCCTCCCCCGCCGGCATAGACATCTCCGCCCCCAGGAAATGCGGCTGAAATCGGGTTAATGCATAATCTGGAGGCGACGTGACGGGACTTCCAAGGGGCTGCAGGCTACACCGGGGTCGAAGCGGCGAGCGCTCCCCGGCCGCGGGAAGGGGCTGCCCGATCCCGGGACTCCGCCGCCTCTCGAGCGCTACAGAACTGCACTCCTCCCTCTGCGGGAGGAACGTGATTGGGGACCCCAGCCTCTAGCTCGAACTGGGGACGGGAGCTCCGCGGGACCGGGATGCCCAGCGGGTCCCTGAAAAGAGGCAGCTCCTGCAGGCCGCGCCCCCAGCTAGCTAGAACCAATGCGGACAAGGGGCTGCGGCGATTGGTCAGAACAGAGCGCAGACCCGCCCACCCCCAGTTCCCCGGGCAGCTCGGGCCTCACTGCAGGGTGGAGGGCTCCCCCTGCCGTCTAACTGCGGCAATCTCGGGTCAGCCGGGGGTGGCGGACGCTCAGCCACGCCCCCTTCCAGCACCCAGAAGCGCGCCTGGGCAGCCTGGCTAAGTACAGGTATATATATGGATAAACAGCAATTCAGCGCAAACAAATTAAGAGACTGGTCAAGCTGAAGATAGAGGGGAAAGGGAGGGGACCCCTTCTGTTCCTTCAGAGCTGGGTCTGAGGTGCACCCTAAACCAGTCACAGAGCTCGGAGCCAGAAGCTATTAATGCGGAGCAATATAGAGGCCTCTCTGGAGGACCCTACTTCTCCCAGACTGGTGAGGAGGTTCCGGAAAGGAGGGTGGCATCAAGGGTGTATGCTTACACTTGCTGAGTTGCAGTAAGATAAAGGGGTGAGAGTGAGGTCCAGGAAATGAGGCTGGAACCACGTATCTGTCATAGGCAAGGCAGACCCAGGACACCCACCCTCAGCCCAAATACAGACTCCCACAGACCAGAAAGGAGGCTTCTGGGTTTCTATTCAAATAAATCCCCATGAAGAGTCTGCAAGCTGCGGTCTGAGTGTCCCCAGAATCATGCACTTTTGGCCCAGAGAGATGTCTGTTCTGTCCACCCCCATCTCGCCTGTGTCCAAGGCTGACTCAGCCTGGTTCGCGTGGGCTCATTTGGGAAGCGGGGACAGGCGGAAGCATCTGGTGTGGAAGCACAGTAGCTTGTGCCAAGCTAGGTGCTCCCCACAAGTTCTTCCACACAGACAGCAGGAACCCCTCATTCCATGGCCCCTCCCCTCATGGCCATGGTCTCTCCATTAAGTGAAACCCTGAAGGCAAATGTGTTTGTTTTGGACAGTCACCACTCAGCAGCTCACCGGTAGTGATGATGTGTGTGTTCAGGCCTTGTTCTGACCCCTCCCCAGACCAAAGCAGGCTGGTGGGTCCTGAAGATCAGAGAGTCCCTCAGCCCCCAACCCCAACCCACTCAGGAAGATCCTAGGACTCCCTCCCTCACCACTTTCAGGGAGACATTATCTTGTAGCCTTTGGGACCTGACCTGGCCTTCCCTCCCCTGTGCTGTCTGCTGATCCAGATGTTGGGTGAAGACCAACTGTGCAGGGGCTGATTATGCTCAACCTAGAGGCAGAGATGGGCTCCAGCAATGCCTCTTTTTCTTTCTCTAGAAATTAATTTCCCAGGGGCGTGGGGACACATCTTCAATTTCTGCGCGGGGGTGTTGTGTCACGATTTTGATCCCACTAACTTGGCAACCCCAGCCTGCTACTACCTAGGGACCTGGGTCCCTTGCCCTACTTCCTCCTTCAATCCTCCCTCAAGTTTTTCAGCAGGGGTGCTAGGGGAGGCTGAAGGAGGCAAGGGTGCTGGGGAAGGGGGAAGGGCAGAAGCAGAGGCAGCCAGTTAGCTTTGCATCAACTTTTATTATGGGGCCTCAGTCAGGGACTCGCCAGCCCTGTCTCACCCCCCCCCCCCGAAGGCGCAAATTCATCTGCACGGTGCACTGGGGCCCGAGGTTGTACTCTCCCAGATACTGCTGGTCCTCCATGGGCCTCCCCTCGAAACTCAGCCAGAACAGGTCAGCCTGTATGCCCTCCTGCTGGGAAACCTGCATCTTCAGTTTCTCTACCTTCTGTATGAGCTGGACCTGGTAGGCCCTGGTGCGACCCTTGTCATTCCTCACTAGGATGCTGAGGGGGTCGTTGCAGCTCTGCACCAGCAGCAGAACCATGCTGCCGGCGTGCAGGCCCTGGTTTTGGAGAGAAACCCCTTCCTGCAGCAACACACCATCTGCGAGGTTGACCAGGCGCTGCTGGAAGGCAGGCACGTTGATCTTCTGGGCGATCAGCTGCTTCAGGTCTGATACCAGCATGGAGTCCCTCAGAGGCACTTGGAACTCTTCACCCGCCAGCATCTTCACCTTCAGTTCTCCACCCTGTGGGCATCACACAGAGCTCAGACACCCAGCACCAGTCCTAGGGCTACTACATACATGGCATTGGCCACAGAGCAAGCTCCTAGAGTTCCAGATGCTGCTTCTTCTTCTGGGTCCTCTCCATCAGGAGAGGGACCCCAAGTGCAGGAGACTCGCAAGGTGGCATTTCTAAAGAAATGGCCAACCACCCACTCCCATCACTTGGCCTCCCTTCACCAGCTAAGTGTCTCCCAAGGGATCTCAGAATCAGCCACTGTGTAGAACCTGCATTCTAATACCTAGACCCTGGTGTTAGGAGTCCAGTTCCTTCTAACAGGCAGGAGAGGGAGATAAAAATGAGCCTAGACCACCTGTCCCACTTGTCAACCCGCCTCACCATGGCTGTGGGTTCTGATGCCAGGTCCTCCACAGGCTGTGACGACGAGCTTGCTGCCTCTCAGCTCCAGCTTCTTGGGCACCCTGGTGGCTCAGCCCTTTTCAGAGTTTGAGCTGCACACGTCAGGGGGCGTGTCTGGGAGCCAGCCTTACCAGCCTCAGAATTCAGCTTCAGTTTCAGTTTTCATTTCCCAAAGGCTAGGCTCCAAGCCAGTGGGAGAAACAAAACAGAATGTCAATAAGGCTAGACTCAGGGACACAGGACAGCATTTCCCCTCCCTAGGAATGTGCATTCAGAAACTCCCTAAATGACCAGGTCCTTTACAGGATACACAAAAGTCATAGTAATGTGAAGTAATGATTGGAAAGTTTCACTTTTCATTTACCGACTTGTAAAATTAGAAAACTTGGAAGATCTAGTCATGGTCAATTGAGAAATAATGCAGTAAGGTACATTTGACACATAGCAGTCTGTAGCTATGTGATGTGCCCCCACGTACATGCCTCTGTGACGCTGCCCACAAACCACATGGGCTTATTGGCTTCTTCTTCCCTCTGTCTGACTCTAAGTTTGGAGAATCACTTAAAGCTTCTTGCCTGTTCAAGAAGCAGTGCTAGGTCCAGGCCAGTGGGCTCGGCTGTAGAGCATCCTCCCGGCATGTGGATGTCTCGGGTTCGATTGCTGATCAGGGCACACTGGAGAAGCGACCATCTGATTCTCCACCCGTCCCTCTCTCACTTCTCTCTCTTCCCCTCCTGCAGCCATGGCTCAGTTGGAGCGAGTTAGCCCTGGCTGCTGAGGATGGCTCCATGGCCTCCAGCGCAGGTGTTTAGGAGAGCTCAGCTGCTGAGCAATGGAGCAATAATGCCCCAGATGGGCAGAGCACCATCCCCTAGTGGGCTTGCTGGGTGGATCCCAGTAGGGGCTCATGTGGGAATCTGTCTCTGCCTCCCCTCCTCTCACTAAATTAAAAAAATAAATAAAAATGAAAGAAGCAATGCTATCTTTGAGGTCCTGGGCAATCCTCAGCAGGGTTGGGTTATACCCAGGCCTGCCCTGTCCACCTGGACCTCTTCTTCATGATGGCTATTCAGGGACCCCACCTCACAGAGACATGGGTCTCAGCCCAGATTCTCTCACCAGAACAAGACTCAGCTTATCTCTGCTCCCATTCAAATCTTAATCCTTCCCCCACCTTTCCAACTGGCCATCTCTGCTCCCAAGATCACCATCCTGGACCACATCCATCTAACTAAAAGCTTTTGGTCACAACTGGATGGTCATCCTGGTGCCCGGACTGGGGCTGCTCTGGAAGAGTTCCAGAAAGCAGCCTGTGAGTGACCCGCAGACCCAGTGGGCCCCTCAGACAGCATGGTGTCTGGTTCCCACCAAAACACCCTGAATGGGTAGCCCTCAGGGAAGGCAGGGGTGGTCTACAAACGAGGAGGATATGTTTCCCTGCATCAGGGGTGGCCTGTAAGGAGGGTGAGACATGGAAGGAAGACCTGAGACAAGACAGGGCTGTTCTAGTCTGGGGAGGGAGTGAGCCACAGCTGGGGTGCAGCAGGAGCTGAGCGTGGGGGCCCTGGATTAGTTCAGCCCCACAGGACCTGGTGTGGGCAAGTGACGAAAGAGCTGGGGGAGAACCTTGCAGGCTCCACTGCCAGCTGGACGCAGCTGAATACTGACCCATGTGGCCCTGTGCTGGGGATGTCGGTGGTATCTCAGAATCCTGTGCAGTCATCTGGGTGTTAGGGGAAGGTTGACTCAAAGCCTGTCTTCTCTGAGTTCAGACCCACATGAGACCAAGACCCCTGAGTTTGCAGCAAGGAGACCCAAGGCCAGCTGTACTGGTACTTCCAGCTTCCTAATGTCCCTTGCCATTAAATGACTTCCATACCCTCCTCCAGATCCAGCAGGGCAGCAACAGGCACTGACAGACCCAAGAAGGACACAGAGCAGAAAAAGCCAGTGGGAGGCACCTGCAGGACCTGCCCCCTTTCCAGGGTTAAGGAAGAGGTAGGGAGGAGGGTTCAGCTACTCTGACTGCTCTCAGACTCATCCCCCAAAGACAAGTGGCCATTGATGGCTCCTAAAAAAAGCATCTCATCAGATGGAAAGCCATGTCTCAAAGCCACTGAGCATCTGTAAATGCTGGAGACAGAAAGGAGTAAAGGACAGGGAGAATGGATAGTGGGAGGGAGAGACCCCTCTCTCTGGGTCCAGAGCTTGGTTCACCCAGCTATCCAGTTACTACTGCTATGTAACAAAGAGGCCCAAAATGTCACAGTAAAAACTGTCCTATTCTATGAATTAAAGTTGGAACTGAGCACACAGGGGCAGCAGTGAAGGTATGAAGTGGGTGGCTTGGCAGCTATACGTTGGGATCATCTGGGGGTGTCTCACTCATGTGTCTGACAGCTGAGACCTCCACTCAGATACAGCTGCAGCAGCTGTGGCCTCTCCTTGGGGGCCAGTTTGAGTTTTCTCACAGTGTACCTACCATCCAGGTTCTGAGAGTGGGAGTCCCAAAAGAACAACGTGGACATGTGTGACATTTTTAATATCCAGCCTTCAAAGTCACATCTTGCTACTTTTCCTGTCTTTGCTAGTCAATGTCATCACAATCTCATCAAGGACACTCCATTGGACCAGTGGGAGGGGAGATGTTGTTGTCTCTATCCTTGGAAAATGCAGGTTGACACACCAATTTTCAGAACCATTTTCCCAGTGCAGCCCAGAATGCTCCTACTCAGAGCAAGGGAGTCCCTTGGACCCCTCCTGAGATCCAGTCCGTATGAGAAAGACAGGGAGGGTCCAGTTGGAGGGATAACGATAAGGGCCCAGACAGACACGACCATATAGGCAGTGGGGGTGCAGCACTGTGGGAAAGATACTGGGGGTTGCAGATGACAACCCTGGGCAAACTCACCTGGCTTTAGCCTAGAGAGAGCTCCTTGCTGGGGTGAGGGCTGCTGGGAAGACCAAGACATGGGCCCAAGAAGACCCTGGGTATGAGGATCTTCTCCTTCCCTCTCTAGAAGGGGAGAAACTCGCAGCACGTCCCTGACTCAGTCTCTCCCTCTGTTCTTTCCTCTCCTGCCTGCCTCCTGGGGCAGTAACAACTGTAGCTGACATGTATCCAGTTCTATGTGCTGGGTGCTTCTTAAGTAGGACCTCATTCATCTTTCCAATAACCCTGAGATAAATAAAAAGATTAACCTATAGTACAGGTGAAGAAATAGGTACAGGAAATAAGTGAGCCCATCGGACAACTATAAGGGAATGGTCAGCAAGTGGCTCCTCAGGCCTGTCATTCCAGTCTGAACTTCCTTCCTGCCTATCTGGTCTCCTGGGGAGGAGAGGGGAGGCTCAGAGCCCACCCAGACTGGGTCCCAGCACTCCCCCTATCTGCCAAGAAGCTCAGGTGAGCAGTTTCCCTCCAGGACACTTAGCAGGAGGAGGAGGAGGCCCCAGTGTCCGCTGCGGGGCAGAGTGGGGGCTCCACCATCCTGAGACCTCCTGGATAGCAGGACCGGTCCCAGCAGACACCATACCAATCAGCGCTCCCAGGACTTTCTGTGCTGGCAGGGTCTCCTCAGAGAATCCTGCCCACCCCCTGTCCACCACTGTCTTTCCAGGGCCTTCCCTCCCATAATCCCCCTTCCCTTCCCAATTTCACAAGCTCCTCTGGGGTCAGAGAGGGAAGGGAACTAGGAGGCTGCACCTCAGTGAGAGGCAGCCAGGCCTTGAGGCCAGTCAGGAAGCCGGTGCAGAAGTACTAGACACCGGTGTCTGGCGAGGAGGATCTGAGTGGGCTCCTGCCCCACCCAATGTCCCTGGGGGACATCGGAGGGATCGGTTTAGTGCTGAGGACTTCACGGAGGTAAGAGGCGGAACTTTGCTTTGCACAAGGACCGGATTGGGACCCTGGAACTGGTGTTGGGACAGAGCCAACCCTTGAAGCCACCACTAAGTAGACTCCCAGTAGACTACATGACCCTTCGGAGCTGCCAAACGGCTCTCTCCTTTGGTCTGAAAAGCCCCCCAAGGCTCTTCTGGACCCTCTGGTCCTCGCACCCTTGAGGCCCTTTCCCTCTTCCTTTGGCCCCTATGGCTCCTTGGACCCTGCAGTGGTGCCACACCCTCCATCCGGGGCCTGACACAGCTGCCTTCTTCCCTAAAGACCCCATAGCAAGCAAGACTACCCGACCACCCAGTGGAAAGAAAGGTTTCTGTTCCCCCAGCAACCCCACCCATTTCTGTCTGTCTCTTACAAGGGAGTTATTGTTTTGTTTGTTTGCACGCTTCCAGCTCAGAGTGAGAAACCCCAAGAGAGGCTTCCCCGGCCCCAGGGCCAGGCGGGGGCCACACGGGCCTCAGAATATGTTGGTCTGGAGACCCTGAAGACTCAAGACTATAGAGCTCCTGCAACATAATTTAAAATGAAAACAGTATCAAACACGAAAATAAACATAGCCCTGTTTTCTCCAGAAAAGCTTAACAATTGTCCCTCATTTTTTAAAGCCCAACTTTGTTGGTGCTGACCCCGATATTGGGTAATTTGGAAGAGTGATGAATGTTACATCACCAGCCCCATGATGTCACCCCATCTGCTTTGTGTCATCACCTCCCTTCACCCTGAGACATCACCTCTGATTATCTGGTGACATTGCCAGCCTAACCAGTGACATGTTTGCATGCTGTACTATGACGTCATCTTGTCTGGTGACATCACTCTACCTGCCCTGCGGTATCACCCTCATTTGTCCTGCACCATCATTTGACTGTGTTGTGATGCCACCCTGACTTTGGCCAGCCGAACTCTCTCCTGCCCAGTGGCTGGCATTCCACATCCACTTTGTCACAAGTCTTTTGTAGGTGCTGCAGTCCCCGGAGGCTGAGAGCGTGGCAGGTAAGATTCCGAGGCCTTAGGCCCGGGCTGGCACCGGGGACTGCGGAGGAAGGAGGCGTGTGGGCCCAAGCTTGCCTACACCCCGGGAGGTACCGGACGTGGTTCCCTTCGCAAATATTCCTTTCAGATTTCCCGCGCCTCCTGCGGTGAGCTCTGCGGCTCACCCGTGCTAGGCCCCAGCTCGGGTGAAGGTTAGCCTCTCAACTCCGCCCAGGACCGGGGCCCGCAGTCCCAGCCCACCCGGAGAAGCGTCCTCCTGGTTCGCCGCACGGAAGGCGGTGGTGGAGGAAACGGCGCGGCGATTTTCCCGCCTGGTCCCCGCGGTGCCAGAGGCAGGCGGGCGCAGGCGGGGTGTTCCAGCTTCCTTTTGTCGCCGGCGGGGTTGGTGGGCTGGGAGCAGACGCCTGAGTGACAGTTGTCGGGGGCGGCGGCAGGGGGCGGGCTGTCCTGAGCCCGGGTGGAGAGGGGGCAGTGAGGGAGGAGCGCAGCCGCTCATTGGCTGGCGCGAGTGTGGGAAAGAACGCGGAGCCGGGTTCACACACCCAGCTGAGCCTCTTGCTTAAATAGCCGGGCGCTGGCTGCCCGCGCGCGGGCCTGGAGCTTGCTAGAGAGGAACCGGGACGCCGTGCGCTCTCGGCCCTTGGCGGCACCCTCCGCCTGGCACCGGGAGGCGCAGGAACACAACATGCCTGCGGACACACCAGGGAAGCCAAGAGCCTCGCCGCTGGCAGGAGCGCCAGCAAGCGCCAGCCGAACCCCAAATAAGCCCCGGAGCGCGGCCGAGCACAGAAAGGTGGGACCTGGTAGGGCTTGGTTTGGGAGGTGTGAGGTAGGGACGGACGGACGCGGGACTTAGCCACTGCCGACCCGCAGTCCTCCAAGCCGGTCATGGAGAAGCGGCGCAGAGCACGCATCAACGAGAGCCTCGCTCAGCTCAAAACCCTCATCCTGGACGCTCTCAGGAAAGATGTAAGTTGGGGGCAGGGGGTGAGATCGAGGGGTCAAGCGCGGAGCCTGGAGTCGGGGGCACTACTGGACTGCAAGCCGCCCACACCAGCCCTGCCCCCAGAGCTCCCGCCACTCGAAGCTGGAGAAGGCGGACATCCTGGAAATGACCGTGAGGCACCTGCAGAGCTTGCGGCGCGTGCAAGTGACAGGTGAGACGTAGAGGCGGCGGCGAGAAGGGGCGGGGGGGGGGGGGGAGGAGCGCGGGACTACCGCCGCAGGCACCGACCACGTGTCCCCTGTTGCCTACGCAGCCGCGCTCAGCTCTGATCCCACCGTCCTGGGCAAGTACCGCGCCGGCTTCAACGAGTGTCTGGCTGAGGTGAATCGATTCCTGGCCGGTTGCGAGGGCATCCCGGCCGACGTGCGTTCTCGCTTGCTCGGACACCTGGCAGCGTGCCTGGGCCAGCTGGGGCCCTCCCGCCTCTCGGTCCCACCGCTATCCGCTGCCAAGGTTCCCACGCCCGAGGTCTACGCTGGCAGCCAGCCGCCGCCGGCGTTCGACGGCCCCTTACCCCTGCTGCTCCCCGGGGCGGCTTTCGCGCTGCCACTCCTGCCGGGACTGACCAGGGCACCCCCCGCCACCCCCTTGGCGGGGCGGCAGGGCCAGGGTGCGCCCTGGAGGCCTTGGATGCGGTGAGGCGGCCCCGTTGCGAGGCCGCAGCCTTTGCTGAAACTGTACCAGGGAACATTTATTTCCAGAGGCTGCGGCGAGACTTTTGTGTTTGTTTTTGTCTTTTCTTTTTCTTTTCTTTTCTTTTTTTTTTTTCTGAAGCTGGAAACGGGGAAAGACAGTCAGACAGACTCCCGCATGCGCCCGACCGGGATCCACCCGGCACGCCCACCAGGGGGCGACGCTCTGCCCACCAGGGGGCGATGCTCTGCCCCTCCCGGGCGTCGCTCTGTTGCGACCAGAGCCACTCTAGCGCCTGGGGCAGAGGCCGAGGAGCCATCCCCAGCGCCCGGGCCATCTTTGCTCCAGTGGAGCCTCGGCTGCAGGAGGGGAAGAGAAAGACAGAGAGGAAGGAGAGGGGGAGGGGTGGAGAAGCAGATGGGCGCTTCTCCTGTGTGCCCTGGCCGGGAATTGAACCTGAGACTTCTGCACGCCAGGCCGACGCTCCACCTCTGAGCCAACCGGCCAGGGCCTGTTTTTGTCTTTTCTGTGAAGAGTCTAGTCCGGTAGCTTCTACAGCTGAGGCCCTCAGCTGTGCGGGGGTGACCTGAGCTTCGTGTGACCCCGCCCCTTATCCAGGTCTGGCCCTTCCCTCTGGTCCTGTGCATCCCCACTTGAGTCAGGCCCGCGTTGCTGTTTGCCGGCGTTGCGTTTGCCGGGCCCAAGAAATGTGTGTGTGTGTGAGGGGGCGGTGAGGTCCCTCAGGAGGCTCACAGTAACCACGTTTTCCAGAACACATCCCAGTGTTAAGAAGCACTAGTCCAGCATCACTGAGCTAGAATTTATTTTTTAAAGACACCTTTCCCTGCTCCCATTCCTGGGGACCCTGAAAAGTGGAGACGTGTATTTTCACACTTTTGTCCCAGGCTGCTGAGGTGTGCTGAGGGATGACCGTGTCTCCAACTTCAGTTCTGGCCTGGTCCACATCCTGCTTTGTTCTTTCAGTTCTGCACCAAGCCGTCTGCCCTGCCCCCACTCTCGCCACCCCCATGGATTGAGCCTGCCCCAGGCCACTGTCTCTCCAGAAGAGGGTTGCCAACAGGAGAAGGCAAAGAACTGGGGTGAGGCTGGCACAAGGCACTTAGTGCAGGGGCTCAGGGGGTGCTCTCCCACAAGTCTAGTCCTGCTTGTTGCCTGGCCTTGCCTGGTGAGGGGAGGAACCTTATCTGCCCCCCTCCCCATGAGAAGGGACTAGGTTCATCCTGCCCATGCTTCTGTCCTGAGCACCTGCTGTGTGTCAGTCCTGGAATACCAGGCTGCGATGCTAGGCAGCGTTGGACATTGGCCATGGAGTCACTGTCCTGCTGTCCCAGGTTTTCCCCAGCTGCTGCTGGGGGCTGTGCTCCAGGTGTGATGACGAGGTGGTCCAAGTCATACAAGCTGAGGCTGGAGTGTATCATTTTGAGCCTGCTTGAGGCTGAGCCAAGATTCATTTCCCAACCATAGTCCAGACGGTTACCTGCCTGCCTGCTGCCTGCCTGGCCATGGCCCATAGTGGAGGAAGAAGGTGAGTCACCGCCTGAGGCTGGCCTGCCCCTCCTTCAAGGCTCCCGTGTCTCTGCCATGGGCAGGGTTTGCCGGGCCCTCCTGAACAGGGCCATACTCACCTGGCAGGGACCTCAAGTCCCCACCAAGCCAGTCAACCCCCTTCTCTCTGGCTGCCTTTCGCATGTATCTCCCTGAGCATCCAGGGTCTGGGTCAGTGGTTCTGGATGATGGCAGCAGTGTGGGCCAGGTGCTGCACCCTTGGACACACACACTGGGAGGGAGTCCTGGCACTGGGAGGGAGGGGCTGTTGGTTAGGGGCTGCCCTCCGGGGCAGGAGGGTTGCAGAGGCTATGTACTGGGGGAACTGGAAGCTTGGTTGGGGAAGAGGAGTTCAGGGAGGTTCTCAGTGCAGAAGGGAAAGCCTGGGAGTAGTGAATGTGGAGTCTTGGGTGGGTGGGGGGATAGTCAGGGCCTGCTCAGAGCTGGGCCCCACACTTGGAACAGTTCAATCCACACTGGTGCAATCGGTTAGTTTGCATGAAAACCAGAGCCAGGATTTGGGAAGGGGCATCATCCTTGGTTAGGTTAGGGAGGTCTGAGGAAGCCCAACAGCTGAGGCTGGGCCCCATGATGAGGGCTGTGCAGAGGGTAGCACCTCTGCCTTCCCCAGTCCATCCTTCTCAGCAGCTGAGGACAGCTGGGTCTCAGGAAAAGCATCCTAGTCTCCAGCTGTGGAAGGAAGCACACCCTTCCTCAAGCCAGCCTGGACATCCATCTGCCCAAGCCAGTGGAGAGCAGGGGCTGACTCTGGTGGTGGGAGCTATGATTCAAACCATGCAGTGCTCTCCCCATAAGGGGTTTCTTCCTCCTTCCCACCCACCCTCACTTCCTGCCCCTCCCCCTGTCCCCTTACCCCTCACCCCAGCTATTTCTGTTTTGGCTTTTGTCTTGCAGACACTTCCTGCTAAATAGTGGATGAAGCACCTTCTCCAAGGCAGGCATGTGGAGGGGACAGGGCAGAACAGGACTTCCTCCTGGGAGGGAGGGCCCTCTTGGTCACTTTCCTTCCATGGCAGGCAGCATCTTGTTTATCTCTGACCTCTGTCCAGCCTGGTTCCTGCAAGGACCAAGGGTCAATAAATGTTTGCTGAGTTCATGTGCACTGTCAGCTAATCTTCCTACCTCTGGGTGTTGGAGTCCTTTCTATCTGGGTCAGTCTGTTTGCCTATGTCTGTATGCCTGTAGGGCCAGGGCTTGGGGACTGGACCATGACAGCAAATGATAGGTGTGAAGTCTGGAGAAAGAATCAGCCTAAGAAACTCCAGGAAATTCGTGGTAGGGGAGGTGCTGAGACAGCTCCCACCAAAGCTCCTATAGTTGCCTGATTCTCTCCAGGTGCCAGCAGCTTCCTGCTCTTTGCTGTCACCCCATGGCCCCGCAACCTGTGCCAGGTTGCTCCATCTCTGCTCTCTAGAGCCCTGGGGCTGCATCCCCTCCTGGGACGCACCCTTAGGCAGCAAAACAAGCCCTGGCCTTGACAGCCTCCCAGAAGGCCCCCAGCGACCCTCCTCCTGGTATTCAGCCAGTGAATGTACCAACGTAGAGGCTCCCGCAGAAATGATGGGCTGTCTCTTCAAGATTAGTTGCAGGTGCTGCCTGCTGTCTGTCTGACATCGTTCACTCTGGGGAGACCAGCTCTGTTTTGCTATGGAGAGACCAAAAGAGAGTGGACCTGAGGCCTGCTGTCAACTATGACAGTGAGCTTCACAGCAGATGCTCTGGCACCGTCCAGCTTTCAGAAAAGCCCCAGCCACAGCTGACATTGTCAGGGAAGCCTCCTGGGCGTTCCTGAGCAAGAACCACCCTGGAGAGCAGCTCCTGGATTCCTGTCCCTCAGACAAATGAATGTTGATTGTTTTAAGCTGATGAATTTAAGTTAATTTGGTATGCAGCAATAAATAATAAATTTATAAGATAAATATAAATAGCAGTAAATAGCTATGCCCATGACCACCCAGGGATCACCACTGTTTGTCCTCATGATGATGGGGTTGTGGAGGAGGTTGGGTGAGGACTTGGAACGGGGCTGGGAGGAAGCAGAAATGAACCCATAAACAAACCCCTCCCCTGTCTGTGGCTGAGGTGATGAGCAGAGAGGCTTGGCCTGACTTTGATCTAGAAATAGTTTCCCAGTGAGCCCCATTGGTGGCTGCAACCTTTGCCATGTGGGTGCTGACCAGCCACATTTCATACCCACCCCTGTGGCATCTGGGCAGGGCTGGGGTCATTTCTGTGGCAGTAACTGGTGGGAAACCCTGGATTGGAGCAGGGGTTGAGGGTGCAGAGGCTCCAGGCTTCAAACAAGGACAGGTATGGGAGACGCTCATACGAAGGTAATTCCCTGGGAATGAAGAATGTTTTCCAGACCAGAAACAACTGGACATCCATATGCAGATAACCTGAAACCGTGCTTCCCACCATATTCTCAGATTAACTCAAAATCGATCATAGATATAAATGCAGAACCTGAAACTATAAAACTTTCTGGAGAAAACTTAGAACAGTTTTGTGACCGTTAGCTAAGCAAAGATTTCTTAGATACAACACCAAAAAAATAAATCCATGAAAGAAAAATGAGTAAATTGTTAAGTTCTGTTCTTCGAGAGACATTAAGAACACTGAAAGATGACCCGACATATACCTGACCAGGCGGTGGCGCAGTGCATAGAGCATTGGACTGGGATGGCAGAGGACTCAGGTTTGAAACCCCAAGGTCTTCATCTGACTTGAGCATAGGCTCACCAGCTTGAGCTGGCTTGCACAAGGGGTCACTCACTCTGTGGTAGCCCCTCCTCCGTCAAGGCACATATGAGAAAGCAACCAATGAACAACTAAGGTGCCACAATGAAGAATTGATGCTTCTCATCTCTCCCTTCCTGTCTGCCTTCCTGTCTATCTGTCCCTATCCATCCCTCTCTCTGTCTCTCTGTATCTGTCACACACACACACACACACACACACACACAAAAGATGTGCCTGACATAGACTAGCAGAAAATATTTGCAAATCACATATCTAATGAAGGACCTATATGCAGAATATATGAAGATCTCTTAAGACTCAACAATAAGAAAAGAACTAACCCATTTAAGAAAATGTGCAAAAGATTTGATTATTTATTTCACAGAAGATTATGAATAGCAAAAGAACAAACAAAAAACACACAAAGAACAAAAAGATGCTCAGCATCATTAGTCATTAAGGAAATTCAGGTTAAAAACTGCAATGAGATACCACTATACATGCATTAGAACGACTAAAGTCAAGAGGACTGGCCACAACTAGTGTTGGCGAGAACGAGGATGTGACTCACATACTATTTGGTTGGAGTAGAAATCTAACCATATTGGAAAACAGTCTAACAGTTTCTTAGAAAGTTAAACATATACCTGTCTTGTGATCCAGCTGTCCCACCCTAAGTACAGTACTTACCCAAGAAAAATGAAAGCACACATCTGCACAAAGACCCAAACACAAACGTTCATAGCAGCTTCATATAGAATAGCTCCAAACCAGAAATAGCCTACAGGTCCATCAGCAAGTGAATGGAAAAACCAACTGTGTATCCAACAGTAGAATACCCTATATTAATAATAATAATCAAAGAACTACTGATATACACAATGGTGTGGATGACTCTCAAAATAATTATGCTGAGTGAGACACCAGACATACTGCCCTCTGGCACCTGTACAAATGGATGCAAACTATATGACCTATTTATATAAAATTCTAAGCAATGCTGCCTAACTACCGTGTCACAAAGCACATTCACGGCTACATTGGGAGCAGGGGAGGGAGGCATTTCCAGGGGAAGAAGAACCTTTAGAGGGGACGGGCACGTTCACTCTTCAAATTATGGTGATGTTTTTCTGGTGTACACTTGCAGAAACTTAGCAAATTTTACACTTTAAGTATGTGCCGTGTGTTGTGTATATATTATACCTCATTAAAACTATTCAAAATTTTAAAGTAAAAAGACCACAATCTGTGGGAAGTATTTTAGACTGCCTGGCATGTCATAGCTGCTCGCTGAAAGTTGGCACTTGTTTTTGAGTGCTGTGGCAAGGTCCAAGGCTCAAAGGAGTTCAAGGCTTCAGAAAAAGGCCTGGCACTCCAAGTGTCCAGAGGGCCCGGGCTCTGTTGGTTTCCAGTGGGGTTGATGCCCTCTAGTGGATTCCAAGGGTACAGCAACCTGCGTGCCGGTTCACCCTCTTCTACTAGGTCTCTGCTGCCCAAGGCTGAATCCTGAATCGAGCACCCGCCTGCCCCCCGTGTCCATCAACCTATTCGCTTCCTCTGGCCAAGGTGCTGGTCTTCCCAAAGACTTAACGCTGCCACCATGGAGCTGGATGAGTTATCCCCATGACGTGTAGAGCCCTGCCTGGTTTCTTCACCCTACAACAGACATCCCTCACTGCTCAGGAGGTCCATGATTGGCATGGGAATTAACTCCAGGAACAACTGATCTTCAAAAAGCCTTCTCTGTCCTTGCATGGCTCCTACCCTCATCCACCCCACTCCCCACAGCCTCAGAGCTAGCCTCCCTGCCTTCCTGTGACCCTGTATTCTCTTTTTCCAAGGCCACCAGGGCAATTGCCAATGAGCCCCTGCTGCAAATCCTCTGAACTTTCTCCTCTTGTGAAAGCCCACATTTTCTAGACAGGCAGATCTGCTCATGCATGCGCCACCTGAACTGTGATGAGGTCCTGAGTGTCCACATGGAAACAAAAAGTGACAAGAACGCCTGACCAGTGGTGGTGTAGCAGACTGAGCATTGGCCCCGGATGCTGAGGGCCCTGGTTCAAAACCCCAAGGTTGCCAGCTAGAGCATGGCATCAACATAATCGCAAGGTCGCTGGCTTGAAGCCCAAGGGCCCTGGCTTGAGCACAGGGTCACTGACTTGGCTTAACTGCGTCCCCCCCCATCACCCTCCTTCTAGTCAAGGCACGTATTGAGAAGCAATTAATAAACAACTAAAGTGAAGACTACATGTTGATGCTTCCCATTCCTCTCCTCTCCCCCCCTTTTCTCCCTTCCCGTCTCTCTCTAAAAAATAAAAAACGTGAGAGGGCCTCATCCACAGAAGTCGATACCAGCTGGGTCACAGGCCCGATGTGAAAGGTAGAACTGTGAGGCTTTGCAGAATAAGCAAGCATGGCCATCATCGCGACCTCTTCAAGACGTTTGAGCAGACAAGGAGTTCAAGAGAACACAGAAGGTGGTAACCATAAAGGAAATTGTTGATAACAATGGACTATCATCCAATTTAGATTTTATCAGTTCAAATTTCTGTTCTTCCAAAGGCATGGTGAGGAAGGTAAAAAAAAGACAGACAGGGAAAAGACAGTCAAAGTCTAAGTATACAATGATATTTGTATCCAGAGTGTGCAAAACATCCCACAAATTTATAAGAAAAAGGCCTAGAAAAGTGGCAAGAGCCCCGAGGAGAAGGTGTGAACGGTCTCGCTATCACTAAGGCTGTGGGACGTGAAGCGCAGTGAGCACAAAAGGCCATCGCAGGGTGAGGGGCACACAGACACCTGAGTGTCTGGCCACTGGAGTGAACACAGAACCATTCAGGACAACATCTGGGCAGGACAACTCGGTGCCCTCTGACCTAACCACTCCAAAAACACAGAAGCACGCTTGCCGAAGGGCTGTTCCAGAGTGCTCACAGCATCACTGCTCATTAATAGCTGCACATGGAAACTGACCCCAGCCCCGGGAGACACTGCCCTGTGGCTCTTGCACCCAGATGCCCTCTGGCCTCTGTCACATCCTTTTAGCCAATTGGCAAACTTAGGTCAGTGTTTCTCTGAGATCTGAGAGACTCTCCAGCAAATGCAGCCAATCCAAGGGGCAGCGGGCGTGGGACCCTCCAATTTGTGTCAAATTAGACAGATGTCCTGGGACCTGGTGTCAAAGGAGGGGGTCAGTCTTGTGCGCCTGAGCCAGCCCCTTGAGTCCAGATCAGGAAGGTGCAAGCACTGCCCCCAGGTCTCCAGCAATCCACCTCCAAAGGACCTCGAGGAACATTCTGGCATTTCCCAGCTCATCACTCTCACTCTCTCCATTCCCCACAAGTGTCAGGGTAAAGCCCAAAGACGCAGAGGGCCTGGCTTGGCCTTGGAGGGCTGCTGGCAGCAAGGGGACTGGTGGTGATGGGGTTCTGAGGTCTCAGCAGTGGGGCCCCTTTAAGAGGAAAGAGCAGTCTTCAGCCAGGAAAAGGGAGGCCGCAGGTGCTGATTGCTGGTCAGCACTCTTTGGCCAGTGTCTGATCTGACCAGGAAGGCGTCCCTCATGTAGTTGGAGGCCCCTCAAATGCCATCTATTTGTGGCCTGGACCCTGATGGCTGGCAGGAGACATGTGACCCTGGGATGAGTATTTTTGGCTGTGAGGGTGGAGCCTGCATGGTGAGCCCAGCACCAAGCCGCTCTGGGACGGACAGCTCGGACACCCGGCTCTCCTGCCCCGGCTGGCTGCTGGGCCCCAGGTACGACAGCAGCAAGTCCTCCTTCCTGGAGGACAGCTCCCATGGAACCGTCCCTAGAGCTAGAGAGGAGGGTGAGGTTCAGCGGGTCAGGAAGCCACGGTGGTCTGGTATTGAGGCTTCTCCATCTCAGGACTGGACTGGCGGGAGCTGAGAAGGCCCAAAGGTCAGCCCCCCACAGTGGGCGGAGAGGTTAGAGGCTTTTCAGCTAGGGTCGGCTTGGGTCACTGAGACAGGGCAGACGGAGGGGCCTTTGCCAGCTTGGCAGGTCCGTGTCAGGAGCACAGACCCTGAGGATGACTTAGGGACGCGCTGGCTCACTTCTGTTCTGTGACCTCCTGATTAGGTTCTTCCTGATGACCCGAATGCGCTCCAGCCAGCACCAGCGTGACCTTGGTGAGCTCAGAGGAAGCAGAGCAGCCTATCACAGCCAAGGCTCGTGGAAGGTCATTACCAAAGGCTGGTCACTTGCTGGACACTGTGACTCCTCTCCTATGGCCAGCTGCCACCTGGGGCATGCTGGGACAGGCCAGGGTTTACCCTCGCCAGGTGGGCTCTGCTGTGTACAGTTGGCCTGTCTGGAGGAAAGTCGGAGAGTAAGGCTGACCCAGCTAAGCAGAAGGGGCTTCAAGATGTGAAGGAAAACCACTTCTGTAGTTGAAAATCCAAAAACGAGGATCCTATTTTTAGTGCACCTCACTGACGTACAGCCGTATTTAGTGGAAGGAATGTGACATGTCATAAAGCTGTCATCTGGGGTCAGTTTGGAAACAGGGACAGTGGGCTGTGGATATTCTGACTTGGAGGAAGCAGTCAGCTTCTCCTGCCTCCCGCTCAGCTTTTGTTCAGGACAGAGATGCTGGCCCAGCCCCGAGCCTGCGTGGAAGGGGCACCCAGCAAGCAGGCAGGTGGTGGCAGTGTGTGAAGACCCTGCGCTCCGAGGCTCACCTGCCCCTGCTAACCCGAGATGGAGAACTTCCAGTACAGTGTCCAGCTGAGTGACCAGGACTGGGCTGAGTTCTCGGCCGCCACTGAGGAGTGTGGCCTCCTGCAGGCTGGCCTGGCCTCTGGGGATGAGCTCCTGTCCAGTGACATTGACCAAGGGGACAGCAGTGGCAGCAGTCCCCCCGGGACCTGGCCCCCTCTCAGGGGGAGTGGCTGGCCTGGCTTTGAAGAGGAGGACAAGGCAGCCACGCAGCAGCTGGTCAGCAGGTCTTGGCAAGAGCCTGTCCTGGCCCTGGAGGTCAGTCAGCAGATGCCCAGCACGTCAGCACGGTCAGAAGCCTGGCCATCCCTCAGCTGTGGTGCCACCCCTCCCGACCAGAGCACGTCCTTCGAAGGGCCAGTATCTTCCGGAGGCAAGATGCAGAGGCTTCTGCAGGGGCCAGCCCCCCGGGACCCTGCCCCCAAGCCCCCTGGTGAGGCTCCTCCGAGCCCTAAGTCCTCAGAACACAGCACTGCGCCCCAGAGGTCCCCTGGAAGCCCTGGAGCCCTGCCCCGCAGCCCCAGCCGAAAGAAGAGGCGTGCTGTGGGTGCCAAGGGGGGCGGGCGCGTGGGCGCCGCAGGCTCTACTTCCACCGGTCTGGGCTCCCCGCTGCTCACTGAGGCCAGGCCCAAGGAGAGCCGTGGTCCTGCTGGGTCCAGGGGGAAGGGCCTCTCAGATGGGACAGCAGAGCAGACGGCAGGAGCCCGGCAGGACAAGCTGCGGCCGGAATCTGCAGGAGCCCCTGAGCCGGTGGCCAGACCGGAGCCAGGATTGGACCTATCTACACCTATCCCCACTACTGAGCAAGGT
Source organism: Saccopteryx bilineata (assembly GCF_036850765.1). Taxonomy (NCBI): domain Eukaryota; kingdom Metazoa; phylum Chordata; class Mammalia; order Chiroptera; family Emballonuridae; genus Saccopteryx; species Saccopteryx bilineata. The sequence continues at coordinate 293,032,770 of NC_089492.1, forward strand.
ACAGACCTACTCAGAATGACCCCCCAAGCTGAGCTACACACTGTGTCCACACCTGCTCAGGAGCCTTGTCCAGACTTCTCAACAGCTAAGTCCGACATGGCTCCGTCTGCACCTGCCTCCAAGCTTCATCCTGACACAACTCTGTCTACACCCACCTGCAAGCCTAAACTGGATGTGGACCTGTCCATAATGGGCCCAGAGGTCAAGCCAGAGGTTGATGCATCTATATCCATCTCAAGAGCTCAGTCTGATGTGGGTGTATCGATACCTGCCCCCGTGCCCCAGGCTGGGCCTGACGTGGTGGAGGCAGGGATCACCCCACCAGCCAAGCTGGATTTGAGCTCGGTTGTGTCCTCACGGGGGGAGCAAGAGAAGCCCAGAGAGGAGCCCTCAGCAGGTGTCCCTGGACACCTCTTGGGGGAGCCCCCCCCAGGTCCCGTCCAAGCCGCCAAGAAGAAGAAAGTGCGGTTCTCTATGGCTGTGCCAAGCCCTGAGGAGCCAGGGTCCCGAGAGACTTCGCATCCCCTCTCACCAGTCACAGCCTGGCCCTCGGCCCCCAGGACAGCAGCAGGGAGCCGCGGGGGGCCTAAAGCTTGGGACGCAGTGGCGGTTGGGCCCGGGCTCCCCCAGCCTCGGATTCTGAAGCACCTTCCCCCTCCTGCCCCCTCTGCCTCTGGGGGGTCCGGGTATAGAAGCTGCTTTGCAGTGACCGTCCCAGAAGCCTATGAGTTCTTTTTTTGTGACACCATCGAGGAGGAAGATGAAGACGCTGAGGAGGCAGCAGAGGCCAGTGAGGTCCCGACCCAAGTCCAATGGCCAGAAGTGTGTGAGTTTTTCTTCCGGGACTGCAGAACCCAGAGATCTGGGCGCCAGGGAGGCCACTCTCCAGCCCTACTCCCACAAGCCAAGCCTGTGCCAGCTCCTCTGCCTGGAGAACCCATGCCCATCTCCTTCCCTGAGGCCTATGAACACTTCCTTGGGGAGGACATGCAGGGAAGCGTTCTCGGGCCGGCTGCCCTTCTCCAGCTGCAGGCCACAGAGGCCCCCACGCCGGTCCCCCAGGGAGTGGAGCCTGGCCTCCCACTGGAGCCCAGCCCCGCTGCAGCAGAGCAGCTCGACCTGGTGCTCAGACAGGCAGGTACGTGTCGTGTGGGCCCCATGGCCAATCCAGGTCCTGAGAACACTCTGTCCAGGGATTTTAGCCAGGAGGGCCACTGGGGAGGAGCAGGCCAGAACCCTGGTCGTGAGCCAGAGGGGAGGCCTTGGGAATGATCTGAGAAGGAAGAACCGGTCCCGGCCATCCCAGGACACAGTCCAGGTGGGACAGCCCAGGCCAGGTCACTCAAGGGTTTGGCTGGGCACAGACAGTCACCCTGAGTTCAGGCCCAGATGACACTAGAGCCCTGCCCCAAGCCTCCAGCAGGGCAGACATTGGGGTGGCAGGCGCTCAATGGATGTGGTCTCACATTCCTCCTGGAAGATATTTTAGAAACCAGGAGGTGGTGCCCTAGAGGCATCTCACCCAAGTTGATCTGACTCAACCATGCCACATACTGCCCTGTCCTGGGACAGAGGTATTCTGGGGAAGATGTGACTCAGAAAGTATGTTCCCAGGCCCTGGCCAGTTGGCTCAGTGGTAGAGCATCGGCCCAGCATGTGGAAGACCCGGGTTCGATTCCTGGCCAGGGCACACAGGAGAAGCGCCCATCTGCTTCTCCACCCCTCCCCCTCTCCTTTCTCTCTATCTATCTTCCTCTCCCACAGCCAAGGATCCATGGGAGCAAAGTTGGCCCGGGTGCTGAGGATGGCTCCATGGCCTCTGCCTCAGGCGCTAGAATGGTTCCAATTGCAATGGAGCAACGCCCCAGATGGGCAGAGCGTTGCCCCCTAGTGGGCATGCTGGGTGGAACCCAGTCGGGCGCATGTGGGAGTCTGTCTCTCTGTCTCCCTGCTTCTCACTTCAGAAAAATAGAAAGAAAGAAAGAAAGAAAGAAAGAAAGAAAGAAAGAAAGAAAGAAAGAAAGAAAGAAAGAGAAAGAAAGAGAAAGGGAAAGGGTATTCCCAGAGAGCTGTGTCCCTGGGCATACGTGTCTAGGACAGATATATCCCAGGACACACATGTCCACATGTTGGAGTGGAGCAGCTGGAGCTCAGAATACGCTTTTCTTTCCTAGGGGAGCCTTGGGGTCCCCTCACTTCTTTTACCTTCAACCAGAACGACATGTGCCTGGTGTTTGTAGCCTTTGCCACCTGGGCTGTGAGAACCTCAGATCTACATACCCCAGATGCCTGGAAAACAGGTTTGCGGGCCCTGGGGGAAGGTGAGGGGCTGGTGCTCAAAATTCAAATGGAAGGGCAGGGGTGTCATCTCACCTGCTGGGCCTGCAGGGATGTGGGGTGCTCAAGAGGCCCAGGTTTCTCCTCTGACCTTGCTCCTTCTGTTGCTGACCCATTGCTGGCCCCACTGGCCTCCTTCCACCCTCTGCGGGCCGCCAGGTCATGCAGGCAGAAGGGTGTGACTGGGCTGGGGAGCTGGCACTCAGCAGCCTCCTGCTTCCCTTGCAGTCTTGCTGGCCAACATTGGCACCATCTCCGCCATCCGCTACTTCCGCCGGCAGGTGAGGCGTGGGCGCCACAGCCCCAGCTCCAGCCCCAGCCCCAGCTCCTAGGACCCAGGCTTGGCCCAGGAAGATGCAGGACAAGGAAATGGCCACAGGTGCTCAGGATGAAGTGCTGCCCTCTGGCCTTGCCCTTTGACCCTCGTGTTCCATGGCAGCATCTAGGAAGGAGCCAGTGTCCTCAGTCCTGGCTTCCCTGGACTCCACCTGAAGCCCAGGCTGTGCTCCACACCTGGGAGGGGAGATTTGGAAGGTTGGGTGGCTGGGGCCGAGCAGGGAGCTGGTTAGGAAGGATAGATTAGCAAATGAAAACAGGGCATCCAGCAAGACTGTAATTTCAGATGGGCAATATTTAAGATGGACTTATTCAAAGAAATGATTTGTGGTTTATCTGAAATCAAATTTAACTGGGTGTCTGTATTTTGTCTGGTTACCTAGTTAGAGGGTGAGTGGCAGGACAGAGCGTTGGAAATTAGAGGTGTCAGAGCAGCAGCAAGGCCCCACCTGGAGATCTGGACAGGGGCCAGGAGCAAGGGTCTGGGGGAGAGAGGGGCTCTCTGCTCTGTTCTCAAGTGGGCTGGGCGGGCAGGGCCTCTGAGGCCCCTTTGAGCCCTGAACTCTAGGACCTGTGACCAAGGCCTCCTTGGCTCCTGCCTGAGACAGCAAGCAGGTACCTATAGGGGTTCTAGAAAGATGAGCCCCTGTGGGCTGGGGGTCTGCAGGGCAGAGCCTGGAGCCCCTCCTTAGGGGACCCTTGGATGAGGTGTGCCACAGAGTTCATTAGTATCAGGTGAGGGGGTGGGCACCTGGGATTGTCCCAGGGCTGAGAGGAGCCAGCGAGGGGCAGAAAGGTGGGCAGGGACTCAGCTGGGTGCTGGAAGGGCATCGGCTGGAGGCAGCAAGCACAGGTCCCCAGTGTGGTAGGGACCTCCTGGCTGCCGAGTAAAGAACGTGTGGACAGACAAATAAAATCTTTTTCTCTTATTTCTTGTTTAGTCTCTCCCGAGCAACGCCACCCCACTCACATGTGCCCAGGCAACCCTCCTACCTCTGACCTTGCTGACCTCCGACACTCGTGACCTCTGACTTCACATACTCTGACCCTCATTAACCTAACTTTCTCAGTCCTCTGACCTACACCTCTGCTCCATTCTCCCACTCCCAGGTGAAGCCTCCATCAAGCCCCCTCCCTCACCTTTTTCCCCGGGGGCAGGCCAAGGTCTGGCCCCTCTGGGCATTGCGCCGTGATCTGTGGTCCAGCTGTGCTGGTTTGGCCGTCTTCCTGGCCTCTCCAGAGCCCAGAAAACTCAGGGTTCTGGAGACCCCCTCCTCTCCCTGGGGTCAGCCCCTGACTGGGTATTGGGTGGGGGGTAGTCGGCCAATGGCCCCAAAAAGAAAGACCCAGGCCTTGCTGGATAACCCCCCAGGGCTGATGCTGGCAGGTGGTCCTGAGAAGCAGCCTGCCCAGGCCCGTCAGATCCACTGGGTGAGCCCCCCGTCAGCTTCGGTTGCTCCACGGGGCCACTGCTGGCAGGAGGGAGATAGAGCCTTGTCCCAGACGTTGTCATAGTTCCTGGGGGGTTCGCCGTCTGGTGGGGGGGCAGACTCTTTGTGCCTTCAGGAAGCAACACCCAGAGCTCCCCCCAGAGAGAGGCAGGGTTTCCCACTCACCTGGGGGAGGCAGCAGTGGGTCGGGTGAAACTTCCCTGGAAGGGGAGACCTGGAGACCCCAAACGCAGTGTGAGAGCCAAGCCCTGGGGAAGGAGGCTCGGAGACCAGCCCATGAACTGCCATGTCTCTGTCCTTGGTCTCCACTGCCTCCATCATCCCTCGGGGTCCTGGGAGGCCCCACAGAAACCCCTCCCCAGGGTGGGGGCTGCTACTCACAAGCTGAGGGGAGTCTGGGGGCCGGGGCCCGCGGCCCTTGACGGAGCCCCGGTGCCGCTGAGAGGCTCGGGACTGAAGGGCTCCCTTCCTGAAGAGGAAGTGGGAGCCGGAGACTCCAGAGCTGGGATCGGAGATGGGCACGGACACGGGGACGGAGGGGAACGGGCTCGAGGGCTCAGGTTCCTGTGCGCTCTTCATTGCAGTGAGGAACTGCCAGGAAAGTGCTGGTGACTTGAGGCCCTGGGCTGGGCCCCTGTGCAGCTGACGGACCCCTGCCCACAGACCCCCTCTGCTTCTCATGGCTTGAGCAGACCTCAGGCTTCCTCTTAACCTCAAGCTGTGGCAACTCCAGACCCCAGAGGAAGAAACATAGTCTAGATCTGACTCCAACATCAGGCTGTGGGAACATCCAGCCCTTTCTGTCACCAGCAGGGCACTGACCTCATCCAGGCCCCGGACGTCTTTGACTTTGTGGTGGGAGGTAGCAGGTGGTGTGTAGGGGTCAGCGTACAAGGGGGAGTGAGGTGTCTCCAGTGAGTGGTCTGGGGCCTCTGGGCCACCCTCTAGGCTCAGCCTGGTCAGCTGCAAGCAAGAAGCGGAAGAAATGGGTTTCCTGGAACTAGACACACCCAAGTTCTCCTTCCTCCTCGCAAGAAGCTTCTGGGTGGCTCTGAGACCACCTGGGCCTGAGGGACAGAGGCCAGGGTGGTAGATGGCAAAGGGAGAGCCGGGCCCGGGGCTGGGGCCGGTGTCTGGGCCTACCTTGGTCAGGTCCAGCTGCAGCAGGGTAGTTGGGCCAGGCCCCTCGCCTGGGCCCTTGCTCCTGGGTGACCGACTGCTGCCACCACGTCTCAGCGTTGTCTTCTGCCCTCTGGTGCTGGTACAACTAGGGTCGGCCTGGTGCTGTGGGGATTAGGACCTTCCAGAAGGTTTCCAGGGCCCTCTCCCACACTACCCTCTGAGTCCCCTCCCCTGAGCTAATGTCTCCTGAGGGACGGGGTGTCATGGAGACCCAGGCTCTGCAACACAAAATTGCCTCATGGCCCCTGTGTCTTTCACTGCCCACACCCAGATACTCACAGGCACTGGGTGGGCAGGGCAGCTAGCTGTGGAGGACACGGGGCACTCCGGGAGGGAGTGGCTGGTACGAGTAGAGGGGCTGGTCTGTCCATCTGAAGAGAGCGAGCCTCGGCCACTGCCCAGGACCTGTCAGCAGGCAGGGAACGGTGAGCGGCGTGGCACCCTCTCCCTACTGACCTACATCCAGCCCTCCTGTTTCTGTTACCACCCGGAGCCTGATGACCCCTCACCTGGATGGGCATCCGCAGCCCCGGGAGGCTCTCAGGGCCAGGCAGTGGGGAGACCCCCTCCCTGCAGGAGACGGTCTGCAGGCAGAGCAGCCAGTGACTGTAGTCCTCGTAACTGGCACACAGCACTCGGATGGTATTGATGAGGCGGCCTGGCACACAGATACCATAAGGTGTCCCCCAACCCCACTGAAGAGCTGGCACCCACTGGGCTCAGCCTCCCAGGCCCAGCGGCAGCCCACCTTCAATCAGGAAAGAGCGAATCTGCTTCTCCTTCTCCTCCAAGTTGATGTGGATGGCACTGAGTGGAAGCTCCCCCTGTGGGGGCAGCAATGGAGCATGGAGCCTTTGTCTGCAGGCAACCCTGGACCTCTGCCTGGGCCTATCACTCCTCTGCCCTCCAGAGCTGGGGCAAGGCTGACAGTCCTGAGGAAGCCAGGTGCTCCCATCTGACCTGGGGACAGGTTCACACCCGTCCCCTCCCGTGGCCTCTGTGTGGGGCCTTCATCAACCAATGGCAGGTGCAGACAGACACTTATGAGACGGACATTCCCCCATCACCGCTAAGACTAGGAGGGGATGTTGGGGGCACTGAAGCCCCCATGTGTGTTTCTCAGCAACTAAAAGCCATGATCACCTCCAGGTCATGATAGCTGAGGACCCTCCAGGTGATACGGGTGCCCAGGCAGGGCCCCTCTTGCGCACATCAGAGCTGAGACCAGACTGACCAGGGCAGCAGGCTGGGAGGGTGGGGCCAGTATGCTCTGTCCCAACTGGCCCCGAAATACAGGTTTCTCCTGAGCTGCTGCCCCCTCCCACCCCTACGCACAGGGCACCTCCCTGGGGCGTGTCACAGTGGGGAAGACCCACCTTAAAGCGAAGTCCGTCAGCTTCCTCTGAAAAAATGGCCAGGGAAGTCGGGTACAGGACCAGGAGCCGGTCCCATTGCTCCTGCCAGGTGGTTCAAGGTTAGAGTGGGGTCTCCAGTGGTGTGCAGCAAGGGCCTGCCTCCCACTTGCTGCTTCCACACCACCTCCACCTCTCCCCCACCCCATGTCCCCCTGCCCACCTCTGACGGCAGATGCTGCAGCTTGACCCTCGAGGCACAGATGGCACTGCCTACCACTTGGCGCCCCCATGCCGACCGCAGCTGGGTCACCCTGTGCTGCAGATTCCAGGGGAGCTCGTCCTCAGGGGGGCCCTGGGAAAGGGGAGTCAGGGTAGGCGGGCAGGTGGGGAGAGAGACTTGGAAAGGGGTGTGGGTTTCCCGGCACTGACCTGAGGGGGAACTGAATGCCTGCGCTGCAGCCCTCCCAGGAGGGCCATCTGCTTTTCCAGGTGGTAGAGCCAGCGGCCTAGCTCTGCGTGGCTGGGGCAGAGCACCAGCAATGGGGCGGGCAGTGGGCCTGTGAGTGGAGGAGCAGGGTGGGCTGGGCTAGCAGTCCATAGAAGAGCCCTCTCCCAGAGCTGCGTGCAGACTCCAGGAGCCTGTGGCACCATCCAGGACCGGTTCCCCTCCACCCCAGCCTCCATGTGGCCGTGTGCCCATCGGATGAAAAGTCAGGACCCCTCAATATGCCCAGGCTCCTGCCAGTGTCCAGAGCAGCCCTAGCTCCTCGTCCTTCTGGGGCCGGGACCACTCATTCCCTCTACACACCTGTGATCTGGAAGGCGTGTTCTCTGGACCCCTCCAGTGGACAGATGCTCAGTTCCATCAGCGGTAACAGCCCCTGGCAGAGCACAGCAGGAGGGGGTGGCTGGGGGACCCTCAGGGACAGGGACCACCATCTCCCAAGGGGCTTTTCCCTTGTCCCCCTAGCCTCCTTTCTCTGTCCACTTCCCTCACCTGGAAAGTGAGTCCCTCAGAACCGTGGGCTTGGAAGTAGAGGTGGGAAGGGAATAGCTCCAGGTAGCAGTCGCTGACATCCTGGGGGGAGCAGGGCCGCCATCTGAGCGCTGGGGGGCAGGCCACTGGATAGGCCCCAAGCACCCACCCGACATGGCCCCCACCTGGCTGTGCTGGAATCTCAACTGGACCTTGGCGTAGTGTACAACCTTGCCCAGGTTCCTCACAGGCACCCTGCGCCGCCCCTTCTTAAAAACACTCAGGAACGGCTGATCCAGGTGTTCTCGCTGACTTTCCAGGCCCGGGAGGTCCTGTAGGGAGCAGAGCTCAGGGGAAGGGGCCTCAACCCCAGGGCACACACACACACGCACATGCAGAGCCTCACTGCCTGACATGGAATCACGCAGTCCGTGGTGGAGACAGTGATGTTTGGACTCGAAGGAGATTCCTAAGCTATGTACTCTTGTTTTGGTTACTCAGCACCCCAAGACCTCTCAGTCACAGGGTTTTGGATGTCTGAGTGAGATGATGCTTAAAACTCTCCTGCATCTCCAGTGTTGGCCGGTTAATTCTTGATTCTAACAAAAAAGGGAGGGGAGCCCTGATTTACATTTGCCAGTCCCTCCATGGCCCATTTCAAGCTGCCAATGTGACATCTGTGAACTTGGAGCTGGGAAGAGAGTGCATGCCCTGAATGTCACTTAGTGGAGGCCAGGAAATGGCTGAGGGGTCCTCTGCCCCCCCCCCCGGACCTCCCCATCTTCTTCCCACAAACACTTAGCCGATTCTGGGACAGAGAGGCCTCTACAAATGGGCGCTTCATTATCAGACTGGGAGTCAGACAGGGATGGGTGCTGGCCTAGCTGGAGGCGTGAGCTGTGGAGGAGGCCATGCTCCCTCTGGGAACTGGCAGGGGCTGCCTCACCAGCTACTGTGCCCTAGCCAAGCTGAGCCACCCCTGAGACAAGCCCAAGAATGTGCACAGACAGACACACAGCTTCCCAGCTTCCCTGCCTCTGGGTGGGGCCTCCTGCACCCACACCCAGTTCGGGGAATGACGCCAGGATGGGACCATGAAAACTAGGCCACGGAGCAGGAAAGGTTGTACAGCTGGCCCTGTGGCCCGGGCTCAGTCTTAGGGTCCAGACAGGAGTCAGCTCAGAGCCACCGTGGGCAAGACCCAAGAAGAGCTGGCTCCTCCTGGGCCCCGTCTGCTGAGGTACAACATGCCTGGTTCTCTCTTCAGCTGCCAGTCCTGGCAAGAGAGGACCACCACACCTCTCAGGACTTCACCAGGGTCTTATGATGTGTTCTGGCCTGGGCAGCAGGAGCTGAGGTCTGAGATGTGGCCACACAGAAGGACCCCATTCCTTTGAGGGAGCACAATTTCTGAAGCCAGTGTTTGCCCACAGGGAGCCCCGGGACCTTAGAGGGTATGAGAGGGGACAGGCTGGGGCTTCCCAGCCTGACAGAAACACATTGGAAAGGTGGGCTGTGACCTGATCAGGTGGTGGGTGCAGCATCCCAACCTGGGATGCTGAGGACCCAGGTTCAGAACCTCAAGGTCACTGGCTTGAGTAAGGAGTCACTGGCTCAGCTGGAGCTCCCCAGTCAAGGTGTGTATGGGAAGCAATCAATGAACAACTAAAGTGCTGCAACTACGAGTTGATGCTTCTCATCTCTCTGCCTTCCTGTCTGTCTGTCTGTCTCTGTCTATCTCTTGGTCTCTGTTGCTCTTGCATAGAAAAAAGAGAATGGAAGGAAGGAAGAGAGAGAAAGAAGAAAAAAAGAAAGAAAGAGAGAGAGAGAAAGAACGAAAGAAAGAAAGAAAGAAAGAGAGAGAGAGAGAGGAAGGAAGGAAGGAAGGAAGGAAGGAAGGAAGGAAGGAAGGAAGGAAGGAAGGAGACAGGCTGTCTGCGGAAGCCCATACTAGCACAAGGACCGAGGTGCCCTGGCCCAAGCCTCTGGCACAGGCACAAGTGTCCTTAGATGCTCCTCGAATTAGAACTTGGGGGTCATTTCCCTCACATGCTGGGGCCTCGGCACATAACGGGGCCTCACCCCAACCCAATGCCAGCCTTCTGGGGGAGCTGGGTGTCTCTCCTTCTCAGCTAACTCTTAGCCCTACAAGAGCTAGGCAGGGGGAGGAGATGGCTTTCAGTTCAGTAGTGCTTGGCAGCCAGTCCTTGCTGTGCGTGGTGAGGGGTTGGGGAGGAGGGAAGACACAGGGTGTTGCTATGGGAGAAGACAGTGGTGGATGCTGGAGACACCTTGGAAGAAACTGAGGCCTGGAATAGGTGAGAGTCTGGCTCACTGTTCACCGAAGCCCCTTACTAAGTAAAGAGGGGGTGGGAAGTGGGATTCACATCCACACTATGAACACAACATCCAAGCCCACCTAGTAACAACTCAAAGATACGCGTGTTTGGTCCAATCGGAATGTGCCTGGACAGGCTGTCCACTTCTGGACCAGGCAGGCAGACCCCAGGACTTTCCTCCTGGCCACAGTGCCCTCTCCGAGGCGGCACACTCTGGAGGCCCCGCCCACCGCCGCTGTCTGGTGCTCGCTCACCCATTGACTCAGAGTCGGTCCCGGTTTCGCTCTCAGCCAGATGAGCTCCTAGGGCGGGGCTGTCCCTACTTCCTCACCTTGTTCTGGATTTGACGACCCCTCCGCCCGCCCCGGCTGACCCAGGAGACCCTGAGCTGAGCAGATACAGAGCACGCACACTCAGCCACACACAGACCACCGCCGCCGCAGCCCTGGGAGGCCGGCCGGAGCTGGGACACGCCCGCCGCCGCTCACCGTCCCAGGGATGTAGTAGAAGATCTTGTCGGCTGTGGTGTCCCCGTCAGGACTGGCCTCCGTGCCAAACAAGCCAGCCAGCTTTCTCATACTGTCCTCTCTGGGGACAAAGGAAAGGGGCACACAGGCTAGCCCCCGAGGCAGGTTGAGGGTGACCCTGTGACCCAGCATCGAGGCCATGCCCACTTCTCACCTATTTCCCTTCAGCGAGGGCTTTCTGGAGAAGGAGGCCCGAAGCCTCCTAGGGGCCTGAGGGACGCAGTGGCTGTTCCCCATGGGCAGTGGTGGCGTCTGGCCCCAGCGAGCAGGTCGATGGATCTGGGTCCCTCGGTCCTAAACCTCCTGCCCCCACCTCCCAGGGGCGGAGCTATGGGACATTTCTCACCCCGTACCTAAGGGCGGGGCAAGGGTGGAGCCTCTCTAGGAAGAACCAGCCCCTACCTGAGCCGAGCCTTTCAGTCCTCTGCCCTGGGTCCTTCACACCAGCAGGTCAGCCTAGAAAGTGGGTTGGGGAAGCTCTGCTGGCCCAGGCAAGAGCCCCTATCTCAGCCTCTGGTCTGTACAGGAGGGGCCTCAAAGGCCTGGCCCCTGAGGGTGTGGCCTGCCTGAACTTAGGCTAGAGTGTCTGGGGCTAGAGCTTGGAGAGCCCAGGGACCCCCTTTGAGGCACCCCATGTGAGCATACATCCTGTTTCCACCTCAATGCCAATCTGAGTCACCAGTGACTGTAAGGGGGTGTGTACAACATGGGAGAGAGGGAAGCCAGGACCCTACCCAGCCACATCTCCCGCCTTGGCTCATATGTCACTCCAGGTCAAGGGGCCAAGGTCAGGGTCCCACAGGCTTAACCAGAATCCAGAGAGGAAGCTACAACCGTACCAGCAGGTCTGGTACAGTCATGATGAGCCTGGGGCGAGACAGGGGCAATTGAGGGACTCTCAGGAGCAGGCTGACAAGGTCATGGTCAAGTATTCATCCAGGACATCACAGGCCTGACCTGTGGTGGCGCAGTGGATAAAGTGTAGACCTGGAAATGCTGAGGTTGCCAGTTCGAAACCCTGGGCTTGCCTGGTCAAGGCACATATGGGAGTTGATGCTTCCAGCTCCTCCCCCCTTCTCTCTCTCTCTCCCTCTGTCTCTCCCTCTCTTCTCCAAAAATGAATAATAAAAAAACAACAACAACATCCAGGACATCACAGCTCTGCACCCACTGGGTGTGACTGTGCTGCCTCCAAGGCCCAGCAGCCAACACAGTACCTCAGCCCCAGCTGTATGCTTGCCCCCAGACCTTCCCCATCAGGAAGGACCCCAAAAGGCAGAGATGCACACTTGGACTCAGGCCCAGAGCCCAAGAAACATGTTTATTGTTCAAGTTGGCTCATATTGCTGTGAGGGATCTGTGGCACACGTGTGCCCAGCTCAGTGCAGGATCCAGAAGAGATACCACGTCCACAGTAGGAAGCCCCCTTCACGCTCTCCATGGGAGTGTACCTTGCCTCCAGAGGCAAGGGTGGTGTGCAAAGCGAAGGCTGGGGAGTCTGCACCTGCTCAGAAGGCTGCCCCCACCCAGCCTGGCAGGCTGCTCTGCCTCTACCCCTTGGTCCCTCCAGGTCTGCAAAGTCCAAGTTGGCCCTGACCCACAGACAATGAGAGTGTCTACTCTCATCACTCCCTGGAGGCCCCCGTGGGGCAAAAGGTACCCAGGACGGCAGTTTGGTCCCAGAGACACAGGATACTTCCAGAGTAAACGTATGAACTGGTAGCTGCAGCACTGTTCATCGATCAATAAATACTGAATAAATAAACGCGTAAATAAATGGTACACATATAAACGAACACCAAGGAATGAAGACAGAAATGGGTGGCCTCGACGCACAGAAATGTGGACAGACGGTGCAGGATGACCCTGGTGGGGGCCAAAGAATCCAACCCCGACACATGGTCGAGGGGTGGGAAGCGCTGGGGCCCTGTGTGGGGCTTAAGGCATGTGGGAAGCTGCGAGGCCCAGCCTCTCTGCAGTCAGGCCCTGGGTCAGAGGCTGGTGGAGGACACCGACAACGTGGGCGAGGACGGAGGAGGGAAGTTGAGCAACTCGAGTACTGCCACGCCCACACTGCTGCGCCGCGTGAACATGCAGGACGCAGCCACCCACTTGTTGGTCCTGGGGTTGTACTTCTCGATGGAGTTGAGGCTGGAGCTGCCGTCATTGCCCCCCACAGCATACAGCCAGCCGTCCATGGCCACCAGGTCGTGCGTGCTCCTGGGGATGGGGGAGGCAGGTGTGAGCCATGAGGGTGGGGCCAGAGGCCCATGTAGAAGCCTCTGGGGGTGGGGCCATGGGAGGAGCCTCTGCGGCAGGGCCTCCTGGAGCTGGGGTCAGGGAAGTGTTCCAGGGGGCATGGGAGGGAGGCAGGCATACCATGCAGGGATGAGACACACGTCAGTCAGTCTCAGGGGAGCAAACCCGCTGTGGTGGTGACAGGGGCCCACTGCCAGCCTGTGGGGGGTGGCACAGCGCACCTCCGGATGTTCATGGGTGCCACACTCTCCCAGGCCCCAGCTTTGGGGCTGTATCTCTCCACAGAGTTGAGGCAGCTGGTGCCATCATTGCCGCCGGCCACATAGAGAGCCCCTTCCAGCACCGCCACACCAGCTGAGCTGCGCCGGCTCAGCATGGAGGCTACCGGCGTCCACGTGTTCACCTGTGGTGAGGGCACTCTGAGGATAGACCCACCACCAGCCTCCCTCCACCTCCACAGAGAAGACCTCATTCCGGGGTGGGTGTGAGCGGGGTGTGCGGAGCGGGAGACAGGTCTAAGGGGCTGATGCTCTGGCAGATGTGGGTGGGCGGAGTGAGGACCCCAGGCAGCCCTCAGGAAGGGGAACATCTGTGGTTGGGGTGTTTCGTACCTGGGGCTCATACTTCTCCACAGTAGCCAGGTGTGATGAGCTGTCATAACCACCCACGGCGTACAGGTTGCCATCTGCAGGGAATCAACATGCCCATGGTGTGCCTGTTCTGTGTGGGGTCTCCAAGGTGGGGAGACCCCATACACAGGAGAGGGCACTACAGCAAGCAAGCCCTGTCACCCACCAAGCATGGCCACACGAACGTATCGCCTTCGGGTGCTCATGGCAGCGATGGACGTCCATGTTCCCGTCAGGGGGTCATAGCGCTCAGCACTGGGGACAACAGGGCCACTGCTGACCTTGAGCAATAGCAGGCCAGGACCTGCCCTTCCCTGTAGAATGACTGAAATATGTGCTGGGATGTCAGTGAGACTGACCCAAGAGGCACATTGGAGGAGGAAGCAGGCCTGCTGGGTGTGCACGGGCCCCTGCCTGCCTGGGGGGTCCTGTGAAAGTGTCCACCCGGGCCCAGACCACAGCCTGGTGGGAAGGACCCAAGAGGAACAGAAGGGGCATGTGGGCTGGCACAGATGAAACAGCCTCAGGGACTTGAGTCAGGCAGGGTCCCTCTCTGCTCCCCTCAAGGTATGACCTCTGTAGTCCTGATGCAGCCACACCTGTTGCAGAGCCCCTCCTGAAAGGCCACCCTGCTCTCTGACCCCCACCACTACCTGTTGAGGCAGGAGGCCCCATCGTAGCCACCGGCTGCATACAGGAGCCCATGCAAGGCAGCCACACCCAGGCAGCTGCGCCTCGTGCCCATGGACACCTCAGGCTGCCAGGTGTTGGTCACAGGGTCGTACGACTCTACGGTGGCCAGGTCTGAAGTTCCGTCGTAACTAGGAGAGGGGTCCACTGCTGGTCAGGGCTGGCCCCATGGGCACACACCGACCCCTGACCCGAGAGCAGCTTTCATGCTTACCCGCCCACTGCATACAACCGGTTCCCAACTGCCGCCACACCCACCCGGGCTCGGCGTGTGGACATGGAGGCCACCACGTGCCAGCGGTCAGTGCGTGTGTCATAGGCTTCACAGTCTCCATGGATGGCAAACAGGCTCCCGCCACCTAGGGATGGGGAGGTGATGGGGCAGGATGAAGGGCCCAGGGAGGCAAGGGGATGGGGGCTCTGGCACAGAGGGAGGCCAAAGGGATGGGCTCCAAGGGTGGAGATGGGGATTTGTGAGTGAGTCACACCACACAGGGTCTTCCATAGGCAGACGAGAAGCAGGCATTAGGCGGTTGCAGGATGTGACCAAGACAGGAAGGTGGGTTGGTGCTAGGCTCATGGATAGAAGACACAGGACAGAGATGTGAGGGGAGAGGAAGGGAAGGTGGGGAAACCAGTCATGGGGGGACAGGACAGGTGGGCATACCCACAGCGAAGAGCACAGGGCCAGCACCCTCACAGCGTCGGGGCCGTGTGCGACTAGTGCCCAGGACTCCTCTCTGCTCTGGCAGCAGGTGGAACTTGAGGGCCTCGATAAGCAAGTCCTTGCAGTCAGGGTGGTGCCTCACCAGGCTTTCAGCATCCACATGGCCAAGCAGGAAGTCCCGGCTCAGCAGAGGCAGACGCACACACTTCATCAGCTGGGGTGCAGGGTGACAGTCAGGCAGCAGGTAGAACACATGGGCACACTTTATCCTAGCAGTGAGACACCCCCAATACCTGTCCACCTGTGCATCGGACACTTCTTGAAACGTGTGCCTACGTCACCCCTGTGATATCCCTGGACCCAGGGTAGCCCAGGCACACCCCAGGCCCTCAGACACTGCATTCCCTTCTAGACAGAGGAGACAGCTAAGGGGCTGGGCTCACCCGTGGGACATGCTGCCTCCGAGCATCCACGTCGTGCTTGACCCAGCTCAGGACGGCACGATAGACGTCCTCCTCTGAAGGCACGTTCAGGCTGTCACTAGAGACCAGTTCCAGCACCTGGGGGTGGGGACCCTCAGACCTGAGATCTGGGTAGGGTCTTGGGGGCCCATGGAGTCCTGAAAGTGCCTGGGAGGAAGAGTCCAACGGGGGCCCAGTGCTCCTATTAGGGGGGGGCCAAGCAGGGTCAGGAGCCACAGATCCGGTTCCTGGGGCCCAGGCCCAGAGCAATCCTGGGAGGTGGAATCAGGGACTGGGGTTTTAGGCAGAGATGTGGTTAGAAACCAAAGGAGAAGGCTTGGGTGGGGTCAGAAGATGAGGATAAGGAAGGAGCAACGGATGAGTGGTGGGACTGCAACATGGCTCAGAGGCTATGAATAAGGGTTGAGGGGCAGAAGCCTAGGTTTTAAGGGCCCAAATGATGGGGGCCAGAGGTCCAAGGGCTGGGTGCTATTTGGGGGTCCAGGGACTGGGTCACAGTCCAGGCTGTGCCCCAGCTGACATGTTACCTGCTTCAGTGGCAACAGCATGAACTCCTCGGTCTTGGCCACGTCCACGAAGTGCTGCAGCACGTACCTGTGTGCCGCCTTGAGTAGGTCGCTGCACGAGTGCGTGTCGGCGAAGCCCCGGATGCCCAGACAGTTGGAGGGGTCGAGCTGACTCAGCAGGAACTTGCAGCAGGCGTCACGGACGCCGTTCAGCTGCAGAAGGCTGGCGGCTGGGAGCAGAGTCTGTGGGTGAGGTGGGAGAGAAGGCCAGGGGAGCAGGGACAATGAAACAGGTGCAAGGAGAACTGAGGCAGAGCAGTCAGAGGACAGGACGGGAGTGAGGCAGTCTCACCTGCACATTGCCTTCACCCACGACTATCTCAGCTGTGTACGCAAACTGCACCAGCTGGTCCAAGGCCTGAGGGTCGATGTCATGCAACGTCACGTGCGTCTGGCGGCTCTCACTCATCTCATCTGTGGGGACAGTAGGTCAGACCAGTTCCACCGGAGAGACCCACAGAGCCCCCCAGTGCTCACAGGGTGGGGTGGTACTTGCTTGTGAACATAGCGTGGAAGTAGGGACTGCAAGAAGCCAGCACCACCTTGTGAGCTCGGATCTCCTTGGCGGCCACGTGCAGAACAATGTCACACAGGAGGCCTCGCTGTCGCATGCGGCTCATGGCCACGAAGGCATCATGGTAGTGCCGCTTGGAGTTGTGGGACACTGTATGGCCCTCACGGCTCAGCAGCTGCATGGCACCCTCCATGGGAGCTGTGGGCCGAGCCTGTCGGATCCGTGCACGCTCTGCCTCAGGGCTGCCAATGGGCAATGTCAGGTTAGGGTCTGTCTGGGCAGGGCCAGGGCACCCAGGAGGCCACTCCTTCCCCCAGGGCCCATACCTGCGCCCATCAAAAACTTCCTCTGCGGCCTGGGCTTACCCCACTCTGTTCCCCCACTTCCAGGAGCCTCCCACCTTCTCTCATGAGGTCGCAGTATTGAACCTGTACTGCTTCCTCTGCCCACCCCTTCTCAGGCACCATATTCCACACTGCCTAGGTGCCCCCCATCAGAACCAGGTTTTCCTCTGTCCATCGCTGGCCACCCTTCCCGGGCCCCTACTGGAGATCGGTGTCCTCAGCCTGGGCTGGTACACAGGAAGTGCAGAGGTGAAACTGGTCAGTGGTGTCAGACAGCTCTGAAGAGGACCCCTACAGCCCACCAGCAGGTGTGACCTCACTTGACCCTCAAGAGCGGCAGCCCTCTTGACCCCTGCCCACCCTCCACTCAGCAGACAAGCGGCCAGAGTCTGTGATCTGTGCAGCCATGATTCAAGGGCTGCATGAGGGGACAGTCTCCGGGAGCAGCCACCTCTGGACGGCCTACCCTGAGTCCTCCGTGTGCGCGGATAAACGGATGGGGGGGGGGGGCAGAATGAACCTACCACTTGCTGGGCGCCGAGGCCGCCCCCTCCGGGCAGCCTGCCAGAATCAGCGCGCGCCTCTCCCTCCCTCCTTCCAAGACCCACTCAGTCCCTGGCCCGGCTCACGATTCCCAGCCCTCTGGCCCACTCACGCCGGCGGCTGTGGCGGCGGTGGCGGCGGCGGAGCCTCGGGCGCGGGCCCCGGGCTGCCGTGCTCCGGGCTTTGCGTCCTGCCGGCCGGGCGCTCGCTACGCGGCTGCATGGGTTTGTCCACGGGACCCACCGCCGATCCGCGGAGGACACACAGACTAACGGTTGCACAGACCGCTGGAGGGCTGCTTGGTGGTGGCGGCCAGCTCAGCTTCCCTTGCGTCGCCGCTTGCCCTCAACCGCTGTTTCTCGGCGCCGCCCGCCCCGCCTTCCGCGCTCCCCGGTGGCTCCGGGCACGCAGCGTAGGATGCGCATTCTCGCAAACTCCCAGCGCCACGCCCACCTCCTCCTTCAGGAAGACCCCGGGCCCCTGCTACTTCTGTCCAACAAGGTTCCCGGGCCTACCCCGCTGCCCTCGCCAGTAACTCATTCAAGAAGCCCCCCCCCCCCCCCCGCCCTCCTACAAGTACCAGGCCTTGGGCTGGGCTCTGGCTGCGGAGGTCGGGGAGGGTGGAGCAGGACGCAGGGCCTGAGGGATCTGATCAGAGTCTCATCCGCGCCCCGAAGCTGTGAGATCCACTCTAGTTGGATCTTGCCATCCACACCTGCATACCCTCACGCTTAAGCGGATGGAACTGTGAAAGAGGACACAGGATGGCCACTTCACCTCCTTCTTTCCCCAAGGCAACCTTCTAGCCTCTGGGCTTTTGCACCTGCGGTCTGTTCCCATAGACAGCACAAAAAAAGTGGCTGTTGGCCCTGGCCGGTTGGCTCAGTGGTGGAGCGTCGACCTGGCGTGCAGAGGTCCTGGGTTCGATTCCCGGCTGGGGCACACAGGAGAAGCGCCCATTTGCTTCTCCACTCCTCCCCCTCTCCTTCCTCTCTGTCTCTCTCTTCCCCTCCTTCAGCGAGGCTCCATTGGAGCAAAGATGGCCCCGGGCGCTGGGGATGGCTCCTTGGCCTCTGCCCCAGGGGCTAGAGTGGCTCTAGTCGCAACAGAGCGACCCCCCGGAGGGGCAGAGTATCGCCCCCTGGTGGGCGGAGCGTCGCCCCCTGGTGGGCGTGCCAGGTGGATCCTGGTCAGGCGCATGCGGGAGTCTGTCTGACTGTCTCTCCCCGTTTCCAGCTTCAGAAAAAAAAAAAAAAAAAGTGGCTGTCCATGCCGAGCCTGACGTTGTGAGTTTATGCAGATGTGTTCAGGGGTGAATTCCCAGCAGAGGGAGGAGTCGCTGGATTGAAGTATCAAACATAATATTTTTAGGTAGATTTGGCCAAACTGGCTTTAATGACAGCGCCTGCCCCCACCACAAGGATTATGGGATTGTCCAGTGAAATGGAAACGTAGTCCTGGCTCGGATCCTCCTTTGATAAAAGGGCAAGGCTGGCCTGGCCATCAAAGTGTCATTTATCTTTTGGTAAACGACCCAACTATAGCATCACTGTTCTTATTTTGGCTTGTTTTTCCTACCACAGTGTTGGCTTTCTAGAATTGATTTGAGTTCTCCGTATAGGAGTTCTCTGTTGACGCGTTTTATCCGTTGTCCATGCATTGACATCCTCTGAGGCACGCGTTTACGATGCCCTAGGGAGGTTGTGGCCAGGCTTGGCCCCACCCCCAGTGGGCCCCAGATCTCCCCCCCACTTCCCGCCCTTCCCCGTCAATAGTTTTATCACTGCCTCTTATGGAGGGCACAGATTGTGAGCAGCACGTCCTGCCCAGTGCTCGAGCGACTGCGTGCGGGAGCCGTGACCGAACCAGGCCTGCGCCAGGAGCCCGCATGTCCCATGTCACCCTAGACTCGGGGCGTGCCCACAGCACAGGGGACATGAGCGCGCCCGCC
This sequence comes from Saccopteryx bilineata, assembly GCF_036850765.1. NCBI lineage: Eukaryota > Metazoa > Chordata > Mammalia > Chiroptera > Emballonuridae > Saccopteryx > Saccopteryx bilineata. Next base: position 293,051,918 of record NC_089492.1, read on the forward strand.
CGCTCGCCGGCCGCCAGAGCCACGGCTGGAGAACCGCAGACGCAGCGGGGCGGGGCGGGGCCGGGGCGGGGCGGCCAGAGGAAGTGCTGCTGGAGCGCAGCATTCTGGGGCCGGAAGTGGGGCTCACGCTGCAGCCTGGCGGTCATGGCGACGGCGCGGGGCCGCAAGCGGTGAGTTGCGAGTTCGGGGACCTGTTCGGTTTTTCTGTGGTGCTTGTATCCTAAGGGGCTCCTTTTGCGCTTCTCCATGTTCATGGGCGGCGGGACTGGAGCACCGCGGGCTGGCGGGGAGCCGTGACTCCGATGTCGTGACCCCCAGGCGCCTGGCGGAGCTGACGGTGGATGAGTTCCTTGCCTCCGGCTTTGATTCCGAGTCTGAGTCCGAGCCCGAAGGAGCCGCAGAAGCCGAGGCGCGGGCGGCGCGCGGAGCGTCCCGGAGCCCGGATGGGGCAGGCGGGATCCCCTCGGCCAAAGATCCCCGCAGTTGTGTGTAAGCAAAACCCTCTTCGTCTCCAAGGCCCACCCGCGGCAGGGATTATGACCACTGCTGCGGCCTCAGGACCGAGGCTTAGGGACCTTTGACCACTCCCCCAGACCCCTGGGCTTATTCATTTTCCATCCTGAAAATTGCTAATTGGGGGCTCTGTGCCAAGTCTGCTTTTAAGAGGTTGGTAAATAATATCAAGGTCCGTTTTTGGCCTGGGGAGCTCGCTCAGTCTTGGGTAAGTCAGGAAGTGCGGCGTGCTGTGCGATAATTGCTGGTGACAGGAGCACCAGCAGCGTGGCTGGGAGCATCTGTTGCTGTGTCGAGTGGGGAAGGTCATTCGAGGTGACAGTTGAGCAAAGACCTGCAGACAGTAAGGGAAGAGTGTTCTAATGTTTCAGAGAGCAGGGACAGCAAAGATTCTGAGTTGGAAGCAGAACCCTTATGGGCACAGGTGAGTGTGGCTGGGTGGACCTGGAGGGGTGGTGATGGGAGCATTTATAAGATATCCCAGCAAACTGGGAAGTCATCTCAGGCAGTGAAGTAATGACACGTGACAGATAACACCAAGGGTGGCTTGGGATGTGCTGTGTTATGAGTAGGTTGTAGGCGGCAAGGATGGGAACAGAGAGAGACCATTATGGCAATTGAGAGATGGTGCTGGTTCGAGAGGGGGCATGAGAGGTTTCAAAGATAGAGGTATGAGAGACAGAAGAGGGGTTTGTTTGCCTTTTCACCTGAGTGCCTGGGAAGGGATAGTTACCAACCACAGATGTAGAGCAGGGTGTGGGCAGAGCAAACTTGGGGTAACTCCAAGGTCAGTGTTGTACATGTGGGGTTTGAAATGTATGTGCTGAAACATGTATAGAGAAGCTGTGGGATATGTGAGTCTGGAGCTTAGGGGAGAGAGGGATCTGCTGAGAACCTGCCTCTGGGAATCTCCTGCCTTAGTGCTCAGTAGCTGTTGTAGAGAGAGTAGATTAAGTCTTCTGTTTTCCCAGAGGAGGCCAGTAAACTGATAGTGTGGGCAGGAAGCTTTACTTCCCCTCCACCCCTACTGGCTCTGCCTGTCCATCCCACTTGATGACTGACCCCCACCTTCACAGCCAGCGTAAAGGCCATGCCTCTGAGCACAAGGATCAGCTTTCTCGGCTGAAGGACAAAGACCCCGAGTTCTACAAGTTCCTGCAGGAAAACGACCAGAGCCTGCTGAACTTTAGTGATTCGGACAGCTCTGAGGATGAAGAGGAACAGCTCCATTCTCTGCCAGACATGCTGGAAGTGAGGGCCTGGACAGAGCTGGGCAGGGGCAGGGGGCACACGTGTGGCCTCTACATCCTGCTCTAGCCTGGCCCTCTGTCTTTTGCAGGAAGCAAGTGAGGAGGAAGATGAGGAAGAGAAAGATGGGATCTCCAGAGGACTGAAGGGGAAGAAGAAGGATTCTATCCCTGTGACCCTTGCCATGGTTGAGAGATGGAAGCAGGCAGCGAAAGTGAGACATGGCCTGGAATGAGCAGCTGGACACACTGACCCCTTTAGCCCTTTACTCGTCAGTTCCCTGGGCCTATGCAGATGGGAGGACCCCTCCTCTGAGCAACTGTACTTGGAGTCCTGTTCAATACAAGAGAAGCTCACATAGTTCCTCCTTATGCTAAGAGACTCCAGGACTGTGTTCTGTCCTTCAGTCAGAGATTCCAGGGGCTCTGCCTGCTCCTTTGTTCTTAGTTTCTCTCTTCAGCTCCTTACTCCCCAGAGTTTCTTGTGCCTTTGCTAATTGGTCAAGCGAGGCCTCTTTTTCCAAAGGTCTTGCCATGATTTCTGTAGGGAAAGGAAGGGACACAAAGGGAGAACTCCAAATGCTCCGCAGAGCTGGCTGTTGTCCAGATCTGGGACCTTCAGCCCCTCCCCCTGGTCGCTGAACTGGGCTTCCTGCCCACCCAGGAGGAATTTTACTCTGTGTTTTTATCCCAAGCACAAGGCTCAGTAACACTGCCCCCACCTCTGCCTTGTGTCTGAGAATGAAGATGAGGGGTGCCTTTCTTTCTTAGGGCAGGTTCTGGGAGCCCCGGCTGCCTCTCCCTCTGTCCAGCACAGCTGCCACTTCCCACAATGTTCTGGGTTCTCTGCCCCTTTAGCAGCACCTGACTCCAAAGCTGTTCCATGAAGTTGTGCAGGCATTCCGAGCAGCTGTGGCCATCACCCAAGGAGACCAGGAGGGTGCTGAGGCCAACAAATTCCAGGTCACAGACAGTGCTGGTGAGCTGAGGTCAGGGGACCTGGGATACAGGCTCCCTGTTCCATCTTCTGTCCTGTGAGTGGCATCTGTGGTCCCCTCATTTCAGTGTTCAATGCTCTGGTCACCTTCTGCATCAGAGATCTCTTTGGCTGCCTCCAGAAGCTATTATTTGGAAAAGCTTCAAAGGACAGCAGCAGGTGAGAGGGTGGGGTGGGGTGGGGTGTTTGGGGCCCTGCAATGGGGAAGCTAGAGGCCTTGTGACCTAGCAGTTTCCTCTAGACCCACCTGGCACAGAGGGATGTTTGGGGACAGAGCCAGGCTCTTTCTAGGGCTCTTGGGCGAGGCGAGGCTCTCAGGGCCACATTGGCCTTTTTCTTTTTGAGAAGGGAAATTCTTTGGCCAGAATTTCTCAGGGGCTGCAGACTGTGTGTTTGACTGTGTTCCCCCATTTTCTCAAGTCAGGATATTCGATATTCTCTCTCTTTCTCCCTCTCCCCTTCTCCTCCCCTTCTCTCCCCCTCTGCTTCTCTCTCCCCTTCTTTGGATGAATAAGTCTCATCCACTCTCCTGCCCTTTGCTCTGTGGCTGCTGCTAGGTGTGTCTCCAGGAGGGGGCCAGGTTGATACTGGGTTTTGAGAACCTTACCTTAGAGGTTAGAGGTAGATCAAGCAGAGAAGCTGTGGAATGTCTTCAGATGGGGAGGAGATCAGCAGACAGTGGTAGAACAGGGGTTACATTGGGGCTAGAAGGGCCAACTGCCACGTGACCTGGAGGCAGTAAGGATCTTGGAGGGTCAGACTCACCTCAAGTGCCTTCTGAAAGAAGAAAAAAGTGTTCAGGGAGGGGCCCTGCTGTCATCACCTGAAGGGGAAGTGGGGGTACCTGGACCCGGTGGTATTAGTCAGGCGGAGAGTGTGGCCATGTGGAGGGGGACAGGCAGTGAGTACGAGGGCATTGAACACGGTTGGTGGCATTCTTCCTGGGAAGGAGACTGCCGCGCTGCAGCCACCATGAAAGACAAAGAGTGCTGCCTCCTGGGTCAGGGTGAGCTTTTGTCCTCTTAGGCGTTTCATCTTTCTTTCTTTTTCATTTTTTATTCTTTCATTAATTTGAGAGAGAAAGGGGGAGAGGAGCAGGAAGCATCAACTCATAGTAGTTGCTTCTCATGTGCTTTGTCTGGGCAAGCCCCGGGGTTTCGAGCTCGTGCCCTCAGCATTCTACCTTGATACTCTGTCCACTGCGCCACCACAGGTCAGGGGCATTTCAGCAGTTTTTAGTGAGCACCTACTGTGTGCTGAGGTGCTGAGTTCTGTGAATGCTGAGGGGCAGTGCCTGTGAGAAAATCCCAGGAACGGCAGTCACTATTGCCAGGTCTTTTCAATTTTTCAAAGGATCAGAGTCTGGGTTCCTTGGTGAAACTGAGTTGTGCACACAGAGGTTTTGGGTTTTTACAAAATTTTATGGACCACAGAAAACCTGGTTGCAGTGGCGGTTAGTGATGCCTGGGTTAGAGCTCAGGGACCTCCAGGTCTGCTGCGGGTGTGGGTGTCTTCTGGAGACCCTCGGGGGAAGTGGCAGCCCTGGGCTCAGATATGGCGTATAGTGGCTCTCAGTCCTCTGTCCAGCTGGGGAAGCCTGTCCCTTCTCAGGCATTGGCCACAGCCACTCTTGGGAGGGTCTCCCAACAGGGCCCATCTGTCCTGTGCATGGTTACATGTAGCTCAGGATACTTGGTGTAAGCCAAGACTTGTCTAGGCTTTAGGTCTCACACGGGTGGGGTGGGTGGGGCGTCTCCGCAGGTTGCTGCAGCCATCCAGTAGCCCGCTGTGGGGGAAGCTCCGGATGGACGTCAAAGCTTACCTGAGCTCAGTCATACAGGTGTGGTCCTGGTGGGGAAGGGCCTGCTGCGTCCCTGGGTCCCGGCCGTGTGCAGTGTCTGGTCTTTCTCTGTTTTGATGTGAGTAGGGTTGGCCATGCTGACTCTCCTGCTTTCTAGCTGGTGGCCTGCGTGGCAGAGACGACAGTGGCCACAGCCCTCCTCCAGCACGTCGGCAGCTCCGTGCCCTACTTCCTGACTTTCCCCAAGCAGTGCCGCATGCTGCTCAAGGTGGGCAGGCTGCCCTGTGGGTGCGGTTGGGTGCCTGTGTCTACCCTCAAACATGCCACACTCCCACCAAGGTCTTCCTTGGGCAGAGCAGCCCAGGCATGTGAGAACAGGCTCTAGTTTCAGGCTGTGTCCCAGTAGTGACCACAGGAGCCTCTGGCTGGACTTGGGAAGGCTGAGCCTGGCCATGGTATCTTGTTCTTTGCAGAGGATGGTGGTCCTGTGGAGCACAGGTGAAGAGACACTTCGAGTGTTGGCCTTCCTAGTCCTCATTAGAGTCTGCCGGCACAAGAAAGACACCTTCCTGAGCCCCGTCCTAAAGGTAGTATGGGCCACAGGCTCCTGCCTGTGCAGCCCCAGTCTGTGCTGCCTTTTTGGTCAGTGCCCCTCACCAGGACTGTGGTTCCTGGCAGACCCAGGTCCTTGTCCCTTTATCCTCCCTGAGAAGTGGGGGACAGTGACAGTGACGGGAACTCTTGTTCCCCCCACCACCACCCTGGGCCCTGGGCTCTACGTGGACTGCAGCATGCACAGGTTCCCTCAGTGGATAAGGACATCAGGTTTGGTGAGGGACGGGGACCCTGGTGCCCAGCTTCAAACCAGGGATTGCCTGTCCTGCATGGGGACCTTCCGGAACCCCCTGCATAGGCCTGGAATGCAGCAGGGGCTCTTCCCTCCTAGTCCCGCCATGGTCCCCTTGCTGGTTCCCAAACTTGTTCATGCTGGAGCTCTCCCTCCCTTGGTACTGGGTTCTCCCTGTAAGAGCCCTCGCTCTGACTGCAGATGCCTGAGGGAGGTGGCTGTATCTTGTGGAGGAAGAGCAGCAGTGGGGCCCTGGGGTGGGGAGGGGTCTGCAGCAGACACGGCCGGACTGTGGTTCTGAGAGGCAGCAGCTTCAGGTGTCTGGTGGTGGCACTCCGGGACCCCGTGAGCTCAGATGGCTGTGACTGGTCTCCCTGCAGCAAATGTACATCACATACGTGAGGAACTGCAAATTCACCTCCCCCAGCACCCTGCCACTCATCAGCTTTATGCAGCGGACGCTGACCGAACTGCTGGCCTTGGACACAAGTGTCACCTACCAGCACGCCTTCCTCTACATCCGCCAGCTTGCCATCCACCTGCGCAGTGCCATGACCACACACAAGAAGGTGTGCAGCTGGGCTGGGTGATGAGCAGCCCAGGGGCCCAACCCAACCAAGGGCCTGGGGCCTCCTTAAGGAGAAAAACCAGCGTCTAGATGGGGTTAAGATTGTTGCTGGGGGGGGGGGGGGCATTATAGTGCTACTGCCTGCTGCGACCCTGTGTGCGTGGTGGGGCCCTGAGCTGACCCAGGTGGGACTCTTTCTGCCCAGGAGACACACCAGTCCGTGTACAACTGGCAGTTCGTGCACTGCCTGCAGCTGTGGTGCCACGTCCTCAGCACCATCTGCCCCAGCGACGCCCTCCAGCCCCTGATCTACCCCCTTGCCCAGGTGGTCCTTGGTTGCATCAAGTGAGTCAGGGCGGGTGGATGGCCCTGAGGGCTAGAGGTCATCCAGGGACAGGTTGCAGGGAGCTGTTCTGGAGGGCCGAGAGGCGGTCCTTTTCCAGGTGACCAGGGCCAACAGGGAGGGTCTAGGGTCTGACTTGGTGCCTGTGTAGAAGGGGTTGATGGGGCTGTCTGTGGCTTCAAGCCCCACGTGGGAGACACCCAGGCTCAGGCTGCAGGGCTCTGGGTTGTCTGTGGTGTGAGCACCTGCCCAGCACCTTCGTCCCAGGCTGCAGCACATGTGCAGTTTCAAGGGAATTTGGGTTTATTTGCATGGGGTTCTTGTACAGAGCAGGTCGGGTCTGGTGTGTGGAATCCTGGGTGTGAACGGAAAAGGTGCACGTGGCTTGGTGGCTTTTGGCCAGGAGGGCCAGGAGGGGGCAGCCCTGTCTTCCTAAAGGGGGAGCCTTTAGAGCTGGGAACAAAGGCTTGAATAAGTGACTCCTCTCAACACACACATGCACACTAAAATGAAACAAAATTAAATCTGGTTGGGTGTCCCTGCAGCCTTATAATTGGGCAAGGGAGCAGGTCCTGAAGACTTTGTGTCTTGCCCTCTTCTGTCAGAAATGTGATGAGCAGGTGTGGCCTCTGACCCTGAGAGAGGTGCACGGAGTGCCACTGTTGAGCTTGGGGCTCCATAGGAAGGATCAGGGCAACAGTCAGGAGGGTCAGGTGGGTTTGTGAGGTCCCTGAGGCTGGGCCTCATGTCAATCCTGTCCTCCCATTCCCAGGTTGGTGCCCACTGCGCGCTTCTACCCACTGCGCATGCACTGTGTGCGCGCCCTGACGCTGCTCTCCGAGGGCACCGCCACCTTTATCCCGGTGCTGCCCTTCATCCTCGAGGTGAGTGAGGAGATGAGTGGGTGGGCCCTCGCCTGCAGAGCACAGGTGCTGTGAGGACTTTGTTGTTCCTGTGCTGCCTTCTGTGCAGGCTGGTGGTGTGTGTTGGTTGGCAAGAGCAGCAGTGAGGACAGGAAGGTGCCTCGTGGTGGGGGCCTGAGGGTGCTGGTTTTAGGGCACAGACCTAGGTTTATCTGGGTATTTGCCCAAGATGAGAGTGAGTGAGAAATCCAGGCCAGAAGCCCAGGTCTGATTCCAGGGCTGCACCTGCCCTCTGTAAGTCTCCGTGTGGGCCACATGCGTATGCATCTGCGTGTTTGCATGCTCGCATAGCTCAGGCGGAGAAAGCCTAGAAATGTACTGGTGGTAGACCCCAACACAGGAAGTCCTCAGGAATTCACACCTCACCAGAGAGGCCCTCACCCCTCCTACCAGATAGCTCCGAGTGTCTCCGGCCGGGGCTGTGGTCCCCCTGTACTGTGTGTGGGGTGGGGGAGGGACCTTCTTACTCCATGCCCTGAGGCAGGGATAGTGCAGATTCGTGCTCATAGAATGACTCCCACCCAGCCCTTGGGTCCATGCTTGAAGCTCTCCTCACCCCATCAGCCAGTTCTAGGTATCTGTCTCTCTTTGTCTCCTCTCTGCTTCTTTCTTCCTTTTTGCACTGACCCCAGCCCTGGCTTGCTGCAGCTGTACCCCATACATTCCTCTCACTCAGGGATGCATACTTCTCCCCAGAACAGACAGACCACAAAGGCGGAAGCTGAGCTCTCTGCCTCCAGGGAGCCCCAGCCTTCCCTCCCTGTGTGGGCGGTAGGTCAGACACCCTGTCCCCCTCAGGCTAGAAAAAGGGCCATGCCCTCCCAGGGACCCACTTTGTCCTCACCAGCATCACGGCTGCTTTTAATCCAGAGTGGACCTGAGCTCAACTCTGGAATCTCCTGTTGGAGGAGGGCGGGGGTCTTTCCCAGTTAGACTCCCCTAGCCTCGGCCATCCATCCCCCTCAGGGATTCATCCTGGATCACTCCCTTCAAGGGTCATGGGTAGAGGTGCCAAGCTGAGAGGCCAAACACCCACTGTTCCCTGGGCAACCTTTAGTCTCCAGACCAGGAGGAGGACCTCTCCCAGAGGCCAGTGCTGGCACCGATGTGCACAGCCGGCTGTCTCTGTAGAGGACATAGGAGGTGGAGTGGCCTAGCTCCTCATCTGAGGCCTATGTGCCTCGGTGTGTTCTCGTGAGTCCGCAGACCTGGGGCCAGGGCCGGGCCCAGGCCTCGAGGGGGTAATTATGGGTGAGGGTGTGTGGTGGGCAGTAGTCTTGCGCAGGAGGGACTCTTTGTCTCCTGACACTGTCCTTGTGGCCCTCTGACCTAGTGTTTAGGAGGGCTCACTAGCAGTGTGTTTGTGCTCCTGGTCCTGCCCATTAGCCAGGGTCCCAGTCTGGGATGAAGGGGCTCCCCTGGGGGCCCTAGAGCTCTGGAAGGCATGTTTCTGTAGGGCTGCAGGTCTGGTGCTGCATTGGGCTCCTTGTCCCTGCTTTCATGATGTGTCTTCAAGGACCCAGGGTGCAGGCTGAGGTGAGGGGTGGGGCCAGTGCCGCAGTCTGGGCTGATGCTATTGGTCAATGCAGGTTTTCCAGCAGGTTGACTTCAACAGGAAGCCGGGACGCATGAGCTCCAAGCCTATCAATTTTGCTGTGATCCTGAAACTGTCCAAGGTCAACCTGCAGGAGAAGGCTTATCGGGTGAGGCTGGCTTCTAGGCCTTCAGGGAGGGTCCTCGGGAATGCCTTGGGTCAGGTCATGGTGGGATGTCAGAGGGCACCGGGGTCAGCGTTTAGAGTGACCATGGATGCAAGGTGTGGATAGGAAGGGCTCACGGACTATAAAGTTTAGGCATGGACACTTGCTGGCCCCAGCCCCAGTGAGGCTTCCAGGGAAGCTGTGGTGGAGAAGTGGTCTGTGCTCCGTCCCCCTGCCACGCCCTGATGCCCTCCTCTCCGCTGCTGCCTCAGGATGGCTTGGTAGAGCAGCTGTACGACCTCACCCTCGAGTACCTGCACAGTCAGGCCCACAGCATCGCGTTCCCTGAACTGGCACTGCCCGCCATTCTGCAGGTATGTGCTTGCTGTCTGGCTCCCCTGCCCCTGCCCAGATCCCTCCACAGCCTCCTGTAGATCAGGCTGGACTGTGTTTTAACGGACTCAGCTCCCTGTTTACACAGCGCCGGCAGAAGTCAGCGTGCTTCAGCTGTGGAGCCAGTGGAGGAGCCTGGCGCCTTGCAGTGCCCTTCCACCCTGGGGCTCTGGTGTGGGGTCCATGTTTAGGGGGTGCAGCTGGCCTAGGTTATTACACAAGCAGCCCAGCCCCTCCCCAAGCTTGCTACAGCCCAGGAACCAGTTGGCCATGTGGTCTTCCCTGGGGGCACGGGGTTAGGATCATAGTCAGCTGGTCTCGTGACTGCACATTTCCCTGGGTAGTCCTGCGTGTGGTGCAAAGGTAGGGCAGTCTCGGGCTGTCTCAGCACTTCAGGTGATACTGGGGCTGGAGGGAACCTCCTCCCTCTGTGAAGCCCCTGCTGGATCCCCCATGGGGGTTCATTTGCTTTCAGCCTAGATATTTAACATCTCAGGGAGGCCTGTGCCTCATGGGAGGGGTACTGCCTGTCTGCATGTCCCTGGGACTTGGGCTGCTTACCCCCAGCTGCACCTGACTCAAAGGCCCATCCAGACACAAGTATTCGTGTGCAAGAATTTATTTCTGGGCTTGGAATCCCAGGGATCAGAAAATTTTTCTTTTTGGTAAAGAGCCAGATAGTATTTTAGGCTTTGCAGTCCTGTGGTTTCCACAACTGCTTAATTCTCCCATTGAAGTAAAAACCCACAGAAATGTGTAAACAAACGAATGGCTGTGGCAGTGCAGCTTCGGAGGCCTGGCCCTGGTTCTCACGCAGGCACACTCCCACAGGCATTTGCCCCAGGGCTGCGCCCCCACCCCTCCACTCCCACCTTCCCGGCTAGCTTGTGTGGGATGTGGATACATAGCTGCCTAGAGAGCAGCCCTCTGTGGAGCTGGCTGAACCCTGTTCCCTTCTGCAGCTCAAGTCCTTCCTCCGAGAGTGCAAGGTGGCCAATTACTGCCGGCAGGTGCGCCAGCTGCTGGAGAAGGTGCAGGAGAACGCAGACCACATCTGCAGCCTCCGCCAGAGGGCCTCCTTCAGCGTGGCCAGCAGTCAGGCTGTGGTCAGTGGGGAGGGCACCATTCAATGAGTGGCTGGAGTTTGGGGTTTTGCCCAGGGTGGGAGGTGACCTGAAACCTCTCCCCACAGGATGCCTGGGAGAAGCAGACCCGAAAGGAGGGGACTCCGCTTACTAAGTACTACAGCCAGTGGCGGAAACTGAGGGACCGTGAGATCCAGCTGGAGATCAGTGGCAAAGAGCGGGTATGGGCTGGGACGACATCAGAGGCCTGGGCACACCCAGCCGGATGGTTCTGAGACAAGGACCTAGCTCTCTGCCTGTGACTTTGAGATGGGATGGGGCTGGGTGCTGTCTGTTGGGGAGGACATACACAAAGGTGGTTGGGGTGCCCTGGTGCTACCTGTCCTGGTGCTGTAGCTGTGACTCTGATGGCACTTAAAGGCCAGCGTATGGTGAGAGCCTCCTTACCTGCCTGGCAGGGTGGCTGTCCAGGAATCCTTCCCAGGGATGCTGACTAGGTAGAAAAAGGGGCCCAGCATGTCTTTGTATGGAGGAAGAAGGGCATGGAAGGGAAGTGGGGGGGGGGGCACTGGGTTCGGGTGGAGCCTGTCTTTGGAAATGAGGGTTCTTACTGGAGCACTGCAGTGGCCGTGGGTCTGGGGTGGGCACTCAGGGCTCCCTGCACACCCTCACCTGCTGCTCCTGTTTTGGGGCCTTACAGCTGGAAGATCTGGACTTCCCTGAGGTAAAGCGCCAGAAGCTGGGGGACAGAAAGGATGAGGACAGGGTCGAATTCAAGGACCTCTTTGACCTGGACAGTGATGAAGACGAAGTCACGGACTTCTCAGAGAAAGGTGGGCACCTGCATGCCTCAGCTCCCATTTGCAGGGCCCTCTCTGCCCCTTCTCCGCCACTTTGCTTGGGTAGAGGTTGGGCCTCCTAGAACTGGAACACGTGTCACCAGGCCTTGTTCCTCCCCCACTATCCAGGGCAGTTCTGAATCCTCTCCATTGTGCAGAGGACCACGGGGAGGGTGGGTGCAGAGCTGTGACCCCAGCTGTTCCCTCTGCATTTGCTGGTGGGCCTACTGCCATGAGCTCTTCACCTTGGTCCCCAGGAGCACAGCAGAGGGTAGAGAAAGAGGAGGAGGACGAGGACGACAGTAGCAGTAGTGCCAAAGAAGGCAGTGACTCAGATGGTGAGTGTTCCTGGGTGAGGGTTTGCGCACCTAAGGCTCCCTGGGGATGCCAGGCCAGCTGCTGCGATCCTGCTGGTCTGGCAGCAAGCAGGAGCGGCTCCGATAAATTAATTAGTGCTGTGATTAATTAGTGATGAGTAACCCCTAAAGCTGGCTTCTTCCTGATAAAGCAGAATTTATGTAGCCTCGGTGTCTCCCTGCAGATGGAGGCCCAGATGCAGAGGCGGGGCTGGCTCCCCGGGAGCTGTGGCAGCTGCTGGCCCAGGGGCCGGAGGACGAGCTGCAGGACCTACAGCTCTCTGAAGAGGACTGAGGGCCACCACCTGGGGCTGCAGGGCCTGTGGGCGGCTGCCTGCAGTGTCCCCCTCTCACTGGCAGTCAGCCTTGGACCTGCAGCTGTCCAGAAGCCCTGGGGTCAGCGCCCATGCAGGGGGAAGAACAGTAGATGGTGGACAGGGCTTTATTTGTACAACATAGAAGAAAAAAAAAGTACAAAGCACTGTGCTAATCCCTGGAGTGGCGGCCTTGGGGACTGAAACCTACACTGAAGCCTGCCCACTGCTGCACCCCAGGGTGGCAGGTCCCCATGGGGGAAGCGGACCTCTTGCCTGATGCCAGGATACTTAAAATCTCATGCAGTCCCAGTTCCAGAGGGGCACAGCCAGGGCCAACAGAGCCACTTGTCTTTGGTTTGTCTGTAGTGCCCTGGTTTGGAGCCCCAGGCCAGCTGCGCCAGGCTCCATTGTTACCCCCTGAAAGTCTTTTGAAACATGTTCCTTTTCTTTTAAGTCACATGTTTTCCTTTTAAAAGTTGTGTTTTTGCTTCCAAAACCAGAGGAAAATAAACTGTGGGGAGGGGCCTTTGCATTGCACCTGCTGGCACTGAAAGGCTGGGCATCTGCGCAGCCCACCCCCAACTCAGCACAAAGGCTGGGAGGGGTCTGCAGGCCCTGGGTGCAGAGCCAGGGTCCCGTTCTCTTGCTTGGGTGAGGCTCGGCCAGCAGTGGGGTGTCCCCCACCATAAGGTGAGGGGGCCAGTGCTGGGGACAGGGGCTGATCCTCTGAGGTGAGCTCCCGCTCAGATGGCCGCAGCATTGGTGGCTGCAGAGGCAAAGCCACGGGGAAGCTGGCCATGTAGTAGACTCGGCCCAGGCGCTTGGCCACCTGCAGAGAGACGGGCCTGGGTGGGGGTTCTACAGCCAGGAAAGTCTCAGACCACCACCCCAGTTGGCACTCACCTGTGCCCGAATCTTGAGAGCAGGCCCTAGTTTCAGCCCCATAGTGGTCAGGAGGTGCTCCTCGGTCAGCAGGGGCAAGGTCTCCCCATCGATGCCCTGTTCTCTGAAGACCTGGTGTGGGTGGGGAGCTTGTCAGGGCCTGGGTGTGGCAACAGTGCCTGCCCACCCTGCAGCCCAGCCAAGGCTACATCTGGTGGCTTGAGACTTTCCAGAGAGAGCAGGACCAAGAGGAGCTATCTGCAGTTTGGGGGGGAAATATTCAAGGGGTAGAAAACAACTGCATTGGGCACATGCCCGTGTTGCAGGCAGATGTGGTGGGGGTTGGGGTGCATGCCCATGTCCCTCCCCGCACACCCTTTGAAGGGAGGCCCCAAGGGGTGGGGAGCTCAGAACCATCTCGGGCAGCTGGCCCCTCACCGGTGCATATTCTCCACAGCCAGACAGGCCCCCCACAAAGCTGCAGACATCATCCACTGTCCACTTGCTGACATCCTCAGGGGCTGTGGCCTCCTCTCCATCCGTGAAGAGTCCCCCGACGGCGCCTGGTTAGGAGGGGTTGTTACTAGGACTTTGGAGGGCTCTTCCCTAGGCTCCCACCCATGTGCTGATCTTTGCCTTTTTCAGAGATGTTGCATTCATGACTAAAAGGAATTTTTCTCCCCTTGGTGGAAATGGTGGGGGGATGGGTCTCCTTCCACCCCATGCAGGGATCTAAAGCATTGGGGGTGCCCACCTGTGTGGAAGTAGGGGCTGACGTAGGGCAATCCCAGGGGCAGTGGAGGGGGCAGCATGGACCCTGAGAGAAGCCCCTTCCCCTCTGAACTGGCCCCTCCAGTTGGGGCTTGACTGGGGGTGGGGCCTTGGCCCCCACCAGCCACCGTCTCGGGTTCCTCTCCGTCTGAGTCCTTGGGGGGCTCATCTTCAGAGCCATCTTGTACCCAGAGCCCAGCCCCAGTAGTCTCCTTGGGCTCACTGGGCCGGGCTGAGGCAGGGCTGGAGCTTCCCTTCCGAGAGGCTCGGCGGGCAGGCTCCCGGGGCGGGGTGGGAGGGCCGGGGCCTGGGGGTCCCTGCTGAGGTAGGGCCAGCATTGGCGTGGAGCTGTGTCTCAGCACTAGCATGGCCCCGCGCCGCTGCAGCTCCTCCACGCCCTCGGGCGGGCGCAGAGCAGCTTCAGGCGCCAGCAGCTGCGGCCGGTGCACGCTCTCCAGCTCCTTCTGACGCAGCAGCTCTGCCGACATCTCCAGCCTGGACCAGGGAGAGCAGAGTCAGCCAGCTCGGCAGTGCCAGCTCCTCCCGCACCAGTCACTGTCACCTACCGTGCCAGGTTCTGCTTCCGCAGGAGCTCCTGCTGCCGGGCAAGCATCTCTGCCTGGGCAGGGGGCAGGAAGCCAAAACCTGGTGGGAAGGGGACAGACCACAAAGCCAGATGGCCGAGTGGTCCAGTGCTACCCAAGCGCTCCCCACTCCCGTCCTTGACAGTGGTGAGTCCTACTGGAACACTCGTGGACGCCTGGTCAGGCACAGGCAAACCCGATCGCCCCACTCGCACGGGGGCCCCCAGGACACAAAGGGCTCGAAAACCCGTCTACTCACCTGGGGTCTGGCACAGAGCCGAGGGCACCCCCAAAAAGGGAGGCCTGAGGTGGGGGCCCAGGGCGATGTGCGGGGCATTCTGGGACGACAGCAAGGGGGCCGGCTGTGACAGCTCCCTGTGGAGGGCAGGCCGGTGAGCGCCTTGCGCCACCTCCATTCCCGGAACTGCCCGCCCCCACCCTCACAGCTCCACACTCCGGTTGCCGCTGCTAATTGCCGGCCCCGCGGGCAGTCGAAGCTCCGCTAGTTTCAGCTTCAAGTCCGCGCGCCGCCCCCACGTCCGCCCCCGCCCCTGCTGGCGGCGCCAATTAATCTCGGCGGCGGCGCGGAGGCGCTGACCCGGCGGGCCGCGGCGACTGCAGCGGTAATTACCGCCGGGCGCGCGGGGGCCTCCGCCTCCCAGTTCCCTGGACCCCGTGTGGCCGGGGGGAGGGGTGCAATTAGCTGCAATCCGGGAGGCGGCTGCAGACAGCGCTCTGGGGCAGGGGTCGCAATGTCGTGGGGGGGGGGGGGCGCAGGGCGGAGGTGTGCAGTGGCCGCCTGACAGTAGAGGCGCAGAGCCCCTGCAGCTCTTTCAGTCCCCTAACTCATTCACCCCTCGGCCTTTGCAGGTCTACCAGCCTCTGTCCTGTCCTGGGCTCTCCCGGCTGCGACAGACCCGGGAGGCCTCGTCTGAGCCAGCAAAGGCTCCAGAGTCTGAATCTGTGCAGTTGGGGGCGCAGGGGGGAGAGGGGCCCCTGACTTTCGGGTTTCCAGACCTCTCGCTATTCTCCTTTCTTCTACCTTCTGCTCCATCTATACCACCCTCTCCATGGATTCCCCCCATCTGCATCAAGCACCCTCACCTACCTGCTGGGGGATCAAAGTGCTCAGCTGTCTCAGGGGCACCTGGATTCAGTGGGTACCACAGTTGCTCAGTAAAAAAGGAATCGCCCTTACCACTCCAACCAGAGGGCCACATTCTACTCCAGAACATTTTCCTGGGCCTCTGCCCAGCTCAGGGAGCATCAGGTCCCTTCTGGACAGCAGGCCATGAACCTAGGGTCAGCACAGTGCCTAGCATGTTGGGTACCCACAGGGCTGTGTGGGTGGGATGGGAGAGGGGAGTGTGCATGAGTCAAAGTGGCTGACAAGTATGGAGGTGCTGTGGACCTGACCTGCAGAAACCAGGTGGAAAGTCTATCCACTCCAGCAACAAGCACAGTCAATATGGGGGCCTTGGAGATGCAGTCACCTCAGTACCTCTCTGAGAAGGATGGGGCACCAGCTGGAGTGGTACCCTCTCGGTGCTGAGCCAGGCCCTGCTTCCGACGTTGGCCTGTTGTGGATGAGGGCAGGTGGACTTCCAGGCCACTGGGGCTCCTCACAGCTGCTGCTGCCACCTCCTGCCGGACCCTCAGGAGATCTGGGGGTGGGGGAACAACAGCAGTGACCCAGAGGCCAGGTTCCCCCTAGGCTCTCACTGGTCAAGGACACCAAGAGGACCAGGACCAGTGAGAGCACATCCTCACATCGCACTTACCCTGCTGGTTAGTTGCTGAAACAGACAGATAACAGAAGGCTATAGGGCAGAGGAGACAGACCTTTATGGTACAACAAGCTAGAGGATGCTGGAGTTGTAGGTGGGAGGCACCCACCAGTCTTGGAAGGTAAGCATTTGAGAGGGATATGGGGATGTTATAATCAGAATGCAGTGGGAGGGAGGGAAAAACACAGCAGGCAGGGGATGCTAGTGGTGCATGAACGTTGATATTGACAGCCCAGAAGGCATGGAGACCAAGCTGCAGGAGCCTGGGGGGTGGGGGGTGGGGTGGGGATGAGTGTGCAAAGGCCCAAAGGTGAGGGAGCAGGTTTGTTCCTTGAGGGCAATGTCACCGGGAGTCCAGGAGTTGGGTCTCCAACCCTGGACAGAGGCTGCCCAAGTAACCCCCTCCTAGGTAACACGGTGCAACACTCTATCCATGTGTCTGATACACTCTGTTACCCATCCGAATCCCTCCAGCCTGCTCAGGGCCGGGCCTCCGAGTCCCCCTGCAGTCCCCCATTTGTGCAGGCTCCTGCCGCCGCCTGTTTATAAATTAATTACCCGAAAAGCGGAGGTGGGTCCTGCCCGGGCCGGGTGCCAGCCCGCAGAGCCCAGCCGGCGCGGCCGCCTGCATCGATCCCAGCGGGGCCTCCGCGCCCCCGCGCGCGCCGGCGGCCTAGGTTATTTACAGTCGGCTCCACAGCGGGGGCGGCGGCGCAGGCCGTGATTGACAGCCCAGCTCCCGGCGCTGCTCCCCCGCGGCCGGCGCCCCCTCCCCCGCGCAGGCCAGCGGAGCCGGCCCCAGGCAGGGCAGGGAAAGCAATTAAAAAGGAAGATTTTTAAATTATTAACATTTGGTGAATAATTCAGGCTCTCGGTGCCTGACTGCCCTGGGGGACAGTGCCTTGTGTAAGGAGGAGAAATCCTGCCCGCTTTCCCAGCACCCCCTCACCCACCTCCAGCCAGAAAACCCAAGCTCCCCCAGACTGGGGACTGAGGTCTGCGAGGGCAGGGTGCCAGAGTGTGACCCTGCGATGGTGGGTGGGATTTCCAAGGGTCTCTGAGAGGTGGCATGGTCAGATGGCCAGAGCCAGGGCACACTGTGAGAAGCAGGGTGGGGCAGGCGCGGCGCCTCCCGCTGCGCTTCTGAGTACCAGTGAGGTCCTGTTGGCTAAATCCCAACTGCTGCCCACCCTGTCTTCTAGTCTCCACCAGTGGAAGTTCTAGGGCAGACTGCATCCCTCCTCTGAGGCCTCCCACAGGGAGACCCAGAGGCTCCCTGGAAGTGCGTGACACTGTGCCACACCCTTGAGTTGGAGTGGGAGGGACTGCAATGTACAGTAGGGTGCAGGACAGCCTGCATGGATAGGCGGGAGCATCAAAAAAAAAACCCTTCCCGCTCAGGCTCGCGAGAGACTCTCTCGGGTTCCTCATACTCAGTTTCCTTATCGGTGAAATGACAATGCCTGCCCATGACAACAGGGAGGTGGCCCATCAGGGTGGGAGATGGTGGGGGTGGAGTCACAGGGGACTTGATGGGGACCTGCTTTGGGCTAAGGGAGGAAGAGAGTCATGCCTCTGCACACCTACAGGGAGCTTGCTAATGGGGGCTCAGGAGTCGATGGCCCTGCACCCAATTGGCCTCAGGGGCAGGGAGAGCCCAGCACAGGTGGTAAAGGGCACACACCGTGGCTGGGGAGGCCCAGGTGGTAGAGACGCTGTGGATCGTCAAAGGTGCCAGCCTCACTCAGCGCAGACACAAGCCGGCGGTAGTGATCCTCCGGGGCCATGCTGGGTCCCAGCTCTGACAACAACAGAGTCTCTAATTGGGAGGAACACATGGGGAGGACTCTTCAGATTCTGTCAATCAGAGAGCCAGGGCCTCTCCTCTTTCAACTGGCTGTTGGGCTGACCCCACCCTTTAGAGAGTCTAAGTTATACCCTGGCCCTCCAGGAACCTGTCCCACCAACCCCACAAAGGGCTCCCACCTTGGGGAGACTTGCTTCGAGCCTTCTTCTCCAAAGGGCAGTCAGTGCTGATGTGGGGGGAGCGGCCCAGCCTCTTGCCCAGCAGATCACCTGGGGAAGGGTAGAGTGAGTCCCAGGCCTTCAGCCAGAGGACAGTCCTGACTCTAGTCTCTGGGGGGGGGGGGGGGGTGTGTGTGTATGTTATGGCAGATTTCTGGTAACAGCAGCTTAGGTGGCAACTCAGGACCCCATAGGCACCCCTATTGTCCCCATCCAGCCACACAGCTATCCAGTGCACATTAATGTAGGCCTTCTCAGCACCCTGCCCAAGAGAAAGAAAAGGCTCCTGATGTGACTCCCAGGGCAGGACTGAGGACAGACGGTGGAGGGTCCTATGCCAAGGTTTCTCACACTTCCTGCTCAGGGAGGTCTCCGGGCTGTGGGCCCCAGAGCCCCCACTTCAAGGCCCCTGAGGTTGGGTGCACCGCCACATTCACTAGTCTTCTGCCCTCCACCCAGGCCACACCCCTTGCTGACCCCAGAAGGCCTGAGCCAACACCCTGACTTGGCCTATCACTCCTTCCTGCCCATCTGCCTGCCAAGCATGCTCTGAGCTCCTGAGGAGGCCCTGAGCAGCCTCACCCTCTGTGCTTAGCACCCCCCTATATACATACACTGGCCAGTTCCACCTTACCCCTCCCCAAAGTTTTTTCTCAGGTTCCACATCCAAACCACACTCATCCATCTCCCTGAGCCAGCCCTCTCTATCCAAGCCCATGGCACCTGGATGCCAGGTTCCCTCCTGAGCCTAGGCTGGGGCCCTCTCCATCTCACAAGGCTGTCTGAGAGGTGGGTTGCAAGAGCCATCCCCTCTGTGACCCAGAGCCACCATGACACCTCAGCAAGGGGGCACTGCCACCAGCTTCAGAGCTTAATTCCTTTTCCTTATTCCCTTAATCTGTCATTTTTATCAGCCCAGGAAGTGCAGAACGATCAATCTCCACTTTACAGCTGACAGAATGGTGCTAATAACTTATTGATCTTAGCCACCTTGCTGCCACGGGCCTGCGCCCCTTGGCTCAGCCCAGGCCCTGTCCCATCCTTACCTTGGGCTCAGCAGGATGGGGGACAAAACCAGCATGAGGCCCCGAGGAAGTCCAAGTAGTCAGCCTGGTGGCCTCGGGGTCTCAGGCAGAGAGCCGGGCATCCTGCTGTGCTAGGCCTAGGCTGGGTCAACACCCCAACCCATGCACACACACACACACACCCTTTAAGGTTTAGCAAATAACCCAAGGATATCACCTCCCTGAGATCTGTTTCCCATTTTTCATAGTGGGAATCCCTCTCCCCCTTCCCATTCCGTAGGGAGGTGTGTGTGTATGTGGGGGGAGATGGCAGTGAAACCCAACGCAGTAGCTGCAGTAAAGTCCTGCCAGGGGGTCTGGGTGACTAGTCCTCAATGAGGGCCACATTCACTCAGGGACACAGCTGGGCAGCCAGAAGCAGACACTTGATCACAAGATGCCGCTCGGACCCCCCTGAACCTCTCACAGTCCTCCCCAACCTTCCTGCTCAAGGGCCAAGGAGGAGCTGGGGCTGTGGGGACAGGATTAACATGTGGCTCCTGGGGAAGAGTAGGTGAAGACAAGAGATGACCCCATGCTGGGGCCACCAGAACTGAGAGGCAAAGGAGGGCTACAGCCCTGAGGAGGTGGAGACCTTGATGAAACCTGGACCCAGTACACAGGTGGCAAGTGAGACCTGAGCCAAAGGGAGTGAGGGCACCCTGACCCGGCCACGCTGAGGCCCAAGCACAGCCTGTGTGCAGGCAGCTGGGGGAGGGCCTGCTGGCTCAGAATATCTCAATCATTGTGGGGCTCCCGAGGCTCGAGGCTCCACCCGATCGATGGGGCAATTAGATTTTATCAGCCGCCTGCTCGGCTGCCTCCAACAAGGCTCCAGAAGCAGCCTCCCACCCTCACCCACAAGGGCCTTCTTAGGCACCTGCATGCCTAGGGGCACTAATGGGATGCTTAGGAGGCCTAGGATGATGACCATGCCTGCCCAGCCTTACCGCAGCCACTGCCAAAAACTTCCCTGCCCAGGGCTCATAGGACAGCAAAGGGCTGCTGCTGTCACCCACCCCTCCAAGGTGACCCCAGAGCTCCTGGGCCAGCACCTTCCTGCACACCCATTTGAAGGTCCAGGCCCTAGATGCCCTTCTCTCAGCAATTGACCCCTTCCCTCTTGGGACCCCATTCCTCCGTGAGGTTGGTGGGTGCTCCGTGCATGTCACTCTCAGCCTCTGTGAGCCCTGCACCTCCCTGAGGGTCCTGCCTCTGCATGCCCCTGTGAGCAGAGAGTGACAGTGGCCTCGGCCACTCCAAGCCCACCCCAGCAGCAGCCACTGTGGAGCCACTGCCTCCGCCCCCTGTCTGCCCTGCTGGCTGGGATTAACACAATTACCATCACATGGAGCCCCGGGGGACAGCCGGCCTTGCCACCTCCCGCCTCCTCCTCTGGCCTCCCTGGCTGCCTGCCAAGACTGCTGGGGTGGCGGTATCCAGAGCCACTGAGCAGACACTGGGAGGGCGTGGGCCTGGGCTGCCTCCAGTCTGAGTTGCTGCGACCCTGGCACCCCGGGGTTCCTCACCTGAGCCTCCCAGGCCTATCTCTACGCTGCCTCTCTGGAATTCACAGCGGCTCTGATGCTCGGGCATAACGAGGTGGCTGCTGCGATGCAGGCTGGAGATGAGGGTGGGCAGGTCGCTGTCCTGGCTGCAGCAAGGCAAGACGGGAGGCGGGACCCTGTGAGGCTAGGTGCACAGGGAATGCCAGACCGAGCTTGAGTGTGGGCGTGTATGGCACCAGGGGTACAGCATCAGAGTGTGGCCCTCCCTTGTGCACACTGCCAAGTATGGCTGTGACATCACTTGTGTGATAATCACCATAGCAGGTCCCACCCAGGAAAGCTAGCCCCTGTCTGGTCTGCCGGACATGGAGACTTGCTCTCAGACCCCACTGCAGCTCGTGGAAGGGTCTGTGCGGAGCTGGACCAGCCCAGCCTTGCTAAGCTCTCTCCTGAGTGACCAGCGACTGTGTCCCTGGCCCCAGCTGGGAGGGCAGCGGGGCACCCACCAGGCGCTGTGCTTGCCCCTGAGGAGCTCAGAGAGGACACACTGTCACACGTGTGCAGCACTTGCTGCTACGCCGGCTGCTTCAGTGAGCATGTCGCCCACGCTATTTCAGCTAAAACTACAATGGGCCATGGAACCCCTGTTTCTTCAAATAAGGAAACCAAGAGTCAGACCAAAGTCCAGCAGCCAAGGAGACTCATGTTCATGACACACACGGGCACATGCACTCACAGGGGCTGCTGTCCTGCAGACACACAGACACACATGGACACTATGGAAGCCCAATCACATCAAGGCTCCCAGGAGGACGTTGGCCAGGCCTGGGGGCGGGGGGCTTGGGGTAAAATGTGTTAACTCTTTCGTTCTCTCATTTTTGTTCTTGCTCTACTAAATCAGTTCAACCCTACATCACAGAACCCCAGAGAAAAAGGGAGTGAGAAAATCCCAGTGCAATACCCAGTTAGTCAGCACAGAGAAAGGTCACCTGTCAACTCGCAGACGCAGCCTGAAACTGGAGGAAGTCAGGACAGGACAGAGAAGTGGGGGTGGGGTGCAGGCGGAACCCTCTCCCCACTAGCACCCTTGCTCCCTGGCCCACCTGTAACAGAGCAGCCTCCCAGCTGGGCAACTGCAGGGGGACCTCCACGGAGTGACCTGGAACCGACCCTAAACCTCATTAAATAGCCCCCACCCCCTGGCCTGGGCAGCTGGAGCAGGCTAATCCAGGGCTGGCCCCTAAGCAGATCAGTTTCAGCACCAAAGACGCCAGGACCCGGCCACCCTCCCCTCCCTACCCTACCCCTCCCTAGGACAAGGTGCCCCCCCATGCAGACAGGAGGGCAGGTGGGGTGGGAGCAGGTACTTTAGGGACTAATTGGCAAGCAATCCACCCTGTCTCTCGTTCTTATCAACTTGGGGGGGGGGTTGGTGGACAGAGAGACAGCTGCTGTCTGAGCACCAGGGAGGGGCTGGGACCTCAAGTTGGGCCAACACTGCTCAGAGCTCTCCCTTGGGGGGTTCCATTCTGGGTCTATAGGGCTCCTGCAGGTGACTGAGCTGGTGAGGACAGGCACCATCCATTTTCATCAGCTCTTTCATGCACTGGACAGTCATTGGGCACTCAGGGGTGCTGTGGCCCATTGGGGATGATTCCCAGTGGGAACCAGGACACCCCGTTCTCTGCCTTTGGGGCTTGCCCTAAAATAGCCTGTCCTTGCCCTAAAAAACTTGTTCTGGTCAATCACTGAGCAAATTATGCCCTGTAAAAACTACAAAGAAACTGCACACACGAGACTGACAGGCATGAACTCTGCACGTGGCATCCCAGCACAGGGTTCTTGAAGCATGAACACTCTCCCGCACTGGGAAGGCGGCTCTGTGGGCGGGGCCAAGTGCAGGAAGGTATGCCGGAAGGCTAGAGGAAGGAGAACCCTCAGACCACAAGCCTCCCTTAGGGGCCCCGGGCCCCTCCAGGCTCCCTCAGCACCATCACGTTGTCCAGTCCTTTCCCATCAGCTCAGAGACTTCGACAGGGCAGGGACTATGATTGCCAGCTGCCAGTGCCACCGGCCCACTACAGGGTCAGACAAACAGGGATGAACAGACAGAAAATGGACAGACAAGTAAAGATGGATGATGGAGTCAGACAAATGAAGGACAGACAGATGGAGAGAGGGCGATGATGGCAGACAGACAGGCATGACTAGACAGATGGACAGACCCTGAAGAACAGACAGGAGACTAGAGAGAGAAGCACAGATGGACAGGGCCAAAAATGAGCCACGGAGACAAAGACAGAACAGGTGAGGCAGCTGGGCTGGGTGCCTCCTCTGGCCAGATGCTGGGCCTGCATGGGGGGGGGGGCAGATGGACCCCCATCTCCCCTCTGGTAAAATCCAGGAAATCATCATAACTGCCTCTAGGGCCTGGGTCTGGACTCCCAAGACCCTCTCCCATATCCCAAAGCCAAGCGAGAGGAAGGAGGCTGCAGGCAGAGTCGGTCCCAGAGAGGAGGACCAGCCCGGGGGTTCCTTTGCTGACAGTTATCCTGTCGCTTCCCAAGTACAAGCTTCATAAAATGTCACCAATGTTCCTGACGGTTCATAAAAACGATCAGTTAAGCGGACAACTTTAAAATGAGGTTAGAAATAAGTTTGAAGATGTTTTCATTGTAATTCAGCTCCAGGATCAGACCTTCTCAGAGACATACACAGTCACACATCTGGTACAGAGCCAGGCTGGGATTGAGGAGGACCAACTCCCACCTGGGCTCAAGCCAGAGCTGGATGTCCACTGCCCGCTGGCCCTTCCTACAGCCTCTGCAGGAGCCTGGGGTAAGACCTGATCCTGCTGACCAGAAACCATTGACCCTCTGGAACTGGAAACTTGGGTCTCCCCAATGCCCCCAGCCTCCTCTCAGGTACCCTCATTGTTATCTCTCTCCATCCTGTTTCTACAGTTTCTAAATTACCATGGACTCAGCAAAGCTCCAACCTGCTGGTCACTCCTGCTCCAGAACTTTTGGTGGGTCCACGCTACCCGGAGGACAATACCCTAAGAGGCCCATTATCCAAAGTCCTTTAGCGTCCAACTGAACCGGACGTGTGGGCTTCCCCCTTCCCCTCCCATCCCATATCATCTCTGTGTATCTTTCAGGTATCTGTCCCCTTTCTCTAGTGAACTGTTATGCACCCTCCAACATCCCACTCACCCAGCCCAGTTCTTACCTCCTGGTGGGTCTCTGGGATGGTGGGAGGGGGAGGTCATGGCCTCATCTTTGGACAGATGGGGTCAAATGGCCAGTCCCTTGTGGGAGGGGTAGTGTACTCTGGCTTCAGGGTTGAGCTGCCCAGAATGCACACCTGTGCTGCTGCCAAGGCCCAGGGACAAGTTGACAGACAGACAGATGGACCACAGATGAGGGAGGGGAGGAAGGGCAGGAGGCCAGAGATATTTAGAAGCAGATGTGCAATGTGTTGGGGGGGAGATTGGCTCAGGACCGGACCCCACCTGCAGGACGTCTCGCGGAAAGAGATGTTCACATCCCAGTGGGTGTGGACTCTGAAGGAAATAAGCAGAGAGTCAGCATGGCCTCCAGGACCAGGCACCTGGGCAGCAGGGCATGTGTGTGGCATGCCCCTCATCTGCCCCAGAGCACTGGCCAGGAAGAAACTGGGCTGGCTCAGACCTGTCTCCGGTGCCATCTGGTACCAGTTCAACTGCCAGTGCAGCCATCAGGACAGGCCCTCAGGCCTGCAGGCAGCTCCTGGCCTCACCAGACAAAGGAGTTGGGAAGCATCAAGCTAAGGTCACCGTTTCTCTGCTGAAGGCTCGGAGAAGTCCCCATGTTTTTCTGGGGAGAAGGCTGCAGCTTCCTCTGCCTGCCACTCACATGACCAAACCCAAATTCCTAGTGCCTAGAGTTGTCCCCGCTGGGCTGGAACCAGGCCAAGGAGTGAGCCCTGCGACTGCCTCTGGTACCAGTGGGTGGGTGTCAGCCCAGGTATAGTGTCTCCTGCTCCCAGCTGTTGCCAGCTGGCCTCCCAAAGTGACCACTGCACAGCAGAGGTAGGAATGCCAGGACAAGAAGTCAGGCAAGGCAATGGCTCTGCCCTATGCCCATGCCCTCCACCATGGCAGCAGGGAACGTGGGCTCAAGTGTGGGCTCTGCCCGAGCTCTATCTCCCTGCTCGCTGCCTCTGGTTAGTTGTGGCTTCTGCCGACCCTGGAGCCTGTCCTAGGAGCTGGAGGCCTCTCCACTCTTGGCAAGAGCAGGGGGGAACATGGGCTGGTGACCGGGCCCTGGTTCTCGGTAGAAGTACCTTCTCTTCATGATACGGATGTGTGGGTCGTCCTCCTGCTTCAAGACCGGCTGCTGCCCACAGGCCGGTCCACTCCCATCACTGTCGCCATCACTGGCTGAGAAATTGGGGGTCAGTTCTTTCTTCAGCACTCGAGCAGGGGGCAAGGCAACTGTCCTCTTGTCTGCCAGTCGCCCCCGGTTCTGCGCAGAGCGAGAGAAGAACAAGATTTTAGGTACCTCAGTTTCTGGGTGGCTTACACCCCAGGTTCGACCCCCAGGCAGGCTCAGGTGACAGAAGCCTTGCTGAGGTCAAATAGGTAGTCACCAGCCTGCTTTTTGCTGCTCTTGCCAAGAGTAGAGGCTCCAGCGTTGGCAGAAGCCACAACTAACCAGAGGCAAAGAGCAGGGAGACAGGCCCCAGGCAAAGCCCCTCCACAGACTGGCCTTCCACTCTGGACAGAGCTGAGGCTCAGGGTGTGGGCCATGGCCAGACTGCTCTGGGCACTGCTTTGTCCAGACTCCACACTCCGGCCCAGCCATCCACAGCCATCAGCCTGAATGAATGTGGGGATACCACCTGGTAGCGGGCCCAACTTCCTCAGCTCCTCAGAGCCCAGCAGGGCCGTCTGTCTGTACCACATAGTCCATCTGTGTCCTCTCATTCCTTCAACATGCAGTGCTCTCCATTGCCCATGTCTGCCTGGCAACCTTACTCGGACGCTGTGAACTCCCTACTGAGACCAAGCCATGCGAACCCAGGTCCCTGGGGGTCTGAAGCCTAAGGCCTGGGCCCTGAGCCTGTTGGTCCCTTGCAAATTGCAGGCCTGGGGTTGACAGGTCACATGGCCAGGAACCCTGACCAGCCCAGGAGCCCTGAGAGATCCAGTTTCCAACAAGGCCCAGTTTCCAACAAGGCCCACTTCCCTGACCTCTGCTCCCACCATGACGGGACAGGGGTCATGGGCATGGAGCTGCAGAAGCAAAAGACACTTCACACAGACTCGTGCATACTTAGAGCTCACACACACACACACACACACACACACACACACACAGAGGTAAATTTCCTACACACCATGGCATCATCCAGTGTGACCGCCCCCCCAGGGAAGAAGAAAAATTAAGTGATTTTTTTCTGGTGCACAAGGAGCTTTTCCTTATTTAATAACAGGTTACTGGCTCTGGGAGGTGGCAGGGGCCTTGAGATTATCTAATACTCTTTCATCTTTTTAGTCCCCAGGGCCTCCTTTGACTCCCCCTTCCTTCTGTTGCCAGGACGAGTCCCCCTGCCCCAGCTTGAGAAGCGAAGTGTCAAGGAGGGCTTTAGACCTTCTTGGATAAATGTCATCCTGGACCTAAAGGGCAGCTATGCAGCCATCATAGTCCTGTCCTCTAGAGTAAAGGCTCTGTTCAGACCCAGACCACTGTCATCTCCAGACACAAAGCCCCTCTCCCCCCACTCTTGAAGCCCTGGTCTCCTCTATGCCCGCCCTCGGGAGTCTACCCCGTACACCTGGCTGCAAGTGACCACCGTCTGTTCCCACACCTTTTCATGCCAGCTAGTGGGCTCGGGAGAGTGTTTGGAACAGCCTTTGTCCTATCTGGAATGCATTCTGCTGGGAAGTCCCACTCAACTCTGCCCTTTTCTAGCCTGCTGTAGCCCAGGTACCAGGACCACCTCTTTTGCTTTTCTGCTCAAATTAAACTCACTTAAGAAGGAAAGGAAATGCATTGCTCTCTGCTTCTCAATCCATAATACAGAGACGAGGAGAGGGAAGTGGTGGCAATTAAGACTGTTGCTTGAGAGGGTGCAGAAGTGGAGGGAGGTGAGCACATGGCTGAGTCCCCCTTCCATACTCAGCTTGTGTGTCTGACCTTGTGTCTGTCTTCACAGGTGTGTCTGTGGCTTCCCAGTTTGCCCAGGTTACCTGTCACCAGGGCCCAAGAGGAATCCAGGACCCCCCCTCCCAGCCCTACTGCTGCTCCAAAGAAAAGAAGCCTGAAGTGAAGGCCAGGGACTCTGGGCCCTTTCAGACAGATTATCCACCTTTGCCTCTCCCACCCCTTCCTGTGAGAGGGGGTTGCTGAGTGGTGCCACTTAAAGCAGCACAATCCACCCAACATGCAATCATGGCTCTAACTGGCTCTCCCCAGGGGGCTCAAAATCAGTCCCTCTCAAGATGCAGTTTCCTTTTCAGATCAATCCTCCACCCATTGCTGCCTGGAGGACTTGTGCTGGGGCAGGCAGTGCTTGGGGGAAGGCACAGCACCCATTGCTTCTGCTCCCCTAGGACGGGAGAATCTCAGTGGATATCTACACTGCGCAAGGAACCTCACACCAGCCTCCAAACAGCCTCAGCAGGTGAGCCACGCAGTCAGGAGCTGGGACTGCGTCTGGATACCAAAGGCCCACACAGCACGGATGCTGCCCCAGATAGTCCTTCACATCCAGGGTCTTGTTTGGCGGCTCCAGCGTAGGGGTACCAGTGAGGGCACGTCACTCACATCTAAGCCTAAATCCACTAGGGAAGACACATTGGGGTCAGCCAACACTGTCATATTCCAGAATGAGTACTACACTGGGTACCATTGGCCCCTCTCAAGCTGGGCCAGATGACATGGTGACTCCCCCAGATTGGTGACAGGCAGAGTCCCTAGGCCAGTTGGAAGACACTCTCCAGGGAGGAAACTTCACACTCTGGGTTACTCCCAGAACTTCAGGAGAAGCAGCTCCCAAGCTCCCAAGGAAAAGTTTCAGGATAGGCAAAATTCAGAGGGGTAGGGGCTCCAGGTGCCAAAGGATTCCCACCCGAAACAAAGTTGCCCCTATTCGCTCTTGGGGCCCCTCCTGCACACTTGCAGAGTTGAGATTAGGATTCTGGATCCCAGAAAATATGTACACGCTTCACAGGGGAGAAAGAAGACCCCGAAGCCCAGCTTTTCCCCACATCTCACCACCGGGGAGGATATTCGACAGCCCGGACAGTCGCAGATCGGAGGGTGCACCTGTAGAATCCCCTTGGACATAAGCGTCTTCAGACTTTTCCCTGCGAGGAGAGCGAGGCCGGACCGGTGAAGGAGAGGTCGGCACTGGGGCACACTTCCGGGGGGGCAGTCAGCACCAAGGCCGGGACCCCTCCTGGCGCGAGAATGAACACCCACCCCAGTCCAACTTCCGAACCTGCCACCCAGTCCTGCTTCCCACCCCACCCTCGCGGACCCCGCGGGGATCTGCAGAGCTCAGAAACTGACGGTCACGGCAAGCGCCATCCCCTGACCAAGGGCGGCCTCCTCCTCCTTCGTGTGCCCTCCTCCCATGCTCCACCCTCTCCAAGCCGGTCCGCGGAAACCCCGAGAAGGGCCGAGGAAGGTCGAGTCCGGGGGCAGGTGAGCCACGCAGTCAGGAACTGGGACTGCATTTGACCCCGCAGCAGAAAGAGGGCGTCCAGTGCGGAGCCGCGAACCCCAAGGTCGAACGCTACTGGGTCCCTAACTTTTTAACTCCTCACAACCCCGCTCACCGCGCTTCTCCCGCTTGCCGGCTCCGGCTCCCGCCCGTCGCGCCCTTGGAGCCAGACTCCTGCAGGAGCCCAACAGACTGCTCCCAGCTCTGCCGCCGCTCCTCCTCCGCGCGCGCCGCCGCCCTAGCGCGCGGCCCCGCGGCCCCCACCTGCCTGCACCACCCCTACCCTTTGCCCTTCTATCCAGCAGCGCGCACCCGCACCCTGGCCGCACTTATGCCCCTGCACTCCCACCAGAACCCGTGGCTCCGTGTCCCGGGGTCCGGGTGAGGGAGAGTGTCCAGCCCAGCCGGCCTCCCGCCTGCTCTCCCGAGTTCCCGTAAACTTCCCCTGCTCCTCGAGGCCAAGGAATCCAGCAAAGACCTTCGGAGCGGAGGGAGCGGGTGGCTAGTGCGCAGCAGGGAGCCCAGGGCAGCGCAGCCGGAGCTGGGAGAATGGTGGAGGCCGAGGGCGCTCCGCCCGAGTCCACTAAGGATACTGCTGCGCTGGAGAGCGGGGGGTAGTGTCCCTGAGGCAGCCCCGGAGTCACAGCGCCCTCTCTGGGCGGTGATGGAGTTTCCCAGATGGCTGAATGAGTGGGGTCGGGACCCACGGGTCCTCGGGGAGCGGAGGGGAGGGACCGTAGCGGCCCGCGCCCCCAACGCGGGCGCACCTTTGTGGCGGATGCTGCGCTTCCAGTCCTTGGCGGTCTCGCGGCCGCTGACGAACTGGAACTCGTTGGGTGTGAGCCACTCGCCGCGGTGGCGGATGGACGGACCCTTGCTGCCCTGGCAGAGTTTGCGCACGTACAGCAGCGCGCGGTTGGCGCCGCACTCCACCTCGATGCAAGGCTCGCCGTTGTCCAGCAGCGGCTGGAAATCCGGTGCTGCGGCCGCAGTGGCCGAGAAGCGCTCGAGGGCCAGAGGGTCCCGGGGCAGGTGGAGGTGTGGGGCAGCCTCGTGCAGGCTCAGGTAGGCACGCGGGGCGCGGAGCGGCGGAGCCAACAGCGCCTCGTAGCCGGCGGTAGCGGCGGGTAGTGAGGCAGCCGGGGGTAGGGCGGCCACGGCAGGCAGTGGCGCCAGATAGCCGGGCAGCGGCGGCAGTGGCAGTGCCGCCAGGGTCGGATGGAAGGTGGCCAGAGCCAGGGCCAGGTCTTCGCGGCCAGGGAGTTCCTTCTTGATCGCCGGCATGGCGGGCCAGTGGTTCTGCAAGCCGGCTCCTAGCCGGAGGCTCAACTTGTTCCCGGGCTGGAGTTGGATCTTGAAGGCAGGGGGCCCGGGAGGCGCCTGACCGCGTGCCTGCTCTACTCGCTACTGCGCCCCGGCGCCGAGCTGACCGCCGGGCCACCTCGGACCGCTGCCCGGCGGGCTAGTACGGCCTCGGCTGCCCGAGACATGGTGCTGCTGGAGATGTTATCGATCCCGGGCAGACGTCCCGAGCACCGTAGCTCCAGATTCTTGGGGCTCCACGGGGCGCTGGGCCACCTGCGCCCGGACCCCCTTGGGCGACCGCGCCCCCCCCCCCCCGTTCGCTAGTCTGCGGGCCAGTGAGGAGTCGAGAAGTCTCCGGCCCCGCGCCCCACCCCGCCCCGCCCGGGGGTCCCAAGCCCCCGCCCCGCCCTGCCCCGCCCTGTCTCCCTGGCCGCGCACCCGCGTACACTGGCGCGCGCCCGCCCGCCCGGCGGGGACTTGGGAGACTCCCGCCGCCACCGCCGTCACCACAACTTGGCCCATTTAAACGGCCCCGGCGCGGCGGGCGGGCGGACGCGGGCTCCAACAGGGGGTGCGTGACGGCCGACGCGGCTCACACAGAAGCGGCAGGAGCGGCGGAACCGCTGTACTCCCTGCCCTATTCCAGAGTGGTCGAGGATAGGAGAAAAGGACAAGGGTTGGGATTAGGGGTTAGGGGTTGGGCTAGCGAGGGACGCGGCGCGCTCTGAAAGCGCCATTGTTGAGGGAATTACTGTTTGGTACCCGCTGCTGGAGTCTGGGACTCCACGCGGGTCAGTGGCGGGCCCCGGATCCGGAGTGGGCTCCTGGCAGAGGAGAGGATCCGGGATTGGGCTTGGCCCGCTTCCCTGGCAGGTGTGTGGGTGTGAGCCTGCAGCTCTGCGTAGGAGTGCTTGCACAGCGTCAGTGGGTGGTGGGCATCAGTGTGTGGGGGCGGGAGTTCTCTGTAAATACAGGGTGTGGGGCCGTGGCTTTGCGGTCTGCCTTGCAAACGTGCCCGGGAGGGTTTTGTAAATAATAACAATTCTGTCGATTATCGCTGCCTTACTATGAACTTGACACACCTTAGTTCATTTGATCATCTGAATATGGTTTCCTATTATCTCCATTTTATAGATGAGGAAAATGAGACACAGGAAAGTCAAGTAATGCTCCTGATGTCATACAGTTGTTTCAAAGGCAGGCTGCCTGACTTGAGGGCAAACAGTATCTGAGACATGGTGTGGGGCAAGAAAGTGGACTAGACCCAATCTGGGTGAAGAATGGGGGATGTGCAGAGGAGAAGGGGCAGCTGAACGTGGGACTGTGCACTTGAGCACATTTGTTCCCCATGAGGAGCAAATCTGGGGAAGAAGGATATGCTTGCTATATCCACGTCCACCTCAGTGCCTTGGGAGATAAGGAGTAAGGGGGTGGCTTGTGCCAGGTGATCAACCCACACCGCCCTGTACATCATCAACAACCTTGCATGGAGAGAATTAGAAAGAAACACCGAGAAACGGGGTGTCTTTGATAATAATAGCTGGTGAGACAGGCTTGTCTTTCTCTGATGTGTCTGTCACCTTGGGCAAGCTAGAAAGTAACCTCAGATCCCAACCCAGTGGCCAGACCCCAGCCCCGTCCTCTGAGATGCAACTTAGCAGGGCATCTGTGTGGGCATATCCCCAACCAGACTCTGTGTGGCAAGCTGGATCATAGCTTGCATGAGCACCTTCTGCAAGGGAGGGGCTGGGAGTGGGACACGCTGCCGCCACCTACCTCCTACCAGACAGCAGCACCAACTGGGCATGTGGCTGACCTTTAGTGACCATGTCACTCTCCCTCACTGACACACACTGCCCACCTGTTCTCAGCTGAGGCATCAAGACCAGCCTGGGGATCGAGGTCTGGGCTCAGACCAGCAACTAACTGGTCAGTGCTCCCAAACCCCTGCATCCCCTTCTGCTTCCTCCAATCCTGGCACACCTGTCTGCTGGTGGGAAGGTGAAAATATATGTGAATGGCCCTTCCCTGCTTCACCGCTCGAAGCCCCTTTGCCCCAACTGCAGCCTCACCCCTTGCATAAACCTAATCCAAGGTGTGATAGCTATGGAACTCCCTCCATGGCCAAACCTGTGGCCTGTGTCTTGCTGTCAGGTGAGATACCTCCTTGTCTAATGGATGCAGGAGGCTGTCCTTGCCCTACAAACAAGGCCTAAGAAGGAGTAATCATGTCAATGCAAAAGCTGTCAGGGCTCGTCTGGAGGCCAAGTGGGAGGCCAGTGTGCCCACTGTCTGGCCATAGCCCTGACCCTGCTGCCAAAAGACAGTCCCCTCTGGCCCAGGCTGGTTGGCTCAGTAGTAGAGCGTCAGCCTGGCATTTGGAAGTCCTGGGTTCGATTCCTGGTCAGGGCACACAGGAGAAGCAACCATCTGCTTCTCCACCCCTCCCCCTCTTCCTTCTCTCTTTCTCTCTTCCCCTGCTGCAGCCATGGCTCAAATAGTTTGAGCATGTTGTTCCAGGGCACTGAGGATGCCTCCATGGCCTTGCCTCAGGAGCTAAAATAGCCTGTTTGCCCAAGCAATGGAGCAGTGGCCCCAGGTGGGCAGAGCATCACCCTTTACAGGGCTTGCCAGGTGGATCCTGGTCGGGGCACATGTGGGAGTCTGTCTGTCTTCCTTCCTGGCTCTCACTGAATACAAGTAAAAATAAAGTTATGAAAATATTAAAAAAGACAGTCCCCTCCACTCAGCTCTTCTCTGTTTGCCTACATCTGCCCTGAGCCTCACACTGCTGTTTGGGGAAGGCAGGCTGGTCAGGCTCCTCTAGACCTGAGATACCGCATGGTATATCTTCTCCAACTTGAGCCTGTGGAGGGGACCTCCCTTCCCATCTGCGGGATCACCCTTCACACTTGCATCATGGCACAGGCTCACAGTGGCAAAGGCGTGGGGTTCATGGGATCCTCAACTCTGGCTTTCAGGTGAAGGGTTCATCTGACAAAGTGTGGGGCTAACCTAGCTCATCCAATCTAACCTTCATGCCATCATCTGGCTCCACATCTCTCTAGAGGACCAGAGTCCCTTTCTGAAAAGACGGACTGAGTGCAAAGCTTCTTGCTGAACCTTCTTTCCAACAAGGGCCACTTCCTGACTACTAAGAGACCTCCTTCCAGGGCCTTGGCTAACCAAGGCAGTTCAACCCCATCTCTTTCCTTCATGGGAAATAGATTCCTCTGCTTTCCATGGTCAGAGCCACTGTCTCATTCTTACCAGGGGGACCAGGCATTCTTACCGCTGGACATCATACCCTTCTGCAAGGATCTGCTCACTTCCTGCCACCTGTTCACCTGTGTCCTGGTCTAGCATCTGGGCCCACATCTTCCTCTGCACTTCTCAGCCTGGAGCCAGAGGCTAAAGGGACAAAATTTTGGCGCCAGAATTACCCCCTGCCTGGCGGCCCAGTGTCTGTTTGTGTATGGGTGGAGAGTTAAGCGGTTGAGGTCTACGGCCGCAGCCCCACCTCCAACCGGTAGAGGCCACGCCCCCGGCCTCTGCAACGCAGTCGCTGCTCTTGGTTCCCCCCGATCGGGGCCCTCCGCCGCTGCGCTGAGGCCAGAGCCGCTGCCGCCGCCAGAGAGGGGGAGGGGGTCATAAATAACCCGCAGGGCGGCGCGGCCGGCGGTGCAGACTGTGACCCGAGACGTCCCCCGGGGGCGCGGGGGCGGCCCGCCGACCCTGCTGCCCCCAACCGAGGCTCAGCCAGGCTTGACCGCCTGCTCAGGCGCTGCGCGACCCGGTCCCCAACTGGTGCTTCTGCCAGAACCCTCCCTCACATCCTGGAGTGCCTGCCAAGGCCCCTCTCCAGACTGCACTCCGTAGAGCCGGCTTTCCATCCATCCCTTCATCAATCAATCATTTATTGAGCACCAGATGTGGTAGAACCCTATGAAGAGTGATCCAGAGGGGAAGCTGGAGGAAAGCAGTGTGTCCCTGAGACCCCAGGTGAATCAGGCCTGCCCCCTGGCCTGTGCTTATCCTGGGTAACTGAGGGGGTTGACAGCAGGCCAAGGCCCGCCCAAGCACAGGGAGGCATGCAGGGACAGGTCACACTGGCCCCACAGGTGTGGGCATACCTGACACTGAGCTGTGAGTTACACACACACTTGTGCCCACACAGCAACCCCAGCCACCCACAGACGCATGCCTTCTGGAAGCACACACAGTAGTCCCCACACACCGCTCACAAACAGGGGATATTTTAAAATGAATATTAAGCTATAAAATATCCCCTAATGCAGTGGTCCCCAACCTTTTTTGGGCCACGGACCGATTTAATGTCAGAAAATATTTTCACGGACTGACCTTTAGGGTGGGATGGATAAATGTATCACATGACCTAGACAAGCATCAAGAGTGAGTCTTAGATGGATGTAACAGAGAGAATCTGGTCATTTTTTAAAAATAAAACATCGTTCAGACTTAAATATAAATAAAACAGAAATAATGTAAGTTATTTATTCTTTCTCTGTGGACCGGTACCAAATGGCCCACGGACCGATACCGGTCCGCGGCCCAGGGGTTGGGGACCACTTCCCTAATGTTTGTGAGCAGTATGTGTGCTCACACCCATATGCATGTACAGCAGCTCCCAAGAGTGTATGCTCAAGACGTGTGTGCACAGATATTAATATCTTCACCACAAACTTACTCAGCATCCTACATGCTGCTCCATGAATGGGCTCAGAGTGCAGGAGCTGAGGGGGTCCCCAAGGGTGGGGCCAAGCAAAAGGAAAGAACAGAATCCTCCAGGAACCTGGGACCAGGAGAATCTCCCATGAATGGGCATGAGGCTTGTTCTACCCCTTCCCTTCCCTGCAGACACTGGCAGCCTGGACCTGGCCTGGGGTGTGGAGTGCGGAAGGAGGACCCCTGGATGTGACTGCAGCCTTGCGGGGTAGATGTGGGCACCAAGGGCCCATGCAGTCCTCACCCCTTGTGATATAAGCCATTGCACGACAATCACTCTATCTTTCAGATGCCAGGCCAGGGAGATGACCAGAGCTGAGTGGCAGAGCTGGGGCCCAGCACATCCCAAGTCCCAGGACTATGCCAGCAGAGCCAAGTGCGAGGGAAAGGTAGATCCGGACCTGAGGGTGGGAAGACACCCAGGTATTCACGCCAAGTTCAGTAGAGACCTGTGTCTTTGTGTGTGTCTGTACATTCCTCCTCCTGTGACCACAGTCCTGCCATGCACATCAGCTCACACGCAACATAACTTCCACATGAAGGTCTTGGGGACCGATGCTTTTCATTTTGGGGGTCTGTGCCCTGGAGGGTCAATCCCAACTGTGCTGGTCATGTGTCCATTCTTTGCATGTGTACCTGGCCTGGGCAGACCTGTTAAGTCTCAGAACCCACCACAGTCCCAATAGGGACAGAAGGCTTTGCCATCCTCAGAGCTGTAGGGCAGTCATCAGGCCCCCATGGGGACAGCAGGAATTGGTGTTAAAGGAGGAATGGGTTCCGGTGGGCTTCCTGCCAGGTGGAAATTGAAGAAGGGGGACAGCCAGGTGGAGACAGTGGGAGCAGGAGCCTTAAGGGAAGCTGGCTGGAGCCGAGAGGCTGATTTGGGAGGGTCAGAGGTTGGCCAGAAGTTTTTGCTCTGAGGCCTGAGCTGTGCAGGGAGTCCAGATTGGCCCAGAAGTGACTGTATGCATTACACTTCCAGCTGAACAGGAATGCCCTGTGAGCAGGGCTTGGGTTATTCACTAACATACCTTCATGTCAGCGTTTGAGGCTGCACACAGGCCGTCTCAATGTGGTCCTGTCTCAGCGCAGAGTGGCCTCCCAGACCCGTGGCCAAAGCTGAGAGAAGAAGTTCACGAGCCTGGGAGGCTCTCCCAGCAGAGCCCAGCATAGGCATCCTTGATTTTTTATAGGCATTGCCTGGACTGAGAGCTGAAGTTGGAGCCCAAGGACAGGTATATTGCTCTGTCCTGAGGCCGCATGCACCTCCTTCTGCATGAAGGAAAAGGTGCATCCCCAGCACAGGCCTTGACTGCCAGAGGCCTCCTGACACTTGGGCTCCTCTCTGTGCTCCAAGGTGGGGTCATAGGGCATTTTGTTATTTGGGGCCTTAGAGGGCCGAACTCAGGCACAGGGGAAGCACAGTTAGAGCCTCAACATAAAGAAATGCACACTAAAGAAAAATAGCCAGCGTTTCCTAGAAATGACTTCCTGGGGAAGGAGCAGGGGTGTGGTGGCCTAGGTCCCAGGCCCCAGGCCCAGAAATCACCTGCAGCCCATCACATATGTACATGCCCTAACCCTAGCATGTCCTGGGTGCACACTGGATGTGACACTGAACGGTAATGCCCACATGGGCACACGACACAATGGGAACATGAACCTTCTCACACACACCACCTGCCACCTCCGGCTGCTCCCCAGGCTGCCCCCGGTCATGAGTGAGGCCAGAGGTGTGGAGGCGTTCATGTAAACCTTGGTTGCTCTGGATTCCCGTCCATTTTTATTTAGTTAATAATATTTGCACTCCAACAGAATTCACAGGTTCCACTGTGCATTCGGCTGTATATTGTAGGCTTTCATCGCATCCACACCCCAACAGGGTGGCAGCACCCACCTGCCTGCACTCTGAGGAGAGGAGAGGGAATACAGTCCTGCCGTCAGGGTCACCAATAGTCATTTTGGGGCCAATAGTCATTTTGTCATCACTGGTTGGTCTTGTCAGGGATTTTCAGAAGTTACAGGCTGAGGTGAACATGAGTCTTACCACAGTGCTAGCTTTCCAAGGTCATGGACTTAGTCTTCAAATACATTTGTGGACCCTAAAAATACCAGGGTCCAGGTGCCATGCCTGCTTCATTTCACAGCAATGTCAGCCCCCCCACCACCTACTTACCTTCAAGACTCACAGCAGCGTTCCCTGCACTTAGAATCCTCCCAGGATTGCCCTCCTCTCCTGTCAGGGCATGTGCCCTGGTCCCACAGGCTTCCTGAGTTGCTAGCAAGGCCCTGGGAGGCCAGGTTGCTCAGGGATGCTCCAACCTAACTGAACTCAGACTGGGTATGGAACAGGGTACCGATTTGGTTGGGGGGGCGTCCCTGACAAGTGGTCCTGGCAGTCTGGTCCAGAAGCTGGGCCAGGGACAGGTCCCGGCGCTTGTCCATGACAGCAGGAGGGACGCAGACCCTGGGCACCATGGGCCCCCCTGAGCAGCGCAGGAGCGTTGCTGAGGAGAGGCCTCGCTCCCCCACCCTGCATGCTGCTTGCAGCGCTGAGGCCAAGACTAATAAAACACCCACCTCACAGGAGACAGCTTTATCTTGTTGATCGGAAGTCTGCCAGCCCAATTTATGATGGAACATAAGCTCTCCAAACCTGAATTTATGTGCTGTAGTATAATGAGAGGTCAATGAGATTGAAAGTGGACTCAAGAGGACCACAGGCAGCTTGCTCCTTAGTGCTGCCACCAAAAACCTCATAGCCTAAGTCCCCAGACCTGAGGGGAGGCAACGGCCCAGCCCAACATTAGGACAGGGAATGGGAGGGCAAGGCACAGGAGGGGCAGAGGTGGGGCCCAGGCCCACGCCATGCCATGGAGAGGTGCTGGCCTAGATGGGGTTTTCCCTCAGCACAGGGGAACTCCTTCTCACCCCCTACCCCTAGGGGCTTCGAGAACAGGTAGGAATTGGTCCTGGGGCATGTGGAAGGACAGAGTCCCCAATCTGTCCCAGGGACCCATTCCGATTGTCGCAGGCCCACATGAACTCAGGTCTCCACCTCTGTTCCACCACCCTGACCCACTCTGTCTTTGTCACCCCTGGAGTCCTGCCTGGGTGAGGTGAGAGAGGGCAGGGTCTGTAGGGGGTGGGGGCCCGGGCCACTCAGCCAGCGTGATGCTGGCTTTCTGAACACAGGTTAGACCCCGACTTCAGAATTTATACAAATAAGTGAAATGAAAAGTGCCGGCAGCCTTCATCTGATTACGGAGTCGTTCATTCTCTGGTCGTTAATAATTTGTGCAATAAAGGATTGCGGCTGCTGGAGTGAGGAGGCGGCTGTGGCCCAGCCTTCCCTCGGCGCCAGGGCTGCAGAGCTGGAAACATAAATTATTAGTTTCTTATCGCTCAGCCCGCCATCGCTCACGCTGCCAGGGTCCCACCCGCCACGGCCTGGCTGTCAGCAGCTGTTGCTTGCTGCAGGGATTCTGGAGGGGGGGGGGCTCTGTCGTCCCTACCCCAGCCCCTCAGTGGTGGGATTTCCAGCCCCTGGCCTAGGGTAAGAGGCTGCACCTCATCTTAGAGCTGGGTCTTCGGGGGGCTTCCAGGCTTTCGCTGTTGTGCTCTCAGACTGTTCCTCTTGGTGTGAAGCCAAACCAGGGAAGCCTGGCCTGGGGTACTTGGTGTCATTGTCATCAACGCAATAAGGGCCTACAAACCACCCCGTCCTAGCTCCAGGGAAAAGGATAAGTCTGGGTCTGGGCATCCCTGGGTGGGACTCAGAGCAAGCACCTGCACCTGAGTGCACCTGCAGACACGGCTCGCACCACCCTGGCTTACCCTGACTTCCTGTGTCTGGCACTGGGCTTCAGACTGCGGACATCACGAATGGAGGTGTGGGAGGTGTGGATCCCGCCAGCTGAAGTTGTTGGATGAGGCAGTTGCCTGACCATGTGTTGGCAGCCTCCCGCAGGGTCGGGTCTGAGCCCAGGACCTCTCGCAGAGCTTCGTCCACATCCAAGCTCTCTGCCCGTTCCCATAGCTGAGCTCTTCACAGCAGCATTCACTTGGCATCAGGATGTCCCCACTTACCACCTTCACTCTGAATACCTGGGTGCAGTTGTAATGAACACTCATTCCGAGTCCTTCCTGGGTCGGCATCCATCAATTGCCTTTCATTCTTGTCATGGGCCGTGTTTTCCTGCTCCCTGGCATGCCTGCTGAGTTCTGACTGGGTGACCAGGATCGTGAGTTTTGGTGGGTGTTGGATATTTTTATAAATATCCCTGCACTTGGCTCCAGATATCAGGAAGTTCCTTGGAAGCAGTTCAGTCCCTTCTGGTCTTGCTTTAAAGCTTTGGTGAGAACTTGACGGCAGCAACACAGCTCGGTCTTCGGCCCTAGAGAGGTGATGTCCCCAAGCCTGGCTGTTGGAAGGAGCACTTTCTGCAGCCCCTTGTGAGCTCTGCGCATGACCCCCTTTGGTGTGCCCAGTGATTCTTTCCTCACACACATGCACGTGTATACACCCCTCACATACATGCTGACCCGTGCTCTGCAGACTCCGGGGCTCTCCCTCCAGCTCCATCCTGGGAACTTAAGCAGCCTTGGCTTTCGGGACTCCCAGCTCTGTCTCTCCCCTAAGGTTTCCTGAACACGCTGGGTCCCCGTGCCACAGCTGCGACCTCTCCAGGAAGTGAGCCAGGTGGTCTGAGCCTCTCCAGACAATTGTTCCCATTCTTCCTTATCTGATGTCATGTCTTGAGGGCTCCTGTGTTGTCTCAAGCAGGAGGGTAAGTCTGGCTGCTCTGTCATGTCTGAGCGTGCTCACAACGTGTTCCCTCCCAAAGGAGGCTCTCCTTGAGTGTTTCCTGAGCGTGCCTGGGCTGCTCGTGAACGTGCACCCCGCAGCCTGTACAACCTGCTGCACAGCAACCCTCGGTCCATCACTTGCCAGTTCGCTGCAGTCTGGGAAAGGCTGAGACATCCTGAACTTTATCCCAGGGACAGGGCACTAGACGAGGTTCCAGGGTCAGGGGCCTGGGAGCCAAACTCCCTGCAGCATCCTCAGACTGACCTCCACTGGCCACTTCCACCTCCAGGACCTCAGGCCAATCCCTGATGCCTAGGGCATGTGGTGGCTGTATTGTGGGACAGGGAAGAAGGAAGAAGGGAGTAGGTCATTGTCTCCTGGGTTAATTGTGAAAGTGCATCCCATGCCTAGAGCATCAAGAGCTGTGTGTGGAGGCTGGGTCCACTCTGGGGAGGGCCCAGTGGGCCTAGACCAGGGCTCCATCCCTCGCTGGGCAGGTTAGCCCTCCTGGGCCCCAGTGACATGGCTGCTACTGGGAGGAGTGAAGGCTTAAAGACACCTGTTAGACCCTAGCTGGTTGGCCCAGTGGTAGAGTGTTGGCCCTGCATGTGGAAGGCCCAGGTTTGATTCCTAGTCAGGGCACACAGGAGAAGCGACCATCTGCTTCTCCACCCCTCTGCCTTCTCTCTCTCTTCCCATCCCACAGCATGGCTTAAATGGTTTGAGCAAGTTGGCCCTGGGCACTGAGGATGGCTCCATGGCCTTGCCTCAGGTGCTAAAATAGTTCAGTTGTCTGAACAAAGAAGCAGTGGCCCCAGATGGGCAGAGCATTGCCCCACAGGGGGCTTGCCAGTTGGAGCCCGGTTGGGGAACATGCGAGAGTCTGTCTGCCTCCCTGCCTTTCACTTAATAATAAAACAAAGTTATGAAAAAAGAAGACACACCTGTAAGTGCAATCCATAGACACACACACACATGGCGCACAAGGGCATGCATTTGCTAGCATGTTTGCATGTAGAAGACACAGACAGGACTGGCATTATGTAGCTTTGGCTTGCTGTAGACATTGTCTAAAACAGGTGGCTTCGTATCTTGGCCTGTCACTGCCCAGGGGCTCTAAGAACAGGCTGTTGCTGACATGGGGAGCTGGGGGACCGCTCCAGGCCTGGCCTTCTGACCAAAGAAGCAGCCTGAGGCATAGCACTAGGAGAAGCAGACCTCTGACCTACCGGCAGAGGGGCCTTGGCTCTCAGCTCTGCAGAGGCAGCAGACGTCAGGTGTGCAGAGCAGGGTGGAGGGGAAGTGCGGGCACCAGCCACGGAGGCATGGTCTTGAACTTTGTTCTATTTGGGGGACAGTTTGAACCAAAGGCTTCAATGGGCCAGGAATTCTTTGAGTGGCAGGGAAAACTCTTTGCCAGAAAGAAGCTGGAGATAAGGTCCAGCTCAAAATGACATGCACTGTCAGTCAGCACAGCCAGCAGCAAGGTAGAGTCTTTGGGAACCCCAAGTTGAAGGTCGGGGTGAGGAGGATGCTGCCTCCAGCCACCCTTAGAGGAGCTTGGAGGCCAGTGTTACTCCTGGGAGGTGGCTTCCCTCCCCTCTAGGCACTGTCCTCAAATGCAGTGACTCTGGGAAGCTCAGTGCCAAAATAGCACAGACACCATAGTTCTTCTGCTGAGGTGAGGCCCCTTGCCGATCCCATACCAGCTCCCCTGTTAGTCTCAGATGTCCCTGAGCCTGTTCTTGCTGGGCAGCTTTCCCAGGCTCCTGTAGTCTCCACTGGCCTCTCCTCTACTGCCCGGAGTGTTCAACCTGTCATTTCCTGACTCATTAACTCCGTGGCTCTGCGTGTGCAGAGTGAGCACACATTTATTATTTTGCTCTGATTTGTTCAACCAGCACTGAGTCTGCCTCCATGCTGGGCGCAGTGTTGCAGGGACAGGTAAGGAGTTCAGAGCCCTGTCTTCCTGCTGTGGGAGTCAGAGGAGGAACTTGCAATCCGTCAGGTGGGGCAGGCTGATCCACCTCTGTCAAAACCTCTGCAGGACTCAACCCAGGAGTGGTGCACCAAGAAATTCCAGGACAGCCTGACCAGGTGGTGGTGCAGTGGATAGAGCACCGGACTGGGATGCGGAAGACCCAGGTTCGAGACCCCAAGGTCGCTAGCTTGAGCGCGGGCTTATCTGGTTTGGGCAAAGCTCACCAGCGTGGACCCAAGGTCACTGGCTCAAGCAAGGGGTTACTTGGTCTGCTGAAGGCCCACGGTCAAGGCACATATGAGAAAGCAATCAATGAACAACTAAGGTGTCGCAATGAAAAACTAATGATTGATGCTTCTCATCTCTCTCCATTCCTGTCTGTCTGTCCCTATCTATCCCTCTCTCTGTAAAAAAGAAAAGAAAAGAAAAGAAATTCAGGACAGATTTTGACAGCAGGCCCTCAGTCTAATCTGACTCATCCTTTGATGCTGATTTCAAATGCCACTTCCTCCATGAAGGTTCCTGGATCTCCTCTCTGCCCCAGGAGCCAGCCTGCCCTCAGGAGGCCTCGAAAACGTGTGTACAATGACTCAGCACTTCACTAGCACAGTCTTACAGTAATCTGTGAGGTAGGTTTACTTGCTTTTACAGTTACAAGTATAACTGGCAAGTGGCAGAGAAGGTATGAAGCCTGGTCCTCTGGACCTCCCTGCTCTAATCAAAGAAGTTCGCAGCTGCTGTGGGCCAAGGCTTCCTCCTCAGCTCACTTTGATGACTAGTTCA
This sequence comes from Saccopteryx bilineata, assembly GCF_036850765.1. Lineage (NCBI taxonomy): Eukaryota > Metazoa > Chordata > Mammalia > Chiroptera > Emballonuridae > Saccopteryx > Saccopteryx bilineata. Next base: position 293,093,806 of record NC_089492.1, read on the forward strand.
CCCCTTAGTGGCCAGCAAAGGACTTCTCAAGGATTCCTAGGCTGATGGCAGGAGAGAGCCAAGAATCCAACAGTGTCCAGGGGAATCACCGGGTGTAGTCCAGCTGCCTGGGGCTGGTGCTGATTGTTGCCTGACCTCTGGATACCTCAGGGCCTGGAGGCTCCAGGCTGGAGGGGCAGCGGCCCTGCTGAGGTCACCTGCAGATACATGGTTATCAGTCATCCTGCACACTCCCCGAGCTCCCTGCTTCCCACCCTCAGTACCAGGCTAGGCTTCCAGACACCCAACCCCTCCTCTGTCAACCCCAGCGCCCTACTCCATGGCTCACCCCACTTTTCTGACTCCTCTCTGTGGCCTTGTCCACCATTCAACTAGCTACCATGCCGCAAATCCAAAATCCCAGCTCGTCCCCACCCCACTCCCTCGCTCTCACACAGAATTCCATGCACACGTCTTTTTAGCAACAAGAGTATACATCAGGACACACAAATCCACCAACTTGGCCTTAGCCAGGCTATGTCAACACACACAATTCACTTTGCTTCCTGCACCCGGACCCAGAAATCCTGAATGGGGAACCCCACCCCCACCCCATGTGGTCCTCTCTAGACTGATCTCATTTATCACTGGCCAAGGATGAGTAATTTAATCGTGAAACACAGTTCAGGGTGATAGATGAGGGAGCAGGCAGGTGATCGCCTCACTGCTTCCCTCCCCTGGAGAGGGAAGCTAGAAGGAGGTTCCTGCCTCCTCCTTACAAAGGGCCAGGGGCTCAGGAGCTGGTGGGCGAGGGGGAGCCACAGGTAGGCTGGGTGGCAAGGCCCGGGTGAAGTGAGGTAGGAGAGGCAGAGGACACAAACAATGTCATGAGGGACAGGAGGCAAGGCCCAAGCAAGGAAATGGACTTGCTGGCCCCCGAAATCCTGCTTGGGGGCTAAAGTCTAGAGGGTCTGACATGGGGAGGGGAGAGAAAGAGACAGGTGTGTAAAAACTGCCAGTCTTTTTATTTTATTTATTTATTTTTTTGAGGAGTCTCAACCCCACCTTTTGTTTGTGGTGGAATTCTCTATGAATTGAATATTTTTCGCCTGACCTGTGGTGGCGCAGTGGATAAAGCGTCGACCTGGAAATGCTGAGGTCACCGGTTCGAAACCCTGGGCTTGCCTGGTCAAGGCACATATGGGAGTTGATGCTTCTAGCTCCTCCCCACCTTCTCTCTCTGTCTCTCTCTCCTCTCTCTCTCTCTCTCTGTCTCCCTTTCTCTCTCCTCTCTAAAATGAATAAATAAAATTAAAAAAAAGATTAAAAAAAAAAAAAAAAAAAAAAAGAATATTTTTCCCCACAGTGCCCATCTCAGCAGCACGAGCAAACCTGGATTTCTCAAAATAACAACAGAGACTTCATCAACTGCTTGCCCTGTGCACTTTGGGAATTTCTGGAGCCTCTTCCAGGTGCTCCAGTGAGGATTCTAGTCAGAACAGCTGCCAGTATTCCTGGAGTGAGGGTGCTTTCCTGCCTACTCACCACCAAGGTCCCTGGCACAGTGCGGTGGCAGAGGGCTCAGCAGGAAGGTGCTGGAGCTCCAGGGGGCCCAGGTAGCAGGTCCACCCCTGTCTGTTTTGGTGTGTGAGGTGCCTGGGGTCGGGAAGCTTTACTGAGAGCAGGTCCACTGAACCACAGCGATCAGCTCAAGAAGGTTCCACCCTCGTCCCGTGGGACTCGGCAGGTCACCGTAAGGCTGAACGTCGGGACAGACAGATTCAGCCGAACAGAAGCCCGGGACCCTGCCGCCTCTCCTCGAGCGGAGCAAGGGGGTGGCGGGCTGGCGGAGCGGTCGCTAACGGGCGCGTCGAAGGCGCTGACAGCCGCGCTGTCACTGCGGTTGACAAGCACCGAGAGAGACAGTCCCCGCCGCCCGCAGCCGGGGGCGGGAGACTGGGTGGGGGTGGGCGGCTGGCGCAGGAGCGGAGCTGTCCCCAGGCAGCCGGGCAGCGCGTCCCCGGAGGCCGCCGGCGGCACAGCCCAGGCGCCAGGCGCGTCCGGGAAGTCTGGGCTGCAGTCAGCCCGCAGCTGCCCCCGGGTCCTGCGCGCGGGCCAATCGCGGCGACTCGCCGGCGGCGGCAGCTTCCCCACCCAGCCCCCACCGGGCAGCGGCGGCGGCGGCTTAACCCTTCCCTCCTCCGCCCTGTCCCGCGTCGGCCTGCCGGGCCGCGCAGCTCCCCGGAGAGCAGCCTGATGCTGGCTCCGAGCCAGGAGCCCCGGACCTTGAGACTGGCCGCACAGTTTGGGGTGTCCCGGGAGGGGGTGCTGGTCACACCATCAGACAAAGATCCTGGAGCTGCAGGTGCAGGACGTCTAGCCAGGTCCCCTGGTCGTATCCTGATCACTGAGCAAACTGCCCCTCCCTTTCTGCCCCCTTCGCCCACACCCACCCGCGTCTCTGCAGCCAATCTGCCCTCCTGTCCTTCCTCCCAAAATCACAGGGAAAACTACAAGGCACAGGAGTAACAACAATTATTTTATTAGAATTACTAGTGTGCGCGACCATGGTGCTCCTGCAGATCGTGATGCTAACACTCACTGCACTGGCCCAGGTTGCAGATGAGGAAACTGAGACCTGGAAGGCCAAGGACAGGACCACAGTCGTAGAGGTGGACACTGAGCAGGCTCTTACTGTCCGCTTCAGGCTAATGCCTCCCCCACTCCTCTGCACCTTCCCCACCCCCTACCACCTCCTGCACTTTCCTCCTCTCTGAAGCACCTTCCAACCCCTTCCCCCTTCTTTATCTTCTTCCTCCTCCCCCTCTTTGTATGTTTATACTCCTCTTTCTTTGTAGCTGCTTCTTCCTAGTCCCACAAACTCAAGACGTTGCAACACAAAAACCTGTCTTAACTCTTAGTTTCCTTTCAACCACACCTCCTTTCTTCCCTGTTTGTGCAAAACTTCTAAGAATTGTCTGTAGAGAATTTACTGTATCTCTTGATCTTCCACCTCATCCCAACCCCTGCCCTTACCAGCCACCAGTCAGGAAACTGCAAGGATCCACCACACCTCCCAGCCACACCCTCACCTCCGTGTTGACCCCTCCTGTCTCCTTCATGCTCACCTCTACTTCTCTTTGCTCTACACCTCTTTGCTCTACAGCTATGTAGCTTTAAGAGCTCCATATGCTGATGACCAGTTTTTGTTTGTTTGACTGTTTTGTATTTTTGAGAGAGAGAGAGACAGAGAGAGAGAGATAGAGAGAGATTAGAACAGGGGTCAGGAACCTATGGCTTGCAAGCCAGATGTGGCTCTTTTGATGGTTGCATCTGGCTCGCAGACAAATCTTTAATAAAAATAATAATAACATTAAAAATATAAAACATTCTGTTGTATTACAATCCACTAATTTCTTACTGCTCATGTTCATGGTTGCAGGTGGCTGGAGCCAATCACAGCTGTCCTCTGGGACAACACCAAATTTTTATTGGATAATGCTTAACGTACACTGGTTGTTGTATGGCTCTCACGGAATTACATTTTAAAATATGTGGCGTTCATGGCTTTCTCAGCCAAAAAGGTTCCCGACCTCTGGATTAGAAGCATCAATTTATAGTTGGGGCATTTAATTGTTCATTGATTGCTTCTCATACCTGCCTTGAAGGGGGGTGGGGGCTCCAGCCAAGCCAGTGACTCCTTGCTCAAGCCAGCAACCATGGGATCATGTCCATGAGCCTGTGCTCAAGCCTGCAACCTCCGAGTTTCAGGCCTGGTGCCCAGAGGTGGAATAAGGTCCGTTGAGGCCCTGGGCACAGAAGAAAATATTGGGCAGTTTAAAAAAAAAAAGAGAGAGGCCCTGGCCGGTTGGCTCAGCAGTAGAGCGTCAGCCTGGCGTGCGGGGGACCCGGGTTCGATTCCCGGCCAGGGCACATAGGAGAAGCGCCCATTTGCTTCTCCACCTCCCCCCCCCTCCCTTCCTCTCTGTCTCTCTCTTCCCCTCCCGCAGCCAAGGCTCCATTGGAGCAAAGATGGCGCGGGCGCTGGGGATGGTTCCTTGGCCTCTGCCCCAGGTGCAAGAGTGGCTCTGGTCGCGGCAGAGCGACACCACAGAGGGGCAGAGCATCGCCCCCTGGTGGGCAGAGCGTCGCCCCTGGTGGGCGTGCCGGGTGGATCCCGGTCGGGCGCATGCGGGAGTCTGTCTGACTGTCTCTCCCCGTTTCCAGCTTCAGAAAAATACAAAAAAAAAAAAAAAAGAGACATAGGGAAAATAAAAATACACGTTAACCATTTTTTTTTTTTTTTTCATTTTTCTGAAGCTGGAAACAGGGAGAGACAGTCAGACAGACTCCCGCATGCGCCCGACCGGGATCCACCCGGCACGCCCACCAGGGGCGATGCTCTGCCCACCAGGGGGCGATGCTCTGCCCATCCTGGGCGTCGCCATGTTGCGACCAGAGCCACTCTAGCGCCTGAGGCAGAGGCCACAGAGCCATCCCCAGCGCCTGGGCCATCTTTGCTCCAATGGAGCCTTGGCTGCGGGAGGGGAAGAGAGAGACAGAGAGGGAAAGCGCGGCGGAGGGGTGGAGAAGCAAATGGGCACTTCTCCTGTGTGCCCTGGCCGGGAATCGAACCCGGGTCCTCCACACGCTAGGCCGACGCTCTACCGCTGAGCCAACCGGCCAGGGCCATATTTTTTAATAAATAAAAAATATTATGTACTATTAATGTTAAAATTGCACATATAAAACCAAACTTGGTGTCATTAAAAAAAGTGTAAAGTTGGGGTTTTAAGGGGCCCCTTCAGAAGTCGGGGTCCAGGGTGCAGGCCCGGTGATGTGCCTGCCGTAAAATCTGCCTCAGCATCTCAGATCAACACTCTATCCACTGTGACACCACTAGTCAGACTGCTGATGACCAGTTCTTATTGAGCTCCCACTTTGTGCTCATTCTGCTATGGGTTGAGAGATTCCTGATGCCTGGAGCTTGTATTCTACTTGGGGGTGGGGCATATAGTAAAAAAAGAAAAAAAAGAAAAAAAGAAACCCCTTGACCAGGTGGCTCAGTGGATAGAGTATTGTTCCAGAGTGCTGAGTTCGTTGGTTCCATCCCTGGTCAGGGCACCCAATGGGAAGGGACCAATCAGTGTACAACTAAATGGAAAAACTAAGTGGAACAGCAAGTTGAACCTTCTCTCTCTCTCTCTCTCTCTCTCTCACTCTTTCTCCCTCTTTCCCTTCCTCTGTTACCCCCACAAATCTATGAAAATAAAAACTTTTTTAAAGAACAACAACAACAAAATGACTACTCAATAAATGAGAAAAATACTATACAGTCATATGTGGAGAATTAAGATGTGGTGCTTGTAGCAAGGTAAGTTCTTCTGTGACTGTTTTTGATTGGGTGCCTGTCTTGTATGTTGACAGTGAGACTTGGCCAGAGGGAGACCCCTTGAGGTGGAAGGAGGGGCCCTGGGAAGTCCTCAGTGAAGATGGAGCTTGGTAGAATGCAGCGATTTTGGTGTTCTGCACACTGGGGAGGGTCTGCACTCCCATTGCTGGTCAGGACAGAGGGTATGTGTGTGATCCCACCACCTGGGAAGAGAGCTGGCTGGGGGGATTTCTGGGGGCTTTGTGGAGAGGATAGAAGGTTTTTTTTAAAAGATTTTATTCAATTTTCAGAGAGGAGAGAGAGAGAGAGAGAGAGAGAGAAAGGGGAGGAGCAGGAAGCATAAACTCACATATGTGCCTTGACCAGGCAAGCCCAGGGTATCGAACAGGCAATCTCAGCATCCCAGGTCGATGCTTTATCCCACTGCGTCACCACAGGTCAGGCAATAGAAGGTATTTAAGCAGTGCATCCCTAGTGGTGCTGCAGGGGGTGGTCGTGAGAGGAAGTACCAGCTCCAAACACTAAGCTCAGATAGTATGTATTCTAGCAGCTGTTGGGGGGGGGGGGGAGACCACCAACCTTTGCCTCTCTTCCTTGACCCAGCAATGGCCAAAGAAATGTGCAGTGAGCCATGTCCCTCTGGCCATTGCAAGAGCCCAGCATAAATGCTCATAAAAGACTGTAACGAGGCTTTAAAAAATGACTAAGGAGCCCTGGCTGGTTAGCTCAGTCTGTTAGAGCATCGTCCTTAAACACCAAGGTTGTGGGTTCCATCCCCAGTCAGGGCACATAAAGGAAGTGATCACATGACTAAGTGGATCAACAAATGAATGATTCTCTCTCTTTCTCTGTCTCTTTCCCTTCCACTCTCTGTCTCTTTAAACCCAATTAGTAAAAAAATAAAATAAGATGACTAAGGAACAGAAGACTCCAGTTACTGGAGGGTGACAATGCTATATTCCTCTCATGGCTCAGAAGAGTGTTGGCTTCGCTCTCACCTGGGACAGGGAAAATGAGACGCCACAATGTGGAGCTCCCCAGAGTCGTTTCCACGGGGCCTGGCCTCTTCACATGGAGGCACATGTGACCTGTGCCCCCGAGACGCAGGCGGGGTGCAGGGCACAGGAAACTGTAGAATGAGTGTGTTTAATGGGTGCAGGAGCTGTCAATTCTGAGATAGGCCACAGAAAGGCCAAGAACAGAGAAGTAGAACCTGCTCCTTGGAATTGCCATTGAGAAGACATGGGTGGGGCCGCTGAGGTTTGGAGTAGGGTAGGCGGCAGAGTGAGCAGAGATACACCTGTAAGGTACTCTTCTAGATGTTTGACCAGGTGTATCAGAGAGATGACCAAATGGGAGAGGAAAGTCTGAGTCCTGGATATATGATCCCTCCTCTTGCAGTTGGGAGGGACTTAGCATGATAAAGGGCCAAGGGTCTGTTTTAGAGGCAGGGTGTAGCCTACCCTAGAGGAGTTTCCCGTTGGAGCAAGTTCAGCCTTCAGTGGGAGGAGAGACCTCCTGTATCAGGTTGAGGGCAGGTGGGCCTGACAGGTGTGGGTCAAGGCCAGTGAAAGAGGAGGGGGGCGGGCCCAGATGTTACTCCTCAGTAAATGAAATAAGGATTTGGCAGTGGAATAGTCATGGGTCTCATAAGGAAGTGAATGAAATGCAAGAGGCAGGAGACATGAAGCTGATGCAAGGTGGAGGGTCCGTGTGAGGGCAGGTGAGGTGGAGAGGGAGGTGCTGTCAGGGACATGGTGAGGGCCCTGCAGGCAGGGGATGAAAAGAACCATGCACGAGAGCCCAGAGCAGCAGACCATGGGTCTCCAGGCACAGCTGCATGGCCCCCTTTACTGGACATGTGAGGCCAGCCTACTTTATTTGTTTCTTGTATTAGGATGTAACAAGTAGGTGGCATTTAATGCATTCACAGTGTTGTGCAACCAATGTTGTTTGGTTCCAAAACATTTTCATCACTCCAAAAGGAAATCTTGTACCTATTAAGCAGTTATAACCGGTAACCCTCTCCTCCACCCTCTGGCCCTCACATATTTCCTTCTGTGTATGGATTTGTTTTTTCTGGATATTTCTTAAGTGGACTCATATAACATGTAACTTTTTGTGTCTGGCTTTTTTCACTTAGCATGATGTTTTTAAGAGTCATCCTTGCCTGACCAGGCGGTGGCGCAGTGGATAAAACATCAGACTGGGACGTGGAGGACCCAGGTTCAAGACCTCGAGGTTGCCAGCTTGAGCGCAGGCTCATCTGGTTTGAGCAAGGCTCACCAGCTTGAGCCCAAGGTCACTGGCTCGAGCAAGGGGTTACTTGGTCTGCTGTAGCCCCCAGTCAAGGCACATATGAGAAATCAACTAAGGAACTGCAAGGAAGAATTGATGTTTCTCATCTCTCTCCTTTCCTGTCTGTCTGTCCCTATCTGTCCCTCTCTCTGTCTCTGCCACAAATTAAAAAAAAAAAAAAGAGTCATCCTTACTTGGTCAATGCTATATTCCTCTCATGGCTCAGTAATATTCCATTGTGTGGATATGCCACATTTTGTTTGTCCCTCCATCAGTTGATGGATGTTTGGGTTGTTTCCACCTGCTGGTGATTGCGAATAGTGCTTTAAAGAATAGGCATGCACATGTATTTGAGTGCCAGTTGCCCGTTCTTTTGGATATATGTGTAGGCATGGAATTGCTGGATCATATGCCAGTTCTATGTTTAATTTTTTTTTTAATTCAGTGAGAGGAGGGGAGGCAGAGATAGACTCCTGCAGGTACCCCAACTGGGATTCATCCAGCAAGCCCATTAGGGGGCGATGCTCTGCCCATTTGGGGCATTGCTCCATTGCTCACCAACCGAACTCTTTTTAGAGCCTGAGGCAGAGGCCATGGAACCATCTACAGTGCCCAGTACCAACTTGCTCCAATGGAGCCATGGCTGCAGGACGGGGAAGGAGAGAGAGAGAGAGAGAGAGAGAGAGAGAGAGAGAGAGAGAGAGAGAGAGAGAAGTGAGAGAGAGAGTGGCGAAGAAGCAGATGGGTCCTCCTTCTGTGTGCCGTGACCAGGAATCAAACCCAGGACATCCACATGCTGAGCTGATGCTCTACCACTGAGCAAACCAGCCAAGGCTTATGTTTAATTTTTTAAAAAGATTTTCTTTATTGATTTTAGAGAGAGAGGAGAGGGAGGGGGACAGAGAGAGAGAGAGAGAGAGAGAGAGAAAGTTAGGGGGGAGGGAGGAACAGAAAGCACTAACTCACAGTTGCTTGTCCTGTGTGTCTTGACCAGGTTAGTCCCAGGGTTTTTAAACCGTCAGCCTCAGCATTCCAGGCTGACACATCATCCATTGCACCAGCACAGGCCAGGCTCTATGTTTGACTTTTCTTTTTCTTTTTTCTTTTTTTTACAGAGAGAGAGTCAGAGAGAGGGACAGATGGGGACAGACAGACAGGAACGGAGAAAGATGAGAAGCATCAATCATCTGTTTTTTGTTGCAACACCTTAGTTGTTCATTGATTGCTTTCTCATATGTGCCTTGACCGTGGGCCTCCACCAGACCGAGTAACCCCTTGCTCGAGCCAGCGACCTTGGGTCCAAGCTGGTGAGCTTTGCTCAAGCCAGATGAGCCCACGCTCAAGCTGGCGACCTTGGGGTCTTGAACCTGGGTCCTCAGCATCCCAGTCCGATGCTCTATCCACTGCGCCACTGCCTGGTCAGGTTATGTTTGACTTTTTGAGGAAGGAGTAGACTGCTTCTCACAGTGGCTGCACCATTTTACATTCCCACTAACAGTGCACAAGTGTTCCAACTTCTGCACGTCCTCTCCAGCACGCGTTATTTTTCTTTTCTTTGATTATAGGCATTCTAGTGGATGTGGAGTGGCACCTGGCTTGTTTATTTTACATGTGTTTTCTCAGTTAAACAGTGGTTTCTGCAGGCAGCAATGTACCAGTGGGGTGGGGGAGCAACAGGGCCCAGGGGCCTGGTGATGAGGTGGGACCTATAAACTTTGCCTCTGATGGTTTCTTTTTTTTTTTTTTTCTTTCATTTTTCTGAAGCTGGAAACAGGGAGAGACAGTCAGACAGACTCCCATATGCGCCCGACCGGGATCCACCCGGCACGCCCACCAGGAGAGACACTCTGCCCACCAGGGGGCGATGCTCTGCCCATCCTGGGCGTCGCCATGTTGCGACCAGAGCCACTCTAGCGCCTGAGGCAGAGGCCACAGAGCCATCCCCAGCGCCTGGGCCATCTTTGCTCCAATGGAGCCTTGGCTGCGGGAGGGGAAGAGAGAGACAGAGAGGAAAGCGCGGCGGAGGGGTGAAGAAGCAAATGGGCGCTTCTCCTGTGTGCCCTGGCCGGGAATCGAACCCCGGTCCTCCGCACGCTAGGCCGATGCTCTACCGCTGAGCCAACCGGCCAGGGCCGCCTCTGATGGTTTCTACAATTCTTCTGGGAGGCACTGTTATCTCTGCGACAGAACAGCCTTAGAGAAACGAAGTGGCTTGCTTTGGCTCACGCAGCTTCCTACTGGGGACAGAATTTGCTTAATCCAAAGCCTCCTCCTCCCCTGTTTATTCCCTGGTATCCCTGCAAGGCTGGATCTTGGGCACTAGGTGGGTTCCCAGAGGCGTTCCAATGGCCAAACCTGCCCTATTCATGCAGAAGCGAGGGGTCTGGGGCAGGTGTCAGACCAAATTTTTACATGAAGATACTTCTTAGAATATGAGCCTCTTTATATGAACTTGGGAACTGACTTTTCTGGAAAAGCTTTCTGTTTGCTCAGCCGTATTTCCATTGTCCAGTTTTTGGATGGCCTCTCAGCAGCACGGCATTTCACAGGAGAGCAGCGCCCCCTGGGTGAAGGAGGTTCAGCCGCAGTCAAGCCGAGGCCAAGGGGAACCAGCCTCTTAGACCAGCAGGCTCGCTCTTTGCTGTGGGTGTAGGCTATGGGCTGGTGCGTCCTCAGTCACCTTATGCAGAGCCCACAGCAGGGTTCAGGAACCTTTTTGTCTGAGAGAGCCATGAACGCCACATATTTTAAAATAATTCCGTGAGAGCCATACAAAGACCCGTGTACATTAAGCATTATCCAATAAAAATTTGGTGTTGTCCCAGAGAACAGCTGTGATTGGCTCCAGCCACCCGCAACCCTGAACATGAGTGATAGGAAATGAATGGATTGTAATACATGAGTGATAGATATGTAAATTCCAAACTGCCCTCTTTTTTTTTTTTTTTTTTTTTTTAATTTTTTATTCATTTTAGAAAGGAGAGAGAAAGAGAAGGGGGAGGAGCAGGAAGCATCAACTCCCATATGTGCCTTGACCAGGCAAGCCCAGGGTTTTGAACTGGTGACCTCAGCATTTCCAGGTCGACGCTTTATCCACTGCGCCACCACAGGTCAGGCGAAACTGCCCTCTTGATGTTCCACTTATCTGTCAGACCTCACCCTTACTGGACTATCGCCCCTGAGACAAAGGAATTCCAAAAAGCTGAGAAGCCGCCCCAAGGAGGGGCTCCGGACATACCAGGACTTTTGATTCAACATCCACATGCTCCAAGCCCCCAAGGAGGAGCATTCGGACATACCAGGACTTTTGCCTCAGTATCCCCTCAGGCTCTCCCTAACACTATATAACTCGCCTCTAGTCTGTATCCTTTCAATAAAGCCTGTTACTCTGGTCTTTCGGACTCCCATGGATTCCAACAGTGAGAATGTTTTATATTTTTAACGTTGTTATAATATAATAACGTTGTTATTTTTTTTTTTTTTTACAGAGACAGAGAGTGAGTCAGAGAGAGGGATAGACAGGGACAGACAGACAGGAATGGAGAGAGATGAGAAGCATCAATCATTAGTTTTTCATTGCGCATTGCAACATCTTAGTTGTTCATTGATTGCTTTCTCACATGTGCCTTGACCGTGGGCCTTCAGCAGACCAAGTAACCCCTTGCTGGAGCCAGCGACCTTGGGTTCAAGCTGGTGGGCTTTTTGCTCAAACCAGATGAGCCCGCGCTCAAGCTGGCGACCTCAGGGTCTCGAACCTGGGTCCTCTGCAACCCAGTCCGACGCTCTATCCACTGCGCCACTGCCTGGTCAGGCACGTTGTTATTTTTTTATTAAAGATTTGTCTGTGAGCCAGATGCAGCCATCAAAAGAGCCACATCTGCCTCGCGAGCCATAGGTTCCCGATCCCTATGTCGCCCACAGCATCTAGCGACAGGAAAGGAATGCGAGGAGGATGGGACAAATCCAGGTGCTGGAGGAAGAAGACCCGGAAAAAGCAGACACATGGGCCCAGCACCCCAAGCCCTAGAGGCCCTGTCTTTTGGGGTTTTTTGGGGGGGGAGGGTGTCCTTTTTTGGTCTCTTAAGAGGGTGGGCAGAAGCAAAGGGCTTGATGTGGGGACACTTCCTTGACACAAAGAAGAGGATGAGAGGTGAGATCTACTCACAATCACGGGGCCCAGATTTGATGTCAGGGCTCTCAATCTCTTAGGTAAGACCCCTCCCAATACTCAGAGGCTGCAGAGCAAATGTGACAGTACTCTCTGCTGTCACAGTGGTCCCTTGCGCTCACTCACATGCATGCTGCCAGGAAATGAACTTCTCTACTGCCATCTAGTACACATCTTGGGACTATTCGCTGTTTACTAAGCATCTGCTATTATAATTTTGTAACTGCCAATCTCCAAGTCACCTTACATAATCACTAGCCTAGGATGACTTATACACCCATAGTGGTAAGAGCCAAAGTGCATGTGGTGGGACGCTCTAGCCTCTCATGTGGGACTCCTCTTCATAGTCAGAATCCAAAGCCCATGTGACAGAACCCGCTATTCTCTCAGGTGGAACCTTTCTCCCAACTCGCAGGACTCAGAGCTAATTTGACAGGACCTCCTATTTTTACTGTTTAGAAAACAAGCCAAACAAAAACTTTCTAACACAGTATGAGTTTTTACTTGGGGTATTGCTATTAGGAATCAGGAACCCTGAACAGAAATCCCAGCTTTCTTGAGTGTGGCGAAGTCCAATATCTCAGCTTTCGGGAGGCAGAGCCAAAGCCAAAGCCTAGAACTTGTAGCAACATGCTTTAAAAATGGCAAATTTTAGCCTGACCAGGCAGTGGCATAGTGGGTAGAGTGTCGGACTGAGATGCGGAAGACCCAGGTTAGAGACCCCGAGGTCGCCAGCTTGAGCGTGGCCTCATCTGGCTTGAGCAAAGCTCACCAGCTTGGACCCAAGGTCGCTGGCTTAAGCAAGGGGTTACTCGGTCTGCTGGAGGCCCATGGTCAAGGCACATATGAGAAAGCAATCAATGAACAACTAAGGTGTCGCAACAAAAAAAGGATGATTGATGCTTCTCATCTTTCTCCGTTCCTGTCTGTCTGTCCCCATCTGTCCCTCTCTCTGACTCTCTCTCTGTCTCTGTAAAAAAAAAAAAAAAGAATAAAATCTGTTACTTAAAAAAAAATGGCAAATTTTACAAGTGAAGAAGTAAAGACCCTGAAGGTTTGCTCTGTGTCCAAAGGAACGTAGCTTATAAATGGCAGATCCAAGCTCAGCCACATTCCAGATGCCCAAAGGTTAGGAGGTCGCTCTGTCAGAACTGCTGCAAGTACACACAAAGAACTGTAAGTTAGAAGAGGAGCCACTCTGGGCTAAACAATTAGAAAGAGGCTTCCTCCTCTGAGACTGACAGGAGATCAGGATGGGTGAGCAGGGGAGAGGCTGCTGGTGGTAGCTCTAGATTGTGATTAGTTTTTAAATTATATGTTTTCTTCTTTTGGGAAGAGAAGTATATTTTTGCCCAAAATGTAAATGGCTAAATGATATTTTTGTTGCAGCTTACTTAAACAATACAAAACAATAAAAATAATTCAAAATCCTACACCAAGAGGTAAAACGTGCTGAAATATGTGTGTGTGTGTGTGTGTGTGTGTGTACACACAAACTCTACATGCACACTTTTGCATTTTTTGGATTTAATGAACTATTCTAGGTTGTTAAGAAGGATGCAAAAATTGTGAAATTTCAGCCTTTATTTTCTAATTTTGCATTTAAGAATGTACATTCTCTCATAAGTTTTGTTAACTTTTATTTTTATGACTGTTTATTTGGGGGCTTATTCAGGAATATACTTCATGACTTTTAAATATGAGGATATTCCAGATATTTCAGGCCCTGGCCAGTTGGCTCAGCAGTAGAGCATTGGCCTGGCGTGTGGAAGTCCTGGGTTTGATTCCTGGACAAGGCACACAGGAGAGGCGTCCATCTGCTTCTCACCCTTCCCCCTCTCCTTCCTCTATACCCCTCCTGCAGCCAAGGCTCCATTGGAGCAAAGTTGGCCCTGGGGCTGAGGATGGCTCCACGGCCTCCACCTCAGGTGTTAGAATGGCTCTGGTTGCAACGAAGCAATGCTCTATTTGGGCAGAGCATCACCTCCTAGTGAGTTTGCTGGGTGGATCCCTGTCAGGCGCATGAGGGAGTCTGTCTGTCTGCCTCCCCACTTCTCATCTCAGAAATATACAAAAAAAATTAAGATATTCTAATTATCCTTTGTTAGTGATTTTTAGTTTAACTGCAATGAGAGCAAGAAACATATTTCAACTCTTTGACGTTGGCTGACATTTGTTTTATAGGATACAGGGGGTCCTCAGGTTACAACAATCTTGACATACAGCATTTTGAGTTTACGAGGCTCATTCCCATAAAAACTTTAAAAATTTGAGACGTGAGTGTTTCCGCTTAGGCCACTAGCCTCCTACTTACCTGGGCGACCTAGTTTGATTGTGTGGGTGGAAGAATACACAGTAACACAGCATATGAGTGAGGGAGTTGGGGTTACCTACGTCATTTTGGACTGTTAAAAGTGCCAGTGTTCTGTCTGTGTTAGGCTAGGGTGTGTGGTAGGAACGGAACCGTGTTGTAACCAAGGACCCCCTGTAACAGGTTTACTTTGAAACCTGTTCTAAGGTGCATCTCTGCTGCCATCCATGAGCATCTTGGCAATAACAGCTCAGTCCAGGTTAGCAGTCGCTGTTATTTTATTTTATTTTTAATGAAAGAGACAGAGAGAGAGGGACAGATAAGGACAGACAGACAGACAAGAAGGAGAGATATCAGAAGCATCAATTCTTCGTTGTAGCACCTTAGTTCACAATTGCTTTCTCATATGTGCCAATGTTATAGTAAACATTGGAAAATAAGTTGTGAAAATATTAATAGGAAAACTTGTAAATACTGTAGCTGAAATGAATAGAAAGTGAAACGAAAAATATTTATGTGCTGGGCGAACAGCCAAGCAAGGAATGCAAAGAAGTGATGAGTGAACCCCGGCAATAGCCAGATATGTATATGATTTGTGATAACCATATGGCGAGAGGTGCTGCATGTGAAGGTTTTTTAGAAGAGGCTCCTGAGCCACAGTCAGTCAGTCAGTTGTCCAGACTCCAAGGTAGAACACTGATGGTCTCCATGCTGCTCTGATCAGGGACACCCGAAAGGAGCACGCCAACAGGGCCCCTTAAGTTGTACCCAGGCACGCCATAGGATCTGTGAGTAATAAACTGCCTGTGTGATTCTTGCAACTAACTTGTGTGTTGGTTGTGTCTTTCCTCCGGTGGTGATTGGTCTCAGTACCAATAAGTAGAATCCTCATAGCCACCTCAAGAGTAATCTTGAAGAGACTGCCAGCCCTGCTGTTAAGCAGGAGTGTCCCACTGTGTGGGGAAGTTGAATTGGGGACGCCTGATCGACATAGAGCTTAGGCTCTGTTGGGAAAGCCTTGATGGTGGAGGTGCCTCCAGCTGAGCCAGTAACCTCCCCTTGCTCAAGCCAGTGAGCTTGGACTCCAGCTAGTGACCGTAAGGTAAAGTCTGTAATCCCATGCTCAAGCCGGTGACCCTGTGCTCAAGCCAGTGACCCCATGCTCAAGCTGGTGATCCTGCACTCAAGCAAGCGACCTGGGGGTTCCGAACCTGGGTCCTCTACATCCCAGTCTGATGCTCTATCCACTGTGCCACCGCCTAGTCAGGGAGTAGTCACCTTTAAAAATATTCCAAGTGTTCATCTCTGCTTCTATCTGGTGTTCATTTTGGGAATAACAGTTTAGTACTGCCAGTTGGAAAATTGGTTGACTATAGTGATTATTTAGGAATGTTGAATGCAATTTTATGTAGACGTGTATTTCAGAAGATTTAAATATAAGGACTTTCTAGGTACCTTTTGTTACTGAATTACAAATTAACTGTCATTAGAGCAAGAAACATATTTTATTTAATTTTAATTTTTAAATTGCTCGAAACTTGCTGTTTAGTATGCTATGGTCAGTTTTTAAAATATCCCAAGTGAGCTTCTCTGCTGTCATCTCGTGCTGTGCATTTTGGGAGAAACAGCTTAGTGCTGTTTAATAGAGAACATTGTTGGGTATAGTGGATGATCTGAATATTGAATTCAACTTGTTGCTCAGGTAGTTTTTTTATATCTGTACTGATTTGGGGGGAGGGCAGAAGGTCTGTGAGTTTTGAAAGATGTGTGTTGTGTCCCTCAATAAGAATGATGTGTTAAGGCCCTGGCTGGTTGGCTCAGTGGTAGAGCATAGGTCCCACGTGTGGAAGTCCCAGGTGCAATTCCCAGCCAGGGCACACAGGAGAAGCGCCCATCTGCTTCTCCATCCTTCCCCCTCTCCTTTCTCTCTACCTCTCTCTTCCCTTCCCACAGCCAAGGCTCCATTGGAGCAAAGTTAGCCCAGGTGTTGAGGATGGCGCCATAGCCTTTGCCTCAGGCGCTAGAATGGCTCTAATTGCAGTGGAGCAATGCCCCAGATGGGTAGAGCATCGTCCCCTGGTGGGCATGCTGGGTGGATCCTGGTTGGGCGCATGTGGGAGTCTGTCTGTCTGCCGCTCCCCACTTCTCACTTTGGGGGGCGGAAGAATGGTGTGTTAAATCTAATATAATTATGAATTTGTTTATTTTTCCTTGTAGCTGTGTTCTGTATGCTTTTAACATATGTTATTAAGTGCGTGTGAACCAGGAACTTCCTGGTATACTGAACTTATCAGTATGAAGTGCTCACCTTTATTTCTAGTAGTGTTTTTATATGTGAGTCTATTGTATGTTATTATATAATTTTCTGTTGTGAACCAGGTTCAGTCTTGAGTGGGAATGGTGAGGGATTAAGAAATAACCAGAGAGAAAAAGGATGGGATCGGGAGGACTTCTGCAGGCTGATGACCTACCAAAAACCCAGACACCCACGAACAACTTTATTTTATAATGCAGAGGACAAAGCCTTTTTGCAGCCTGGGTATTACTGGAAACTTTAGCAAGAAATGTGTCCGATACAAAGACATGCATAGCATCTTACCTAACAGTTCCTTGAACAAAGGGTGAGAGGAAGGGAATATAGACTGCCTTTAGCAACTCAATCAAGCAAGGAATCCGGGGGAGGGCTGCATTGACTGTCAGCTTACAGCCTGTCTCCCACGATTTTCATTCGGTTTATCTTTACATAACATATCTCTTTCCACTCTTTCACTTTTAATTTCTTTGTATGCTGATGCGTTAGGTAGCTCCCAGTGTTTTATATGAGTTATGAATGGTTATTAAAATGAATTGGTTTTGGTAGAAGGCATGATGTCAGCACGCAATATTTTCCCTAGTCAGTGGTCCCAATACCACTGTTATATAATATATAATGCGTATTTTCCCACTGATGTGAGAAGGCATCTTTATCATAGAAAAATTTCATATTCTATTCCATCAATTCATCTATTTATAACATTTCCCCCACTGTTTTTTTTTAAAGGTTCTTTTTTTAAAAAAATATTTTATTTATTGATTTTTAGAGAGAGGAGAGAGAGAGAGAGAGAAGGGGGAGGAGCAGGAAGCATCAACTCCCATATGTGCCTTGACCAGGCAAGCCCAAGGCTTCGAACCGGGAACCTCAGTGTTCCAGGTCGGTGCTCTATCCCACTGCGCCACCACAGGTCGGCTCCCCCACTGTTTTAATTAACGTAGCTTCATGATACAATACATTTTTTGTCTTGTTGTGCTAGTTTCTATTTATCATTTTCTAGAGTTTTGTTTTCAATTCTTTATTTTAATAAGCGAACTTAAAATAAGCCCATTTTAGTTTCAAAAACCTAGCTGCTATTGTAATCCAGGTCATAATATTTTTACAGAGAACTTTTGAAAATTTATATCCTTATATATTTTTTTTGTATCTAAGAACAGGACATTACTTGTTTGTTGCTCACATATATTTTATTGGGTAGTATGTGAAAGTGTCATTCATGACATGGCATGACATGGCAGCCTTGGCTGCAGGAGGGGAAGAAAGAGAGAAAGAGAGAGAGAGAGAGATTAGATTGTGCACATTCATATTCAGTCTAGTTATCGGTTCAGTTCCTATTGGATCTTTTCTTTGATTATATCTTCAATTTACTGTTTGTACATAAAAAGGATATTTATTTCAGCATGTTATTCCCACCTCAGTTTAATAAATTTGATTATCTGTTATAATTTTTAATTTGATACTCATGTGTTATCAAGGAAAATAAGCTATCGTGCAATAATAAAACTGTTCTGCTTTAGCTGTCTAAAAATATCAAAATAGTAAAGACGAAATCATGAAGAAATGAGGTATTGTGAGGAATTAGAAAGATTATTTTTGTTAGTTATAAGTTTATTAAGGAATTATGCACAATAGTAACAAGATTCATAGCATTTTTAAATGAGTTCAAGTGCTGGAACCGTGGTGTTCTAGAAATCAGAAGTACTATAATTTATAATTGAAAGTGCAAGGGTGTAGAAAGTTTGCAGGTTAGTGCAAAGTTCTGCCTGAAGGGCAGTTTGCATGCCACCAGGGGGCGATGCTCTGCCCATCTGGGCTGTTGCTTCGTTGCAACCAGAGCCATTCTAGCACCTGAGGTGGAGGCCATGGAGCCACCCTCAGCACCCGGGCCAATTTTGCTCCCATAGCTTTGCATGACATGGCATGACATGGCAGCCTTGGCTGCAGGAGGGGAAGAAAGAGAGAGAGAGAGAGAGAGAGAGAGAGAGAGAGAGAGAGAGAGAAAGAGAGAATGTGAAAGGGTGGAGAAGCAGATGGTCGTTTCTCCTGTGTTCCCTGGCTGGGAATCAAACCCAGGACTTGCACACACCAGGCTGACACTCTACCACTGAGCCAACTGGCCAGGGCCAGTGTGTTTTTTCTTAGTATCCACATATGTGTCATTTGGTGTGTGAGTTGCACAGGGTCCCCTGGGATGAGAGGATAGAAAAGATTTGGAGGTGAATTCTTCATCCCAGTGCCAGTCAGCTATTGAGCAGAGCAGATGCCTAGGGAAGAAGGTCGTAGTGACCTCAGGACAAAATTTCCAGTCTGACTGGAGTCCAGTGTAGGAGAGGGAGAGTGGGTCCCTGGGGAAATAGCTAGGCCAGACCCCAATATCTTCATCTGTGCTCCAGTGAGCATGTTAGGAGTTCCGGGGGTGCCTGGGGAAGGAGGTAGTGGAGACTTTGGGGCAAAACCAAGCATGTGTTCTGGTCAGGAGTGAGGAGTTGAGAAGCAAGTCAGGCCCAGACTTGAGAGGAGCAGCTGTGTGGATAGGAGGAGAGGGTCAGAGCCCAACCTGAGGGGAGAGAGGTGTGTCAGGTATAGGAAAAGCAGCTTGGGGACAGGAGGGCTGCGGCAGCCTGGGAGAAGTGGGCGAGTCCTGAGGGGTGAGGCACACAGTGGAGAGGACTTGAGGTGCAATGCAAAGGGCAGGCGGATGTGAGGAATGGGGCAGCAGCTGGAGAAAACGACTGGGGCCACAGGCGAGGCCATCAGTGCAGCAGACATGCGGTGAACGGTTTCTGTAGGACCACTTCCCTGAGCACATGCGCATTCAGGAGTGCGCTATGTTTGGTCCCAGTTTTCCTGAACATGGTGAGATCCATAGTCACGTTCTCACAAGAGGTGGAGCCAAGCTTAAGCCTGTCCTTCAGCAATGTGCATTCTCAGCTATAAAACTGAGAAAATGCACAAGTGACAACAACGACCCTGGGAGGTGTTCTGCATTCAAAAGAACCTAGTTGCCTGAGGCGGTGGCGCAGTGGATAGAGCGTTGGACTGGGATGCGGAGGAACAAGGTTCGAGACCCCGAGGTCGCCAGCTTGAGCGCGGGCTCATCTGGCTTGAGCAAAAAGCTCACCAACATAGACTCAAGGTCGCTGGGTCGAGCAAGGGGTTACTCGGTCTGCTGAAGGCCCACGGTCAAGGCACATATGAGAAAGTAATCAATGAACAACTAAGGCGTCGCAACGAAAAACTGATGATTGATGCTTCTCATCTCTCTCTATTCCTGTCTGTCTGTCCCTATCTATCCCTATCTCTAACTCTCCCTCTGTCCCTGTAAAAAAGAAAAAAAAGAACCTAGCTTGTAAGTGGTGACCAGGGCTCAGGTAAATTCTGGATGAACAAAGCTTAGGAGGTCTCTCAGTCTGGACTGCGGCCACAACACAAGAACAGTGTGCGTTAGGAAAGGGCCACTTTGGGCTAAATGATTAGAAATCCTGGGCTATGGTGGCACAGTGGATAAAGCATTGACCTGGAATGCTGAGGTTGCCAGTTCATAAATGATTAGAAATGGTTTTTATTCCCCTGACTGACAAGAGATCGGGTTGAGTGAGCAAAGAAAAGGCTTCTGGTGTTGTTACCACAGCAGACTAGTTTTTTTGTTGTTTTTTTTAATTATTTTTTTTTACAGAGGCAGAGATAGACAGGGATAGACAGACAGGAACGGAGAGAGATGAGAAGCATCAATCATTAGTTTTTCATTGCACGTTGCAACTTCTTAGTTGTTCATTGATTGCTTTCTCATATGTGCCTGACCGTGGGCCTTCAGCAGACCGAGTAACCCCTTGCTGGAGCCAGCAACCTTAGGTCCAAGCTGGTGAGCTTTTTGCTCAAGCCAGATGAGCCCGCGCTCAATCTGGCAACCTCGGGGTCTCGAACCTGGGTCCTTCCGCATCCCAGTCCGATGCTTTATCCACTGCGCCACCACCTGGTCAGGCAGCAGACTAGTTTATGATTTTATTTTTTAATTATCTCATATTTTCCTCTAGTCCTTTTTTTTTCTTCCCCCAAAAAGACAATGGCTTGCTCTGGCCAGAGCACTCGGTAGGTAACAGCATCACACAGATACACCAAGGTCACGGGTTTGATTCCTAGTCAGGGCACATACAGAAACAGATTGATGTTTCTATCTGTCTGTCTGTCTGTCTCTCTCTCTAACCCCCTTCCTTTCTCTAAAATCAATACATGAAATTTTAAAAATTGAAAGAAAGGAAAAAAAATGACAATGGCTTTTTTTTGAAGCTTAAATAGTGTAGAGAAATGAATTATTTTAAAAATTCCACCCCAAGAGGTAAAAGTTGCTACAGTGTAAAGTATATACCCTCCAGAACTTTCTGTGTGAACATTTCTTCCTTCTACTTTCTCTGGATTTAATTTACTATCTTGGGTCTTAGTATGGGTGGAAAGGCTGTGCATTTTCAGGTTTTCCTCCTTAAATGAATTTATTATGACATTTTGCCGTAAATTTTCTTATGTAGTCTTTTTATTATCGTTAATTTTAAATTATTTTGTAACTTGAATTGTGATTTTTTTTTTTTATATTTTATTTATTCATTTTTAGAGAGGAGAGAGAGAGAGAGATAGAGAGAAAGAAGGGGGGAGGAGCTGGAAGCATCAACTCCCATATGTGCCTTGACCAGGTAAGCCCAGGGTTTCGAACCGGCGACCTTAGCATTTCCAGGTCGACGCTTTATCCACTGCGCCACCACAGGTCAGGCTTGAATTGTGATTTTTGAGGAGGGTTATTTAGGAGTGAATTTCTTAACTTAAAAATATAAGGGTGGCATATGAAAAAATGCTCAACATCACTAATCATTAGAGAAATGCAAATTAAAACCACGATGAGATATCACCTCACACCAGCCAGAATGGCGCTCATCAACAAAACAACACAGAATAAGTGCTGGCGAGGATGTGGAGAAAAGGGAACCCTCCTGCACTGCTGGTAGGAATGCAGACTGGTGCAGCCACTGTGGAAAACAGTATGGAGATTCCTCAAAAAATTGAAAATCGAACTGCCTTTTGACCCAGCTATACCACTGTTAGGAATATACCCCAAGAACACCATAGCACTGTTTGAAAAGAAGAAATGCACCCCCATGTTTATGGCAGCATTGTTCACGGTAGCAAAAATCTGGAAACAGCCCAAGTGTCCGTCAGTGGACGAGTGGATTAAAAAGCTTTGGTACATATATACTATGGAATACTACTCAGCCATAAGAAATGATGACATTGTATCATTTACAACAACATGGATGGACCTTGATAACATTATACTGAGCGAAATAAGTGAATCAGAAAAAACTAAGAACTATATGATTCCATACATAGATGGGACATAAAAATGAGACTCAGAGACATGGACAAGAGTGTGGGGGTTACGGGGTGAGGGGGAGGAGAGGGATGGGGTTGGGGGATGGGAGGGGCACAAAGAAAACCAGTTAGAAGGTGACAGAAGACAATTGGACTTTGGCTGATGGGAATGCAGCATAATCAAATGTCAAAATAACCTAGAGATGAGAACCCGGGTTCGATTCCCGGCCAGGGCACATGGGAGAAGCGCCCATTTGCTTCTCCACCCCTCCGCCGCGCCTTCCTCTCTGTCTCTCTCTTCCCCTCCCGCAGCCAAGGCTCCATTGGAGCAAAGATGGCCCGGGCGCTGGGGATGGCTCTGTGGCCTCTGCCTCAGGCGCTAGAGTGGCTCTGGTCGCAACATGGCGACGCCCAGGATGGGCAGAGCATCGCCCCCTGGTGGGCAGAGCGTCGCCCCTGGTGGGCGTGCCGGGTGGATCCCGGTCGGGCGCATGCGGGAGTCTGTCTGACTGTCTCTCCCTGTTTCCAGCTTCAGAAAAATGCAAAAAAAAACAAAACAAAAAAAACAAAACAAAACAAAAAAACCTAGAGATGTTTTCTCTGAATATATGTACCCTGATTTATCAATGTCACCCCATTAAAATTAATTTTAAAAAAATATAAGGGTTTTCTAATTAGCTTCTATTAATGATTTCTAGATTAACTGTAATAAAAACAAGAAACATACTTTATATCATTTCAAACCTTTGAAGGTTGTTGAAACTTGCTTCATAGAACATACATGTTCTCTGTTCCAAGCGCGTTTCTCTGCTGCCACCTCGTGTGCATTTTGGAAATAACACCTCAGTGCAGTTCACCAGGAAAAATGTACTGCTCACAAAAATTAGGGGATATTTCTAAATAAATATGAAGAAATCAAATATCCCCTAATTTTTATGAGCAGTGTAGTTGTTGGATGTTGTACATTATCTAATGTTGACTCCAATGGTACCTAGAAGTTCCTTTTATAGCTTGTAAATGTAAGAAATTTTTAGTTACCTTTTTTTTTTTTTTTTACTGGTTTCAACATTAACTGCAACAAGAGCAAGAGACATACTTTATAAATTTCAGTCCTCTGAAGTTTGTTGAAACTTGCTTCATAGCACATACCATACGGTCTCTGTTAAGTGTGTTTCTCTGCTGCCACCTCGTGTGAATCTTGGGAATCATACCTTAGCGCAGGTCCGCAGGTCAGGTTAGGTATAGAGGATTGTCTACAAACTTTGGTTCCAATTTGTCATTCATGTAAAGTTTCTGTGTATCCTTAATGATTTGTTTTTGTGGGAATCTATTGGTTCTGAAAGAGGCATGCTCAGTCCAGAAGGGGAGAGGCGTTGTGTTAAATCTGTTATGATTATACATTTATTTATTTTCCCTTGAAGCTCTGTTCTGTGTAATTGGAATTTATGTTATTAAGCACAGACCCATTTGGAACTTCCTAGTAAATTAGAGTCACTGATATGAAGTGCTGTTAATTTCTTTTTTGTTTTTTTTTTTGTGAACAGAGATGGAGAGAGAGACAGATAGGGACAGACAGACAGAAAGGGAGAGAGATGAGAAGCATCACTTCTTCATTGAGGCACTTTAGTTGTTTATTGATTGCTTTCTCATATGTGCCTTGACCGGGTGGGGGAGTTACAGCAGACCGAGTGACCCCTTGCTCAAGCCAGCAACCTTGGGCTCAACCTGGTGAGCCTTGCTCAAACCAGATGAGCCTGTGCTCAAGCTGGTGACCTTGGGGTTTTGAACCTGGGCCCTCCACATCCCAGTCTGACATTCTATCTACTGCGCCACCACCTGGCCAGGCAGTGCTGTTAATTTCTGTTACTGCTTTTTGCCTTGAAGTGTACTGTATGTTATTATACAATTTTCAGTTGGTTTATGTTTGCATGTGATATAGGTTAGAACAAAAGGAGGTTTACAGTTGTTCATATGGAAACAACACAATAGCTCATAAATAGTAATCCCACAAATAACTGTGTTTGACAACCTCAAAAATGTAAACCTTCTTTGTACCACCTGTGAGTCTTTTCCCATTCTTTTATTTTCAATCTTTATGTACCTTTAGGTTTTAGGTAACTCTGTGTCCTATATTAATAATGAGTAGTTATTAAAAGCTATGAGGAATGGAGTTTAGTCGAGGGTATGATATAAGGCTCCAATATTTTTTTTCTGTTTACTTTTCTCACAGTATTTACTAGATAATGTGTGTATATATATATATATATATATATATATATATTTGTATTTTTCTGAAGCTGGAAACGGGGAGAGACAGTCAGACAGACTCCCGCATGCGCCCGACCGGGATCCACCCGGCACGCCCACCAGGGGCGACACTCTGCCCACCAGGGGGCGATGCTCTGCCCCTCCGGGGGGTCGCTCTGCCATGACCAGAGCCACTCTAGCGCCTGGGGCAGAGGCCAAGGAGCCATCCCCAGCGCCCGGGCCATCTTTGCTCCAATGGAGCCTTGGCTGCGGGAGGGGAAGAGAGAGACAGAGAGGAAGGAGGGGAGGGGGGGTGGAGAAGCAAATGGGCGCTTCTCCTATGTGCCCTGGCCGGGAATCGAACCCGGGTCCTAGGCCGACGCTAGGCCGACGCTCTACCGCTGAGCCAACCGGCCAGGGCTTATATATATTGTTTTCATGCAACTAAAAAGCTATCTCAGACAACATTTTTATATGCATGAGCATGTACTACTGGGCATTTTTTACTGTGTCATCATTTTGTCTTGTCATGTGTCATTCATTACCCCAGTGTTTCAATTATTGTACCTTCATAATGGAATGCCTGTCTGTGTCTACTTGTGCAAGCTTCTGTGTTTTATTTTGCTTTTTCAGAATTGTTCTCTGTGTTGCAGGCATTTATCAGCATCCCTAATGAATTTATTATGCATTCACTGCCTGCCATTAAGACCCTGGGCCTCAGCCCAGGCTTACGCCAATCCAAAGTGTCTGCATACATTGCGGTTGTCCCTGGGGCCACCATCCAACTTGGGTGAGAAACACATGTTCAAAGATCATACTGGAACCTGAATGATTGGCCTGGGAATGTAGAAACCACACCCCATTAACGCAGTGAGTTAACCTCTGAGGATTGAGGAGTAATCTAGAATGTTATCCATCTATGAATACATTAGGGTCACAGTGCTTTCTGTGTTCTTCTTCTTGTCTCAGCGTACTGTTATGGGGGAAATATTTTTTCACATTCTGGGGCTTACAGTGAGGACATGTTGAATGAGTCAGCTCTAGAATGACTATCTCTTCTATTTGGTTGAATGTGAAACCTCCCCATCAACCGCCCAAATGCCAGGTGAGAGAGGGAGCAAGGAAAAGGTGTAGGGGCTCTGAGAAAGCTCGGTCTCCCCACGTAGCCTGCTACAAGCAGGTAGTTACTGTCCTCCAGTCCCCTCCATGTAGACCTAGTGAGTGCATGGGGTGAAACAAGAGAGGAAGACAAAATCCAGACTGTAGCAGAATAGCTGTTGTCCCGGCGGTTTTGTACACTTTGGGTGGGGTCCCTCTTAGTAGATATGAGCTCTATTTCTGTTCACATATCAGAATCCAAATGTGAAGTGAGCAATGTGGCCCAGAGGATATTAGGTAAATGGAGGGGATTGAGGTGAGCGAGAGTGGGGAACAGCTTCAGGCACCTTGTGAGGACCCAAAAAGTGTACCCAGACTATTTCTGAGGTGCACGCCTCATGTTCAAATTAGATGAGCTATTCCCACGGGACCACTGTTTGTGAGCCCCTCCTGTACAATGCAGAGCAGATGCGGAAGCGCACTACTTGTGGTCCCAGTTTATTGAGCGTGGTGAGGTCTCTAACCTCACAGGCTTCCAGGCAGCGGAGCCAAGTCCAAAGCCTGGGTGCATGTTCCAAGCTCCAGAAAGGAGAACTTTCATAAGCCATAGGAGAGAGACCCTGAGGTTTGTTCCCTGGACCCATGTGTCTGACATCTGGTGTCCTGAGGTGAGGGGGGAGGTGATACCTGGAGGCAGACTTTCTATCCCGATTCCCAGCAACCATTGAGGAGAAGAGGGGACGTCTGGAGAAGGGTGCGGCTGGCCTTGTGGCAAGTTTTCCATGGCGGCTTGAGGTCAGCGTGTGAGGGCAGAGCAGATGGTTCAGCTAAGGGACAAGGAGAGACCCAGAGATGAATATTTATCTCCTCTGCATGCATCTCTTGGAGGCGGTCATGGGAAAACAGGCAAGGAGAGACTGGCCGGTGCATTCTCCCTCCTTGCTCCGGGCAGGGTGTGAGGAGCACGGTGAGTCTTCAGTTCACTGGCCAGGAAAGACCATGAGCAGGAGTCTGCATCCCAGCTCGAGCAGCTTGTGTGGTGAAAGGGGTCATCTGGGGCTGAATTTCCATCCCTGCTTTAGCCAGAATAATGGGCAGGAGGGGTTTTTGTGGGAAGGGGCCAGGAGAGATCTGGAGGAGAATGGTTTCTCCTGACTGCAGCCCAGCATCTCACCGGCAGCTGGAGCCTGCAGACACAGGTGAGGAGAGACCTGGAGCCACTTCTTTCTTCAGGTGAGGAGAGACCTGGAGCCACTTCTTTCTTCTTGGCTCCAGTAGGTCTGTGCTGGGCAGAGGGCGTCTGAGGTCAAGGGCGAGAAGAGACCTGGATGTGGCTTCTCGCCAGCCTGAGGTAGTGGGGTTTTTGGGGTGAGGGGTGCACTCCAGCCAGCATGAATCCGGCCACGCTGCCGTCAGGCAGCCCCGCCCCAGCTGCTCGGCTCAGGTCAGGGCTCACTGGTCCTGAAGCCGCCCCCAGCCGGCCAGGTTCCAGGAGCGCTTCTCAGATCACAGCCTCTCCCAGCCTTTGCACGTCTCTCCCCGGCTTTTCCCTCCCAGCGGTGTCACGACCCACGATGCCCAGTGTGGGTGAATCCCACATGGACCGATGTGGTGGCAGAAGTCGTCAGGGGTGTCAAGCCGGACAGGGCGCAGGCTGCCAGGTTCTAGGGGAGGAATGTTGATGGGAGAGGGTGGTGATGTCCAGACAAAGAACCTCAAGAGAAACAAGTGACTAGGACGCTGCCAGGTGAGGGAGGGCAGGGGGCGAGACAGTGGGGGGAGGAGCGCAGCGCTGGTAGGAGGTGAGAGAAGGGCCTGGGCCGGGCCAGGTGAGGGCTGCAGTGCAGGCGGGGGTGGAAGCCGGAGAGCGACCCCATCACTTTGGGGCTGGAGAAACCCGGGCTGAGAAGGGAAGGGGCTGTGGCCTGTGGTTGGAAGGAGGACGGGGCTGCTGTGAGGGGCGCAATGAAAAGGTGGGTAAGGGAGAGGAGGGCTGCGTGCCTATGGTCGAGCATGGGTGCAGTAGGAGAGGACTGAGGCTTTCAGAACGGAGAGCCTGGATGCGAGGAGGCTATGGAGAGAGAGAGAGAGAGAGAGAGAGAGAGAGAGAGAGAGAGCGCAGGAGGAAGGGAAACAGGATGGAAGCCATGACCATGGAGCTGCCAGGTGATGTGTCTGGACTCCCGTCTCCCCCGCAGAGAGGAAGAGACAGCAGAATCTAGTAGCATCAGTTGCAGCCGATTCTAATTGCCAGGCCTTCGGTTGTTTTTTTAAAAAAATGTTTATTGATGAGAGAGAGAGAGAGAGAGAGAGAGAGAGAGAGAGAGATGTCGTTCCATTTATGTAAGAATTTACTGGTCGCCACAGCTGGAGGACTCAGAGCTGACATGACAGGACCCCCTAGTCTCGAGTGGGACCCCTGACCCCAATCACAGGGTCAGATCTGATGTGTCAGGACTCCATACTCCCTCAGGGAAGACCCCTGACCACACTCAGCGGAGGCAGGGCCGATGTGACCCGACTTTCCATGCTGTCTGAGCCGAACCCCGCGCACACTCGGGTGCAGGTGGTAGGGAATGCTCTTCTCTGCTGCCATCTAGTGTGCACCCTTGGGAATAGCACCTTCTTTTCTTTTTCCTGACAGAAGGATAGGGACAGACAGACAGGAATGGAGAGAGATGAGAAGCATCAGTTCTTCATTACAGCACCTTAATTGTTCATTGATTACCAGACATCTGTTGTTGTCATGTTGCAAGGGCACAGTGCATGTCTAAGGCCCCTCCCATCACCCCCAGCTCTGGATGTCTATGTCTCCATAATGGGAGGAACTCAAGTGCGTGGGCGAAAGCTCATCATTCTCCCAGTGGCTCTCTTCTCCACGGAGACAAAATCCAAATCTCACATGACCTCTCCTAGGTGGGGCCCCTCACCAGTCAGAAGACCCAGCCCCGCTGTATACCATGACTCCCGTGGTAGGATCCCCTTCTTACATCACAAGATTTAGAGCTGATGTGATCGAACCCAGACCCTCTACTTTCTCAGTTGTGACCTTTCCACACCATCAAATAACACAGAGCAGATGTGACAGTGATGCCCTGTGCTCTCAGGGAAGACCTTTCCTTGCACTCACAGGGATCCAAAAAGGATGTGACACCATCCTTACTCTCTCGGGGAGGGACCTCTCTTCACACTCACAGGTTCTAGAGCTAATGTGACAGGACCCCCCTTCTCTCTGGTGGGTGTATTTCCTAGGCTCACAGGAACAGAGCCACTGTGACAGGACTTCCTGTGTCAAGCGAGACCCCTTCCACAATGACTGGACCCAGAGCTTATGGGCACGACTCCTTTCTTTCACAAGGCAGAGACTTCTTCCTGTGAGAGGACCCCTGTTACTTCACTGTCTTGTATGAATAGGAATTCTCCTTGAGCATGTATTGTATGTTCAGTATCTCTTCTTCATCTGATTACATTCATTTGATTATTACCACAGCTGTTGGGACTTACAAGGTATGAGGAAAATGTGTTTTATTGTTTGTTTGTTTATCCCCCACGCTATAGATGAGCTGGGCATGTGAAGATAAAGGATGAGAAACTGACCTTAGGAAAGTACTGCAGCTGAGACATGGACATCTGCCGGCTAGGGTTACTGTTACTTTTGTTCACCGTCAGGTGTTTGGGTTAATTTTTGTAGGGTTTGGTGGAATTATGTAGTGCTTCCTCATTTACACTGGCATGAAAACACATCTGAGAAGCTAGCTGCTTGGACTCAGAGTCATGAGTTTTCAGTATTGAGTCCCGGCTGTGTTTACATTGTGAGGATTTGGTTCAGCTCCTGTGTCTGTCACGTGGAAACTTGGGTCCGTTGTCTGCCTGCATGTCTGGAGTTTGGCTGTGGGGTCTCGGTTACAGATGTGGATTCAGTCCCTGGGGTCTGTGGTTGAATCTATATTGAGCTGTGTGGCATCTGGGGTCCCTCTGTGTGTGTCTCCATGTCCTGGTTCCCAGTGTGGGGCCCGTGTACAGCTCTAGCCATAAGATGTAATGTGTGGCATCTGGTGTCCAGCATTTGGGTTCCAGGGGTCTGACTTGGGTCTGGAGAACAGTGTTTGGTTTGGGGCCTGGGGCCCAGGGTCCTACTTTTGTTTTCGGGTCTGTTGTTGAGGTGGAGGACTGCAGGGTCTATGTCTGGGGTCCCGAGTCTGTCTGTGGCCTCTGTCCGGTGTCCGTCAATTAATGGTGGTTGTGTTTTCATAGACAGGTAGCTGGCTATTGATGGAGAAAGAGAAGCAAGGAACTTGCTCATTATATTTTATAAATCTAGGAAAGCTTGTTTTAAGAAGAAGCTTCAACATTCTATTTAGCTTAAGCTTAATCAGCATGAAAGCTCAAGTATTTCTAGGCCTGATGACCCATTTCAGGAATCCACTGTGTCCTCAGAAGTTTATTGTCCCTTGCGTTCCAGTTGGGCAGGAGTGAGTGAAGGAGGTCCAGGTCATCATATACTAGAAGGTGTCCCAGTTCTTAGCCATGGACACAGATAACCCACATTAGCATATTGAGAGCTAACTTACAAAATGAATAGGGTGGAGCCCTGGCCGAATAGTTCAATGGGTTAGAGTGTCCTTCCAATATGTCAAGGTTGTGGGTTTGATCCCTGGTCAGGACACATGTCAGAAGCAACCACTGAATGCTTAAATAAGTGGGACAACAGATCAATGTTTCTTTCTCTTACCCTCTGTCAGTCTCCCCCCACTCCCCTTCCTTTTGCTCTCTAAAATCAATAAATAGCCTGACCTGTGGTGGTGCAGTGAAGAAAGCATCGAGTTGGAAATGCTGAGGTTGCTGGTCAGAAACCCCCAAGCTTTGCTGGCCAAGGCACATAGGAGAAGCAACTCCCAGTCAATGCTTTCTGCTCCTCCCCACCTTTCTCTGTCTTCTCTCTCTAAAAGTAATAAATAAAAACTTTAAAAATTAATTAATTTTAAGAAATGTATAGGTTGGAGAGTCCCATCTTTACAGGGACCCCAGTAAGGCCAAATGAACTATTGCTACAGCTCGAAGATCTCAAATTAGATGCCAGGAAGGAGTTTAGGGAAAACAGACCAGTGGCCTATGGGTCCGGCCCCTCTGTGCTATAGCTGCTCTGCTTCCGGGGAAGGCCAAGAGCAAGTCATAATAATGGTGGAGGTTATGGGCACTGAGTCCTTCTGCTCTCTTTTCCTCTGGATGCCTCCCTTTTCCAGGTGGCCCCTCAGTGTCCCTTCTTGGACTGTGGTCTCCAAGGAATGAAGAGTGCAAGGACTGGGAGGGTGTCCCCGGCTAAGCCTGGGCTAGTGGGTGCTCAGCCACATCAGTTTATTATTGGCCTAGATGACAGCTGAGAACAGCAAGGACAGAGCGCAAGAGGGCCATCCTGAGCTCCAAAGTTTCACGTGCCATGTGGTGGTAGCTGCAGAGAAGAGGGGACTGATAGGAATGTCGTATGAGGCATGGGCCAAAATAGGACGGAGGGAGAGAGATTGCTGGTCACACAATCGGCAGGAGCTAATACGCACCACTTTCCTGAATCCTCACAGCCACCCGAGAGGGAGCGGTTCTCCCCATTTGACAGATAAGGAGACTGAGTTTTCATTTATTTGCCTGAAATCACACAGCTTGCAGATGCTGGGGCTATAAGTTAGCTCTAGAGTTCATTCCAAGCCTGTAGGAAGCTCCTGTCAGGTGAGGCCTCAGAGGAAGGACACATGGGTAGAAACAGACTGGTGCTCTATACTGAAGAACAGGTTTTAAATGCCATTGGACAGGGAGGGGATAGAAGCCACTCTTAAAGGGATCTGTTGGTTGAGCACCCGGGAAGGGCCAGATCACTTCTGGCCGCAGCTATCCTGTCTCGTTTCGTGCCCAGGTCCCACCTCAAACACCACCTTGGGAGAGAACATGGCAAGCTGGACCATCAGGTGATGTGCAGGTTTTCTTAAAAACAAAATTTTTTTAAAAAGTACAATATTTAACCCAAGGCTGCAAGGAGTACTTGGATTGCTCGATTTGTCCAGGATACTGTTGAGTGTGCATTCTTCTGGCTCATCTTGGACCATCGGTTCTGAATTTTGAATTGTGTTAGAATCAGTCTTTAGTTCAAAGACCTGTCTCATTTGGCAAATGAGAGCAATAGGTAAACTGAGGCATGTGAGGGTATTAAAATAGGGATTATTACCAGGTCAGGATTTTCATTTAATGCAGTGGGCAGTGCCGTTGCCTAATTTTTATTTTTATTTTTTGTCTTTTTTTTTCTATTTTTTTAAAAAATTGAATCCAGAGAGGGGACAGGTGAGAGAGGGAGACAGAAGCATCAATCTGTTCCTGTATGTGCCCCAGCCTAGGATTGAACCAGCCCCCTCTGCATCTCAGCACGATGCTCCAGCCAACCAAGCCTTCCAGCCAGGGTGTTTGCCGTTCTGTTTTGCACATATTTGGATCAACATCACAGTGGACCTGTCTAGGAAAAATAACCCATAACTATGCTTTTGCTGCCATCTCGTGGACATCTTGAAAATAACAGCTCGGTAAAAGTCATCAGAAAGTTTTTTCCTCTGCTGCTATCGGGTGTACACTTTGACATTAAAAGCTGAGTGCGTGTAACCAAAAAACTGTCAACCTACTTTTGCACCAACGATGTGTCTTTTCTCATATTTTTACTTTGAATCTCTTTGCACGCTTATGTTTTAGGGACGGCGGGGGGCGGGTCTGATGGCGCGTAGGTGTGGACTGTGAGGGGCGTGGACAGCAGCTGGCCGGTTGGCGTGAAACAGGACTAGAGAAAGACACTGAAAAGTAGTTCCAACCTCGCCTTAGACAGGAGCTTCCTCCCCGGAGAGGGGATAACTCGCTGGAGAGAGTCTCCCTCCAATGATTTGGTGGCCTTCCGAGTGAGGGAGCCCTCATTCTGTAGAGTGACTCTCCTTCCGTGGAGGGGCGGCCCCTCCCTGGAGATGTTTAGTGAGGGAAGGGAGCCTTTTCCCCCCAGTTCTCTCTTGTCAACTTAAGCAATCCGGACCTGTAGAATATTTATGAGTTTATTTGAGCCAAACTGTCGACAGTTGCTGGTAATCAAAGTCTCAGCGGATTGAAAAAATGATCTGGAAAATGGCGCTTTAACCCATATTTTGTACATCAGAATCAAAGCAGAAGACAAGGGGGTTACATGAAATTGATTGGTGATAGATTAGGGAGGCCGAGAACGAGAACGCAAAGCAGGGAAATCTGTGGGAGTGGTTAAAAGTAAAAATGTATATAATGAAATTTCTTTTATGTGGGCAGGAATAAGAGTGCCAACAGTGACCCTGATAACAACAATGGGGGTGGTTGGCTTCTGCTCTGGTGATATGTTTGTCCTGAGGAATACAGGAAAAAGTTACCCTTATATTTCAAAGGCATGCTATTGTTAGGTAGGATAGACAGGCACCAGGGCAGGAAAAGGGGTGGGGGAACAAAGGAGGTTTTATCTCACCCACTGAAGGAGGGGGTCAGTGGTCATTTGGTCTGCCAAAATGAAGTCACCAGATAGCCAAACGGCCTTGAAACACTGTACGTTGGTCAGAGTATCAGTGAAAGGGAACCTTGGGATTTACAGTTAAAAAGTATACAATCTATAAGATCCCAACAGGTAGCGGTGCTCAGACTGAGTTGCCCACTTGTGCCTTGTGCCAAGTGCACAGCTTTGCTTAATAAATTGTTTGCTTTGCTTGAACACTGCACCCTGTCCCTTGCCTGAATTCTTTCTCACCTGGGAAGTACCCTTGGACCTGAGTTTTCTCAGGTGCCATTATCAGGTACATTATTGTAGATGCAAAAGACAACAGACAGGCTCAATTAAAGTAAGCCTTTGACCTTTGTCAGAGAAAAATACCTCCTTAGAACATGACTACCCACCACAGACTGGTTTTAGAAAGTTTTCATTTCAGACCATCCTCTGTGGTTATTTTAGGTCTCTGAGTTTGTAAGGCCACCATGCAAGCTTCCCCTGAGCTTTTCAGGTTCAGCATGTGTCCCCTTTTTGTACACATCCTCCTCAGAGAGACGCTGGCTTCCTGGAGAAGTGCTCCCCTGTCCCAGTAGAGCCCGAGCTTTACATCCGTCAGGCTTCCCCGATTCAACTTCCCTGTGCAGTGGGACACTCCTGCTTAACAGCAGGGCTGGCAGCCTCTTTGAGACACTCTTGAGGGGGCTATGAAGATTCTACTTATTGGTACTGAGACCAATCACCACTGGAGGAAAGACATGACCCACACACAAGTTAGTTGCAAGAATCACACAGGCAGCTTATTACTCACAGATCCTATGGCGTGCCTGGGTACAGCCTAATGAGGCCACATCAGCATTCTTGTCTTGGCTGTCCTTGGTCAGAGCGGCTAGCGTGGAGACAGTCCATGTTCAATGTTGGAGTCTGGGCGACTAACTGCAACTGGGGACACCTTGGCTTTAGTACCCTTTCTGGCATACACCTTCTAATAGGTGATAATCTCCAGGATTATCACATCAAGTCACTTTTGGGGATTTCCTCACAGGGAGCTCTTTTTTATGTGACTCTATGTAATTGTCACATCAAGCCACTTTTGGGGATTTCCTCACAGGGAGCTCTTTTTTATGTGACTCTATGTAATTGTCACATCAAGTCACTTTTAGAGAGTTTATTGCAGGAAGTTTTTTTTTGTTAGTCTACAGAATTGTCACATCAAGCAACTTTTATGGAGTTCCTTGCAGGGAGCTCTTTTTATCTATATATAATTTCACATACACACTAACTGGGCCCTGAGCAAAGGGCATGGTCCTGCCTATCATATCCCTAGACACTAGCTCCCACCCAGAGGGTGTAGCCTTATTCACCTGCCTTATTGGCTTTTAATATCATATCCTAACATCTTTATATATCTTGTATAGTTTCTACATTTCTACATATTTAATTACTATAATATTATATTACTGTAACATTCTACCCCTTGATCCTGGTGAGCTATAAGCTTTCTGCCTGTCCAGGAATGCTTGTTGTCTTCATGTTGGCAGAAAGGTAGATATTGGTGGGGAAAGAGAGGGAAGAGAGTTGGACACTATATTTTATGAAACTGGGAATGCCTGCTCCAGGGAGAAGCCTCAAGGTTCCATTTAGTCTAATCTGATAGAAGGCTCCAGTATTCATAGGCTTGATGGCACATTAGCGGAAACCATTGTATCCTGAGAAGTCCATTGTCCCCTCAGCCCTCAGGCTCAGGTTTGGGAGGAGTTTCCTCAAGGCACTGCCGCCAGGTGTTTTGGGGAAGCAAGAGGGAAATGGTTCCATTGTAGGAGAGGCACCATGGGTCAAAAACGAGTGGGAAACTGTGGGAGGTGCAGACCTGAGATGGTTCACAGCAAGGAGAGGTAGTGCATCCCAGCCCAAAAATACAGACATGGCCTGACCAGGTGGTGGCGCAGTGGATAAAGTGTCGGACTGGGATGTGGAAGGACCCAAGTTCAAGACCCCAGGGTTGCCAGTTTGAGTGCAGGCTCATCTGGCTTGAGCAAAAAAAAAACCTCACTAACATGGACCCAAGGTTGCTGGCTCGAGCTGGGTTTGCTTGGTCAGCTGAAGGCCCACGGTCATGGCACATATGAGAAAACAATCAATGAACAACTACAGTGGTGCAACAAAAAAAACTGATGATTGATGCTTCTCATCTCTCTCTGTTCCTGTCTGTCTGTACCTATCTATCCCTCTATCTGACTCTCTCTCTCTGTCACTGTAAAAAAATTAAAAAAAAATACAGATGTGGCCCTAACAGAGATCTGGGCCTTTTGTTTGTTTCTTTTCTTTTCTTTTTTTTATTTATTCATTTTTAAAGAGGAGAGAGAAAGACAGAGAGGGAAAGAGAGAGAGAAGGTGGGGAGGAGCTGGAAGCATCAACTCCCATATGTGCCTTAACCAGGCAAGCCCAGGGTTTCGAACCAGTGACCTCAGCATTTCCAGGTCGACGCTTTATCCACTGCGCCACCACAGGTCAGTCTTGTTTGTTTCTTTGTTTGCCCTTTCTTCTGCCTTCCTCCTGAGTGAAATGCACATGGCACATTGCAGATTTGTCACTCAGTTTTCCTTAGGTTTTAATTTTTTTTTCATTAATTTGAGAGAGAGAGAGAAGCATGCACTCATTGCTCCACTTAGTTGTTCCATTTAGTAACAGGCTCATTGGTTGCTCCTTTTAGGTACTGACAATGGGACTCACACCCGTCACATTGTTTTAAGGTACCAAAAAGCTGAAAATTGATAATCTGGAAGGAAAGGTCAGGCTTTCCTATCAGGCTTTCCTGTCACATCCCTCCTTTGGGCAGGGGAGGGAGAAGAATGTAGAAGTTTCTGGCTTGCAAGAACAATGGGTCATTCAGTTTTAAATCTAAAATAAAGGTTAACCAAGAAACTTCTCTTTCAGTAGGAAGCAGAATTTACATACCACCTTGCACAGACTGTAGTTCCTCCCCCTCCCTGGAATCTTGAGGGTAAAATACTTCTAAGCTAGTGAGAGAAGATAAACCCTGAAAGACTTGTAAACATCTTTGATTGTGTTACTTTGAAAGTCTTAATGTTTCTGTGTATCCCCTAAACAAATGCTGTCAGCCCATGCCATGATATAATGCTCTCCCCCACCAGTGTGTGAGCAAGGGTATATAAGCAGCTCCTGAACTATTTTGGGGGCTTGCACACAATTTGGGTCTGTTGCCCTGTGTCAGCCGTATGCAGTCGACATATTTAATAAATCTCCTCCTCTAATAAAATTTTTCAAAATTTATTTGGACTACGTGCCTCTAAGAAGA
The DNA here is from genome assembly GCF_036850765.1 of Saccopteryx bilineata. Lineage (NCBI taxonomy): Eukaryota > Metazoa > Chordata > Mammalia > Chiroptera > Emballonuridae > Saccopteryx > Saccopteryx bilineata. The sequence continues at coordinate 293,129,807 of NC_089492.1, forward strand.
CCCGTGGGATTGTGAATTGGGTACTTTACAACAACGTTGGTGTTTGGTACAATGCAATATGCGATGAGCTACATAGCTAGTGCTCCATAGGCTTTTTTTTTTTTTTTTTTTTCCTGAAGTTGGAAACCGGGAGGCAGTCAGACAGACTCCCGCATGCGCCCAACCGGGATCCACCTGGCATGGCCACCAGGGGGCGATGCTTTGCTCATCTGGGGCGTTGCTCTGTTGCGACCACAGCCATTCTAGCGCCTGAGGCAGAGGCCATGGAGCCATCCTCAGTGCCCGGACCAACTTTGCTCCAATGGAGCCTTGGCTGCGGGAGGGGAAGAGAGAGACAGAGAGGAAAGAGAGGGGGAGGGGTGGAGAAGCAGATGAGCACTTCTCCTGTGTGCCCTGGCCGGGAATCGAACCTGGGACTCCTGCATGCCAGGCCAATGCTCTACCACTGAGCCAACCTGCCAGGGCCTCCATAGGCTTTTTTTAATACAGTATTTTAATCATCATGTATTTGAAGTTATTTTATATTTCCAATTGTGATGTATTTGGGGGGGGTTATTTAGAAAATGTCATTTATACCTTAAACCATATAGGGGCTCATGTGTCCCTTTTATTTATTAATATATTTTAGCCTAACTAGGTAGTGGCGCCATGGGTAGAGCATTGTACTGAAATGCAGAGGACCCAGGTTCTAAATCCCAAGGTCTCCAGCTTGAGCAAGGGTCACTAGCTTGAACGTGGGATCATAGACAGGACCCCATGGTTGCTGGCTTGAGCCCGAAGGTCACTGCCTTGAAGACCAAGGTCACTGGCTTGAGCAAGGGGTCACTCACTCTGCTGTGGCCCCCAGTCAAGGCACATATGAGAAAGCAATCAATGAACAACAAAGATGCCGCATTGAAGAATTGATGCTTCTTATTGTTGTAATCCATGGGAGTTCGAAAAGACCAGAGTAACAGGCTGTATTGAAAGGAAGAAAGGAACCCTGCTGGGCACTTCTCTGGGGAGAAGGGTACTGGTTACAGAGTAGGGGCAAATTTTATAGGATTTGGGAGAGCCTGAGGGGATACTGAGTCAAAAGTTCTGGTATGTTCCTTTTTACAGTTTTAGGATTTCAACTTTCTGGAATGCTCCTTCTTGGGGTAAGTTAACCAGCTTCCTGGAACTTTTCTGCCTCAGGGGCGATTGTTCAGTAAGTAAAGGTGAGGTTAAGCAGCCAGGTGGAACAACAAAAGGGCAGTTGGAATTTCATATATCTATCATTTCTCAACTCTGTGGTATGATAAAAAAGGAAAAGAGGTGGGGGGGAGGAAAGGGTATGGGGTTCAGGAAGGAGGTTTGTCTCAGAGCGGTCATATTCTGGAGCTACTTACTGCTGTTATCCTTATTGGGAGCCTCCTTCATGAACCCCTCCCTGGGGTTGGAGTAGGGGTTGTAAAAGCATTTGACTGTAGGTAATTCTGAAGATTTATCTCATTTGAGCCTGCAGGAACTTAATAAAGAAAGAGGCAAGCATTAAAATTAAGCACAAAATTAGGGTTGGTCCTATAATTGGTGCTAGCATCGAGAACAAGGGGTTTTTTCACCATTATTCGGAATAGGGGTGTATTTATAGAGTTCCATATTTTTCTGTTTCACGAGGGCAAGTTTCAGGGTTGGTGTGTAGGGTTAGGTAGATTTTTCCACTTTTCTGATTGGTGAAAGTCTGCATGCAGTTCTGTAATAAACTAGTGAACAAATGTGAGAGGCAAGGTCCAAAAGTTAGAAAAATAAATAGGAGAGTGAGTGGACCAATGAATAGTCAAGACGCCCAGTTTGTGCGAAACCACTGATTCTATGTCTCAGTTTGTTTCTTACGAATTCGTTGGGTTTCAGAGAGAGAGAGAGAAGTGGGAATAAGACAGGGCAGTGGCCAGCCCCCCTGCCCCTAGACCTACTTCTGTAGAGATTCTTAAAGCAACAAGAAGAGGGATTACCTGTATGGTTCGTTTGGTCCTTAGATTGAAGAGTAGTGTACTAGGAACTGAAAGAAGCTCATGGGGTGGGATTGGGTTGATATTTGGGGTGAGATAGATTAGGGTACAGGCTTCTGTCCAATTAGTAGGGAAATATATATAGGTATTGGTTCTTTCTACAGAAGTAGAAAGCCCCTGATTGGGTGATATAAGATGAGAGGTGGATAGAGAATAGAAGGACAAGGGGTCGGTTTCGTTTCTCTGTTTCTGAGCTCCAGATGGTCAGGGTGAAGGAAAGAGTCTCCCCAATAAGTGGGGAGAGTAGAGGATTGTTAGGGTGACTAATTAAACATTCTTTGAAAACCAGTTTTCTGACTGTTCAAATTCTTTTTTCTCGGTACAAACCTCCTACAACCTGCACAAACCTTCTACAACTTACATAAACCTTCAACTTTCATGCACTTTCTTATCCAGAAATAACTGGCCTTCATAACAGCTTGCTTTTCCTTTTCCTTTCAAAAATATTTCCATACCTTATACTTTCTATTATCAAAACCATACAATTTCTTTCTAGTCAGAACTCTGACTAGATTGATTAAAAATCTTTAACCTTTAGTGACAATTAAGTTGACTTTCTTTTTACCTTAGTTTCCCTTTTCCCAAAGTCTGATTAAAGAGTCCTTAGTTTCTTTATATATTTGCCATACATAGGCTAATCAGCTTCCAGTTTGTGGTTGGAGTAAGGCATGCCAGTTTTCTACTTTAGCAGCAGTGGGAGTTGTCAGGATCACAGTGTGTGGACCTGTTCACATGAAAGTCAGTCCTTGGGTGATGTAATGCTGGAAGTGCCTCTTGGACAGTCTTTGAACAATTTGCTGAGTAACCTGTAAATCCTGCAAGTACTTAGGGAAAGGGTGGTTACATTTCTACACTTTGCAGCTAGAGTTTAAGTCCTAGTGACCACTGCTTCTAGCTGGAATTAGCAGCAGGTCCCAGCCTACAATAGGCATGGGGCATTGAGACAAGAGGAATAAAGAAGGTGCTATACATTAAATAAAGCAACAAAATCAGACTGTCAATAACCACAGTAGAGATCTTTGAGGGATAAATAAAACTCAAATATTCAGGCAAGGCATAGTAGATGGCCCTTGTGTTTACAAGAAATGAGATCAGCTTATCTGCTACTTGGGAGAAATACCTTAGGTTCATGAATAATGTCCTTGGGCCTTCAGTGGCAATTCCCAGCATGCTGGGCAAGGTCAGGTCACAGGTAGCTGAGCAGGGCTAGAAGAGACTGAACCCTCCCTCCATGGAGCAAGGGGGCACCTTACCTTCTCATGTTCCTCTTTCCATAGCAAAGACATGTAAACTGGTGGGGTCAGGAAGCCTGGCAGGCTTCAGTTCAATTACCTTTCTTTCCACTCTGGAGCAGGGCCCTGATGGAATCCTATGAAGCCCTTTAGGGTGCTGGAGCCTTTAAGAGCGTATGCCAAAAGCTGGTATTTCCTGACCTCTTTTGGGCCTTACTTGCCTTTTCTGTTACTTCCTTGGCCATTATAGACCTTAAAAGCCATGCTCAGAAGATCTCACTGGGGGGCTTGACTAAGAGAGCAAAATTGCAAATCCAGTGTCTAAAGAAGCCTATTAGACTAAGGAAAGAAAGGATTTGATTTGCGGTGGTAGGTGGTTGGAGACTGTGGAGGGTCTGAATTTGATCTAGGGTGAGACCTCAGGTGGTGAGGGTTAAGGTGATGCCCAGATAGACTAGGGACTAAGAGTGAAGTTGAGCCTTAGCAGAGAAGACACAATATCACTTCATAGTGAGGAAGTTAAGAGGGGTGGAGGTGTGTCTCCTTGAGGCAGGCAGGGAGGGGCTGCAGAGGAGTAGGTTATTTACATATTGTAAGAGAGTACTAGTTTTGAGATTGCATGCTGTTAAATCCTGAGCTAGTGCCTGCCGAAACAGGTCTGGGCTGTTTTTGAAACCCTGGGGTAAGGCAGTCCACGTAAATTGCTGGGTTGTGTTAGTGTCCGGGTAAAGGCAAACAGAAAGTAAGAGTTAGGGTGTAGAGGAACGGTAAAGAAGGCATTCTTGAGGTCTAGGACCATGAAGCGAGTGGTGTTTGAGGGAATGTGTGACAGTAACTTGTAGAGATTAGGGCTACTGGATGGAGGGGAATTACTACCTCAGTGATTAGGCATAAGTCTTGTATGAGGTGATAAGCCTCTGAAGGTTTTTGAACAGGAAGCATGGGGTATTGCAGGGAGAGTCCATGGGGATGAGTAAGCCTGGTTTAAGAGGTGGGTAATTATTGGTTTAAGGCCTTAGAAACAGACACAGTTATACATTAAACAAAGACTTCATGTACAAATTATAAATTAAGAAATTTAAATGAGTGCACTTTACTTGTTTCAGTTAAAATTATACTAGAGAGGCCCTGGCCGGTTGGCTCAGCGGTAGAGCGTTGGCTTGGCATGTAGGAGTCCCAGGTTTGATTCCCAGCCAGGGCACACAGGAGAAGTGCCCATCTGCTTCTCCACCCCTCCCCCTCTCCTTCCTCTCTGTCTCTCTCTTCCCCTCCCGCAGCTGAGGCTCCATTGGAGCAAAGATGGCCTGGGCACTGGGGATGGCTTTGTGGCCTCTGCCTCAGGCGCTAGAGTGGCTCTGGATGCAACAGAGCAACGCCCCAGAGGGGCAGAGCATTGCCCCTTGGTGGGCATGCCGGGTGGATCCCGGTAGGGTGCATGCGGGAGTCTGTCTGACTGCCTCCTGGTTTCCAGCTTCGGAAAAATGAAAAAAAATATATACTAGAGATATTTTCTAACAAACAAAGAGACAAAAGAGATTACTCACTCACACAGCTCAATAGACAACTCTGCTTTTTTAAGCTTTTCAAGATGGCAGGGAGTTGTCAGCATAGAGGGGAGGAAGAGAGAAAGCAGATGGATGGACAGTGTGAGCAGCTGGATGGAAAAGAAGGAGAGTCAGAATCCACAGGAGGAGGAGGAGGAGATTAAAGTGCTGGTGGTGGCACCACGTGGTCATAGGAGTCAAAAGATTTAGAGCTCTGAGGAAAGGAGAGAGGACGAGGGGTAGTGGAAGGCACAGTCAGTCTCTGAGGAGGGCGAAGGATGGGTCAAAGAAGAAAAAGAGACAGCTAAAGCCAGTGGGGTGTGGGGTGGGTCAAAGAAGAAAAAGAGACAGAGCCACCCATCTGCAAAGAGGGAGGAGGGGCTTAAGAACACAGTGGATAAGGGAGGGTTCCCTGGCCAGCAGGAGAGGAGAAAGAGAGACTGGTATTTGCAGGTGAATGAAAAAGAGGATTCAGCGAAGAGAGGGGAGGGGCCTTTCTGGAGGGAAGAGACTCAAGTGAAAGAGATTTGCAGAGGGACCAGAGAGGGGTCCCGAGAGAGGGGTCCCCTGGGGGTCAGGCTGGAGGGGAAGAGAGTTGGGAGTCCGCAGAGAAGGAAAGATTGGGAGCAAAGGTTTTAGGTGAGGTTTCTCTGGCCAAAAATGGCCTGCGTGTAGAACAAGCAGCACAGAAATTAAGGACAGGAGCAAAGGAAGAAGAAAGCCTGCACGTAAGGAATTTCTGATGCTTTCCCAGTCCGGTGGCAAAAGTTATCAAGGTCTCACAGGATGTTGTAATCGAATGTTCTGTTTTCAGGCCAATGGGAGTCATTGTCTAATTTGTATTGGGGCCACACCATGTTGCAGAAGAAAATGAGGTTTTTTTGGCTTAAGGTCAGAGAGGCCCAACTTAATGAGGATTTTTATGAGACATCCTATAGGGGTCTGGTCAAAAGGCTTAGACTCTGAAGAGCCATGGAGACAAGTGAGCAAGAGGGGGCATCCCTGCCTTTTGTCATTGTCCCAAGAGGAGAAAATCTCCATGTGGGGGAGTCGTCCCTGATAGAGGTTGTCATCACCTGTCGGGGAGCTCAGAGAGAGAGAGAGAGAGAGAGAGAGGAGAGGAGAGGTTTGGCTAGGCACCTAGTCTTTCCGTGCAGTCTACTGAGACTGAAAGTCAAATCCCTCAAAAGCTGAGGCGTGTCAGAGAAAACCATCTGACCAGAGAAAATTTTGTGGAAAAGAGAAGCTGACTGGGGAAGGTGAAGGGAGAAAACTCCTTACTTTTCTGGTTTGGCAGGGGTTCAGGACAGAGGCAGATCGCCAGCCAATCAACCTACAATTACACGTCCAAACAGAATCAGGGAGTAAGCCCGGGACGAGCTGCCACTGCCCATTGCTTCCCTGGTTGTAAGTTTGAACAGCAAAGAGGGATCGTCCAGGCAGTTAGTACCCTGTCCCGGGTTTCGGCACCAAATGTGGGGAATCCATGGGAGTACGAAAAGACCAGAATAACAGGCTTTATTGAAAGGAAGAAAGGAACTCTGCTGGGCACTTCTCTGGGGAAAAGGGCACCGGTTACAGACTAGGGGCAAATTTTATAGGGTTTGTGAGAGCCTGAGGGGGTGCTGAGTCAAAAGTTCTGGTATGTTCCCTTTTACGGTTTTAGTATTTCAGCTTTCTGAAATGCTCCTTCTTGGGGCAGGTTGACCAGCTTCCTGGAACTTTTCTGCCTCAGGGGTGATTGTCCAATAAGTAAGGGTGAGGTCAGGCAGCCAGGTGGAACAACAAAAGGGCAGTTGAATTTCATGTATCTATCACTTATCTCTCTCCCTTTCTGCCTGCCTGTCCCTCTCTGTCCCTCCCTCAACCTATATTTTAGGTTAATGGCTATGAGAACAAGACACACATTTTATATTCTTTCAAACCTGGAAGCTTGTTGGAAGTTCCTTTCTGTTACTTTGTGGTCCCTTTTCAATATGTTTGAAGTGTACTTCTCTGTTGTCACTTTGTGCCCACAGTAGTTTCAGAAGAGAACTTAAGTACAATCTAATTAGTGTTAGACATGAAGATTCCAAGGAACAGCTTGTTGATGCCTTATCTTATTTCTTGTGTTCAATAGATTTTGGGGTTTCCCAACAAAAAGTAATCTGTCAGATGTGTCACATGTTTTTATATTAGCTGCATGTTATCCATGTCACTTTTAAGAATCCATGGTTCTGGCCTGACCTGTGCTGGCACAGTGACTAGAGCATCGATTTGGAACGCTGAGGTTGCCGGTTTAAAACTCTAGGTGTGCCCAGTTAAGGCACATAGGAGAGGCAACCACTCTGAGGTGACGCTTTCTACTTCTTTCCCTTTTATCTCTGTCTTCTCTCTTTTCTCTATAATGAATCTATATATTTTTTTAAAAAATCTAAGATTCTGTTATTCAGGTTTTTGAAATGTCCTATATATGCAATATAATCTCATTGTCTTGTATTCTTGAGCATGTATTATATATTGAATATCTCTTGTCCATCTGATTACTTCACTTGATTACTAGCCTAGCTGGTAAAACTTTCAAAGTACAGTATTAGGACATTATTTTTATTTCATCATCCAGTGGTGACGAGCCGGCATGTGACATGAATGGCTGGGGCACCAACTCCTGGAGAGTCCTGTAGCTGAGATCACGGACGTGTGTCAGCTAAGGGTAAGCATTATTTCTGTTCCTTCTGTCAGTCATTTGGTTTTATTTTTGTAGTGTTTGGTAGAATGTGGTAGTGCTGTGAGTTATGTTCCTCTCTTCTACATTTACATTGATATTGAAATATATAGTGTTTAAGCTACTGTACGGACTTAGAGAACTATGAGATTTTTTTATGGAGTTCTGGCTCTGTTTGTATTGTGAGTATCAGGTTCAGTTCCTGCATCTGTCATGCAAGTGGGGTCAGTCGTTTGGCTCCATGTCTGAAGTTTGGTTACAGATCAGCAGTCTGTCTCCAGGGTCTGTGGCCGAATCTGTATTCTGTTGTGCATCTGGGATCTGGGGTCCCTTTGGATGTAGCCTCATATCCCAGTTCCAGTGTGGGGCCCATGAGCAGCTCCAGTTCTAGGGCATGATGTATGGATTCTGGTGTCCAAGATGCCATGTCAGTGTCTGGCACTGGTGTTTCCTAGTCTCAAGTGGCTCTGTAGACCAGTGTTTGGTGTTCAGTGCAGAGTCCCCTTTTTGGTTTGGGGGCAGGTCCAGTGCTCAGCTTAAGTCATCTAGAGTCCTTGGGGTCCTGATTCTGTCTAAGGTCTCTGTTCAGTATTGGTTGTTATGTTCATGTTGGCAGAAAAGTAGATACTGATAGGGAAAGAGAGCAAAGCGAATTGGAGATTCTATTCTATAAAATGGAATATGTGGGCCCTGGCCACTTGGCTCAGTGTTAGAGCTTTGGCCCGACATGTGGAAGTCCCAGGTTCGATTTCTGGCCAGGGCACACAAGAGAAGCACCCATCTGCTTCTCCACTTCCCCCCCCCCTTTCTTTCTCTCTATCTCTCTCTTACTTTCCCATAGTCTAGGCTCCACTGGACCAAGTTGGCCCGGGTGCTGAGGATGGCTTCATAGCTTCCACCTCAGGTGCTAGGATGACTCTGATTGCAATGGAGCAAAGCCCCAGATGGCCAAAGCATCACCCCCTAGTGGGTATGCTAGGTGAATCCGTTCGGGTGCATGCAAGAGTCTGTCTCTCTGCCTCCCCGCTTCTCACTTCAGAAAAATACAAAAAACAAACAAACAAAAAGCAGAATATGTGTTCCAGGGAGAAGCCTCAAGATTCCATTTAGTCTAATCTGATAGAAGGCTCCAGTATTCATAGGCTTGATGGCACATTAGAGGAATCCATTGTGTCCTGAGAAGTCTATTGTCCCCTCAGCCCTCAGGCTCAGGTTTGGGAGGAGTTTTCTTAAGGCACTGTGGGCCAGGTGTTTTGGGGAAGCAAGAGGGAGAGGCACCATGGGAGTCAAAAGTGGGCAGGAAACACTGTGAGGTTCAGAACTGAGATTGTTTATGGTTAAAAAAAAAAAAAAAAAAAAAGGGGGCCTGACCAGGTGGTGGCGCAGTGGATAGAGCGTCGGACTGGAATGTGGAAGACCCAGGTTCGAGACCCCGAGGTCACCAGCTTGAGTGCGGGCTCATCTGGTTTGAGCAAAAACCCACCAGTTTGAACCCAAGGTCGCTGGCTCCAGCAAGGGGTTACTCGGTCTGCTGAAGGCCCGCAGTCAAGGCACATATGAGAAAGCAATCAATGAACAACTAAGGTGTTGCACCGCGCAATGAAAAACTAATGATTGATGCTTCTCATCTCTCTCTGTTCCTGTCTGTCTGTCCCTGTCTATCCCTCTCTCTGACTCTCTCTCTGTCTCTGTAAAAAATAAATAAATATATAAAATTTAAAAAAAAAAAAAAAAAAAAAAAGGTAGTCCTTCCTAGGTGGAAAATAGAAATATGGTCCATAGAGAGATCTGGATTTTTTTTATTGTTTTTCTGTCCTTTGTCCTGCTTTTTTGTTGAGAGAAATGCACTAGGCATGTTGGAGATCTATCACACCATTTTCCATTGTATTTCAAAGTTTTTATATTGATTTGAGAAAGAGAGAGAGAGAGAGAGAGAGAAGCATGAGCTCATTTCTCCACTTAGTTATTCCATTTAGCTGTGAACTTCTTGGTTGCTTCTCTTAGGTGCTGAGACCTGGGATGAAACCCACAACCTTAGCACACAGGGAGGACGCTCCACGCACCGAGACATTGGTCAGGGCACCTGAGGTTTATTTATTTTTATTTTTCTATTATTATCCTTCAGTTGAAATAATTTTAGAATTCCAATTGCAATGTATGTTGCAAGTTATTAAAATGGCATTTAATAACTGTAAGGATAAGTACTTCCTGGCTTATCTGTTAATATTGATTTCAAGGTGAACTGTTATGAGAGTAGGAAACATGGGTTATGTAATTTCAAATCTTTGAAGTTTGTTGTCATTTGCTTTATAGTGCAGTTTGGTCCCTTTTAAATATGCTCTCAGTGTGCGTCTCTGATTCGGACAGTCGGTAAAGAAACAATGGAGCCAAAAACTTAATGGGCCATCATCTTTAATCCTAGCTTGCACCCAGTAGGCAAGTAAAAACACACACTGGGCTCCAAACCCCACTCATTTAGTGCTCACAAAGCTACTGACTTATCCAAGTTTCCTAGAATCAAAGGTTTCTAGCTCACCAGACTTATTGACCTCTGTTTCCCATCTCCTTCCTTCTCCCTGCACAAACTCTGCACAAACTGGCTTCTCACTCAACACTCCACCATCTTGGCTGCTTCTCCTGGTCTCCTCCATATGGCCTTTCTCTGCTCTGCTCTCTAATGCTAATCTCAGGAACTGAGAGCAAGCTCCCGTTCTGCCCCCATTTTATAGTGTAGAAATCAAAACCTTTAATCCAATATACAAAATAGGGAAGTCTCTAATACAAAGTCCACCCCACATCAAAAAGGGTGGGAAAGCCTTAATCCCAAAACCAAGCCCCAGGCTACAAGGATCCTGCCTGCCCACAGCCCGCCCCAAACATACATTAATATCACCTGGGCGACAGGCTTCCATGTGGTAACAAAGTGAGCATAATATATTTTATCTGCCCAACACTGTCTGTCCAAATCAAATGCGAACCTGCATGGCCCAGGCGGCTGTGATGGTGGCCATGGCTACTGGCTTTACACCAGGCAAGCCCAGTCTTTTTATTTTAATTATTTGTTTGTTTGTTCATTAGTTTTATTCATTTTAGAGGGTAGAGAGAGAGAGAGAGAGAACAATAGAGTGTGTGAGAGAGAGGTAATTTCTTTAATGCATGTGAAATAAAAGAAAGGGAGGAAGATTCCACGAGGGCCTGAGAGCCAGAGCTGGATGGGATGAGCAAGTAGGGAAGAGTTTGTGCTCTTAACGTTTTGTGGGAGGGGACTGTCAGGGGGCAGGTCAAAGGTATGATCCTATAGAGCAGTGTTTTTCAACCAGTGTGCCGTGAGACATGGTCAGGTGTGCCGTGGGGAAATTACACATGGGTCCCCAAACTATGGCCCGCGTGCCGGATACGGCCCACGGAGGCTATTTATCTGGCCCACCACCAGCCTCCTCCATCCGAACATAAACATTCCCCTCACAATCCCTCCAGCTATCAGCGACAGGAAGAGTGGAGGCACAGGGAATGCTCACTGACCAATCACCTTCTAGGATTCATCCCGACCACTAGCAATGAACCAATAGTAGGCCGCTTCTCATCCACACCCAGGAAGGTCCCCGCTCGGGCTGCTGCGCACTTGTCATTGTGTGGCCGTGGGGAGTAGTTGAAGCTGCTACTCCTCCCCACAGTCCCAATTTCTAATCCAGGTCAGGACTGGAGGTAAATGTTGCCACCACTAGATGAAGCCTCAACCTCAGCTGGTTATGTCTATCCTGATGGTGTATATAGATATTTGTCCTTTTTCTTTTTAAAAGAGGCCCCGCAGAGGGTGATATACAATGCATCACAATGTTATCTATATTGTATATGGCCTCCTGAAGGCTCATCTTCTTAAAGAGCTCAAATCTCTATATACACCATCAAAACAGACAGAACCAAGGCCCCTGCACCCAGCTGACCATGGGATTTGAACCCACAACTTCAGGGAGAACTCTAGTATTTATCAGCATCCTTACCTAGAAAGCAAACTTCTCAATCTGACAGTAGAGATGCTCTGAGGACTTGTGATGTTACACAAGTACCCAACATTTTCTAAAATTGATTTTGTCCAGTCTCTATATAGAGAGAGTATTTGCCAAATTGATTTGAGCCCACAACCTTGATGAAAGCTCCAGTATCTATTAGTGGGACTGTATATATGAGGGGTTACATGGGACTGAATATATGAGGTTACGTGGAACTGTTTATGAGGGGATGTTACGTGGGACTGTATATGAGGGGTTACATGGGACTGTATTATATATGAGGTTACATGGGACTGAATATATGAGGTTATGTGGGACTGTATATGAGGGGATGTTACGTGGGACTGTATATGAGGGGATGTCACGTGGGACTGTATATGAGGGGATGTCACGTGGGACTGTATATGAGGGGTTACATGGGACTGTATTATATATGAGGTTACATGGGACTGAATATATGAGGTTACGTGGGACTGTTTATGAGGGGATGTTACGTGGGACTGTATATGAGGGGTTACATGGGACTGTATTATATATGAGGTTACATGGGACTGAATATATGAGGTTATGTGGGACTGTATATGAGGGGATGTTACATGGGACTGTATATATGAGGGATGTTATGTAGGACTGTATATATGAGGGGGTTATCCTTTTTTTTTTTTTTTTTGTATTTTTCTGAAGCTGGAAACGGGAAGAGACAGTCAGACAGACTCCCGCATGCGCCCGACCGGGATCCACCCGGCATGCCCACCAGGGGCAACGCTCTGCCCACCAGGGGGCGATGCTCTGCCCCTCCGGGGCGTCGCTCTGCCGCGACCAGAGCCACTCTAGCACCTGGGGCAGAGGCCAAGGAGCCATCCCCAGCGCCCAGGCCATCTTTGCTCCAATGGAGCCTTGGCTGCGGGAGGGGAAGAGAGAGACAGAGAGGAAAGGGGTGGGTGGAGAAGCAAATGGGCGTTTCTCCTATGTGCCCTGGCCGGGAATCGAACCCGAGTCCCCCGCATGCCAGGCCGACGCTCTACCGCTGAGCCAGCCGGCCAGGGCCTATCCTTTTTTATTTAACTTTTTTTTTTAAATAAATGTAATTTATTTAGAGAACCTCTGCCAGGCATATTTCACTCTTATGACAGTTTGGGATCTCAGCAAGACGAGCAAGTGACAGTGATGGAGAAGTTTTTGAGAGGGGAAAACGCAAATGCCGAACAGGGCCCTGGACAAAATTCTAACCCAGATGAAGGCCCTAGTATGAGTGGGCGACAAAAGAAAAAAGACAAGATGGTGAGCTTGAGGCAATACAGCGAAAGCTATCTTTCATTTGGATTTACTTTCACCGGGGATGAGACAGCACCGACTCCGCTGTGCTTGGTGTGTGGTGAGAAGCTTAATAGCGCCATGGTGCCAAGCAAGCTTAAACGCCATCTCCAAACGAAACACCCTTCCATTCAAAACAAGCTGATGGACTATTTTGTACGCTTACTTACAAACAATGAGAAACGGGCAACTTTTTTTGAGAAAAACCACAAAGGTAAACGAGAGAGCCCTCAAAGCTAGCTACTTTGTTGCTGAACTCATAGCTAAATCAAAAAAGTCCCGAAATGCCTCCCTCCTACGCAACAGGAACTAGGCGCAACCCGCGAGTGTGAAGCTGGCTCTCTGGTCTGCTCCTGAAAGCCTCGTGAGGCTTGAGACAACGTTCTTCCCGAGGGCATTGCCAGTGGCAGGGCCAGTGGCAGGGTGCTGGGGGTCGGGTGCTGGTGTTACAAGCGGAGCTGGGAGATGGCGTCCAGAGTGGCTCGCTGGCTGGCATTGGCACCCGTCCAATCCGGGGCTCTCCGGAGCCGACCGAGCTTGAAGAAAGATGGCAATATCTCTGCCGGACAGGGCGGCTCAGGTCGGAGCCTGGTACCCTCGAGATGTCCTTCGGCCTTCTCCGTGTGTTCTCCATTGTGATCCCCTTTCTCTATGTTGGGACACTCATTAGCAAGAACTTTGCTGCTCTACTTGAGGAGCATGACATTTTTGTCCCAGAGGATGATGATGATGACGATTAACAGGTCACGGAGGAAGTACAGGAAGGAGAAAGCCCTCACTGAATTAAGAAATGGTGATGCTTATAGCTTCTCACACTTGCCTGTCAGCAGAAGGGTCCAGGGAAAGCCCTTCACCTCCCAACTCCAGTGAAGCCTCCTGCATGGTCAATCACAGTTCAGAGTCCCAGGCTCTGGGAGGTTCCCTAAGATGTGCTGTCCACTGAGCACGATCAATTGATGAATAAACATGATAAACATCAAAAAAAAAAAAAAAGTCCCACACTGTGGCAGAAACATTAATACTGCCAGCTTGTAAAGCCATTGTAAATGAGATGCTTGGCCCTACCGCGGCCAAAGAGATAGCTAAAGTGCCTCTCTCAGATAACACAATTGCCAGACGTATCGATGACATGTCTGCAGACATTGAAACTGTTGTTTTGGAAAAGGTGCTCATCAGTAAGAAATTTGCCTTGCAACTTGATAAGTTGACGGATATTAGTGGACATTGTCAGCTCTTGGCCAACGTGCATTTTTGTTTTTTGTTTTTTTTGCATTTTTCTGAAGCTGGAAACAGGGAGAGACAGACAGACAGACTCCCGCATGCGCCCGACCGGGATCCACCCGGCACGCCCACCATGGGGCAATGCTCTGCCCACCAGGGGGCGATGCTCTGCCCATCCTGGGCGTCGCCATGTTGCGACCAGAGCCACTCTAGCGCCTGAGGCAGAGGCCACAGAGCCATCCCCAGCGCCCGGGCCATCTTTGCTCCAATGGAGCCTTGGCTGCGGGAGGGGAAGAGAGAGACAGAGAAGAAGGCGCGGCGGAGGGGTGGAGAAGCAAATGGGCGCTTCTCCTGTGTGCCCTGGCCGGGAATCGAACCCGGGTCCTCCGCACGCTAGGCCGACGCCAACGTGCGTTTTGTGGATGGAGAAGCCATTAGAGAAAACTTCCTATTTTGCAAGGCACTGCCAGAAAAATCAACAGGAGAGGAAATATTTTGGGTCATGTTGGAATATCTTGATAAAAGCGGGCTACATGGGAAAACTGCACAGGTGTCTGCACTGATGGAGCCGCAGCCATGGTCGGGCGCATCAAAGGCTTCATAAGTAGCGTCAAAGAAAGAAACCCAAATGTTATTGTTATGCACTGTTTTTTGCACCATGAGGCCTTGGTTGCAAAGACCTTACCAGCAGATCTAGCTCCTGTGTTGGATGATGTTGTGAGCATAGTGAACTTTGTGAAGACACGACCTTTGAGATGATGTTTATTTGCGTCTTTGTGTAAAGAAATGGGAGCGGAACATAAAATCTTATTGCTCCACACAGAGGTCCAGTGGCTGTCACGTGGCAAAGTGCTGGCCCATGTGTATGAGTTGCAAGAGGAACTTAAAGTATTTCTGACAAACGAGAGGTCCGATTACTCAAAGCTGCTTGCAAGTGATGAGTGGTGTGCAAAGCTGGCATACCTGGCTGATATATTTCATCATCTGAATGAACCGAACACCCAGATGCAAGGCCGAAATGAAAACCTGCTTACAAGCGCTGATAAAATGAACGGATTCCGTTTAAAGGTGCAGCTCTGGCAACAACATGTGCAGCGTGGCAACCTTGAGATGTTCCCGCTCACCAGAAATAGCATGATGGCAACACTGCTGCAATGTGCAAGGTGATTGGCAGACATTTGAAAACTCTTGAGAAGACGTTGTCATTTTATTTCTCTTCAGCCTTCACAGAATGCCTTGACTGGGTTAGGGACCCATACAGCTCAGTATCCATTGCTGGAAAGGATATGACTTTAAAGGAGCAAGAGGAACTCATTGAACTGCAACAAGATTGTGGTTTAAAGCTAAAGTTCACTGATCTTCCTTTAAATAGTTTTTGGTTATCTGTTGCCAAGGAGTTCCCCATTCTGGCCAACAAAGCTATTTTGACATTGCTCCCGTTTTCAACCGCATATCTATGTGAGCTGAGCTTCTCAAGCTTGACTGCGATAAAAACTAAAAACAGAGAGACTGAGAACTGTTGAGGAAGAGCTTCGTGTGTGTCTTTCTACCATTCCTGCCAGGATATCCCTTTTGTGTGCATCAAAACAGGCCCAGGTTTCACACTAAGTGAGTATAAATACATTTAGAAACTATATTATTAACTATATGTATAATATGTACTGTGTTAGAGTGTCATTTTGTGTCATTTTGGTAGGTGGTGTGCCCCAGGATTTTGTAAATGTAAAAAATGTGCCGCAGCTCAAAAAAGGTTGAAAATCACTGCTATAGAGAAGCACAGCATCGCTAGACACTGCTCAGGGATGGCAAAGAGAAGCCTTTTGGAAAGAAGTGATCCGCCAGGGGTGTGAGTTCCCACCTTTCCTGTTCAATTCGGAAATTTCTATCAATTCGGAATGGGATCAGAAGGAGGTCCCATTCCACTGAACTCTTTTTCATTCGCACTGTGTTCCTCCACCTGGTGTCTGTTTAGATACGAATTCATTTTCAGTGAGGCTATTTGTTTTAGAGTGCTATGTGAATATTGATCAGAAATGTATTGTAGTTTTGTTGGTTTATGGAACAGAAATGTTTCATCAGCTATATGGTGAGTAAAGATGTTCTCTCCTTTTCAGGCTTGTGTTTTTATTATGTGAATAGTTTTTTTAAAAAAGAGTTGATTCTAATTTTATGAAGTCCCCGGCTTTTTGTATTTGGATGGGTTCCTGAAACCTAGAAGAACGGTGAGGGGCGTGGGGGCCCTGAGGCCCGAGGTGCGCGGGAAGAGCCGAGAGACCGGGAGAGGCAGGTGCGGGGCGGGCTCAGGTACTGTGCAGACCGGACCGCGGTGAGAAGAGGTGTCGAGACCTCAGCCTGAGTTCGGAGGGAGGAGGTCGCCGAGGCGGCGTGAAGGTGAAGTGCATTCGATGTACTAACGTAGGTTCTGAAGGAAAGTGAGAAAGTGGGGAACCGTCAGGTTTTCTTTCTTGCTCATGTGTGCAGGGGAGACTGTGTATCCGTGTGCGGGGTTTTATTACCTTTCAGTTCTAATGGTATTGTAACCACCAGTTTAATTTATTTTGTGGGTTATTGAGAAGTGCATTTGATAACTTGTAGGGATAGGGCTCTTGTAGTTACTTTTTGTTGCAGATTTCTAGAGGAAACGCCAGGAGAGGAGGATACACAGTTTCTATTTGTTACCACTTGAGTCTAGTGCGGTTCTTTTCAAACATGCCGTCAGCGCCATACCCTGGCGCCCTTGGGTGGCCATCTCCGGGAATGACACCGTAGCGCAGGTGCACAGTAGAGCGGATCCTCTACGAAGGCGGAATCCACTCTGCCATTCACATAAGGTTTTTTCGGTCCTTACCGATTTTTTTGAAGTGGAGTGTCTATCGTTTTTGAAGGAGTGACGGCTCATCTCTGAATGAGAGAGGTGTGTTGAATATATTTCAATGATAATTCTTCTTTTCTTTTTTTTGTAATTGTGCTGTAAGTGGGAGTGTGGTAAGGTACCAAAAAGCTGCAAAATTAATATTGATATTTTAGGAGGAAAGGTCAGCTTTCTGTCCTGTCCTTTCCTTGGGGAAGGGAGGGAGAAGAATGTAGAAGCTTCCTGACTTACAAGAACAATGGGTCATTTAGTTTTAACTATAGAATAAAGGTTGTCTGAGGAACTTCTTTTCTCTTACAATAAGAGAAAATAATTTACATACCACCCTACATTGATTTTGGCTCTTTCTCCCTTCCTGGAATCCTGAGAGTAACATACCTCTAGGCAAAGGAGGGGAGATAGATACTAAAAGATTTGTAAATGTCCTTGATTGTATTACCTTAAAAGTTTTAATGTTTCTATGGATCCCTAAACAAATGTTGTAAACTTGTGCCATGATGTCATGCTCCCCCCAGCCTGTATGTGGTCAAAGGGTATATAACCAGCCTCTGAGATGAATTTGGCGTGCACGATTTGGGTCTGCAATGCCTCATGTTAGTCATATGTGGCTGGCATATTTAATAAATCTCCCCCTTTAATAAAATCCTTCAAACTTCATCTGGGCTTGGTGTCTTTACGTAAACCCACAGAAGTGAGGTACAGGTACCTTACAACAGGAGTTTATGTTACAGAGGGTTTTTTTGTTTGTTTGTTTTTTCATTTTTCCGAAGCTGGAAATGGGGAGGCAGTCAGACAGACTCCTGCATGCGCCCCACCGGGATCCAACCGGCATGCCCACCAGGGGGCGATGTTCTGCCCCTCTGGGGCATCGCTCTGTTGCATCCAGAGCCATTCCCAGCACCCGGGCCATCTTTGCTCCAATGGATCCTCGGCTGCGGGAGGGGAAGAGAGAGACAGAGAGGAAGGAGAGGGGGAGGGGTGGAGAAGCAGATGGGCGCTTCTCCTGTGTGCCCTGGCCAGAAATCGAACCCGGGACTCCTGCACGCCAGGCCGATGCTCTGCCGCTGAGCCAACCGGCCAGGGCCATGTTACGGAGTTTTTATCAAGTACAGGAAAAGTTGGAATTACCGAGTAAATAAAGCTTATTGATAGGAGCGCTATTGTCTGCAGTGATGGTTTTTGCCCTCAATCGTAACAACAGTTGTATAATATCTATTTGTATAATGTTTGCCTAATACAGGAGGGTTCCACAGCAGGTTTTCTGTTGTGACTGTGAGAAGGAATTAATAGTTGTATTCATATTTATTAATTATTGTGTTATTTTTCAATAGAATGACCATCACCCTTTATTCGCCCCACCCCTTAGAACTTATTCCACCGTTTCCCTTGCAATCTGTGCGTTCCTTTATGGTTATTGCATTTCAGAATGTTTCCTATGAGTTGATATTCTCTAAAGAAAGCCTATTCAATCATAGTTTTTAGTTTTATGAAGTGTCCATGAATTTATTTTGCTAAAGTAAACTTGAAAGAGTGTACTAGGTTCATGGCTGTTTTTATGTAAATGAACCATTGAAAACTAAAGTGTGTGAGCTGCAGGGCCTGTGGTGAGGCCTAAGGCAAGACCTGGAGGGAGGTGAGAGGTGGGGCCCAAGCAAAGATGCAGGGCGGGGCTGGGCCAAGGGAAATCGGGCCCGCGGGCAGGTGGGCAGGTTCGGGATGAGGTGCTGGGGAAGAGGCAGCAAGGCGGTTGACGTGAGGTGTGGTGCTGCCGGGCAGGGGCCGCTGTTCACGGGCTGGGAAGTGTAGAGCTCCGATAAACGTGAGTGGAGCCCAGGGCCCAGGGATAACGGGGTAGGGTAGGGGTGGGGGGAGGGACAGAGGGGATGCGAGCGAGGGGGGTTCGGGGAGGAGGTGCAGCTGGCCGCGGGGAGAGAAGAGCTCCCGACTGTTTGTAGGGCGTATGCTTCTGCTCCCCATGTAAGATCAGCAGAATAACCTGCTGTTTGTATTGTATGTTACTCTTCATCCTGTTTCGTGTGGGGTAGGATTTGTCTTCTGAGCACTATTAAACTTTTGGGCAGGATCATTGTGTGTCCTGGGGGAACGTCCTCTGCACTTTAAGTGCTTGTGAAGAGCTAGTCCTTCTATTCACTGCCTGGAATTAACATACAGCCAGCTCCCCATGCTTCTGATGGTATTAAACTGCGCCATGTTGGCAGATATGCCCCCAGGGCATGTTGGTCCAGAAAGCACAGCCACGGAAACTTTGAGTGATCTGGCCTTGGAAGTGGTATTTTCATCATCATTCCTTTGAAATTATTTTATAAGGCTATCATTGATTTAAGATTTTTTTAACATTCATTTGATAACATGTCTGTGTAATGATACTGTCATCACCTTTCCTACAGGGTTCTAGATGGAGGGTCAAAAGAGCTATAAGGAAAGTTCATGGAAATCCATTGAAATTTGTAGGAAGGTGGACTATCAATTCAATAGTCAGGGTCAGCTTTTGTTTGTTTGTTTACAGAGACGAAGAGTCAGAGAGTGAGAGAGATAGGGACAGACAGACAGGAACGGAGAGAGATGAGAAGCATCAATCATTAGTTTTTCATTGCGACACCTTAACTGTTCATTGATTGCTTTCTCATATGTGCCTTGACCATGGGCCTTCAGCAGACGGAGTAACCCCTTGCTCAAGCCAGTGACCTTGGGTTCAAGCTGGTGAGCCCTGCTCAAACCAGATGAGCTGGCGACCTTGGAGTCTCAAACCTGGGTCCTCTGCATCCCAGTCCAAAGCTCTATCCATTGCACCACTGCCTGGTCAGGCAGGGTCAGTTTTTTAAAAAGTGGCAAGCATTCTTGCAAGCGTGGTAGATTTGAATTTTTGGAGTATTGTGGAGTAGTTAGTTATGTTTATGAAATGTTATTTGCCACTTAGGTTATTTTTTTTTAATGTTCTTACAGGCCCTGGCCGGTTGGCTCAGCGGTAGAGCGTCGGCCTGGCGTGCGGGGGACCCGGGTTCGATTCCCGGCCAGGGCACATAGGAGAAGCACCCATTTGCTTCTCCACCCCCCCCTCCTTCCTCTCTGTCTCTCTCTTCCCCTCCCGCAGCCAAGGCTCCATTGGAGCAAAGATGGCCCATGCGCTGGGGATGGCTCCTTGGCCTCTGCCCCAGGCGCTAGAGTGGCTCTGGTCGCGGCAGAGCGACCCCCGGGAGGGGCAAAACATTGCCCCCTGGTGGACAGAGCGTCGCCCCCTGGTGGGCGTGCCGGTGGATCCCGGTCAGGCGCATGCGGGAGTCTGTCTGACTGTCTCTCCCCATTTCCAGCTTCGGAAAAATACAAAAAAAAAAAATGTTCTTACAGACTTTTTTTTTTTTTGGTTGCATGCATCAATTTTGAAAGCTATGCTCCATTGCCGATTGAGAGGGGTGTGTTCAATTACCTTTTATAGTTACGAATATTTGTATTTTCTGTCTTATATGTGTGTTATTTGAGTTAGTTACGACTTGCATGTGAATGTAGATATTCCTGGTCTACTGAACCTATTAAAAGGATTTTGTGTTATTTATAGGACCACTTTTTGCCTTAAAATCTACTGTATTTTATCCAAATATTTTTTGGTGGTTATTTTCAGTTCTTTTAATGTTTTGCTGCCTTATGTTGTAGGCAGCTCCACGGTATTCTATTAGTTGTGGGTAGCTATTAATTTCCAGAAGGAAGTGATTTCGGTAGATGTCAGGACGTAGGGGCACAATTTATTTTCTCACATGGTTGTTTTGATACCAGTTATTATATCATGATAATTTTTTCTTTCATGTAAAAAGGACCCTTTGTCATATATAATATGTGTCTGAATTTGCTTCCATAAATTTGTGCCAATAATTAGGCTATTTATGTTTATTGATAAGGAGTTAGCCCAGCAGTTCATTTTAGTAGCTGTATGCCACAAGGAAATTATTCAATGTAGTCGTGCTTTCTTCTATTCACTGCTCTTTGTATACTTTCCCTATATTTTGCATTTTAATAGGTGAAGTGAAACTAAGGCAATCGCATTATTAAAAGTGTGGGCAATTGCCTGACCAGGCGGAGGCGCAGTGGCTAGAGTGTCGGACTGGGATGCCGAAGACCCAGGTTCGAGACCCCGAGGTCGCCAGCTTGACAAGGACTCATCTGGTTTGAGCAAGGCTCACCAGCTTGAACCCAAGGTCACTGGCTCGAGCAAGGGGTTACTCGGTCTGCTGAAGGCTCGTGGTCAAGGCACATATGAGAAAGCAATCAGTGAACAACTAAGGTATCACAACGAAGAACTAATGATTGATGCTTCTCATCTCTCTCTGTTCCTGTCTGTCCGTTCCTATCTATCCCTCTCTCTGACTCTCTCTGTCTCTGTAAAAAAAAAAAAAAAAAGTGTGGGCAATGTTTTCATGTGTGACATTATGTTTCATGTATAAACATCCTTGGGAAGGCATTGTATGTAAAATTGTTTCTTAAGTTGATTAATAAAGAAAATACAATGAGAATCCTTAGGAATATAAATGAAGGGTGTAGATGGATGATGTTTTAGAAACAAGAAGCATTTTGCAAGTAAAGGGGATCTCCATGCAGGTCATCTGAGAAAGTCACACACAAACAAGTATGCAGAATTAGAAAAAGGAACTGGTAGATGGTGTAGGCAGGAAAGTAAGAGACTAGGATGATCGATGAGAAGTTACAGTATTGAAGAACTAAAGACCATGTCATGAGTCAGAAGAAAGCAAGGATGCTTTGGTGCATCTGTGGTTGACAACGTGGTTCAGTGTCCTCGGGTGTCCCAGAGTCTTTGTCCCCAGCAGTCAGGCCAGGGGGTTCCATGTAGCCTGCATGTTCCACGTGATGCTCATTCCTCAGCCCATGGTCTGGAAGTCCAGCTAAAGGCCAGGATAGGTCTGGCTCTGTGTTGGAGACACTTCTGAATACTGCAGATTGTCCCATGTCACTGAGGTAGTTGAGTGTAAATCAGCAGCCATGAGGAGTTGTTGGCCTGTAGGTGTGAGCTCCCGTGTGGCTAGTTTAGGAGAGGCAGCGTTTTCAATCTAGGATGCAAAATGACCTGCTGTTTCTATTGTACTGTACTCTTTATGTTCCATGTAGAGTAGGGTTTGTCTTTGAGTGGTATTGACCTTTTGAGCTAGATCCTTCTTTGCCCAGGGTGAGGGGTGAATCTGCAGCAGATGTGCTCATGAACACCTATTTTTTGTTTTCATTGTTCGTAGAACCCCACCATGTTAGGAGTGTGAAATGCTGCCGTCTTGGCCGAATACGCCCTGGGGGCATAGTCACCTTTGGACCAGAAACCAGTGAGGTGGAAACTTGGGTCATTTCTGGAACGTGAAAGGATTGTAATGAAGTATTTTTATTATGTTTCCATTGTAATTATTTTATAATTGTACTAGTGACTTATTGTGGGAGCTGTTTTAGATGTTCCTTTGAAAAGTTGGAAATATAATGATAATGTAATTTCCTGTTCTTACAGGCTTCTAGATGGAAAGCCATGAGAGGCATCCATGTAGTCCATTAAAACTTCAGCGAGGCCCTGGCCGGTTGGCTCAGTGGTAGAGTGTAGGCCTGGCGTGTGGGAGTCCCAGGTTCGATTCCTGGCCAGGGCACACAGAGCATCGCCCCCTGGTGGGCGTGACAGGTGGATCCCGGTCGGGCACATGCGGGAGTCTGTCTGACTGCCTCCCCGTTTCCAACTTCAGAAAAGTACAAAAAAAAACACCAAAACTTCAGCGAATCTGAAATCGGTAGGAACTTGTTTTATCATTCCCCGCAGTCATTTAAAAAAAAGTTCCAAATGCCTTAGAAGTTGATGCGTGGGTCAGATCAGTTCTAAAAGGTGGGCTGCATCCCTGACAGAGGTATATCCAATCCCCTTGTATCATTATGATGTTGCCTGTTATTCCTGTTTGCCCTGTGATGCATGAATCGACGTTGTTATTCACGGAGGGTGATGGCAGATCACTTCGGTTCATAAAGCATGTGAAAATGAATATCTATTATTTATTTTGAGGACCAATTTGGCCCTCCAATGTACCATACAGTGTGTAGATTTAATTTGGTTCTCATTTCCTGAGCCCATGATTTTTAAAAAATCTTATTTTTATTAATTTTAATGCAGTGACATTGATAAATCAGGGTACATATGTTCCGAGAAAACATCTCCAGATTGTTTTGACATTTGATTATGTTGCATACCCCTCACCCAAAGTCAAATTGTCTTCTGTCACCTTCTTTCTGGTTTTCTTTGTGCCCCCCCTCCCCCTCTCTCCTTCCTCGCTCCCTCCCCCCCCCATTACCATCACATTCTTGTCCTTGTCTCTTAGTCTCATTTTTATGTCCCATCTATGTATGGGTTCATATAGTTCTTAGTTTTTTCTGATTTACTTATTTCACTCCATATAATGTTATTAAGGTCCATCCATGTTATTGTAAATGATCCGATGTCATAATTTCTTATGGCTGAGTAGTATTCCATAGTATATATGTACCAAAGCTTTTTAATCCACTCATCCTCTGATGGACACTTGAGCTGTTTCCAGATCTTTGCTATTGTGAACAATGCTGCCATAAACATGGGGGTGCATTTTTCCTTTTGGAACAGTTCTATGGTGTTCTTAGGGTATATTCCTAAAAGTGGGGTGGGATAGCTGGGTCAAAAGGCAGTTCGATTTTCAGTTTTTTGAGGAATCTCCATACTGTTTTCCACAGAGGCTGCACCAGTCTGCATTCCCACCAGCAGTGCAGGAGGGTTCCCTTTTCTCCACATCCTCGCCAGCACTTACTCTGTGTTGTTTTGTTGATGAGCGCCATTCTGACTGGTGTGAGGTGATATCTCATTATGGTTTTAATTTGCATATCTCTAATGATTAGTGATGTTGAGCATTTTTTCATATGCCTATTGGCCATCTGTATGTCCTCTTTGGAGAAGTGTCTATTCATTTATTTTGCCCATTTTTTGATTGGATTGTTTGTCTTTCTGGTGTTGAGATTTACAAGTTCTTTATAAATTTTGGTTATTAACCCCTTATCAGACGTATTGTCAAACATGTTCTCCCATTGTATAGTTTGTCTTTTTATTCTGTTCTTATTGTCTTTGGCTGTGCAAACACTATTTAGTTCGATATAGTCCCATTTGTTTATCCTGTCTTTTATCTCACTTGCCCGTGGAGATAAATCAGCAAATATATCGCTGCGAGAGATGTCGGAGAGCTTACTGCCTATGTTTTCTTCTAAGATGTTTATGGTTTCATGGCTTACATTTAAGTCTTTTATTTATTTTGAGTTTATTTTTGTGAATGGTGTAAGTTAGTGGTCTAGTTTCATTTTTTTGCAGGTAGCTGTCCAATTTTCCCAACACCATTTATTAAAGAGGCTGTCTTTACTCAATTGTATGCCCTTACCTCCTTTGTCAAATATCAGTTGTCCATAGAGCTGTGGGTTTATTTCTGGGTTCTCTGTTCTGTTCCATTGATCTATATGCCTGTTCTTATGCCAGTACCCGGCTGTTTTGAGTACAATGCCTTGTAGTATAACTCGATATCAGGAAGTGTGATACCTCCCACTTTATTCTTCTTTTTTAAGATTGCTGAGGCTATTTGTGTTCTTTTTTGGTTCCATATAAATTTTTGGAATATGTGATCTATATCTTTAAAGTATGTCATTGGTATTTTAATTGGTATTGCATTGAATTTATAAATTGTTTTGGGTAATATAGACATTTTAATGATGTTTATTCTTCCTAACCAAGAGCATGGTATATGCTTCCACTTGTTTGTATCTTCCTTGATTTCTTTTATCAATGTTTTATAATTTTCAGAGTACAAGTCTTTAGTCTCCCTGGTTAAATTTACTCCTAGGTACTTTATTTTTTTGGTTGTAATAGTGAAGGGGATTGTTCCCTTAATTTCTCTTTCTGACTGTTCATTGCTGGTGTATAAAAATGCCTCTTATTTCTGAGTATTAATTTTATATTCTGCCACTTTGCTGAATTCATTTATCAGGTCCAGTAGTTTTTTGACTGAGACTTTAGGGTTTTCTATATATAATATCATATCATCTGCAAATAATGGTAGCTTTACTTCTTCTTTTTCAACATGAATACCTTTTATTTCTTCTTCTTGTCTGATTGCTGTGGCTAGGACTTCCAGGACTATGTTGAATAACAGTGGTGAAAAGGGGCATCCCTGCCTTGTTCCTGATCTTAAGAATTGCTTTTAATTTTTGCCCGTTGAGTATGATGTTGGCTGTGGGTTTGTCATAGATGGCTTTTATCATGTTGAGGTATGTTCCCTGTATTCCTACTTTGTTGAGAGTTTTGATCATGAATGGGTGTTGGATTTTATCAAATGCTTTTTCTGCATCTATTGAAATTATCATGTGGTTTTTCTCCTTCCTTTTGTTTATGTGATGAATCACATTGATTGATTTGCGAATATTGTACCAGCCTTGCCTCCCAAGAATAAATACCACTTGATCGTGGTGTATGATTTTTTCCATATATTGTTGGATGTGGTTTGCTAATATTTTGTTGAGGATTTTAGCATCTATATTCATCAGTGATATTGGCCTATAATTTTTTTTCTTTGTGTTGTGTTTGCCTGATATTGGAATCAGAATTATGCTCGCCTCATAAAAGGAGCTTGGAAGTCTTCCTCTTGATTTTTTTGAAATAGTTTGAGAAGGATAGGAGTTAGTTCTTCTTTGACTATTTGGTAGAATTCACTTGTGAGGCCCAGGACTTTTCTTTGTTGAGAATTTTTTTATAATTGTTTTGATCTCATTTGTTGTAATCGGTCTGTTTAGGTTTTCTGATTCTTCCAGATTGATTTTTGGAAGATTGTATATTTCAAGGAATTTATTTCATCTAGGTTGTCTAGTTTTTTGGCATACAGTTCTTCATATTATTTTCTTACAATATTTTGTATTTCTGTTGTGTCAATTGCTATTTCTCCACTCTCATTTCTAATTTTATTTATTTGAGTCCTCTCTCTTTTTTTCTTAGTGATTCTGGTTAAAGGTTCATCAATCTTGTTTACCTTTTCAAAGAACCAGCTCCTAGTTTCATTGATCCTCTGTATTGTTTCTTTAGCCTCTATGTCATTTATTTCTGCTCTGATCCTTATTATTTCCTTCCTTCTACTACATTTGGGCTTTACTTGCTGTTCTTTTTCTAGTTCTTTTAGGTGCAGGGTTAAGTTGTTTATTTGAGCTTTTTATAGCTTCTTAAGGTGTGCCTGTAGTGCTATGAACTTCCCTCTCAGTACTGCTTTCGCTGTGTCCCATAAATTTTGAGTTGTTGTATGCTAATTATCATTTGTTTCTAGGAATTTTTTTTATTTCTTCTTTGATCTCATTCTTAATTCATTCGTTATTTAACAACCTGCTATTTAGTTTCCATGTGTTTGAGAATTTTTGAGTTTTTCTGTTGTGGTTGATTTCTAGTTTCATGCCATTGTGATCAGAGAAAGTGCTTGATATGATTTCAATCTCCTTAAATTTGTTGAGACAAACTTTTGTGCCCTAATATGTGGTCTATCCTAGAGAATGTACCATGAGCACTTGAAAAGAATGTATATTCTGGCCCTGGCCAGTTGGCTCAGTGGTAGAGCATCGGCCTGGCGTACAGAAGTCTCGGGTTCGATTCCCGGCCAGGGCATACAGGAGAGGTGCCCATCTGCTTCTCCACCCCTCCCCCTCTCTTTCCTCTCTGTCTCTCTCTTCCCCTCCCACAGCCAAGGCTCCATTGGAGCAAAAGATGGCCCAGGGGCTGGGGATGGCTCCTTGACCTCTGCCCCGGCGCTAGAGTGGCTCTGGTCGTGACAGAGCGATGCCCCAGATGGGCAGAGCATCGCCCCCTGGTGGGCGTGCCAGGTGGATCCTGGTCGGGCGCATGCGGGAGTCTGTCTCACTGCCTCCCTGTTACCAGCTTCAGAAAAATACAAAAAAAAAAAAAAAAAAAGAATGTATATTCTGCTGTTTTAGGGTGAAAGGTTCTGAAGATATATATTAAATTGAGTTGATCTAGCGTGTCCTTTAAGTTTGCTGTTTCTTTGTTAATGTTTTTTCTTGAGGATCTATCTAGTGATGTTAGTGGGATATTGAAATCCCCTACTATTAAAGTGTTGCTGTTGATCTCGCCCTTTATATCCATCAAAGTCTGCTTTATATATTATATTTAGGTGCTCTTATATTAGGTGTGTAGATATTTATAATAGTTATATCTTCCTGTTGGATTGCTCCCTTTATTATTGTGTAGTGGCCATCTTTATCTCTTACTATATCCTTTGTTTTAAAGTCCATTTCATCTGATATAAGTATTGCTACCCCAGCTTTTTTTTCATTTCCATTTGCATGAAATGTTTTTTTCCATCCTTTTACCTTCAGTCTATGTGCATCTTTTGTTTTAAGGTGTGTCTCTTGTAGACAGCATATGTACAGGTCCTGTTTTCTTATCCATGCAGCTACCCTATGTTTTTTGATTGGAGCATTTAATCCATTTCCATTTAAGGTTATTATTGATATGTAGTTGTTTATTGACATTTTATTCATTAAAGCTGTATTCCTCTTTTGCTATATTCTTTTCCCACTTTGATCTGTTTACAACAGGCCCCTTAACATTTCCTGCAGCATTGGTTTGGTTGTAATGAATTCCTTGAGTTGTTTTTTGTTTTTTTTTTTTGGTCTGGGAAGCTTTTTATTTCTCCTTCAATTTTAAATAATAGTCTTACTGGATAAAGTAGTCTTGGTTGTAGGTTCTTGTTCTGCATTACTTTGAATATTTCTTGCCATTCCCTTCTGGCCTCAAATGTTTCTGTTGAGAAGTCAGATGTCATCCTTATGGGGGCTCCTTTGTAGGTGATAGCCTTTTTTTCTCTAGCAGCTTTTAATATTTTCTCTTTATCACTTAGCTTTGGTATCTTAATTTTGATGTGTCTTGGTGTAGGTTTCTTTTTTTTTAAAGCTTAGTCTTTTTTTTACAATTTATTTATTTTTTTATATTTTATTTAGTCATTTTTTTTAGAGAGAAGAGACACAGAGAGAGAAAGAGATAGAAAGAACAGAGGGAGGAGCAGGAAGCATCAACTCCCATATGTGTCTTGACTAGGCAAGCCTGGGGTTTTGAACTGGCGACCTCAGTGTTCCAGGTCAATGCTTTTACCCACTGTGCCACCACAGGTCAGGCCTTGGTGTAGGTTTCTTTGGGTTTCTCTTTAATGGAGTTCTCTGTGCTTCTTGAACTTGTGAGAGTTTCTCCTGCATTAGTTTAGGGAAGTTTTCAGCCATGATATGATTGAACAAAGTCTCTATTCCTTGTTCTTTCTCTTCTTCTTCAAAAACCCCTATTATGCGGATGTTATTTCTCTTCATGTTGTCACAGAGCTCTCTAAGAGTTTCCTCAGACTTTTTAGTCTCTTTTCTTTTTTCTTCTCTGCTTTCATGCCTTCATTCCACTTGCCCTCCAACTTGCTGATTCAATTCTCAGCTCCATCCATCCTGTTTTTAATTGCTTCCATTGTGGTCTTCATTTCTGATATTGTATTTGTCATCTCCGACTGCTTCTCTTTTAATGTTTCAATATTCTTTTTTATACTTGCAATTTCTTTATTTAGGTGTTCATAATGACCATCCATTGTTGTTCTAAGATCCCTAAGCATTCTTACAATCATTATTTTGAACTCTGCATCTGGAAGTTTGGTTATTTCCATATCACTCAGTTCATTTCCTGGAGGTTTCTCTTGGGGTTACATTTGAATTGCACTTCTCTGTCTTCTCATTACATCTAAGTGTTTGGGTGTTTTGTTTGTAGAGCTGGTTGAGTCTAGGCTTGGTGTTGTCTGCCTCCAGTTTTCCATTGTGTTATTTCTAGGTCTTCTTGGGTTGGCATCAGCTATTATTTGTAATCCACTTTCAGATTTGGGCCACTTTGAAGTCTTGATTTGTTTGTTTTCTTAACAGGTGATAGTCTTGTTTACTGATCTCTGCAGGGGCTTATTTGAAACTGTATCTAGGAATGCAGTGGGTGTAACCTGAGACTCTGAAGGCCTCTTCTGCCAGTTACTTTCTCTGGAGGCAGGGTGTTTTCTCAGCTTCAGTAGAGGGAGGTGTATCTCAGATCTCCATGGAGACCTGAGTTACTGCCCCTCCTCCCCACTTCTTGTTTTCAGCTGTGTCTTGTTGTGCTGATTGGAGCTGGAGAGATGTCTGGAGATCTGTGACCTGGAAGCACTTTGTCTTTTATTTTGTGGAAGGATCAGCCCCCTCCCCCAGCTATGGCCTCCTCCAGCACTGGATGAGTCAGCTTCTCAGGTCATCCCCTGCATTCCTCTGCCCCTCACTGTCTGTCTCTCTCTCTCCTCCTCACCGTCTGTCTCTCTCTCCCCTTTCTTTTTGGAAGACAAGTTGGCCCTTTCAACACAACTCATTCCCTGGTCCCCAGGCAAATGGCTGTGAGCAGTATTTTCTGCTCTTTTCCTTGGAGTGAGAGCCATTCTGGGCTCTCAGCCTCACCCCCCACCCTGTTCCTGTAAGCAGGGGAGATTCAGGCACACCCTACCAGGTTTGTTGTGGCTTCTTCTTTGCTTCTTGGTTTTTGAGAGCTGCTCTTGTAGTCCAGAGTTGGTTTTTCACGCTGATTGTTCACAAATTAGTCTGTAATCCAGTTTGGTGGCGTGAGCTGGGAGTCTGTGCATCTGCCTACTCTGCTGCCATCTTCAGGTCCCCTGTCTGTCTGTTCTTAACTGTCCCTCTCTCTGATTCTCTCTTTCTGTGTGGAGCGGCTCAGGGAGCTCCCGTGTCACAGTCAGCTGCGCCGCGGCCGCTGCATCTCGTGCCACAGGTCCCCCACCCACCCCGCAGCTGCGTCTGGGGCCGCACTTCTATGAGCCCGTGATTTAAAGAAAAGTCTTTATTCTACAAAAATTTCATATGAATTTGCATCTATTACTACATCTTCCCTTGGTGTGAATTGTGTATTTAGAAGGTAGCAATGTACTGTTTCATTTCAGTAGCTGTAGAATACAAGGAAGATTTATGCGTTTTCGGGCTTTCTTCCATGAATGAATTTTTCCAGAATCATCCTTTATATTTTAGTTCATGAAGTGAACATAAGGCAATAGGATCATGAAAAATGTGGTCGATGGTTTAAAATTGTATTGTAATACATTTATAGACATGTTTTGGAAATTGACATAGTGTATAAAACTTTTTTTATTTGTTTTAACTGGAGTAATTCATAGAATATTAGCAGAGTACTTAGCATTCTACATGAGGGAAGGGTCTGGATGCAAGGCGTTCTAGAAACAGGAAGTATTGTGTATGTGACATTGTGTCCCCCTTCAGGTCCACTGAGAGACTCACACATTGGCAGTTGTCCAGGTTGGTAAAGTATATATATTACAGAACAAGCATGAAATGGGCATGTAGGAGCCATGAGAAAGCAATGGAAGTCAGATGCCCACAGTGGCTCATGAAGTGCTTCTGTGCCCTAAGGTGGCGGATATTCTTTCCCCTGGCAGATGGGCAAGGGCATTTGGAGTTGCCTCTCTGACCCCATGGCAGTCACACCTGGGGCTCCTTGGCATCAGTGTTAAGTGAATGCCCAGGATAGCTTTGTTCAGTCATCAGGCAGGACGCTTGCCAGAGACAGTGCTCGCGCCACTTAAGATGGTTTCATTGTGGTGAGGTAGGTGAACATTGTGTGGTAGCCACTCAGGAGTGCTCTCCGTGGTCCTGAGAGGAAAAGATGAGGTAGACTGAGTTTACTGATGGATATAGGGAAAAGTCAAGTGGTTATCAGGGGTAGGGGGTGCAGAGAGAGAGGGAGAGAAAGATGGAGAGGGATGTATGAGCTCCTGTCGTTTAACTTAGGTGCTCTATGTAGTTGTGCACTCTTGCAGTGTCCTGATGTGGTGGTGGTGGGGGAGTCACGGGTCAAATTCACCATGTTTTGCATGGTCAATGTTGACTGCATCAGGCCACCCAAGCAGAGCTGGAAAATGTTTAATGTTTGACAATAATATACATGAAGAGATTAAGAGTCTTGTTAATATGTTTTTGTTGTAAATGATCACCTTGGAGAGTTGGGGGAATGTTGATGGTCCTGGAACCTAATTGTCAAAGGTGTAATATTTTGAAAAAGATGGTTACCGGTGAAGATTATTTTTGTCATACATGTGTTGTAAATGATGGATCATATGCAGCTTCAGGGAAAAGGTATCTCCTCTAGAGTTTCCCAGGTGTCTCCTGAGCCTAGAACACCCATAGGCAGTCTTTGGAAGATGGCGGGTTTTATGTTTGTTGTTCTTCTTTTGGTTGCAGCCTCCATGTCTTCACTGAAGAGAGGCATGCCTTGAGGGGTAAGATAGCAAAGGACATGCTGTTTGTGTAGTCATGTACTCTTCATTTCATTTCCATAGAGTAGGGCTTGTCTTCTCAGTAATAGAGATGTTTTTTGCCCAGGCGCTTTCAGATGTGGGTGAAGGCTTTCTGCACAGTAGGTGCTCAGCAGCGCATGTTAGTGTCTGCACTGCTTGTCAGTAACTCCCACCCTCTTCATCCAGTATTGTGAAATGCCGCCATCTTAGCTGAATATGCCCCCGGGGCAAATTTGACTTGTAGGAAGTTGAAATGTAACATTTTTATCATCTTATTACATTTTAATTGTAGTAGTGATTTATTTGGGGGGCTGTTTTAGAATTTTATTTGAAATCATGTTAATGGAATGGGCATCACCGTTTCCTTTCCTTACAGGTTTCCAGATCGATGGCCACAAGAGGGACAGCTGGAATTTTCTATCAGATCATGAGAAGGACCCTATCCACAGAACCCCTTTTTGTCCACACTGTTACCAGGCCAGGTTTGTGTTTAGCTAGAAAGCCATTTTTCAGTGTCATTATTTGTTTTAGAGAGCCATGTGAAGTTTGATCAGAAAGGTCATTTTTATTGTCTTCATGTCGCTGTATGGAACAGAAATGTTTGATTAGATACTTGGCGAGGAAAGATTTTGTCCCTGTTTGTGGCTCATCTTTGTATTATATGAGTAATTGCTTTAAAGAATTATTTTTAATTGTATAACCTCTACAATAATGATCTATTTTTTAGGTGAGAGGAGGGGAGATAGTGATGCAAACTTTCATAGGTGCCCTATCGGGAGCCACGCAGCAACCCCATCTGGGGCAGATGCTCCAGTCTGGAGCTGTTTTCAGGTCCTGAGGCTGACAGCGTGGCGGCCACGCTCCACTGCTGGAGGGGGAGAGGGAGAGGGAGCAGGGAGAATTACATGGTCGTTTCTTCGTATGCCCTGATCCGGAGTAGAATCTGAGTTGTCCATATGCCGGGCCAACAGTTTATCCACTGAGTGAACTATCCAGGGCTGTCTTTATGATTTTTGTTCATTAAACTTTAGGTCTTCAATTCTGGTTGGGTCTTGGCACTTTCTAACTGAATGCGCCCCTGAACAATTTTTTTTTTCATTTTCTGTTGCATGAGGTTTTAGAACTGTTTCTATATATTTCTGCATCACTGATTCCAAATCTGAAATCCGTTTTTTGGTGCATGCTCTAGTTTTTATGCAATTTTAATTTCTTTTTGTTACAGTTAATGGCATGCATTGGTTTTTAAATTGGAGTTAAAGGGCAATGATTCTTGGATTGAACATAACCACAAGGCAATTAATGTTTTACAAACATCACTTTTACATAATTGTAGTTTTTTTAAATGTAAAAAATTATTATCTGATAAAAATACCCTCTTATTTTGTTTTAAGATTGAATCAGGCCCTGACTGGTTAGCTCAGTGGTAGAGCATCGGCCTGGCATGCGAGAGTCCCGGGTTCGATTCCCGGCCAGGGCACACAGGAGAAGCGCCCATCTGCTTCTCCACCCTTCCCCCTCTCCTTTCTCTCTGTCTCTCTCTTCCCCTCCCGCAGCCAAGGCTCCATTGGAGCAAAGTTGGCCCGGGCGCTGAGGATGGCTCTGTGGCCTCTGCCTCAGACACTAGAATGGCTCTGATTGTGGCAGAGCGACGCCCCAGATGGGCAGAGCATCGCCCCCTGGTGGGCATGCCGGGTGGATCCTGGTCGGGCACATGCGGGAGTCTGTCTGACTGCCTCTCCATTTCCAACTTCAGAAAAATACAAAAAAAAAAAAAGATTGAATCATGGTTTCTTCAAGTAGGTGTAAATATAAGAATAGTCCTGACACCTTCTGTTATATATGTGGCTGTTACACATTTAAACGTCAAAGGAGCAATATTTCATCATTTGTAACACGTGCATATATTGCCTATTTTCAAGTTCCCCTTGGTGATTAAGACAAGAATTGGGTTCCTCATATTGTATGTCATAATTGTGAGGAAATGCTTTGTGACTGGACAAAAGGAAAATGCAAAGGAATGTGTTTTGGTATTTCCATGGTTTGGCATGAACCTAAGGACCACAACAGTAACTGTTATTTTTGTCTGATCCATACAAAGGGCATCGGCAAGAAAAAATGGCATGTGATCACATATTCTAATATTCCTTCAGCAACATGACCTATCCCACACTCTGAGACACTCCTGGTTCCAGTTTTCAATGGTTTTATTTCTTCTAAGGATGAAGAAAGTGAACATGGTGATCAAGTGTATTTTGATAAGATGCATGAGGAAATGGTTGTAGAATCTGAAGGGTCTTCTTCTGATGCCAAGCAGTCATTAACCCCTTAGCATTTTAGCCAATCTGAATTGAATGACTTAGTAAGAATGACATAAAAATTGTCCTCAACTTTCTGAAGTATAAGGAGCATAACTGGATCATTCATGTGGATTTTTTTTTTTTACAGAGACAGAGAGAGAGTCAGAGACAGGGATAGACAGACAGGAATGGAGAGAGATGAGAAGCATCAATCATTAGTTTTTCATTGCGCGTTGCAACACCTTAGTTGTTCATTGATTGCTTTCTCATATGTGCCTTGACCGTAGGCCTTCAGCAGACCGAGCAACCCCTTGCTGGAGCCAGTGACCTTGGGCTCAAGCTGGTGGGCTTTTTGCTCAAACCAGATGAGCCGGCACTCAAGCTGGCGACCTTGGGGTCTCGAACCTGGGTCCTCTGCATCCCAGTCCGACGCTCTATCCACTGCGCCACCACCTGGTCAGGCTCATGTGGATCTTAAAGTGGTAAATTTCCTGCTAGGACAACAGAGAGGTTTCACAAAATATCCTTGCTTTCTGTGTTTGTGGGATAGCCGAGCTCGGGAGAAGCACTGGACACAGAAGGGGTGGCCGAAACATGAAGCTCTGGAAGTAGGGATGCAAAATATTGTGAATGAACCTGTAATTAATTGAGACAGGATCATTTTTCTCCCACTTCACATCAAACTTGGCTTAATGAAGCAATTTGTTCAGGTTTTGAATAGAGAAAATAAAAAACATATTATTTCTGCTTTTCCTGCCTTGACTTTCGAGAAGATAAAAGCAAGTGTATTCGATGGACCTCAAACTCAAACCCTCATACATGACAAAGAATTTGCCAAGAAGATGAATAAGGAGAAAGCAGCATGACAGTCTTTTGTGGCAGTTACAAAGAACTTCCTTGGCAACAAAAAAGCAGAAAACTATGAACTTCTGGTTCAAAGGATTCTGTTGGCTTTCCGTGACATTGGATATAACATGAGAGTTAAGATTCACTTCCTGAACAGTCACCATGATAAGTTTCCTGAAAATCTTGGAGCTGTTTGTTAGTCATGAGCAGACTACTGCTGGAGCATCAAACGAGATTGTCCTCAACAAGTACACAAACACAAGAGCTACAAACGCAAATTTTTGCCTGAATAGAATTTAAATAAGTTTTGCGCAAATTTTATGATTAAAATAAGTGGGGTTTTTTGTTTTTGTTTTTTGTGTGTGTGTGTTTTTCTGAAGCTGGAAACGGGGAGAGACAGTCAGACAGACTCCCGCATGAGCCCGACCGGGATCCACCCGGCACGCCCACCAGGGGGCAACGCTCTGCCCACCAGGGGGCGATGCTCTGCCCCTCCAGGGCGTGTCTCTGTTGAGACTAGAGCCACTCCAGCGCCTGGGGCAGAGGCCAAGGAGCCATCCCCAGCGCCCAGGCCATCTTTGCTCCAATGGAGCCTCGGCTGCGGGAGGGGAAGAGAGAGACAGAGAGGAAGTAGAGGGGGGTGTGGAGAAGCAGATGGGTGCTTCTCCTGTGTGCCCTGTTCGGGAATCGAACCCAAGACTTCTGCATGCCAGGCCGATGCTCTACCACTGAGCCAACCCACCAGGGCCTAAAATAAGTGTTTTAATATGTTCTATTTTGAAATTGTAGACAAATTCTGATGCAATTATATCTTTTATTGTATTAGTGTATTTACTGCATTATATAAATTATTATATTTTCACAAAGATGATGCCCAAGAAGACATTCTACTTCATTATGTTAATTAAACTAAATGTTGAAAATTTTACGATAAGATGAAAACCTAAAATTTTGAATTGCAAAAAAACTAGCTTACAGAGA
This sequence comes from Saccopteryx bilineata, assembly GCF_036850765.1. Classification (NCBI taxonomy): domain Eukaryota; kingdom Metazoa; phylum Chordata; class Mammalia; order Chiroptera; family Emballonuridae; genus Saccopteryx; species Saccopteryx bilineata. The sequence continues at coordinate 293,165,272 of NC_089492.1, forward strand.
AAAACTAATGTCAGATTTGAGATCAGCACACTCGAATTAGGTAAGAACAAGTGTTTTTGAGGATGCAACAAAAATTTTGTTCCCCAGTGTAATGAACGAATGAGGGCCGTGGAGGGTCTGGAGGCCAGAGGTGCGCCGGGAGGACCGACAGGCGGGGAGAGACGGGCAGCGCGGGCGGACTCAAGCGCAGTACAGTCCAAACCCGTGGTGAGAAGGGGCCCCAGGACCGTGGGTCGGGCTCCAGGTGATGCCATTGTCCAGGCCACGTGAAGGTGAGATGCCATGGAGTTACTCACGTAGGTGGTAAGGAAAAGTGAAAAAGTGATGAAGCGTCAGGTTTTCTTCTTTGCTCATGGGTGCAGGTAAGACTGTTAGAATTTCCTATAGGTTTTGGAGCGCGGTGTTACTACGTTTCAGTTGCAATTACATTGTAAGTGCCATTGTTTTTCGTTTTGGGATTTCTTTAAAAGTATTTTACAACTTGCAAGTATAAGGACTGTGAAGTTAATTTTTGTTGCTGATTTCTAAAGGAACCGTAAGGAGAGGAAGATACATAGTTTCTATGTGTCACCGCAGGTGTGGAGCAGAACACAGTCGCCTTTACAATCGTCGTCCGCGCGATGCCCTGGCGCCCTCGTGTGGGCTTCTCGGGGAATAACCCCTTAACGCAGGTGCGCAGAGAAGGTTCCGCAGAGCGGGTCCCCTACGAGGGAGGAATCCACTTTAGTAGTTCACGTTAAGTGTTTTCTCTCCTTACCGATTATTTTGAAGGAGGGAGGGGGTCCTCTCGCTTCTGAAGGAGAGAGGTGTGATTCATCTATTTCAATGATAAATTTTTCTGTTTTTTCTTGTGGTTCTGCTGTACATCATTGGGAGATTATGTTTCCGATTTTATGTGCAGTGCATGAAAAGCAGGAACTCCCGGGTCCATCCATCTCAGCGGTAGGAAGCGCTGTTCTTTGTAGTCATGGTTTTTGCCCTCAGCCCTACTAAGTGTTGTGTAATGTCCATTTGTATGACGTTCGCATAACACATGTGGGTCCGCAAAACACAAAGTAGGTTTACAGTAGTGAGTACGAGGAGGAATTAATTATCCTCTTCCTATGTATTAATTACTGTAATAGCGCATTCCCTTACTGTTTTTGCATTTCAGAATATCTCCCTTGTGGTGGTACGAGTTTTGATTTTGTAAGGAAGGTGTCTTTTCTATTGTTTTAAATTTTATGAAGTGTAAATGAATTTATTTGCTAAGGTAAATGTGCACGAGTGTCCCTGTTTCCTGAGTGTTTTCATGTGAATGAGCCAGAGAAAACTAAAGTCAGGTATGAGCGGTGGGGCCCGTCCCTCAGAGGCTGACCAGAGACGAGAAGCAGGGTCAAGAGAAAGGTACTGGGCTGGGCCGGAGGGAAATGGGGCCCAGACCCGAGGTGGATACTTTGCACGGGAAGAAGGAGGATGTGGGTGGATGTGAGGCCAGGTGCTGCCAGGCAGGCTCCGTTCTCCCGGGGTCAGAGGTGTAGAGGTGAGAGGATCCCCGGACCCCGGGGATGTCAGGAGGGCGGAGGGGTCACTAGGGAGGGGTTGGGGCAAGAGGAGCAGCCGGTTGTGAGGAGCGGAGAAGAATCCCCTGACGGTTTGTGGGGCGCATGTCCCACTCCCAGTGTAAGTGAGCACTTCCAGTGGGAGCACTTTTCTGTTTCAATGGAGACAATGTTGAGAAAACAATGTAATTCTTTTTCTAAAAAGATTTTAGTCACTGATTTTAGAGAGAGGAGAGAGAGGAGCGTGAAACATTCATCCGCTGTAGTCGCCCCAGATGTGCCTTGACCAGACAAGCCTGCGGTTTCCAAGGTGACGTCAGCATTCCAGGTCCATGCTTCATCCACTGCGCCACCCCAGGTCAGGCTAATTATTATTATCATTAATATTATTACTATTATATAATTATTAAAGACCATGAAAATACTGTGTGTCTTTGGGTAGCGTTTTATAATTTCATTAGTGTAGATCATCTCTGTTCTTGTGACGCAGATTCCCAGGCATTTTTACCTGTTTTACCGGTAATTGGGTTTGAAGAAATATATTATTCACTCAAGAGAGTTTTTGTATAAGTGGAATATTTATGTATGACTGTTATTTCTCCTCCAGTGTAGTAAAATTTTTTGTTTGTAATAAATGTTAGGTGATTGTCATGAGTCATCCAGGTACATAAGCTAGTATGTCGTCGTGATCAGGATAGTGATGTAGGTGTAAGTCATGTGAAAGTTGTCAAAGCTTGAAAGGTAAGAGGTAGAACTGAGGTCATGCGAGGAGTTGGCAAAAATAGTTTTGTGAGTTAAAATACACTGATGAGTCAGTAAAATAGTAACATCCATCTTAGCGTTTGAAATGAGTGTAGGTCTGGGATGCACGCTGTGGTAGTAATCCTAAGTATGGTTAGTCATTACCCATGCTCCATGTAGGGTGTCCGGGGAATATCCACTATGGTCAAAGTCTTCATTTTTGAAGAAGAAAACTTTAGAGGGAGAATTTTAGAATCTAATGAAGTAAGATGAAGGATTGGACGTGATCATACACAGATGTAGATATGAAAGTGATTTCTGTGTCATGAAAAGAAGCAGTGATGGTGAGGTGCTTAGTCTAGTTCTGTCTCCGAGTGATTCAGTCTCATAACACGTGAGATGTTCCTCGACGCCTGAGTGTTTTTGAGTGTCTCGTCACCCCAGGGCAGTCGATTGAAATCATGGCAAGATGGGAGGTTTTGTGTTTGTTGTTGTTCAGCTTTGGTTTTGAGTATCTATGGTGATATTTAAAGAGAGAAATTGTATTTCAGATTTAGGATTTAAAATGACTTGCTGTTTGTATTCTCTTTTAAAAACAGTTCTTATTGTTCTATGTAGATTAGGGTCTGTGTTTTGAGCACCACGGATCTTTTGGGCCGAGTCCATCTTTGTTTCAGGTGAAGGGCTGAGCAGTGTAGGTGCTCACGTGCTTCTCTGTTCTTTCTAGTCAGTGCTTACAAATAAACCCAGCCCTCAACACTCCTTACAGTGCAAAATGGCACCATTGTGGTCGAATCATCTTTGGTTCAGAAACCTGACACAGATAGCGAATTTCTGGAGAGCAGGATAATAGGAACACAGCAGTTTTCGTATTTTCCATTGAAAGTATTTTGTAACTTTAACATTGATTTATGTTGAAATGTCTAGGAAGGTGGTTTATCATTCAGTAGGATCAGTTTTTAATGAGTTATAAGCATTCTTGAAAAGCATGTTAGATGTATTGTTGGGGATGGTGGGATAGTTATGTATCTTGAATTTTATTTGGCTATTATAGTTTTTTTTATATACGTAGTGATTTTTTTTGTGGGGGGGGGGTTGCATCAGTTTTGAGAGGTTTGCCATATCCGTGGATGAGAGAGGTATGTTAAGTCACTTTAAAAAAATGTTTAATTTTTTTTTTTTTTTTTTTTTACAGAGAGAGGGATAGACAGTGACAGGCAGACAGGAATGGAGAGAGATGAGAAGCATTAATTATTAGTTTTTCGTTGTGCGTTGTGACACCTTAGTTGTTCATTGAGTGCTTTCTCATATGTGCCTTGACCGCGGGCCTTCAGCAGACTGAGTAACCCCTTGCTAGAACCAGTGACCTTAGGTCCAAGCTAGTGAGCTTTTGCTCAAACCAGATGAGCCTGCGCTCAAGCTGGTGACCTCGGGGTCTCGACCTGGGTCTTCGGCATCCCAGTCCAACGCTCTATCCACTGCGCCACCACCTGGTCAGGCTAAGTCACTTTTTTTAAAGATTTTATTTATTCATCTTAGAGAAGGGGAGAGAGAGAGGAGGGAGAAGAGCAGGAAGCATCAACTCCCATATGTGCCTTGACTGGGCAAGCCCAGGGTTTCGAACTGGCAACCTCAGCATTTCAGGTCAACGCTTTATCCACTGCGCCACCACAAGTCAGGCCTAAGTCACTTTTTATAATTATGGATTTTTCTCTTTTCCGTTTATAGGTCTGTGACTTATTATTCGAGTTTGTTACTTATTGCATTGAAGTTAGATATTCAGTCATTGGAATGTATGGAAATGAATTTGTCCATAATTTGTTGGACCACCTTTTGTTTTCCAGTGTAGTGCATGGTATCCAAATACGTTTTGGTTTTATTTCCATTTCTATTTTTTGCTGTGTTATGGTGTAGGTGGCTCCAGCATTTTTTATTAGTTGCGCATGTCTGTTAGCATCCACAGTAAGTGATTTTTGCAGACAGTAGGATGCAGGGGTGTTGATTTTTTTTTCACATAGCTGTTGTGACACCAGTTATTTTATGAAGAAAGTATTTCCTATGATGTAAAGAGAAACCTTTATGGTATAAGAAGAGATGTGTTTGCATCTAGTAATGGATGTTCCATTCCAAGAAGTAGGCTATGTATGTCTGTCAGTAAGGAAAAAGGTGTTTTTTTATTTTATTTTAAAAGTGATGTAGTATAATTTGAATTAGGTTGAGGACCAGGGTTCCGGAATATTGGTTTATCTGTTGTTTGCTTTATATTGTAGAGGAACTGAAGTTAGGTGAAACTGGTAGATAGTAGTGTTCTGTGGTCTCTTAAAAATTTGTTTTGAGAAGAAGTGTATTTTTTTTAAGATTTTATTTATTCATTATAGAGAGGGGAGAAAGAGAAAGAGAGAGAGGAAAGGGGGGAGGAGCAGGAAGCATCAATTCCCATTTGTGCCTTGACCAGGCAAGCCCAGGGTTTTGAACCGGCAACCTCAGCATTTCCAGGTTGACGCTTTATCCACTGCACCACCACAGGTCAGGTGAGAAGAAGTGTATTTTTTTTTTTTTTCTTACAGAGACAGAGAGAGGAACAGATAGGGACAGGCAGGCAGGGAGAGAGAGAGATGAGAAGCATCAATTCTTCATTGCAGCACCTTAGTTCATTTTTTTTTCTCTTTTTTACAAAGACAGAGAATGAGTCAGAGAGAGGGATAGACAGGGACAGACAGACAAGAACGGAGAGAGATGAGAAGCATCAATCATTAGTTTTTCATTGCGCGTTGCAACACCTTAGTTGTTCATTGATTGCTTTCTCATATGTGCCTTGACTGCGGGCCTTCAGCAGACCGAGTAACCCCTTGCTGGAGCCAGCGACCTCAGGGTCTCGAACCTGGGTCCTCTGCATCCCAGTCCGATGCTCTATCCACTGCACCACCGCCTGGTCAGGCAAGAAGTGTATTTTTAGATAGGAATTCATGTTTGATTTTACCAAAGCAAAAGAATATTAGTTTAGAGGGTGGATGCTGGATTGTAGAAAAATAGGAAGAAAGATTGTTAGTGACATTCAGAAACAGTTGTGAAGGATTGAATATAGTTGAGTCATGAGGAGAAGTAGAGATCCTGATAGGACCAGTCTTGTTCTTCAGAGAGTGATTCAGTGTCCAAATTATGAGATGTTCCTTGCCTCTTGGATTTTCTGGGGCATCATCTGAAGCTAAGATCCTATTCAGCCATTTTTGAAGATGGTTTGTAATTGTTTTTTTCTCAGGTGTCTGCTTCCAGGTGGGTAGGTCAAGAGAGTCAGCATTTGTGACCTAGGATTCCAAGTGACCTGCTGTTTGTATTCTATTTTTTATGTGGTGCCATATAGAGTAGGTGTGAGTTCTGAGTAGCATTGACCTTTAGGGCTGGATCATTCTTTTTCCTGTGTGAACATCCCCTACATCCTAGGTGTCAGGGGCGCTTGTTCATTCTATGCACTGCTCACAAGTAACGTTCACTTTCAACCCCCTACCCCCTACTGGAGAGTGTGAAACTGGGCTATGGCGGCCAGATATGCCTTCAGGGCAAATTCACATTCGGTCCAAAAAAGCACTGAAGCTGAAGCCTTTACTGTTTGTGGAATCAGAAATGTTCATGATGAAGCAGTTTGGTACCTTTCTGTTGAAAATATTTTTTAACTGTAGTAGTGATTTATTTGGGGGTCTTTTTTTAGATGTTGATTTGAAAACATACCTTTATTATATGCAGTTTAAGTGTCTGTTTGTTGCCAATAGCTTATTGGTTGCTTGCGTAACTGTACTAGCCAATGGAGTGAAGTTGCCACGGCTGAACGCAAATTGAGCATGTCAGGGGGAAGGTGAATATTTGTTTGCATTGGCAATCATCTGTTTTACATAAAAACTACGTCTTAACGTAATTTCTTTTAAGAATGCCTCCTAGAAAAATACAGCACTGAAGAGGAGAGAAAAGGAGCTAAAGCTGCACAAAAACGGCTTTCTCGACAAAAAGAAACCACTGAGCAGAGAAAGACAAGGCTTGCTTCAGTCGCAGAGCAAATGCGTCTTTCTCAGCAAAATGAGACTGATGAGCATAGAGAAACAAGGCTTGCCTCAGATGCAAGACAAAAAAGCCTGTCTTGACAAAATGAGTCCCTTGAACAAAGGCAGGAAAGAAATGCAAAAAAACAACAGAGTAATGCTGACCAAAACGCAAAAAGGATTAAAACAGTTTCAAACGGAGAAACTTTAATTTTTGAGCATTCCTCTGGTGACATGAATATTAAATGTGAACACTGTCAGTCCTTAAACTTCAAGTTAGAAACTAATCGATTTGATCATGGCAAGAAAGGATTTTCTCAATGTTGCAAGTGTGGAAACGTTGTAGTTCCACTAATTGAGAATTATCCACCACTCTTCTGGCATGCCACCTCACAAACTGAGGTTAAAGATTGGAGCAATTATTATGCTGTTAAGAAATCTTAACACCAGAAGGGGTCTTTGCAATGGTACAAGACTAGAGGTTCTCCAATTGAAAAATAATGTCATAATAACTAAGTCTTTGACTGGCTCCTCTAAAGGTGAAATACATGTCATTCCAAGAATTGATTTGGCTCCATCTCAAACAGGGTTGCCGTTTCAATTGAGACGTAGACAATTTCCTGTAAAACTTGCCTTTGCTATGACCATCAATAAGTCTCAGGGCCAAACGCTTAAGCATGTTGGCATTTTTTTACCTGAGCCTGCATTTGGACACGGTCAACTTTATGTTGCCTGTTCAAGAGTTCGTGAAAGAACGGATGTAAAATTAAAAATAATTGATGGTCCTCTGCAAGCCGAGCTTAAAAATGATGGAAAGATCTACACAAGAAATGTTATGTACAAAGAGAACTTTGACATGTGAATTAACATTTTATTATTTAAATCACCTTTATTTATTGAGCTAGTGGTGGCTCTTAAGAAATGTACCGCCAGTGGTGTCCTTCATTGCATTCCACTTTAAGCAATTAAGCAAGTAGAAGGGGGAAACTCCATGGGGCACTAAGCAAAGGGGCGTCCTTGCCTCCTGCCCTGGGTAATTCAGTTTGAATTAGCAGACACCTTTGCACAAATCATTTTAATTACAATTTATAATATCTAGAACAGCGGTCATTTTGTATGACCGCCGGGCTTTCTAGTTAGTATAATGCTACTGTAATGACCTTGTCTTACAGGTTTGTAGGTGGAAGGTGATGAAAGACACCAAGACAGTCCATGGAACTTCCGGGAATCTTCATCAGTAGGAACTTGTTTTATCGTTCTGTGCAGTCATTTAAAAGTCTTTTTTTAAAAAAAAAAAAAAACTTTATTTATTAATTTTAGAGAGAAGAGAGAGAGGAGAAAGAGAGAGAGAGAAGTGGGGGAGGAGCAGGAAACATCAACTCCCATATGTGCCTTGACCAGGCAAGCCCAGGGTTTTGAACCGGCAACCTCAGAGTTCCAGGTCGACACTTTATCCCACTGAACCACCACAGGTCAGGCCTGTGCAGTCATTTAAAAAAAAAAGTTCTAGGCCCTGCCCGGTTGGCTCAGCGGTAGAGCGTCAGCCTGGCGTGCGGGGGACCCAGGTTCGATTCCTGGCCAGGGCACATAGGAGAAGTGCCCATTTGCTTCTCCACCCCCACCCCCTCCTTCCTGTCTCTCTCTTCCCCTCCAGCAGCTGAGGCTCCATTGGAGCAAAGATGGCCCGGGCGCTGGGGATGGCTCCTTGGCCTCTGCCCCAGGCACTAGAGTGGCTCTGGTCGCGGCAGAGCGACGCCCCGGAGGGGCAAAGCATTGCCCCCTGGTGGGCAGAGCATTGCCCCTGGTGGGCGTGCCGGGTGGATCCCAGTCGGGCGCATGCGGGAGTCTGTCTGACTGTCTCTCCCCGTTTCCAGCTTCAGAAAAATACAAAAAAAAAAAAAAAAGTTCTAAATGTTTTTGAACATCAGGTTTAATGTTTAGTTTTAGGGTTCTAGTGGAGCATTTATGTATATGGAATATTCCAAGCGAGACATGGCTGCAGGAGGGGAAGAAGGAGAGAGAGAGAGAGAAAGAAAGAAAGAGAGAAAGAAAGAAAAGTGATTGAGGGAGGGGTGGAGAAGAGAGATGGGCATTTCTCCTGTGTGTTCCCTGGCCAGGAATCCAATTCAGGATACCCACATGCTGGGCCGACACTTCACCACTGAGCAAACTGGCTAGGACCAGTTCCCATATATGATATCTTGACAGGGTGGACAAAGCCAGGGATTTCAAACCTGCAACCTCAGCATTCCAGGTGGATGGTTTATCAAGTGCGCCACTACCGGTCAGGCCCCCCCACCCCCCACCCAGTAGAACCTGGGAAGTCAGCACTGTGGCCGCTGCTGTATCCACTGAGCCAACCTGGCAGGGTGCAGTTGATTTTTTTGTATTTAGATAGGAGAGTTATGTACGAATGTTATTTCTCCTCTACTTAATTTTTTAATTTGCAGTAAATTTTAGGTGATTGTCATGTGTCATCAAGGTATATGACATGCAGTACTGATTGTTTCATGGTTGTAGCTATGTAAGAGATGAAAAAATTATTAGAGCTAGGAAGGTAAAAGGAAAAAATGAGGTCATGTGAGGTGTTGGCAACATCTCCTTTGAAAGTTATAAGTCCATAAAGATGAAATAAAGTAGTGACAGCTATGTTTTAATTTTCAGTGAGTTTAGGGCAGGGATGCAAGGTGTAGTGGAAATTCTTTTTTTTATTATTAATTTATTGTATTTACATAGATTCTAGTGTCCCCCCGAATACATCCTCTCCTCCCCTGTGTTCCCCAGTACATCCTCCCCTGTCCCCCTCCCTGTAACACCCTCCCCCCTTCCCTCCAGGACTTGCTTTTCTGCTCTCACCATCCTATCACCCTATCATCCCCTTTCCCTCTGTCCGCTTTCCTTCTGGATCCTTTGATCCTGCCTCTGTCTCTGTTCTGCTCCTCAGTTCATATTGTTCATCGGATTCCTCAAATGAGTGAGGTTATATGATATTTTTCTTTCTCTGCCTGGTTTATTTCACTTAACATAATAGTTTCCAGCTCCATCTATGTTGCCGCTAAAAGTAATATTTTCTTCTTTTTCATGGCCCCATAGTATTCCATTGTGTATATGTACCACTGCTTTTTTTTTTTTTTTTTTTTTTTCTGAAGTTGGAAACGGGAGGCAGTCAGACAGACTCCCGCATGTGCCCGACCAGGATCCACCCAGCATGCTCACCAGGGGGCGATGCTCTGCCCATCTGGGGCACTGCTATGTTGCATCCAGAGCCATTCTAGCGCCTGAGGCAGAGGCCATAGAGCCATCCTCAGCGCCCAGGCCAACTTTGCTCCAATGGAGCCTTGGCTGCAGGAGGGGAAGAGAGAGACAGAGAGGAAGGAGAGGGAGAGGGGTGGAGAAGCAGATGGGCACTTCTCCTGTGTGCCCTGGCTGGGAATCGAAGCTGGGACTCCTGCATGCCAGGCCAATGCTCTACCACTGAGCCAACCAGGGCCTACCACAGCTTTTTTTTTTTTTTTTTTTTCATTTTTCTGAAGCTGGAAACGGGGAGAGACAGGCAGACAGACTCCCGCATGCGCCTGACCGGGATCCACCCGGCACACCCACCAGGGGCGAAGCTCTGCCCACCAGGGGGCGATGCTCTGTCCATCCTGCGCGTCGCCATGTTGCGACCAGAGCCACTCTAGCGCCTGAAGCAGAGGCCACAGAGCCATCCCCAGCGCCCGGGCCATCTTTGCTCCAATGGAGCCTTGACTGTGGGAAGGGAAGAGAGAGACAGAGAGGAAAGCGTGGCGGAGGGGTGGAGAAGCAAATGGGCGCTTCTCCTGTGTGCCCTGGCTGGGAATCGAACCCGGGTCCTCCGCACGCTAGGCCGACACTCTACCGCTGAGCCAACCGGCCAGGGCCCTACCACAGCTTTTTAATCCACTCATCCACTGACAGACACTTGGGCTGTTTCCAGATCTTGGCTATTGTAAACAATGCTGTCATAAACATGGGGGTGCATTTCTTCTTTTGAATCCTCGATGTAGTGTTCTTGGGATATTTTCCTAAGGCAGTTCGATTTTTAAATTTTGAGGAATCTCCATACTGTTTTCCACAGTGGCTACACCAGTCTGCATTCCCACCAGTAGTGCAGGAGGGTTCTCTTTTCTCCACATCCTCGCCAGTGCTTAATCTGTGTTGTTTTATTGATGAGTGCCATTCTGACTGGTGTGATATCTCATTGTGGTTTTAATTTGCATTTCTCTAATGATTAGTGATGTTGAGCATTTTTTCATATGCCTATTGGCCATCTGTAGGTCCTCTTTGGAGAAGTGTCCATTCATCTCTTTTGCCCATTTTTTTATTGGATTGTTTATCTTCCTGGTGTTGAGTTTTACAAGTTCTTTATAAATTTTGGTTATTAACCCTTTATCAGACATATTGTCGAATATGTTCTCCCATTGTGTGGTTTGCCTTTTTATTTTGTTCATATTGTCTTTAGTTTGATATAGTCCTGTTTGTTTATCCTGTCCTTTATTTCCCTTGCGTGTGGAAATAAATCAGCAACTATATTGCTGCGACTGATGTCGGAGAGCTTATTGCCTATTTTTCCTCTAGGGTGCTTATGGTTTCACAGCTTACATTTAAGTTTTTTATCCACTTTGAGTTCATTTTTGTGAATGGTGTAAGTTAGTGGTCTAGTTTCATTTTTTTGCAGGTAGCTGTCCAATTTTCCCAACATCATTTGTTAAAGAGACTGTCTTTACTCCATTGTATGTTATCACCACCCTTGTCAAATATCAATTGTTCATAAAGGTGTGGGTTTATTTCTGGGTTCTCTGTTCTGTTCCATTGATCTATATGCCTGTTCTTATGCCAGTACCAAGCTGTTTTGAGTACAATGGCCTTGTAGTATGACTTGACGTCTGGAAGTGTGATACCACCCACTTTATTCTTCTTTTTCAAGATTGCTGAGGCTATTCGTGTTCTTTTTTGGTTCCGTATGAATTTTTGGAATATTTGTTCTATATCTTTGAAGTATGTCCTTGGTATTTTCATAGGAATTGCATTGAATTTATAAATTGCTTTGGGTAATATGGACATTTTAGTGATGTTTATTCTTCCTAGCCATGAACACGGTATATGCTTCCACTTGTTTGTATCTTTCTTGATTTCTTTTATCATTGTTTTATAATTTTCTGAGTATAAGTCTTTAACCTCCTTGGTTAAATTTACTCCTAGGTATTTTAATTTTTTTGTTGCAATAGTGAAGGGGATTGTTTTCTTAATTTCTCTTTCAGACAGATCATTGTTGGTACATAAAAATGCCTCTGATTTCTAGGTATTAATTTTATATCCTGACACCTTGCTGAATTCATTTATCAGGTCTAGTAGTTTTCTGACTGCGACTTTAGGGTGTTCTATGTACAGTATCATATCATCAGCAAATAATGATAGTTTTACTTCTTCTTTTCCAATTTGGATGCTTTATTTCTTCCTCTTGTCTGATTGCTGTGGCTAGGACTTCCAGAACTATATTGAATAAGAATGGTGAAAAGGGACACCCCTGCCTTGCTGCTGATCTTAAGGGGATTGCTTTTAATTTTTGCCCATTGAGTATAGTGTTGGCTGTGGGCCTGTCATAGATGGCCTTTATCATGTTGAGGTATGTTCCCTGTACTCCCACTTTGCTAAGAGGTTTTTTTTTTTATCATAAATGGGTACCGAATTTTATTGAATGCTTTTTCTGCATCTATTGATATTATCATGTGGTTTTTGTCCTTCCTTTTGTTTATGTGATGGATCACATTGATTGATTTGCGAATATTGTACCAGCTTTGCCTCCCCAGAATAAATCCCACTTGATCATGATGTATGATTTTTTTCATGTATTGCTGGATCCAGTTTGCTAATATTTTGTTGAGAATTTTAGCATCTAAATTCATCAGGGATATTGGCCTTTAGTTTTTTTTCTTTGTGTTGTCTTTGCCTGGTTTTGGAATCAGAATTATGCTCACCTCATAAAAGAAGCTTGGAAGTTTTCCTTCCTCTTGAATTTTTTAAAATAGCTTGAGAAGGATAGGAATTAGTTCTTCTTTGAATGTTTGGTAGAATTCACCTGTGAAGCCATCTGGACCAGGGCTTTTGTTTGTTGGGAGCTTTTTGATAATTGTTTCTATCTTATTTGTTGTAATCGGTCTATTTAGGTTTTCTGATTCTTCAGATTGATTTTTTGGAAGATTGTATGGGTCAAGGAATTTGTTTATTTCATCTAGGTTGTCTAGTTTTTTGGCATACAGTTCTTCATAGTATTTTCTTACAACATTTTGTATTTCTGTTGTGTCAGTTGTTATTTCTCCACTTTCATTTCTAATTTTATTTATTTGAGTCCTCTTTCTTTTTTTCTTGATGAATCTAGTTAAAGGTTCATTGATCTTGTTTACCTTTTCAAAGAACCAGCTCCTGGCCCTGGCCGGTTAGCTCAGTGGTAGAGCATCGGCCTGGTGTGCGGGAGTCCCAGGTTTGATTCCTGGCCAGGGCACACAGGAGAAGCGCCCATCTGCTTCTCCACCCCTCCCTCTCTCCTTCCTCTCTTCGCCTTCCTCTCCACCCCTCCCCCTCTCCTTCCTCTCTTCGCCTCCCACAGTAAGGCTCCATTGGAGCAGGGTTTGCCCAGGCGCTGAGGATGGCTCTGTGGCCTCTGCCTCGGGCACCAGAATGGCTCTGATTGCGGCAGAGCGACACCCCAGATGGGTGGAGCATCGCCCCCTGGTGGGCATGCCGGGTGGATCCCAGTCGGGCACATGCGGGAGTCTGTCTGACTGCCTCCCCATTTTCAACTTCAGAAAAATACAAAACAATACAAAACAAAGAACCAGCTCCTGGTTTCATTGATCCTCTGTATTGTTTCTTTTGCCTCTATGTCATTTATTTCCTCTCTGGTCTTTATTATTTCCTTCCTTCTACTTCCTCTAGGCTTTACTTGCTGTTCTTTTTCTAGTTCTTTTAGTTGCAGGATTAAGTTGTTTATTTGAGCTTTTTCTAGCTTCTTAAGGTTTCCCTGTAATGCTATGAACTTCCCTCTCGGGACTGCTTTTGCTGTGTCCCACAGATTTTGAGTTGTTGTATGTTCATTTTCATTTATTTCAAGGAAAATTTTTATTTCTTTCTTGATCTCATTGTTGATCCATTCATTATTTAATAACATGCTGTTTAGTTTCCAAGTGTTTCCAGTTTGGTGGTGTGAGCTGGGAGTCTGTGCATTGTATTTGTTCCTGTTTTGTTTTTTTACTTTAAAATAAGATATGTGCAGTGTGCATAGGGATTTGTTCATAGTTTCTTTTATAGTCCGACCCTCCAATGGTCTGAGTGACAGTGAATTGGCCCCCTGTGTAAAAAGTTTGGGGACCCCTGCCCTAATATATGGTCTATCCTAGAGAATGTATCATGCGCACTTGAAAAGAATGTATATTCTGCTGCTTTGGTGTGAAAGGTTCTGAAGATATCTATTAAATCCAGTTGATCCAGTGTGTCCCTTAATTCTGCTGTTTCTTTGTTAATTTTCTTTCTTGAGGCTTTATCCATTGATGTTAGTGGGGTATTGAAATCCCCTACTATTATAGTATTGCTATTGATCTCTCCCTTTATGTCCATCAAAATCTGCTTTATATATTTAGGTGCTCCTATATTAGGTGCATAGTTATTTATAATGGTTATCTCTTCCTGTTGGATTGCTTTCTTTATCATTATGTAGTGACCTTCTTTATCCCTTACTATAATCTTTGTTTTAAAGTCTATTTTGTCAGATATAAGTATTGCTACCCAGCTTTTTTTTTCATTTCCATTTGCATGAAATACTTTTTTTCATCCTTTTATTTTCAGTCTATGTGCATCTTTTGTTTTGAGGTGGGTCTCCTGTAGACAGCATATGTATGGGTCCTGTTTTCTTATCCATTCAGCTAACCTATGTCTTTTGATTGGAACATTTAATCCATTTCCATTTAAGGTTATTATTGATATGTAGTTGTTTATTGCCATTTTTTCTTTAAATCTATATTCCTCTTTTACTATATATATATATATTTTTTTTTCCCCCCCACTTTGCTCTGTCTACAACAGGCTCCTTAACATTTCTTTTTTTTTTTTTTTTTTTTTTTTTTTTACAGAGGCAGAGATAGACAGGGACAGACAGACAGGAACAGAGAGAGATGAGAAGCATCAATCATTAGTTTCTCGTTGTGCGTTGCGACTTCTTAGTTGTTCATTGATTGCTTTCTCACATGTGCCTTGACCGTGGGCCTTCAGCAGACCGAGTAACCCCTTGCTGGAGCCAGCGACCTTGGGTCCAAGCTGGCGAGCTCTTTGCTCAAGCCAGATGAGCCCGCGCGGGACCTCGGAGTCTCGAACCTGGGTACTTCCGCATCCCAGTCCGATGCTCTATCCACTGCGCCACCGCCTGGTCAGGCAACATTTCTTGAAGCATTGGTTTGGTTGTGATGAATTCCTTGAGTTTTTGTTTGTTTGTTTGTTTTGTTTTGTCTGGGAAGTTTTTTATTTCTCCTTCCATTTTAAATGGTAGTCTTGTTGGATAAAGTAGTCTTGGTAATAGGTTCTTGTTCTGCATTACTTTGAATATTTCTTGCCATTCCCTTCTGGCCTCAAGTGTTTCTGTTGAGAAGTCAGATGTCATCCTTATGGGTGTTCCTTTGTAGGTGATTGACTGTTTTTCTCTTACAGCTTTTAACATTCTTTCTTTATCTCTTAGCTTTGGTATTTTGATTATATGTTTTGGTGTGGGTCTCTTTGGATTCTTTTTTAATGGGGTTATCTCTGCTTCTTGAACTTGTGTGATTCTTTCCTGCATCAATTTAGGGAAATTTTCAGCTATAATTTCTACAAAGAGCTTCTCTAGTCCTTGTTCTTTCTCTTCTCTTTCAGGAACCCCTATTATGTAGATATTGTTTCTCTTCATGTTGTCACAGAGCTCTCTTAGAGTTTCCTTAGTCTTTTTAGTCCTCTTTTCTTTTAGCTTTTCTGCTTCCATGCTTTCAATTATCTTGTCCTCTAAGTCGCTGATTTGATCCTCTGCTTCATCCGGCCTGCTTTTAATTCCTTCCAGTGTAGTCTTAATTTCTGATATTGTGTTTGTCATTTCTGTCTGGTTCTTCTTTATGATTTTCGTGTCCTTTTTCATGCTTACAATTTCTTTATTGAGGTATTCATTAAGACCATCCATTGTAGCTTTGAGGTCCTTTCTTTTTGTGACAGAGACAGAGAGAGTCAGAGAGAGGGACAGATAGGGACAGACAGACAGGAAGGGAGAGAGATAAAAAGCATCAATTCTTCATTGCAGCACCTTAGTTGTTTATTGATTGCTTTCTCATATGTGCCTTGATTGGGGGGCTACAGCAGACTGAGTAACCCCTTACTCGAGCCAGCAACCTTGGGCTTAAGCTGGTGAGCTTTGCTAATACCAGATGAGCCCGCACTCAAGCTGGCAACCTTGGAGTCTCGAATCTGGGTCCTTGGCATCCCAGTTCGATGCTCTATCCACTGCACCACCACCTGGTCAGGCAGCTTTGAGATCCTTAAGTATCCTAACAATCATTATTTTATACTCTACATCCAGTAATTTGATTACTTCCAATTCATCCAGGACTTTTTCTGAGGATTTATCTTGTTGAAGCATATGACTTATGCTTCTCTGCCTTCCCATTATGTATGACTTGTAGGCTTCTTCCAGTTGTGGTCTCGTTACCTAGTAGAGCCACTTTGAAGTCTTGATTTGTTTGTTTTCTTCTCAGTTTTCTTAACTCAGTGGTAATCTTGTTTACTGATCTCAGCAGGGGGCTTATTTGAAAATGTATCCAGGAATGCAGTGTAACCTCTGAGACTCTGCCAGCTACCCTCCTGGGGGTGGGGTGCTTTCTCAGCTTCAGTAGGGGGAGATGTATCTCAGATCTCCATGTAGACCTGAGTTACTGCCCTTCCTCCCCACTTTCTGTTTTCAGCTGTGTCTTTTTTGCGCTGATTGGAGCTGAAGAGATTTGTGGAGGTGGGTCACCCGGAACCACTTTAGGCTTGTGCTGTGTGGAGGGATCAACCCCTCCCCCACCTATGGCTGCCTCTGCACTGGATGAGTCAGCTTCTCAGGTCATCCCATGCATTCCTCTGCCCATCACCGTCTGTCTCTCTCTCTCCCCCCTTCCTTTTGGAAGACAAGCCAGTCCTCTCAACCCACCTTGTTCCTAGGTCCCCAAGCAAGTCAAATCATACACCACCGGCCTAAAAAGCAAAATAGAAATATTCATAGCTATACAAGGAGATTCAACACACCTCTATGGATCGCCTTATATGGCTGTAAGCAATATTTTCTGCTCTTCTCCTTGTAATAAGAGCGCTTCTGGAAGTAGGGGAGCCCCCACTGTGCCTCTGCACTTACTACCAGGATCCCTGTGGCTTCCTCTTTGCTCCTTGGTTTTTGAGACCTATTCTTTTAGTCCAAAGTTGATTTTTCACGCTGATTGTTCCTAAATTAATTTTTTCCTAAATTAATTCCTAAATCCAGTTTGGTGGTGTGAGCTGAGAGTCTGTGCATCTGCCTACTCCGCTGCCATCTGGGTATCCTGTAGTGGAAATTCTAAGGACTGTAAGTCATCACATGCTCTGTGGAGGTCATGTGTGTGTGGGGGGGGCTCACAATCTAGACAGAGTCTTTGTTATCAATGAGGAAAAGTTTAGAGGGTGAGATGTGGACTGTAAAAGAATAAGAAGAAAGAGTGTAAGTGATCTTAATAAACAGTTACAAATGAGTGATTTACGATTTATCAAAAGAAGCAGCAATATGGGCATGTGCAGTGTGGTTTATCACAGTGGGATTCAGTCTCCTCACTTGTGAGGTCCTCCTCACCTCTCTCCTGAGTGTTCTTATGCTGGGACACCAGACTGCAGGGATTGCAAGATGAATACTTTGTGTTTATTGTTTAAGTCCATCTTTCATGTGGGTATTGAAGAGAGGTATGTTAATTGAGATCTAGGATCAGCAATATGATCTGCTGTTTGTATTGTATGTTACTCTTTCTCCAGTTTAATGTAGAGTAGGGTTTGTTTGTCTTCGGGTTACTATTGAGCTTTAAGGGCAGGATCATTGTGTGTCCTGGGTGAACATCCTGTGCATTGTAGGTGTTCCTGAGCAACTGTGTTTTGTATTCACTGCTTGGAAGTAATGCCCAGGCGAAGCCTCACCCTCTTAAAAGTATCATGTGCCGCAATGTTGGCTGAATATGCCCTCAGGGCATATTCACCTTTGTTCCTGAAAATACTGAAGGGGAAGCTTTGAACAATCTGGCCTTGGCAATAGAATTTCCATCATCATTCCTTTGAAATTATTTTCTAAGGGTGGCACTGAGTTATTTAGGGTTTTGTGGGGGTTTTTTTATGTTCATTTGAAAACACGTTTATGTAATGACATAGTTATCATCTTTCTTTACAGGGATCTATGTGGAGGGTCACCAGAGTTACAAAGAAAGTTCACTTAATTTTAGTGTATTGAAATGTGTAGGGAGTTTGCCTAATGTCCCATAGGGTTAGTTGTTTTTTTGTTTTGTTTTGTTTTGTTTTGTTTTCTTATTCATTTTTAGAGAGGAGAGAGCGAGGGAGAGAGACAGAGAGAGAGAAGCGGGGAGGAGCTGGAAGCATCAACTCCCATATGTGCCTTGACCAGGCAAGCCCAGGGTTTCGAACCAGCGACCTCAGCATTTCCAGGTCGAGGCGTTATCCACTGCGCCACCACAGGTCTGGGTTAGTTTTTTAAAAGTTGCAAACATTCTTGTAAAGTATGGTACATTCGAATATTTAGGGTATAGTGGAGCAGTTATGTATATGGAATGTTATGGGCCATTTAGATCATTTATCTATTTATTTTTACCTCATTACAGGGTTTTTGGTTGCTTATATCAGTTTTGAAAGCAATGCTCCATTGGCGATCCATAGAGGTGTGTTGAATCTCCTTGTATAGCTATGAATATTTCTATTTTGCTTTTTAGGCCGGTGGTGTATGATTTGACTTTGTTATGAATTGCAAGTAAATGGAGACATTCCTGGTGCACTGAATTTATTAGTGAATTAGTGTTCTTTATTTGTAGGACCATTTTTTGCCTTAGAATCTACTGTATGTCATCTAAATTTTTTGTTGTTGTCGTTTTCTTTTTCTTTTTTTTTTTTTTAAGATTTTATTTATTCATTATAGAGAGGGGAGAGAGAGAGAGAGAAGGGGGGAGGAGCAGAAAGCATCAACTCCCACATGTGCCCTGACCAGGCAAGCCCAGGGTCTTGAACCGGCAACCTCAGTGTTTCCAGGTTGATGCTCTGTCCACTGTACCACCACAGGTCAGGCGTTGTTACCGTTTTCAATTCTTTTAATGTCTTGCTCCTTTATGTCATAGGCAACTCCAGGGTTTTCTATTAGTTGAGTGTGGATATTAGCATTCAGAAGGAAGCAATTTCAGTGGGTGACAGGATGTAGGGGTGCCATTTATTTTCTCATATGGTTATTTTATTTATTTTTTGTGACAGAGACAGAGAGGGAGAGATAGACCAGAAGGGAGAGAGACGAGAAGCATCAATTCTTTGTTGCAGCACCTCAGTTTCTCATTGACTGCTTTGTGATATGTGCATTGACCGGGGGCTACAGGAGACCGAGTGACCCCATGTTCTAACCAGCAAACTTGGGCTCAAGCTGGCGAGCGTTGCTCAAACCAGATGAGCTCGAGCTGAAGCTGGTGACCTTGGGGTTTCGAACCTGGGTCCTCCGTGTCCCAGTCCGACACTCCATCTACTGTGCCACCACCTGGTCAGGATCCTATAGTTGTTCTAAGACCAGTTATTATAATTTTTTTTTTCATATAAAGAGAACCCGGCCCTGGCCAGCTGGCTCAGCGGTAGAGCGTCGGCCTGGCATGCGGGGGACCCGGGTTCGATTCCCGACCAGGGCACATAGGAGAAGCGCCCATTTGCTTCTCCACCCCCAACCCCCTCCTTCCTCTCTGTCTCTCTCTTCCCCTCCCGCAGCCAAGGCTCCATTGGAGCAAAGATGGCCCGGGCGCTGGGGATGGCTCCTTGGCCTCTGCCCCAGGCACTAGAGTGGCTCTGGTCGCGGCAGAGCGACGCCCCGGAGGGGCAGAGCATCACCCCCTGGTGGGCAGAGCGTCGCCCCTGGTGGGCGTGCCGGGTGGATCCCGGTCGGGTGCATGCGGGAGTCTGTCTGACTGTCTCTCCCCGTTTCCAGCTTCAAAAAAAATAAATAAATAAAAGAAATTTAAAGAGAACCCGTTGTCATATATAATGTGTGTTTGAATTTGCATACATTAATTTGACCTAACAATTAGGCTATTTATGTTTACTGATTAGGAGCGCAGTGGTTTATTTTGGTAGCTATATGCTACAAGGAATTATTCAATACAGTGTGGGTTGTTTCCATTCATTGCTTTTTGTATACTTTACCTGTACTTGGTATTTTAATAGGTAAAGTGAAAGCAAGGCAAAAGTACTATTAAAAGTCTGGGTGTTAAAAAAAAAAAAAAAAAGTCTGGGTGTTGCCTGACCTGTGGTGGCGCAGTGGATAAAGCGTCCACTTGGAAATGCTGAGGTTGCCGGTTCGAAACCCTGGGCTTGCCTGGTCAAGGCACATATGGGAGTTGATGCTTCCAGCTCCTCCCCCTTGTCTCTCTGTCTCTCTCTCTCTCCCTCCCTCTCTCCTCTCTAAAATGAATAAATAAAATAAAATAAAAATTAAAGTTCAAACCTCTTCCTTTAAAAAAAAAAAAAGTCTGGGTGTTGTTTTCATGTGTGACAGAATAAGTTTATATCTGTTTGGGAAGGGATTTTATGAAAAATTGTTTTTAAGTTGATTAAGAAAGAAAATAGGATGAGAGTCGTTAGTATTGAAAATGAAGGATCTAGGTGAGAGGTGTTCTAGGAACAGGAAGTATTTTGCAATAAAGTAGAGCTCCATTTAGGTCAACCGGCAATTGTGCAAAAATTGAAAGAGGAACCGTAGATGGTGGAGGTAGGAAAGTAAAAGACTAGGGTGATCGGTGATCAGTTACATTACTGAAGCTGTGTTACAGAGTTTGCCAGGAGTCATGAGAAAGAAAGGATGCTTTGAAACGTCCTGTGTTCACACATGATTCAGTGTCCTAATGTGTTCCACAGTCTTTGTCCTGAGCAGGCAAGTTGGGGTGTTCTAAGTGGCCTCTGTGATCTATGTGATACTCGTTCCTCGGTCCTGTGGTCTGGAAGTGCAGCTGAAGGCCAGGATAGATCTACCTCATCAGGATGTGTGCCAGAGACACTTCTCGGTGCTGCAGATAATCCCATGTCACTGAGATAGTTGCATGTACTTCAGTATCCACCCTGGAGGAAAAGGTGAGGCAGCGTGTGTTTGAGCAATGTAACAGCAGAAAATGGTGTAGTAGAGAAAAATATTTTTGTAAATTTTAAACTGTATCATGTGGTGAAGTGTAGTTTGAGTGAAGGTGAGGATAAGGATAAGGGTTCCAGAATATAGGGTTTTTAATGCTTTGGTTTATTTTGTAGGGGAAATGAAGGTTTTTGAGAGTAGTAGCAAACTTTGATTTGTGATATATTAAAATTTTTACCAAGAAAAAGTCTGACCAGGCGGTGGCGCAGTGGACAGAGCGTCAGACTGGGATGCAGAGGACCCAGGTTCAAGACCCCAAGGTCGCCAGCTTGAGCGCCGGCTCATCTGGTTTGAGCAAAAGTTCACCAGCTTGGACCCAAGGTCGCTGGCTCGAGCAAGGAGTTTCTCAGTCTGCTGAAGGCCCGCGGTCAAGGCACATATGAGAAAGCAATCAATGAACAACTAAGGTGTCGCAATGTGCAACGAAAAACTAATGATTGATGCTTCTCATCTCTCCATTCCTGTCTGTCTGTCCCTGTCTATCCCTCTCTCTGACTCTCTCTCTGTCTCTGTAAAGAAAAAAAAAAGAAGTCTATTTCTAGAGAGGAATTTGTTCATGATTTCAGCAAAGGAAAATAATACAAGTTTAGAGAGTGAATGCTAAAATATAAAAGAGTAGGAATACCTATTCTATGTGATATGAAGAAAAAGTTATTAAAGACTGGATGATGGTTCATGAAAAAAGCAGTGACCTTGAGAGACCCAGTCTGGTTCATGAATGTGAGATTTAGTGTCTGAAGTTGTCAGATGTTCAGTAAGTCTGCAATTTTGTGGGGTGTCTTCTCAACCTGGGGCACTCCTCCCGAATTGTTAAAGATGGGTGGTTTTGTCTGTGTTGTTGTTCTATCTATGTGAGCTCCCGTGTGGCTAGTTGAAGAGAGGCAGCATTTGTAATCCAGGATGCAAAATGACCAGCTGTTTGTATTGTACTTGACTCTTCCCCTTTCATGGAGAGTAGGGTTTGTCTCGGTGTAATATTGACCTTTTGGGCCAGATCATTCTGTGTCCTGGGTGAATGCTGTGTATCGGGGCTCAGGAGCTGCTACGTCAGCCACACCGTGTTCACAGTGTGAAATGCTGCCATCTTGGCAGAATATGCCCTGGGGGTATATTCACCTTCGGAGCAGAAACTACTGAGGTTGAAGCTTGGAACCTTTTTGGAACCTTGAAAGTCTTAAATGCAGCCTGACCGGCCTGACCAGGCGGTGGCGCAGTGGATAGAGCGTCGGACTGGGATGCGGAAGTACCCAGGTTCGAGACTCTGAGGTCGCGCGCGGGCTCAGCTGGCTTGAGCAAAGAGCTCGCCAGCTTGGACCCAAGGTCGCTGGCTCCAGCAAGGGGTTACTCGGTCTGCTGAAGGCCCACGGTCAAGGCACATGTGAGAAAGCAATCAATGAACAACTAAGAAGTCGCAATGCGCAACGAGAAACTGATGATTGATGCTTCTCATCTCTCTCTGTTCCTGTCTATCTCTGCCTCTGTAAAAAAAAAAAAAAAAAAAAAAAAATGCAGCCTGACCGGGTGGTGGTGTAGTGGATAGAGCATCAGACTGGGATGCCGAGGACCCAGGTTCGAGACCCCGAGATCACCAACTTGAGCGCGGGCTCATCTGGTTTGAGCAAAAGCTCACCAGCTTGGACCCAGGGTCGCTGGCTCAAGCAAGGGGTTACTCGGTCTACTGAAGGCCTGTAGTCAAGGCCCATATGAGAAAGCAATCAATGAACAACTAAGGTGCTGCAATGCGGAACGAAAAACTAATGATTGATGCTTCTCATCTCTCCATTCCTGTCTGTCCCTCTCTCTGTCTCTGTAAAAAAAAATTTTTTTTTAAAGACTTAAATGCAGTATTTTTAGAATATTTCCATTGTAATTGTTTTGTAATTGTACCTGTTATCACAGGTGTGGAGTAGAAGACGGTCACCTTTAAAATATCCGTCTGCACCATGTCCTGGCGCCCTCGTGTGGACATCTCTAGGAGCAACATCTTAGCGCAGGTGCACAAAGAACGTTCAGTAGAATGGATCCTCTATGAAGGTGGCGTTTGTCTTTCGTTCAAGTACAGTGTTTTCTCTCATGACCGAGTATTTTGAAAGCAGGGGGTGCCTATCGTTTCTGAAGAAATGACTCTCTTTTTCTGTGAATGAGAGAGGTGCTATCCATTTAGTTCAATGATAAATTTTTGTAATTTTTGTTGTAGGTCTGCTTTATGTCATTGGGAGTTTCTGTTACAGAGTTCATGTGAAATGCATGAAAAGTAGGAACTCCTGGGTCCATCCAACTCAACGATAGGAAACGCTGTTCTTTTTTGTCATTGTTTTTGCCCTCAGCCATTCTAAGTGTTGTATAGGGTAAATCTGTATGAAGTTTGCATCATATATGTGGGTTTTAAAGCAGGTTTTCAGTGGTGAGTGGGAGAAGAAATAAATTGTGTTATTTTTATTTACCAGTTGGTGTATTATTTTCCATAGAATGACCATCAACCTTTATTTAGGTTGCCCCATAGAAATTTTTCGACCATTTGTCTTGGAAGCTGTGCGTCCCGTTTTCAGGTTTTGCGTTTCAAAATGTCTCCCATGGGGTAGCTCATGTTTTTATTTTGTGAAGAAGGTGTTGTCCATCGTCAGTGAATTTACTTTGCTAAGGTAAATATGCAGGTATGTGCCTAGTTCCTGGGTGTTTTCATGTGAACGAGACACAAAAAACTAAAGTTAGGTGCAAGCCAGTAGGGTTTGTCTTCTGGGTTCTATGGATGTTTGGGGGAAGATCAGTCTTTGTCCTGGGTGAATGGTTGTGCATCACAGGAGTTCTCCTGCATCTGTTCTTTCTATTTATGGAATGCAAATAAAAACCATCCCTTATAGTCTTGATAATACAAAAGGGTGCCATATTAGTCAAATATGCCCTAGGGGCATATTCACCTTTGGTTCAGAGACCTAATGTAGAAACCTGGCTTTGAATATTTCTGGAAACCAGAGTGATAGTAACATAGCAGTATAGCAATTTGGCTGTTGAAAGTGTTTTCTAACTTTACTAGTGATTTATGTTGGGGTTTTCATTTGTTGTTTTTAGATGTTTCTTTGAAAAGATGTAAGCAGGATAATGCTGTCATTAACCTTCTTGAAAGGTTTGTAGATGGATGGTGAGGGGAGTCCTAGAGACTTGATGCAGTTTTAGTGTATTGAAATGTGTAGGAAGTTGGTTCTTCATTCAATAGGGTCAGTTTTTAAGAAGTTCCAAGCCTTCTTGGAGAATATCTTAGATTTGCCTTGATTGAGTATGATGGAGTAGTTATACCTATTGAAGTTATTTTCCACATAGAGATTATTTTTTATATTTTCACTATTTTTTGTGTGTGAGAAAGGTGATGATTGTTGAAGATTATTTTTGTTACATATTATCAATGAATTAATTTTAGATTTTAGAGAAAGGAGAGAGAGGGTGGTAGGAATAGGAAGCATGAACTCATTGTTTCTCATTTCTGCCTTGACACAGCAAGCCCAGGGTTTGGAACCAGAGACCTCAGCATTCCAGGTCGACAGTTTTTCCACTGCTTTACTGTGCAGGTGTAAAGCCAGATGCCACAGCCAGGGCCACTGTCACAGCAGCCTGGCCAGTGCAGGTTCGCATTGGATTCGGACAGTCGGCAAAGAAATAGCGGAGCCACAATCTGGTGGGCCATAGTCTTTAATTCTAGCTTGCACCTGGCGGGCAAGTAAAAACACACACTGGGCTCCAAAACCCACTCACATTCAGTGGTAACAAAGCCACTGACTTATCCGAGTTTCCTAGAATCAAAGGTTTCTAGCTCACCAGACTTATTCACCTCTGTTCCCCATCTCCTTCCTTATCCCAAATACAAACTCTACACAAACTGGCATCTCACTCAGCACTCCACCATCTTGGCTGCTTCTCCTGGCCTCCTCCACGTGGCCTTTCTCTGCTCTCCTCTGCTCTCTCTTCTAATGATAATCTCAGGAACCAAGAGCACAAACTCTGTTCTGCCCCCATTTTATATTGTAGCTTCACAACCTCTAATCCAATATACAAAATAGGGATGTCTCTAGTAGATTCACTTCTCTGAGGCATGATAGGATTGTACCACCCCACATCAAAAAGGGTGGGAAAGGCTTAATCCCAAAACCAAGCCCCAGGCTACAACGATCCCCAACACACATTAATATCACCTGGGCGACGGCCTCACGTGGGCAACGTCATCTTTAACAAAGTGAGCATAATATATTTTATCTGCCCAACAGCAGGCTCACACCTGTATTTTAAAAGATGGATCATGTGCAGCTTCAGGGAAAAGGTATCGACTCCTGACTTTCCTTGGGTGTCTCCTGAGCCTAGGACACTCCTACCAAGTGTTTGGAAGATGGAAGGTTTTGTCTTTTTTGGTGGTATTCTTTAAGGGTCAGCCTCCATGTCGGTTGTTGAAGTGTTATAAAGTACTGTACCCCAGATGCTGTAAAGTACCGTACCTCACTTTCACGAGTTTACATAGAGACACCAAGTCCAGATGAATTTTGAAGGATTTTATTATAGGAGGAGATTTATTGAATATGCCGGCCGCATATGGCTGACATGGGGCATTTGCAGACCCAAATCGTGTGCATCAAATACATTTCAGAGGCTGGTTATATACCCTTGATCACACACAGGTTGGGAGGGAGCATGACATCATGACACAATTATTAACAAGCTTACAACATTTGTTTAGGGAATCCAGAAACATTAAAATTTTCAAGGTAATACAATCAAAGATATTTACAAATCTTTTAGTATCTATCTCCCCTCCTTTGCCTAGAGGTATGTTACTCTCAGGATTCCAGGAAGGGAGGAAGAACCACAATCATTGTAGGGTGGTATGTAAATTCTGTCTCTTTTTTTTTGGCAGAGACAGAGAGAGTCAGAGAGAGGGACAGACAGAGACAGAAGACAGGAAGGGAGAGAGATGAGAAACATCAATTCTTCATTGCGGTTCTTTAATTGTTCATTGACTGATTTCTCATATGTGCCTTGACCAGGGGGCTACAGCAGACCGAGTGACCCCTTGCTTGAGCCAGTGACCTTGGGCTCAAGCTGGTGAGCATTGCTCAAAACCGATGAGCCTGTGCTCAAGCTAGCGACCTTGGGGTCTTGAACCTGGGTCCTCTGCATCCCAGGCTGACACTCTATCCACTGCACCACCACCTGGTCAGGCAATTCTATCTCTTATTGAAAGAGAAGAAGTTCCTCAGTTAACCCTTATTTTAGATTTAAAACTAAATGACCCATTGTTCTTGCAAGCCAGAAACTTCTACATTCTTCTCCCTCCCCTCCCCAAAGAAAGGATGGGACAGGAAAGCCTGACCTTTCCTCCTAGAATATCCATATTAATTTTGCAGCTTTTTGGTACCTTACTACATTCCCCACTGGTTTTA
Organism: Saccopteryx bilineata; assembly: GCF_036850765.1. NCBI lineage: Eukaryota > Metazoa > Chordata > Mammalia > Chiroptera > Emballonuridae > Saccopteryx > Saccopteryx bilineata. Next base: position 293,191,469 of record NC_089492.1, read on the forward strand.
TATCCTAAGTCAAATCTTTTACTTAATTTAACGATAGAGCATGAGGCTGTTGAGTAGAAACATTAGCTTATATAACATGTAGCAGATATTTAACAGACAGCATTAATAGTAATACAGTTCATTAAAGAAACAAATGTTACTGATTAATTTCTTATAAACTGTACAAACCTTTTGCAACTTATAGAAAATTAACTGGAGCCCTGGCCGGTTGGCTCAGCAGTAGAGCGTCAGCCTGGCGTGCGGGGGACCCAGGTTCGATTCCCGGCCAGGGCACATAGGAGAAGCGCCCATTTGCTTCTCCACCCCCCCCCTCCTTCCTCTCTGTCTCTCTCTTCCCCTCCCACAGCCAAGGCTCCATTGGAGCAAAGATGGCCGGGGCACTGGGGATGGCTCCTTGGCCTCTGCCCCAGGCACTAGAGTGGCTCTGGTCGCGGCAGAGCGATGCCCCGGAGGGGCATAGCATCGCCCCCTGGTGGGCAGAGCATCACCCCTTGTGGGTGTGCCGGGTGGATCCAGGTCGGGAGCATGCGGGAGTCTGTCTGACTGTCTCTCCCCATTTCCAGCTTCAGAAAAAAAAAAAATTAGAAAATTAACTGGTTTTTATAACAACTTACTTTTAGTCAGAACTTTACATTTTAAAACCTGTAGCCTTCAGTGACAATTAACCTGGCTTTCTTTTTACCCTAGTTTCCCTTTTTCCCCAAAGTCTAATTAAAAGGGAGTCCTTAGTGAGTTTCTTCATGCATTAGCCATACGTAGACCAACCAGCTTCCGGTTTGTGGCTGGAGCAAGGCATGTTGTCCTTCTCAGGGTTAACTTACAAGGGTTGGTGGGGTCAGTCCCCACTGTCCACGGGGGTGTCTCTGCTGGGACTGCAGGCAACCAGCTATGCTGGACCCAGGCGGGCATGCCTTCTACCTTGGCAGTAGTGCGAGTGGTCAGGATACCTGTCCACATGGGAGTCAGTCCTTGGGTGATATACTTCTTTACCCAGACTGAGTCCCCAGGCTGAAAAGGATATACTGGATCTCCTGGCAGTGCTGGAAGCACCTTTTAGACAGTGTTTTGAACAGTCTTCTGAGTAACCTGCAGACCCTGCAAGTACTTAAGGAAGGAGTGGTTACTTAACTCAGCTTTTATCTATTCTCTGAGTTTTGGTAGTAGTAAGGGGGGTATTTCAAACACTATTTCAAAAGGTGTAAATCCTTCTCTATAGGGGGTACACCTTGCCCTAAGGAGGGCTAGTGGGAGTAAGGTTGGCCAATTTTCACCAGTTTCAAAAACAATTTAGTTAGAGTTTCTTTTAAGGTCTGATTCATACACTCTACCTGCCCTGAACCTTTGGAGCCTGTGGGCACAATGTAACTTCAAATTAGTTTCTAATTAATATTGGGTTCCTTTCCTACTAACCATGAGACTCTGGACACAAATGCAGGCCTAACACTAGAATGGGCAAGCTAAACCTGGAAAGAATTCAACACAGCAACTTCCTAACAATTGTCACTGTGGCCCTACTTCCAGTAGGAAAAGCTTCTACCTATTTGTCAATCATTTTATTAAAGTCTATTCTAAATGTTTACCTGGGAAAGCTTCTTTCTCCTTGTTTCTTTCTATAATTTCCTTATTTTGCTTAGTATTCACTTGGACACAAACTAACTACTCAGATATTATGTCTTCTGTAATAGAGTCTAAGCTCAGCTTCTCTAATTATTCCTTTCCTGTTGGCAAAATCTTTTTCTAATTGGTTTTGAATAAACCTTTAGTAACAAGGGTTTTAGTGAAGTTCCTAAAAACCCCACTGGTTTTGGGTAGCATTTTCCTACTCATTTGAATTCCAAATTCCTATGTTCCAATTTTGAGGCAGACTGGAAAAATATAAAATAAACAACAAAATTAAAACAGCTAATGCTAACAGATACTATAACAAGTGTCCCAAAACAATGAAGTGATCAAAGCATATCAGATTATTAAGCAAAGTCTTAACTAATACAACAGGACTTAAAATAAAATTCTTACAGTCTTAAATGTCCTTAATATGGTCGTGTAATTTCTCTAAGTCCATGTTGACACTATCACTACTTCATATCATTTGCAAATCTAACCTAATCCCACTTCAGTCTGAGAACTGTCCCAAGGAGCAGGAGTCACACATATTCAGGAAAAGTCCACAAGGCACTGAAGTAGTGGTCATATTTCCACACTTTGCAGCTAGAGTCCAAGTCCTAATGACCACTGCTTCTAGCTGGTAACGATTCAGGTAGACTGGAAAAGCTGTCTGCAGCACATATGGAGATGGAGCTTTTGTTTTCTTTAAACTGGAGAGATGAGCCTGCCCAGGTAGTGATGCAGTGGATGGAGTGTCAGACTGGGATGCTAAAGACCCGGGTTTGAGACCCCGAGGATGCCAGCTTGAGCACGGGCTCATCTGGTTTCAGCAAAGCTCACCAGCTTGGACCCAAGGTCGCTGGCTTGAGCAAGGGGTCACTCCGTCTGCTGAAGGCCCACGGTCAAGGCACATATGAGAGAGCAATCAATGAACAACTAAGGTGTCACAATGCACAATGAAAAACTAATGATTGAAGCCCTGGCCGGTTGGCTCAGCGGTAGAGCATCGGCCTAGCGTGCGGGAGGACCCGGGTTCGATTCCCGGCCAGGGCACACAGGAGAAGCGCCCATATGCTTCTCCACCCCTCCGCCGCGCTTTCCTCTCTGTCTCTTTCTTCCCCTCCCGCAGCCAAGGCTCCATTGGAGCAAAGATGGCCCGGGCGCTGGGGATGGCTCCTTGGCCTCTGCCTCAGGCGCTAGAGTGGCTCTGGTCGCAACATGGCGACGCCCAGGATGGGCAGAGCATCGCCCCCTGGTGGGCAGAGCGTCCCATGGTGGGCGTGCCAGGTGGATCCCGGTCGGGCGCATGCGGGAGTCTGTCTGACTGTCTCTCCCTGTTTCCAGCTTCGGAAAAATGAAAAAAAAAAACAAAAAAAACCCTAATGATTGATGCTTCTCATCTCTCCGTTCCTGTCTGTCTGTCCCTGTCTATCCCTCTCTCTGACTCTCTCTCTGTCTCTGTAAAAACATAAATAAATAAACGGGAGAGATGATCCCAGGGGGGGCTTTCTCTGGCGCTCTGCAACTGTGGCGTGATGAAGAGAACCCTGGGATACACTATGCTGGTGGCAGAGATAGATTTGTCTAAATTAGGAGTAGGTTCCAGCATAAAATAGGCATGGGGCATTGAGACAAGAGGAATAAAGGAGACACTATACATTAAACAAAACAGCAGAAAATAGAACTATCAATAACCATGACAGAGATCTTCAACAGACAAATAAAACCCGAATACTCAGGCAAGGCATAGTAAGTGGCCCTTGTGTTTACAAGAAATGAGATCAGTTTACTTGCTACTTGGAAGAAATACCCTAAGCTCGTCTGTGGTGATGTGAGATGGGGCCGATGGCCCTGGGCACCTTTAGCCTTCAGTGGCAAGTCCCAACAGGCTGGGCAAAGTCAGGTCACAGGGGGCTGGAGCAGGGTTGGAAGAGACTGAACCCTCCTTTAGAGGAGCTACATGCAAACAAGGGACCCCAGACCCCAGATGCACAACTGAATACAAATTTGACCACAGACCCTGGAGACAGACTCCTGATCTGTAACCAAGACCCATAACCAAACTTCAGACATGGAGCCAAACGACTGACCCCACTTGCATGACAGATGCAGGAGCTGAACCTGATACTCACAATACAAACAGAACCAAGACTCCATAAAAAAAATCTCATAGCTCCCTATGTCCATACAGTAGCTTAAATATATACTTCAATATCAATGTAAATGTAGAAGAGAGGAACATAACTCACAGCACTACCACACTCTACCAAACACTACAAAAAAAAAACAAAACCAAATGACTGACGGAGGGAACAGAAATAATGCTTACCCTTAGCTGACACACGTCCGTGATCTCAGCTACAGGACTCTCCAGGAGTTAGTGCCCCAGCCATTCATGTCACATGCTGGCTCGTCACCACTGGATGATAAAAATAATGTTCTCATACTTTAAAACTTTTCACAGCTGGGCTAATAATCAGGTGAAAGAATCAGATGGACAAGAGATATTCAATGTATAATACATGCTCAACAGAATTCATATTCCCAAGAATACAAGACAATGAGATTACATTGTATATATAGGACATTTCAAAAACATGAATAACAGAATCTTAGATTTTATAAAAAAAAATTTATAGATTGATTATACAGAAAAGAGGCAGAGAGAAAAGGGGAAGAAGAAGAAGTAGAAAGTGTCACCTCAGAGTGGTTGCCTCTCATATGTGCCTTAACCAGACACACCTAGAGTTTTAAACCAGCAACCCCAGCATTCCAAATCGATGCTCTATTCACTGTGCCACCACAAGTCAGGCCAGAATCATGGATTCTTTCTTTCTTTCTTTCTTTCTTTCTTTCTTTCTTTCTTTCTTCCTTTCTTTCTTTCCTTTCTTTCTTTCTTTCTCTTTTTTTTTTTTTTTCCGCACCTTTCTGAAGCTGGAAACGGGGACAGTCAGACAGACTCCCGCATGTGCCCTACCGGGATCCACCCGGCTCGCCCACCAGGGGGCGACGCTCTGCCGTGACCAGAGCCACTCCAGCGCCTGGGGCAAAGGCCAAGGAGCCATCCCCAGCGCCCGGGCCATCCCTGCTCCAATGGAGCCCAGGCCATCCCTGCTCCAATGGAGCCTCGCCGCAGGAGGGGAAGAGAGAGACAGAGAGGAAGAAGAGGGGTAGGGGTGGAGAAGCAGATGGGCGCTTCCCCTGTGTGCCCTGGCTGGGAATCAAATCCAGGACCCCTGCACGCCAGGCCGACGCTCTACCACTGAGCCAACCAGCCAGGGCCAATCATGGATTCTTTTTTTATTTTTATTTTATTTATTTATTCATTTTAGAGAGGAGAGGGAGAGACAGAGAGAGAGAGAGAGAGAGAGAGAGGAGAGACAGAGAGAGAAGGGGGGGAGGAGCTAGAAGCATCAACTCCCATATGTGCCCTGACCAGGCAAGCCTAGGGTTTTGAACCGGTGACCTCAGCATTTCCATGCTGACGCTTTATCCACTGCACCACCACAGGTCAGGCCAATCATGGATTCTTAAAAGTGACATATAACATGCAGGTAATTTGAGAATATGTGGCACACCTGACAGTTTTTATTGGGAAACCCCAAAACCTATTGAGCACAGGAAATAAAGTAAGGGGTCAACAAGCTGTTCCTTGGAATCTTCATGTCTAACACGAAGGTGATTGTACTTAAGTTCTCTTCTGAAACTACTGTGGACACAAAGTGACAACAGAGAAGTACACTTCAAACATATTGAAAAGGGACCACAATCAACAGAAAGCAACTTCCAACAAGCTTCCAAGTTTGAAAAAATATAAAATGTGTGTCTTGTTCTCATAGCCATTAACCTAAAATATAGGTTCAGAGAGGGACAGACAGGCAGAAAGGGAGAGAGATAAGAAGCATCAATTCTTCGTTGCAACACCTTACTTGTTCATTGATTGCTTTCTCATATGTGCCTTGACTGAGGGGCTACAGCAGAGTGAGTGACCCCTTGCTCAAGCGAGCAACCTTGAGCTTCAAGCCAGTGACCTTTGGGCTCAAGCCAGCAACCATGGTGTCCTATCTATGATCCCACGCTCAAGCCAGTGATTCCGTGCTCAAGCTGGTGAGCCCGTGCTCAAGCCAGATGAGCCCATGCTCAAGCTGGGGACCTCAGGGTTTAGAACCTGGGTCCTCTTCATTTCAGTACAATGCTTTACCCACCGCGCCACTACCTGGTCAGGCTAAAAAATATTAATAAATAAAAGGGACACATGAGCCCCTATATGGTTTAAGGTATAAATGACATTTTCTAAATAACCCCCCCAAATACATTACAATTGGAAATATAAAATAACTTCAGGCCCTGGCCGGTTGGCTCAGCGGTAGAGCATCGGCTTGGCGTGCGGGGGACCGGGGTACGATTCCCGGCCAGGGCACATAGGAGAAGCACCCATTTGCTTCTCCACCCCCACTCCCTCCTTCCTCTCTGTCTCTCTCTTCCCCTCCCGCAGCCGAGGCTCCATTGGAGCAAAGATGGCCCGGGCGCTGGGGATGACTCCTTGGCCTCTGCCCCAGGCTCTAGAGTGGCTCTGGTCGCGGCAGAGCGACACCCCGGAGGGGCAGAGCATCGCCCCCTGGTGGGCAGAGCATCGCCCCCTGGTGGGCAGAGCATCGCCCCCTGGTGGGCAGAGCATCGCCCCTGGTGGGTGTGCCGGGTGGATCCCGGTCGGGCGCATGAGGGAGTCTGTCTGACTGTCTCTCCCTGTTTCCAGCTTCAGAGAAATACAAAATAAATAAATAAAATAAAATAAAATAACTTCAAACGAATGATGATTAAAATACTACATTTAAAAAAAAACCTATGGAGCACTAGCCTAGCCATGTAGCTCAGTACATACATTGTACCAAACACCAATGTGACGGGTATGAGCCCCATTGTTGGCACCTAAAAGGAGCCACCAATGAGCATGATACTAAATGGAACACTGTAAAGCCAGTGGCCAGGGCCACTATCACAGCAGCCTGGCCCATGCAGGTTTGCATTGGATTCGGACAGTCGTTAAAAAAACAATGGAAAAAAAAAAAAAAAAAGTAAAAAAAAACAAAAAAACAATGGAGCCAAAAACTGATGGGCCAACGTCTTTAATCCTAGCTTGCACCCGTTGGTCAAGTAAAAACACACACTGGGCTCCAAAACCCACTCACATTCAGTGCTCACAAAGCTACTGACTTATCTGAGTTTCCTAGAATCAAAGGTTTCTAGCTAACCAGACTTATTCACCTATGTTCCCCATCTCCTTCCTTCTCTCTGCACAAACTCTGCACAAACTGGCTTCTCACTCAACACTCCGCCATCTTGGCTGCCTCTCCTGGCCTCCTCCACGTGGCCTTTCTCTGCTCTCTGCTCTCTAATGCTAATCTCAGGAACCAAGAGCAAGCTTTCATTCTGCCCCTATTTTATAGTGTACAAATCCAAACCTTTAATCCAATATACAAAATAGGGAAGTCTCTAATACAAAGTCACTTATCAGAGACATGATAGGATTGTACCATCCCACATCAAAAATGGTGGGAAAGGCTTAGTCCTAAAACCAAGCCCCAGACTACAAGGATTCTGCTTACCCACAGCCAGCCCCCAACACACATTAATATCACCTGGGCAACGGCCTCCACGTGGGCAGCGTCATCTTTAACAAAGTGAGCATAATACATTTTATCTGCCCAACAAACACCTAAGTGGAGCAATGAGTGCATGCTTCTCTGTCTCTCTGAAATCAATGGAAAAAATTGAAAAGGCGAAAGATTTATGCAATCTGAGGAGAAACTAGAGTATATCAATGGAAAAAAATTTAAAACCTAAGGAAAATTGCGTGATAAATCTGCAATGTGCCATATGTTTCACTCAGGAGAAAGGCAGAAGGGCAAACAAAGAAACAAACAAAAGGCCCAGATCTCTGTTAGGACCACGTCTGTATTTTGGGCCAGGACGCACTACCTCTCCTTGCTGTAAACCTCCCACAGTTTCCCGCCCATTTTTGACCCATGGTGCCTCTCCTACAATGGAACCATTTCCTCTTGCTTCCCCAAAACACCTGGCGGCAGTGCCTTGAGGAAACTTCTCCCAAACCTAAACTGGAGCTCCCTGTGAGGAAATCCCCAAAAGTGGTTTAATGTGATAATCCTGGAGATTATCACCTGTTAGAAGGTGTATGCCAGAAAGGGTACTAAAGCCAAGGGGTCCCAGCTGCAGTTAGTTGCCCAGACTCCAACATTGAATGTGGACAATCTCCACACTGACCACTTTAACCAAGGACAGCTGAGACAAGCACGCTGATGGGGCCCCATTAGGCTGTACCCAGGTACGCCATAGGATCTGTGAGTAATAAACTGCCTGGGTGAGTCTTGTAATTAACTTGTGTGTGGGTCGTGTCTTTCCTCCAGTGGTGATTGGTCTCAGTACCAATAAGTAGAATCCTCATAGCCCCTCAAGAGTGTCTCAAAGAGGCTGCCAGCCCTGCTGTTAAGCAGGAGTGTCCCACTGCACGGGGAAATTGAATCGGGGACGCCTGACCGATGTAAAGCTCGGGCTCTACTGGAGCAGGGGAGCACTTCTCCAGGAAGCCACATCTGTCTGAGGAGGGTGAGGACAAAAAGGGGACACATGCTGAACCTGAAAAGCTCAGGGGAGGCTTGCATGGTGGCCTTACAAACTCAGAGACCTAAAATAACCACAGAGGATGGTCTGAAATGAAAACTTTCTAACTAAAAGTAGTTCATGGTGAGTAGTCATGTCCTAGGGAGGTATTTTTCTCTAACAAAGGTCAAAGGCTTACTTTAATTGAGCCTGTCTGTTGTCTTTTGCATCTACAATAATGTACCTGATAATGGCACCAGAGAAAACGCAGGTCCAAGGTATCTTTTCTTAGGTGAGAAAGAATTCAGGCAAGAGGGTGCAGTGTTGTATGATAGGGGCCTACTGTTGTGTATGGGACCTCAGTATTGTGTATAGAGAGTTGGACATAAAGAGGAACTTTAAACTTGCTTTTAGTAGCTGCTTAGAGTAGAAAGTCCCCAATAGTCTGTACAAGGAAGTTAAGCATTGACCGGAGCTTGCCTGTGGCAGTAGCTTAGAGTGAAAATTTTTACAAGCCCAACTAGTTAGATATCTTGACTTAAATCTTGCCTACAGAAGCAGGATGTAGTTTTATGCTTTAGCCTTGCAGCAATTACAGGAAGAACTGTAATCAGCTTTAGAACAAACAATGCTTTCTACGGAAATGTCAAGAATGTTGTGCATACCTGTTGTAATAGCTATGACTTTGTGGTTTATCCCCTTAAATACTGCTCTCTCCCTAGGCTCAGGGCTGTTAGCTGTTTCTCAGCTAGCAGTCACCGGCTGGCTAATAAAGGCTCTTTAAATTTATTGATATAATCGTTTGGGCTCCGATCAATAATTACTCAACGTTCGGTCTATAACATTTGGAGGTTCCACCGAGATAAGCCAGGCCTTCCTGGCATTTGGGGCAGAACCCAGCGGGACCCCCGCCACCCCACTCCTAGGGGGAGATCTCTGATTAGACGTTCCTCAGCCCCAGGAGACAAAGTAGCAAAAGGTTCCCATCTCAAAGTTCTGCAATTCGACTCTTGGAGCCATTTGAAGCTGTACTTACCGGTAAGATTTGTTTTGGTTTCTGGGCACCCTGTTGGGAGTCTTTGGAAGGCTGGACGCAGCTTTACTTCCCACACTTGATCCCAGACCATGATGGTGGCCGGTGATCTTTGGTTTGGTTTCACTTGTTTTGTGTTCTAGTATTGTCTTTTGTCTGCCTGTAGTTTTGTTTGTGTCTGATCGTCCAGTAATGGGTCAGTCATCGTCATGTTTATTTTGTGCCTCATTAGAGTATTTTAAATTTTAGGCACTGGGTTGAAACACCTGAACCAGGTGGCCTCTCTGGAGAGTTGCTGACCTTATTGGATCTCTAGGAGAGGCGCCCCCTGAAGATGTTCCAGGGTTCCAGTTTTCCTGTGGGTCTCGGACAGCTTCTCAGCAGACACCCTCAACCCTAAAAATCTCACAGTTCAGCAGAGAAATTGGGGAATTCAAATTCTGACCTCTGGAGGTAAGTCAGGGCAATCTTGTTTTGCTGAATTCTAGCTTACTGTCTGTTCTGAAGTTTCTCTCTATTCACCAGAGTAATCTCTTGTGACATTTTCTGGTTCAGCCACCTTTCTCGGACTTGCTAGGTCTCTTTTCTTGGATTCAAGACCTCTAGTTTCAGGGATCTCTGTCTGACTTTTCCCCAGAGGAAACTGCTTTTTCTGTTAGCTCCTATCTCTCTTCTTGTGTGAGGCACTTAGCCTTAAAGAGGCGGTTTCAATTGGAAATTTCTGGCTTAAAACCACAGGGCAAAAGTGGAAGGAAATATGTAAACAAGCCCACAAATTATAAAACTAGCAAAATTCATAGGAAAAAAATTTTTTTCAGAGAGAGAGAGGGATAGACAGGGACAGACAGACAGGAACGGAGAGAGGTGAGAAGCATCAATCATTAGTTTTTCATTGCGCATTGCAACACCTTAGTTGTTCATTGATTGCTTTCTCATATGTGCCTTGACCGCGGGCCTTCAGCAGACCGAGTAACCCCTTGCTGGAGCCAGCAACCTTGGGTCAAGCTGGTGGGCTTTTTGCTCAAACCAGATTAGCTCGCGCTCAATCTGGCAACCTCGGGGTCTTGAACCTGGGTCCTCTGCATCCCAGTCCAACACTCTGTCCACTGCGCCACCGCCTGGTCAGGCTCATAGAAATATTTTATTGCTTAAAGCTAAAAGCTAACTAAAGACCTAAGAGAGTGCTGGAGGAAGTATAGAGTAAAAACTAGTTTCAGATATCCACCTACTGACCCAAAGAAGTTTTACCCATTTGGAAGATATGGGGTAGAAATAGTATTAAGAAGAAAAATAGAAAAAATTAGAACTTTTCTTTAAATTTTTTTTTTAATTTATTCATTTTAGAGAGGAGAGGGAGAGACAGAGAGAGGAGAGACAGAGAGACAGAAGGAGGGGAGGAGCTGGAAGCATCAACTCTCATATGTGCCTTGACCAGGCAAGCCCAGGGTTTCGAACCGGCAACCTCAGCATTTCCAGGTTGATGCTTTCTCCACTGCGCCACCACAGGTCAGGCTAGAACTTTTCTTTAGAAGAGGCGGAGAAAAAAGCCATGTTTGCAAAAAAAAAAAAAAGGAAAGGAAAGAGCAACAGCATGGAGAGTGCTGCCTCCATAGTGTTCAGCGCCTGCGCTACGCTCACTTATGCTCCAAGGAGCGGTGCCAGGTGGCGACTCCTTGCGCAGCTTCCGGCGCCTGCTCCCCTTAGATACCAGGAATCCCAGGCACCCTGACCTTTATATTGACTTGATGGTGTAAAGCACTGTGGGTCAAAAAGAGGGTTAACACCTCTTACGCCAGCTAGATAGATACAAAATAGTGAGTGCATTTTGACCGTTCCTTATTTTTCTCAGTAAATCAATAGTTCATTGAGGTGGTAGTTTACAATGCTCTTTTTATAAATTGTACTAAATTTGTACTAATGATGAGACATTTAAAATTGTATAGTCTGTCAAATACAAAGACTTACTTTTTGTACCAAGGATCCGTTGTTGTAGAAAAAATATTTTCTATGTTAGAAATGTATATATTAGTTCAAGACTCTTTTATTAATTCTTTTTATTTGCTATTTCATAGCCCTGTGATGTTGAAATCTTGTTTTAAATATTAGGGGATATGTAATGATTATTAATGTAATGATTCAGTATTGTTCGATGTTAGGTCACCAAATCCAGAGTGACAAATATTATTATTGATTGGCTTAACAATAGAATTCTCAACATAATAGGTGGAAAGGAGAAAATAGAAAATAGATGACTAATTATGGTAGTCATTTAAGTTTTGTGCCCAGCCTGACCAGGAGGTGGCGCAGTGGATAGAGCATCGGACTGGGATGCGGAAGGACCCAGGTTTGAGACCCCGAGGTCGCCAGCTTGAGTGCAGACTCATCTGGTTTGAGCAAAGCTCACCAGCTTGGACCCAAGGTCGCTGGCTCAAGCAAGGGGTTACTCGGTCTGCTGAAGGCCCACCGTCAAGATTCATATGAGAAAGCAATCAATGAACAACTAAGGTGTTGCAACACACAATGAAAAACTAATGATTGATGCTTCTCATCTCTCTCCATTCCTGTCTGTATGTCCCTGTCTATCCCTCTCTCTGACTCACTCTCTGTCTCTGTAAAAAATAAATAAATAAATAAAAATTAAGTTTTGTGCCCAGATTAAAAGGGCTAAAGAATGTGAACAGAAATCCTGTTTCTCTTGAGCTTTTAGACATTATCTGTCAGGGTGCATAAAATTACAGCATAAATAAGGTATGTTGCCCTGGCTGGTTGGCTCAGTGGTAGAGCGTCGGCCTGGTGTGCAGAAGTCCTGGGTTCGATTCCCGGCCAGGGCACACAGGAGAAGCACCCATCTGCTTCTCCACCCCTCCCCCTCTCCTTCCTCTCTGTCTCTCTCTTCCCCTCCTGCAGCCAGGGCTCCATTGGAGCAAAGTTGGCCCGGGCACTGAGGATGGCTCTGTGGCCTCTGCCTCAGGCACTAGAATGGCGCTGGTTGCAACAGAGCGACGCCCCAGATGAGCAGAGCTGCCCCACTTTGGACAACCAAGACCACCTCAAGAAAATGTTTCTGGTTGCTGGGCCTAAGCGGGACCCTAAAAACCAAGCGAGGAAATTTTGGACACTTTCCACCCATTTCTGTTAGCCAGGATCAGGGAAGATACTAAGAAAAGGAACCATAAAGTTGTCTAAGGTGTCAGAAGTTATTCAGGATCCTCTAAAAAACCCCACAGCTTTCTTAGACTGTCGAAAGCTTACAGAGTCTATGCACCTCTAGACCCATAGGCTCCAGAAGATATTGTACTAAGGCAGTCAACTTAGCCTTTACATAGCATTCAGCTCTAGAAATTAGAAGGAAATGTATTATAAGTTTTTAAAAAGGGAGAAACATCAGCTGCTAAAAAAAAGCTAAGCATTTTGGAAGGGACATTGCTCCTCCCTCAATCACATAACTGTTTGGCCCCTAAGATGGCTGGTTAGCCAAAGACAGGTAAGATCCCTGAGGGCAGGAACAACCTAAGACAGGCACAGTCGAAGAGGGGCCATCAGGAGAAGGCTTAAGAACTAACAAAGGTGGGGCTCAAACCCTCACCCCAACAATACAGGAGCCTGCTCCCTGGAAATAGTGGCCATTGTCCACTGTCCAGAGCACCAAAAGAGGGGGAACTCCCTAGAAACTCAAGAAAAACCAAGCAGCTGATGATACTACCAATAAGGTAGCCCTAAAACCAGTGAGGTTTTTAGGAAATTTTAGTAACTTTACTGGAACCCTTGTTGCCAAAGGTTTTTTTGCAACCAATTAGAAAAAGATTTTGCCAGCAGGAAAGGGACGACTAACAATAAGAAGAAATAATTAGAAAAGCCAGACTTAGAAGCTATTGCAGAAGGCATAATGTCCGAGTGTTTAGTCTGTGCCCAAATAAATACTAAGCAAAGTAAAGAAATTATAAAGAGAAACAAGGAGAGATGAACTTTCCCAGGTGAACATTTAGAAATAGATTTTACTAAAGTATTTGACACCTTTCTAGGATAGGTAGAAACTTTTCCTACTAGAAATGAGTCCACAGTAACAGTTGTTAAGAAATTGCTATATGAAATTATCCCCCAATTTAGTTTGCCCATTAATACTGGGTCTGATGATGAGCCTGCATTTGTATCCAGGATCTCACAGCTAGTAAGAAATGCACTCAATATTAATTGGAAATTACATTGTGCCTACAGGCCCCAAAGTTCAGGGCAGGTAGAATGCATAAATTGAATCTTAAAGGAAACTTTAACCAAATTTGTTTTTGAAACCAGTGAAAAGTAGCCCACCTTACTCCCCTTAGCCTTCTGTAGGGCGAGGTGCACCCCCTACAGGGAAGGATTCATTCCTTTTGAAATAATGTCTGAGAGACCCCCTCCCTTACTACCAAAACCCAGAGAAGTAATAAAAGCTGAATTAAGTAACCACTCCTTCCTTAAGTACTTACAGGGTCTACAGATTACTCAGTAGGCTGTCCAAAAGACTGTCCAAGAGGCGCTTCCAGCAATACCAGGAAATCAGTATACTCCTTCCAGCCTGGGGACTCAGTCTGGGTAAAGAAGTACACTACCCAAGGACTGACTCCCACGTGAACAGCTCCACACACCATGATCCTGACCACTCCCACTGCTGCCAAGGTAGAAGGCATACCCACCTGAATCCACCACAGCCGGTTGAAGCCTGCAGTCCCAGCAGAGACACCTTCGTGGACAGCGGAGACTGACCCCGCCAACCCTTGTAAGTTGACCCTGAGAAGGACAGCATGCCCTTCCACGAACTGGAAGCTGGCTGGTCTACGTACGGGTAATACCTGAAGAAACTCACTGAGGACCTCCTTTTAATTACACTTTGGGGAGGGAGGGAAACTGAGGTCATAAGAAAGCCAGAACAAATTGTCTTAAGGGTTGATGCATGTACTGCTATGAGTCATACAGAAGGGAGACATAAGTCCCTTTGCTAGAAGGAAAGCTACAAGGTAAATGAAAAATATATATGTGCTTATACTTAACCTATAAATACTAGCTACTTAGAGGAAGGACACTGTAAAGCCAGGAGCCGCCATCGTGGCCATTCACATGCAGGTTCGCATTGGATTCGGACAGTCGGTAAAGAAACCATGGAGCCAAAAACTGATGGGCCACAGCCTTTAATCCTACCTTGCACCCGGTGGGCAAGTAAAAATACACACTGGGCTCCAAAACCCAGTCACACTCAGTGCTCACAAAGCTACTGACTTATCCGAGTTTCCTAGAATCAAAGGTTTCTAGCTCACCAGACTTATTCTCCTCAGTTCCCCATCTCCTTCCTTATCCCAAATACAAACTCTACACAAACTGGCATCTCACTCAGCACTCCGCCATCTTGGCTGCTTCTCCTGGCCTCCTCCACGTGGCCTTTCTCTGCTCTCCTCTGCTCTCTCTTCTAACCTCAGGAACCAAGAGCCAAACTCCCGCTCCGTTCCCATTTTATAGTGTAGAAATCCAAACCCTTAATCCAATATACATAATAGGGAAGTCTCTAATACAAAGTCAATTCTCTGAGGCATGATAGGATTGTACCACCTTACACCAAAAAGGGTAGGAAAGGCTTAATCCCAAAACCAAGCCCCAGGCTACAAGGATTCTCCCTGCCTTTAGCCTACCCCAACACACATTAATATCACCTGGGCAACGGCCTCTTTAACAAAGTGAGCATAATACATTTTATCTGCCCAACAGACACCTCCAAAAGGAAGTATACTTTAAAGAAAAATTACTTATTGCCAGCTTGGTTGTCACTAAAGGTTAAGATTTTTAAAATTAAGAGTTCTGACTAGAAAAGAATTGTATAGTTTTGATAATAAAAGTTATAAGGTATAGAAATACTTTTAAAAGAAAAAGGAAGAAAGTAAGTTGTTATGAAAACCAGTTATTTCTGAATAGTTAAGAAAGTTTATAAAAATTAAGGGTTTATGTAAGTTGCAGAAGGTTTATACAGGTGGAAAGAAATTAATCAGTAGCATTTGTTTCTTCAGTAGACTGTACTACTGTTAATGAAAACACCAAGTCTACCTCTTAAGTATGAACAAAAGGCATCACCCTTTCTGTTACATGTTATAGGCTGATGTTCCTACTTACAGGATCTGCAGACCGCTAATCCTAGCCTTAACTTTAGGCCCCTGCCTACTCAACAGCCTCATGCAGCTCATTAAAATGAGTCAAGGATTTGACTCAGGATATAAAACCAGTGGGAATGTGACAGGGGCCTAGTGTTGTGTATGGAACCTCAGTATTGTGTATAGAAAGTTGGACATAAAGAGGAACTTTAAACTTGCTTTTAGTAGCTGCTTAGAGTAGAAAGTCCCCAATAGTCTGTACAAGGAAGTTAAGCATTGACCGGAGCTTGCCTGTGGCAGTAGCTTAGAGTGAAAATTTTTACAAGCCCAACTAGTTAGATTATCTTGACTTAAATCTTGCCTACAGAAGCAGGATGTAGTTTTATGCTTTAGCCTTGCAGCAATTACAGGAAGAACTGTAATCAGCTTTAGAACAAACAATGCTTTCTACTGAAATGTCAAGAATGTTGTGCATACCTATTGTAACAGCTAAGACTTTGTGGTTTATCCCCTTAAATACTGCTCTCTCCCTAAGCTTGGGGCTGTTAGCTGTTAGCTGTTTCTCAGCTAGCAGTCACCAGCTGGCTAATAAATGCTCTTTAAATTTATAATCCGTTTGGGCTCCGATCAATAATTACTCGCGTTCAGTTCATAACATGTTCAAGCAAAGCAAGCAGTTTATTAAGCAAAGCTGTGCACTTGACACAAGGCACAAGTGGGCTACTACTCAGCTTGTCTGAGCACCACTACCTTTTGGGGTCCTAGAAGTCATATACTTTTTAACTTCTAAGGTTCCCTTTGGCTGATACTATGACCAACGTACAGTGTTTCAAGGCCCTTTAGACATCTGGTGATTTTGTTCTAGTAGACTGTATGACTGCAGACCCCCTCCTTCAGTGGGTGAGATAAAACCTCCTTTGTTCCCCCACCCCTTTTTCTGCCCTGGTGCCTGTCCATCCTACCTAACAATAGCATGCCTTTGAAATGTAAGGGTAACTTTTTCCTGCACTCCTCAGAACAAGCATATCACCAGAGCTGAAGCCAACCACCCCCATTTTTGTTATCAGGGTCACTGTTGGCACTCTTATTTCTGCCCACGTAAAAGAAATTTCATAATATACATTTTTACTTTTAACCACTCCCACAGATTTCCCTGCTTTGCATTCTCGCTCTTGGTCTCCCTAATCTATCACCAATTTCATGTAACCCCCTTGTCTTCTGCTTTGATTCTGATGTACAAAATACAGGGCAAAATGCCATTTTCCAGATCATTTTTTCAATCCGCTGAGACTTTGATTACCAGCAACTGTCGACAGTTTGGCTCAAATAAACTCGTAAATATTCTACAGGTCCGGATTGTTTAAACTGACAAGAGAACTGGGGGGGAAGGCTCCCTTCCCTCACTAAACATCTCCAGGGAGGGGCTGCCCCTCCACGGAAGGAGAGCCACTCTACAGAGTGAAGGCCCCCTCACTCGGAAGGCCACCAAATCCTAGGAGGGACACCCTCTCCAGCGAGTTAACCTCTCCCCGGGGAGGAAGCTCCTAAGGCGAGGTTGGAGCTCCTTTCCAGGGACTAACCTCGCCACCAACCCGGGAGAGTTCGCTTGTAACCGGGCCATCCGCCCCGCCCCGTTCCCGCCCCTCGCAGTCCACTCCCCGCGTCCGCCCCGCCCATGGTGCCTGCGGAAGCCTGGGCTCTGCGGACGCTCCTCGGCCCTCCTAGTCCCGGCAGCCGGGGCGGGGCCTAGCAGGCGGAAGGACCCACCGCCTCCACGGTCTTGTGACTGCGAAGATGGGCGGCTTTCCCTGGTCAGGCGCGAGCTGCGGGTGGGCTTGGGGAGGGTTTGTCGCTGCTTGTTGTCCCGGACTCTGTATGTGCCTCTGCGAGTGTGTGTGTGTGCGCGCACGCGTGCATTGCTCCTCTGTTGGGTGCTACTGGTCTCCCAGCCCACTTCCAGGCTTTTTTTTTTTTTTTTCTTGTGGCACAGAGAGAGGGACATAGGGATAGACAGACTGGAAGGAAGAGAGATGAGAAACATCAGTTCTTCCTTGCGGTTCCTTAGTTGTCCATTGATTGATTCCTCATATGTGCCTTGACCGGGAGCTACAGCAGACTGAGTGACCCCTTGCTCGAGCCAGCGATCTTGGACTCAAGCTGGTGAGCCTTGCTCAAATCGGATGAGCCCCTGCTCAAGCTGGCGACCTGGGGGTCTCGAATCTGGGTCCTCCGCATCCCAGTCCCACGCTTTGTCCACTGTGTCACCGCCTAGTCAGGCTCCAAGCTGTCTTGACCCAGAGGCGCCCCTGAGGCTGCACCGGCAGGATCTGGGTTCTCTCCATCTTTTCCCAACCCTTGGAGAAAACTCAGTCCCTGCTCTCCGCTTTCCCAGCCGAGTTGGTGCGAGATTAGGAATGCTGGATGCAAAGAACGACGAACCCAGCTCTGGGTCTGCACAACTCCGGATACGTTTGTTCCTGAGCTCCTGAGTTCATCTGGAAAAGGCTTGCTTTTGGTCATCTGTGAAAACGTGGCCGTTCGGCCTACCCTGTGCAGGACCCTGTGCTGGGTGCTGGGGATGCAGAACCCTCAGACTTCTCTTTGCCCTAAGCAGTTTTAATGGGGATCATTCACAGAATAGAAGGATATCTAAAGAAGGTAATTTGATGGAGTACAGCCCCTCCTACGGGCACAGGGAAGGCTTCAGAGAGGCAAAGCCTAAAAGTGGGCATTGAGGGATGTATAGGAGTTCATCAAGTATGAGGGAAGGGCACCTGCGAAGGTTGCCAGGCTTTTGTGGCTGTATTGATTGGACCTTCAGGCCCTAGCGGGTGCTGAGTGCATGAAAAATATGAGCGAGTGTTGATGGTGATAGTGGAATTATTTGGGAGTTGAGCTCTCCCTTATGTCTCAGAAAGGGAGATAACTTTCTTTCTTATCTTTCTTTCCAAATGATGTGATGTGGTTATATTGAATGAGTGAATGAATAAATAAAAGGATATATAACTCCAGACCTTAGAAATAATCAGAGGCACACCTTGGATAGTTTGCTAGTTTGGTTCCAGACCAACAATGCAATAGAGTGAGCTGTAATCAAAATTTACTAGTGGAGAGTTTTGACTTCCGTTTGTAAAAAAAATAAAATAAATAAGGCAACATCTATGAAGCACACACAATAAAATGAGGTCTGCCTATGCAACTTTCTGGTTTTCTGCTTGCTTCACAGCTGTCTTTCCTGTATTCCCTTTACTTCTGTGTCTTGACTTGGTCATGTGAACCAGCTTTTATGGAATCATTAAGGTTTAAGTACAAAAATAGGAGAAACACTTGGCCTCAATTATCTAGAAAATTCAGGAAGATGCTATTTTCATCTCTGTCTCCTAATTATTTTACCATTGCTGTTTTCTTTTTGTGATTGTTGTTTTTTTTTGGGGGGGGGGGTTTGTGACAGAGACGGACAGACAGATGGGAAGGTGGAGAGATGAGAAGCATCAATTCTTTGTTGTGGCACCTTAGTTGTTCACTGATTGCTTTTTCATATGTGCCTTGACCAGAGGGTTATAGCAGACTGAGTGACCCCTGGCTCAAGCTGGTGAGCCTTGCTCAAACCAGATGAGCCCACGCTCAAGCCGGCAACCTCAAGGTTTTGAACCTGGGTCCTCCGCATCCCAGTCTGATGCTCTATCCACTGCGCCACCGCCTGGTCAGGCTAGAAATTCTTTTACTATTTATGTTTTCATCCATTTAAAACTAATAAGAGCCTGACCTGTGGTGGCGCAGTGGATAAAGCATCGACCTGGAAATGCTGAGGTCGCCGGTTTGAAACCCTGGGCTTGCCTGGTCAAGGCACATATGGGAGTTGATGCTTCCAGCTCCTCCCCCCTCCTCTCTTTCTCCCTCTCTATCTCTCTCTCTCCCTCTCTCTCTCCTCTCTAAAAATGAATAAATAAAATAAAATAAAAAAAAATTAAAACTAATAAGAATTTTACAACTGATGATGTCCATTTCTCAAAGATGTTTATAAATTCAAATTCATTAGGATGTAAAGTAAAACATCACTAAGATTTTTACTACTGTTGCCTTATTTTCTCTTCCCCTGTTGAAATAAGGAATATAAGAACTTTCTGGAAAAAGAAATCAGTGCAAAGAAACCCAACCACATATAAAATTTTCTTGCATTATACACCTCCAAAAATTGACAGATGATCATCTTGCAAACAGACACATTGTTGAAACGCAAGGTCCTGGAATAGATGCAAATCCATATGAATATCTCCTATAATAAAACTATCTCTTTTTTAATTAATTAATTAATTAATTTATTCATTTTTAGAGAGGAGAGAGAGAGACAAGAGAGAAAGAGAGAGACAGACAGAGAGAAGGGGGGAGGAGCTGGAAGCATCAACTCCCATATGTGCCTTGACCAGGCAAGCCCAGGGTTTCGAACCGGCGACCTCAGCATTTCCAGGTCAACATTTTATCCACTGTGCCACCACAAGTCA